>NC_092151.1:43764655-44459655 GCF_045791955.1 Oncorhynchus clarkii lewisi
TAAACAACAAATGGTCCAAAATAAAGATAAGGCAGGTTTATTGGCATCTACAGCTCAACAAGATAAAAAAAACAATTGAGAGGTAATTCTGTGACCACCACTAGTGAAAATAAAGTAAATAAAGTAGACTGTCAGTTTAAAAATGCTCCCACTTATGGTGAAGATTAAGATTGGGAAGGGGAAGCTGATCCTAGGCCTGTACCTAGGGGAAACTTCACGCTGGCAGCATCATGTTTAGCATCTCACTGGAAAAAAATGTGCCAGGGGGTGATGTCATTCCTGTGTCACTGGGTGGCGGAGTATCCCTCCCTCCCTTCCTCCCTGGCAAGAACTAGATCCAACTGCAAGTTGGAACCAAATAGGGTTCTTGAGAGCAATGCCATAGGGCAGTGGTTCCCAAACGTTTTATTGTCCCGTACCCCTTCATACATTCAACCTCCAAAATTTTGTTTTTTGACGTCATTGTAAGCCTGCCACACACACACTATATGATACATTTATTAAACATAAGAATTTTAAACATTTAGGAACATACAAGTGTCTTATATCGGTTAAAAGCTTAAAGTCTTGTTCATCTAAATGCATTGTCTGATTTACAATAGGCTATACAGCGAAAGCATGCCATGTGATTGTTTGAGGATGGCACCCCACATCAAAATATTTTTCAACTAGCACAGGCTTCATAAAATCACAAATAGTGATTAAATATTCATTTACTTTTTGAAAATCTTTCTCTGATTTGCAATCCAAAGGGTCCCAACTACAACATACATAATCATTTTGTTAGATAAAAACCTTCGTTATATCCCAAAAACTCAGTTAAGTTGGCTCCATCGATTTGAATAATTCACTCGTTCAACATGCAGAGAAAGGAATACAAAAAGATACTGCTAAACTTTGTTAAAACAAGTCAAAATACATTTATATTTCAATCCTCAAGTACCCTAAAATGTAATTAAACTATAATATTTAATACGGAAAGAAGTATGTTCAATAGGCAAGCAAAATTAGCAGGTGCGTGCACCGACTGAATTCCTGCTCTGACTCCCATTACCAAAACTCAAAATTCTTTATCGTTTGAGAAGAAACCAGCCTGAAACCTTGAACAGAGACATCTAGTGGAAGCCTTTGGAATTGCAATCTGGGAGCTGGATTTGGATATGACCCTAAACATTCCATTGGAAGAGCATTGGCTCTCCAAAAAAATATTCAGGATGGTTTTTCTTTGGATTATCTCCTACCATATCTATTGTGTTATAGTCTCATCCATTATTTTAACATTTCTACAAACGTCAACGTGTTTTCTATCCAATGGTATCAATTATATGCATATCCTGGCTGAGTAACAGGCAGGAACGCCAGTCAGGCGGAAATTCAGAAAAAAAGGACCCTAGCCTGAAGACGTTTTAACGACCGTTCCACAGGTGCATATTCATTCATTGTTTATGGATCATTGAACAAGCATGGGAAACCGTGTTTAAACCCTTTACAATGAAGATCTGTGAGGTTAATTGGATTCTTACGAATTATCTTTGAAAGACAGGGTCCTTGAAAAAAGGACGTTTACATACATACAGTGCCTTGCGAAAGTATTCGGCCCCCTTGAACTTTGCGACCTTTTGCCACATTTCAGGCTTCAAACATAAAGATATAAAACTGTATTTTTTTGTGAAGAATCAACAACAAGTGGGACACAATCATGAAGTGGAACGACATTTATTGGATATTTCAAACTTTTTTAATAAAACAAAAACTGAAAAATTGGGCGTGCAAAATTATTCAGCCCCCTTAAGTTAATACTTTGTAGCGTCACCTTTTGCTGCGATTACAGCTGTAAGTCGCTTGGGGTATGTCTCTATCAGTTTTGCACATCGAGAGACTGAAATTTTTTCCCATTCCTCCTTGCAAAACAGCTCGAGCTCAGTGCGGTTGGATGGAGAGCATTTGTGAACAGCAGTTTTCAGTTCTTTCCACAGATTCTCGATTGGATTCAGGTCTGGACTTTGACTTGGCCATTCTAACACCTGGATATGTTTATTTTTGAACCATTCCATTGTAGATTTTGCTTTATATTTTGGATCATTGTCTTGTTGGAAGACAAATCTCCGTCCCAGTCTCAGGTCTTTTGCAGACTCCATCAGGTTTTCTTCCAGAATGGTCCTGTATTTGGCTCCATCCATCTTCCCATCAATTTTAACCATCTTCCCTGTCCCTGCTGAAGAAAAGCAGGCCCAAACCATGATGCTGCCACCACCATGTTTGACAGTGAGGATTGTGTGTTCAGCTGTGTTGCTTTTACGCCAAACATAACGTTTTGCATTGTTGCCAAAAAGTTCAATTTTGGTTTCATCTGACCAGAGCACCTTCTTCCACATGTTTGGTGTGTCTCCCAGGTGGCTTGTGGCAAACTTTAACCGACACTTTTTATGGATATCTTTAAGAAATGGCTTTCTTCTTGCCACTCTTCCATAAAGGCCAGATTTGTGCAATATACGACTGATTGTTGTCCTATGGACAGAGTCTCCCACCTCAGCTGTAGATCTCTGCAGTTCATCCAGAGTGATCATGGCCCTCTTGGCTGCATCTCTGATCAGTCTTCTCCTTGTATGAGCTGAAAGTTTAGAGGGACGGCCAGGTCTTGGTAGATTTGCAGTGGTCTGATACTCCTTCCATTTCAATATTATCGCTTGCACAGTGCTCCTTGGGATGTTTAAAGCTTGGGAAATCTTTTTGTATCCAAATCCGGCATTAAACTTCTTCACAACAGTATTTCGGACCTGCCTGGTGTGTTCCTTGTTCTTCATGATGCTCTCTGCGCTTTTAACGGACCTCTGAGACTATCACAGTGCAGGTACATTTATATGGAGACTTGATTACACACAGGTGGATTGTATTTATCATCATTAGTCATTTAGGTCAACATTGGATCATTCAGAGATCCTCACTGAACTTCTGGAGAGAGTTTGCTGCACTGAAAGTAAAGGGGCTGAATAATTTTGCACGCCCAATTTTTCAGTTTGTGATTTGTTAAAAAAAATTGAAATATCCAATAAATGTCGTTCCACTTCATGATTGTGTCCCACTTGTTGTTGATTCTTCACAAAAAAATACAGTTTTATATCTTTATGTTTGAAGCCTGAAATGTGGCAAAAGGTCGCAAAGTTCAAGGGGGCCGAATACTTTCGCAAGGCACTGTATATGTCAGAGCGGCATTGGGCTAAGATGCAGTGGCATCGTATAGAGTACAGTATATTTATATGAGATGGGTGTTGCAATATTTGCAAACAATTAAAGTGACTAAGATACCGTAGAATAGTACAGAGAAGAGTACAGTTTAAACATATGAGGTGAGTAATGCAAGATACAGAGACATTATTAATTAAGTGGCTAGTGTTTAATTTCCTTAAAGTGGCCAGTTATTCCTAGTCTATGTCTATCGGCAGCAGCCTCTGATGTGCTGGAGATGGCTGTTTAACAGTCAGTGGTGTAGTATAGAATACAATACAGTATATACATATGAAATGAGTGATGCGATGTGTAGACACAATTTAAAAGTGACTGCGATATCTTAGAATAGTGTTGTGTACGGTTTATACATATGAGATGAGCAATGATAGATACGGGAACATTATTAAAGTGGCTACTGGTCCATTTCTAAAAGGGGCCTGTGATTCCTAATCTATGTCTATAGGCAGCTGCCTCTAATGTGCCAGTCATAGCTGTTTTGCAGTCTGGTGGCCTTGAGATCGTAGCTGTTTTTCACTCTTGGTCCCAGCTTTGATGCACCTGTACTGACCTCGCCTTCTGGATGATAACAGGGTGAACAGGCAGTGGCTCGGGTGGTTGATGTCCTTGATGATCTTTTTGGCCTTCCTATGGCATCGGGTGCTGTAGGTGTCTAGGAGGATGGGAGGTTTGCCCCTGGTAATGCGTTGGGCAGACCGCACCACCCTCTGGAGAGCTTTGCAGTTGTGGGTGGTGCACTTGCCACACCAGGCGGTGATAAATGTTTGTGAGGGTTTTAGGTGTTAAGCCACATTTCTTTAGCCTCCCAAGATCGAAGAGGCGCTGTTGCGCCTTCTTCACAACACTGTCTGTGTGGGTGGACTATTTCAGTTATTCAGTGATGTGTAAGCCGAGAAACTTGAAGCTTTCCACCTTCTCCACTGTGGTCCCATCGATGTGGATATGGGGGTGTGCCCTCTGCTGTTTCCTGAAGTCCACGATCATCTCCTTAGTTTTGTTGACGTTGAGTGAGAGGTTATTATCCTGGCACCACACTCCCAGAGCCCTCACCTCCTCCCTGTAGGCTGTCTCATCTTATGTTGGTAATCAATCAAATTTCAATCAAATGTATTTATAAAGCCCTTTTTACATCAGCCGATGTCACAAAGTGCTATATAGAAACCCAGCCTAAAACCACAAACAGTAGGCAATGCAGATGTAGAAGCACGGTGGCTAGGAAAACCCCCCTAGAAAGGCAGGAACCGAGAAAGAAACCTAGAGAGGAACCAGGGTTTTGGGGGGCGGCCTGTCCTCTTCTGGCTGTGCCAGGTGGAGATTATAACACGACATGGCCAAGATGTTCAAACGTTCATAGATGACCAGCAGGGTCAAATAATAATAATCACAGTGGTTGTAGAGGGTGCAACAGGTCAGCACCTCAGAAGTGAATGTCAGTTGGCTTTTCATAGCTGATCATTCAGACTTAGAGACAGCAGGTGCGGTAGAGAGAGAAAACAGCAGGTCTGGGACAGGTAGCACATCCGGTGAACAGGTCAGTGTTCCATAGCCACAGACAGACCAGTTGAAACTGGAGCAGCAGGACGACCAGGTGGACTGGGGACAGCAAGGAGTCATCCGGTCAGGTAGTATTGAGGCATGGCCCTAGGGCTCTGGTCCTCCGAGAGAAGACAGAAAAGAGAGAAAGAGAGAGAGTTAGAAGGAGCATACTTAAATACACACAGGACACTGGATAAGACAGAATAAATACTCCAGATATAACAGACTGACCCTAGCCCCCCGACACAAACTATTACAGCATAAATACAGAAGGCTGAGACAGGAGGGGTCGGGAGACACTGTGGCCCCGTTCGACGATACCCCCGGACAGGGCCAACGAGGCAGGATATAACCCCACCCACTTTGCTAAAGCACATCCCCCCCCACCACTAGAGGGATATCTTCAAACCACCAACTTACTACCCTGAGACAAGGCCGAGTATAGCCCATGAAGATCTACCCCACGGCACAAACCAGAGGGGGGCGTCAACCCGGACGGGAAGATCATTAATTGACTGAACCCACTCAAGTGACGCACCCCTCCTAGGGATGGCATGAAAGAGCACCAGTAAGCCAGTGACTCAGCCCCCATAATAGGGTTAGAGGCAGAGATGAAGCCTACTACTGTTGTGTCATCTGCAAACTTGATTGAGTTGGAGGTGTGCTAGGCTATGCAGTCACGGGTGAACAGGGAGTAGAGGATGGGGCTGAGCCCCAGTGTTGAGGATCAGCGAAGAGGAGGTGTTGTTTCCTACCTTCACCACCTGGGGACGACACATCAGGAAGTCCAGGACCCAGTTGCACAGAGCGGGGTTCAAACCCAGGGCCTTGAGCTTGATGATGAGCTTGGAGGGTACTATGGTGTTGAATGCTGAGTTAATATCAATGAACAGCATTCTTACTTGTGTGCAGTATGTGGGCGATTGCATTGTCTGTGGATCTATTGGGGCGGTAAGCAAATTGAAGTGGGTCTAGGGTGGCAGGTGAGGTGGAGGTGATATGATCCTTGACAAGCCTCTCAAAGCACTTCATGATGACAGAGGTGAGTGCTACGGAACGATAGTAATTTAGTTCAATTACCTTTGCTTTCTTAGGTACAGGGACAATGGTGGCCATCTTGAAGCATGTGGGGACAACAGACTGGGATAGTGAGAGATTTAATATACCTGTGAACACACCAGCCAGCTGGTCTGCGATACTTCCCAATTGCACTGTAGGTACGTTTTTCCTATGCCAGACTACAATTATTGAGGAGGTCAGGTCACCATGTACAAGTAATGTGGCATTTAGAAGCCACTTTCCTCTGTGGATGTAGAGGGAAAATAATGATGTTTTTGTTGTGCAGACCAAAGATGCTAGAATCGTATTTTCTTGTCCACAACCTTGCGCGTGACCTCGGTATACTGCATTGTTACATTGTCACAATACAAATCACAGTTCTCCATTATAAAAAGCAAAGCTTCGAACTTTACCTTCACAGAGGAGCGCTCCATGATTTGCATGCCGAGATTCCTGCAGTGGGTGTGACCTCACTGGAGAAGGCTGGGCAAATATGCGCAAAAATGCCATCAGGGGTTTGAGCATGCGGCCTTTGGGGAGGGTCGCCACAATGCTGGATGGATGCTTTTCTCCAGAGAGTATCGCATCCTCTGGAATACAGAGCTTGTGGACTTGGAACAGAAGAGAGGAGCAGTATTTATTTGTATTTATTTATTTTTATTTTACCTTTATTTAACGAGGCAAGTCAGTTTAAGAACAAATTATTGTTTTCAATGACGGCCTCGGAACAGTGGGTTACGTAACTGCCTGTATCACTGTGTTAACTGAAGGTTTACTTTAGCCTGTTGCAATAGGCCTAGAATAAGCATTATGCATGTGAGCTTGGATTATTGGCAAACTCCGGGAGAACAGAATGAGTTTGGCAACTTTTTGGGGTAGGCCATGTGTACAGATTGATTTTTTTGTCACATTTGTTGTAAGTTCAGAAATGTCTGTAGCCTATATTTATTTCAACATCAAATAAAATAAATGATCCCCTAATGTATTTTATGGTTTTCTTGCCGGCAGTTGTTGGAATTACAATTGGATCACATAGGCTTTTGTCAATATTTTGTTAACAATTTGTATCTGGCCCTTGGCCCTAGTTTGCTCATCTGAAACTGTTTACACGCTATACCTAAATATTAGCCATTCTCTCTTATCCAAGGCTGTGAAGGATCTGAATGTACCAAAACCATAGAGGTATTGACCAGAGCGGTGGACTCTGGGAAAACGATCCAGCAGAACGCTGATTACCTGAACCAGTTCAAAGAGATGAACTCTCCTGCTGGGGACAGAAAACATTGTGATGCGGGCTTGGTCTTACCCTTCGTCGGCCTCACTGGAAGTAAGTTGGACATTAATTGCGTAACATTACTGATATCAACCTACATGGCCTCCATAAACTCACTGCAGTGAATTTGAGTTTGACTTTGGGTGAATTTATTCGGCCTGTCTTGCTTTGTAATACGATTTATGTTCCCTCTTTATCACACGTTCGTTATCCTGCATCATTTGTTTGTTTGTTTGTCTTAATTCACCAAAACAACATAGGCTAAGCCTCAGTCATGCTGTTTTCCCAGCTGTTATCGCTCTGTCATTGAAAACATGGTTCTGAAGGAATGTGTTAAAACTGTGTTTGCCAGTCTGCTGGCCAGCATTCTGGACAGTGTCTCCAGGGCCATCTTCAGTAGGCAAATGTTGTGAAACATTGCAGATAGAAATGTCATGAATAGAACCAACATGATTCCTTATTCTACAGGTCAGAGAGGCATGTCTGTTCTACATGCTATATCTCTATCTGAACGTCGTACAATGCTGTGCCCTGCTGAACGCACCCCAGGGCTAAAGCCTGAGTGTAAATACAACACTCACAACATCCATATTAAACGTCTACCCTAAGTCTTTCTTAGGGTTGTAAGAATGGTGGCACCTGTATTTTGGGAAGCTTTTGCGTATGCCCGCCACACTTCATTGACCGGAGCTGTGAATACCACGAACGCGTCGGGTAATTTCATTTCCCAATAATTAACATCCCCATATTTCCAGGCCTGTTTGACCGTGGAGGAAACACATATTCAGTAGTCTAAAGTGATGTATCGAGCCTGTTTTGACGTGTATCTCTCTGCTCTGCTCTGCTCCCTGTCCCTGCGGGAGCTGTGGTATCATTCCCCACGGAGAGTGGGTGCAGAAAGGCTGTGTGGATTTGGGGTCCTGCACTGTTTCCCTCGGGTGTTCCATGAGGACTGTGTTAAGAAGACACTTTATGACACTGACGGATGTTTTTAAAAATTCTCTCCAAAATGTCACTAAATTGTTTGAAACACACTGGCCTGTGCTTTTGAGGCTCAGATAAGAGTGACAGACCTTGTGGTGCAACTGGCATCAGTTGAAGAACTGTGCTCTCCATTTCATTTATGGCATTCCTATTGTAGCCTGCTGTTTGCTGATTGTAAACTAAAAATGGCATCATTCACATTTAAACATGAGCTAGCCTGTATAACCTCAATGGTATATCTGCTCAGGCCTTCTTACTTAAAAGCTCCTGAGTGGCGCAGCGGTCTAAGGCACTGCATCTCAGTGCTAGTGGCATCTCAACAGACCCTGGTTTGTATCATAACCGGCCGTGATTGGGAGTCCCATAGAGCGGCTCTCAGATTGGTTAGGTTTTGGTAAGCCGTCATTGTAAATAAGAATTTGTTCTTATTTGACTTGGCTAGTTAAATTAAAAATGTAATAAATGCACAAGTGTCTCAATTCATATCACCCAGACATGGTTTGTGTTGATAATAAAAGGAGTGGTCGAGCAGGTTTCTTTGCTAATGCCTTTGAGAGGGGCAGGTATTATCAGAGGTGGCACCAGTTTGTTTGGCTGTGAATGGGTGATGATAAAAACCATTTGCACCTCACTGGGCAGCCAAATGGGCTCCTGTGATTCATCACAGGTTGCTGTTCTGCCCTGAAAAGCCACAAAAGATTATTCCGAGACCACAGAGGCCTGGTTTTCAGGTCTGAGGATGTGTTAAACGGACATTTTTCACTGATTCACATTCCTCCATTTCAGTTCATGCTAAAGTTACTGTCATTTTTCTTTCTCTCCTCTCTTTCCATTTCAGTTTAGTCCCCTTCATTTATGCTAAGTTCCTGTATTTCTTCTCTTTTCAGATGAGGACCAGGAAGTCCGCTGGTTTCATTCGTTGGGTGTTGCAGACTAAGTAACTACTGTGTCTAGTACTACTGTTTCTTAGTTTGCTCGTTTGAGAATCTAGGGATGAATTAGATGGATTTCAGCCTCAAAGGCCTCAGAATGAAATGACTCCTGGTTTTGGGCAGCGTACTGAAATATCTGTGTCACTGAAATTAAAATGTTAATCCTAGTGGAAGTCGGAGCTACAACTTGCTGGGTTAAAAGCAACTGTCTTGTAAGTGTGAAGGAGGCTGTACATAAGATTTTTATAACAACTATTTTGTATTGTGCTATTTATTCTCAATCTTTCTAGATTTGATGAATATGTGTTTTGGTGGTTGAACGCCTCAGTAATTTCATGTGTCCTTTGTTGTACGCTCTTGCTTTACAAATGGAAAATTATGACGTACACTATATATACAAAGTATGTGGACACTCCTTAAAATGAGTGAATTCGGCAATTTATACAGCTGATATTGACAGGTGTATAAAATCGACCACACAGCCATGCAATCTCCATAGACAAACATTAGCAGTAGAATGGCCTTACTGAAGAGTTCAGTGACTTTCGATGTTGCACCGTCATAGGATGCCACCTTTCCATCAAGTCTGTTAGTCAACTTTCTGCCCAAGTGGTAGGCCACACAAGCTCACAGAACCAGACTGCCGAGTGCTGAAGCACTGTCCTCGGTTGCAACACTCACTACCGAGTTCCAAACTGCCTCTTGAAGCAACGTCAATACAAGAACTGTACGTCAGGAGCATCTTGAAATGGGTTTCCATGGCCGAGCAGCCGCACAAAAGCCTTAGATCGCCATGAGCAATGCCAAAATGGGTCCCCTTGTCACCACCCCATGGGTCTCCCGGTTACGGCCGGCTGCAACAGAGCCTGGTCTCGAACCCAGATCGGTAGTGGCACAGCTAGAACCGCAATGCAGTACCTTAGACCACTGTGCCACTCAGGAGGCCTGGAATGAGATGTTTGACGAGCAGGTGTCCACAAACTTTCATGTAGTGTATGTTTGTCTCTGGTAGTACACATTGTGACCAGTATTATTGCATTTTTTACTGTTTTAAATGTATTCTTAACAGAAACACAGTTTCACTTTTTAACCAAGTTCTTTTTGACTTATTCACTCTGAACCATGTTCTTTTTGACTCATCTTATTAGTCGTATTTGCAGTTCAAACATCTGTTTAATGTTCCTATCTGCAGGGACTGGGAGAGAGCTTGCGCGACCTGTGATTGTTGACCTTTTGCCTGTTTTTCCTTATCTAAGATAAACAATTAGTCCAGCCAATTGATCAGCAGCGTTGACGTTCCAGGTTGGTGTGTTAAAACATGATTTTATTGTATTAATAGTCGCTGCTTGGTCAAAGCTGTTTGTATTGGACGTGATAGGAATGAAATGGGTTCATGTCATTCAAATTCAGATAACTTGATATTGACTGTTTATTTGTGCAATCATATTATCATAGAAAAACTGGGAATCTGGTATGGCTGATAAGGTTGACCAATAACACAGGTTGTTGGATACTTAACCTATGCAGGTACAATATAATTTGCTGGCATAATTCTTTGGAATGCAAGCAAACCAACAGAGATCCTATTATTGGATTCTATGTGTAATTATATTGTCAAACCCATAAAAAAAAGTATTTAAATGTGTCATGGTGAAACAAAATAAATGGACTTAATAGCAATAGCATTTAATAGTAAACAAATTGTAGTGTGAATCAGAACGCCAGAGGATATTTTTTAACAATTGAATCTCCATTTTTAAGAGTTGTAATTAAAACACGTTTAAACAAACTACCGATTGATTGGTTTTTGTAAATGTAATTTGGCCCATTGTCTCTCCCAGCCAGTGCTGAAACACAAGGACCCCTCAAAGCTCTATTTATCTCTGTTTTCGTTTCTGCAGAACATAACACAGATTAGATTTGGCACCGAGTCGTGACACAAGGGGAGGGAGAATAAAGTAGACTTTCGAGTTAATCAAACGTTTGTTGTCTATGTGCTGCTATGCCCATGTCAGGACTGAAGGTCCACTTCCTGCTCTTCCGCTGTGACAGGCTGAACAAATCAAGGGGTCAGCCACTGAACACTCTTCGGAAACAGAAAGGGACATAGTTAGAACTCCCAGCTCACTGATGGCTCTCCTTCTTTGGCACTTCCTCGGTCTACAAGGTCAACTGGATGTTGGTCCAATCAGCCTCAGCCAGAAACCCCAAACCACTGATGGCTCTTCCTGTGTAGTGTGTACCAGGTCTGAGTAAACAGCCTCAGCTTAGACAAACTCTAAATCACTGATGGCTTTCCCTGTGTACCACGACTGAATGTTGGGTCAGACAGAGACAGAGATTTTCAGCGCTAAAACAGCATTTTGATTTACTTTCTTAGTGACAAGGAGCATTTGTGGGCCAGTAACCAAAAGGTTGCTGGATTTGAATCCCTGAGCTGACAAGGTAAAAATATGTTGTTCTGCCCCTGAACAAGGCAGTTAACCTACTATTCCCCGGTAGGCCGTCATTGTAAATAATAATTTGTTCTTAACTGACATGCCTAGTTGAATAAAGGTTAAAAAATTAATAAAGTATTTTTACTTAAGTCTTTTGGGGGGTATCTGTACTTTACTTTACTATTTATATTTCTGACAACTTTTACTTTTGCTTCACTCCATTCCTGAAGAAAGAATGTACTATTTCTGACACACAAAAGTTACATTTTGAATGCTTAGCAGGACCAGACAATGGTCCAATTTACACACTTATCAAGAGAACATCCCTGGTCATCCCTATTGCCTCTGATATGGCGGACACACGAAACACAAATGCTTTGTTTGTAAATTATGTTGGAGTGTTGGAGTGTGCCCCCGGCTATCCGTAAATACATAAAAACAAGAAAATTGTGTTGTCTGATTTGCTTAATATAAGGAATTTGAAATGATTTATACTTTTACTTTCTATACTATTTATACCAAATACTTTTAGACTTTTACTCAAGTATTATTTTACTGGGTGAACTTCACTTGAGTAATTTTCTATGAAGGTATCTTTACTTTTACTCAAGTATGACAATTGGGTACTTTTTCCATCAATGGTCCTGGGCAAATAAGCATTGTCAGTGAAGATTATTATTGAAAAGGTTTTTCTTACTGGAGGACCCATGAAACTGGCCCTGTAATGCAATGAGGATTGTTACGTATAAATTGACAGACTGTATAGGAGGCCCATGTCATGTCTTACTCTTTGTCATGATGGGATTGAGTTGCTGGTAAAGAGATGGTAGCTAAATGCCCTGGACTAATCCCCCCATCCAACACAGTGATTTATTGAGTTGCTCCTGTGTGCTGCCTCTCTCTCTCTGCCTCTCTCTCTCTGCCTCTCTCTCTCTGCCTCCCTCTCTCTGCCTCCCTCTCCCTATCTCTCTCTCTGCCTCTCTCTCTGCCTCTCTCTCTCTGCCTCTCTCTCTCTCTCTGCCTCTCTCTCTGCCTCTCTCTCTGCCTCTCTCTCTCTCTCTCTCTCTGCCTCTCTCTCTGCCTCTCTCTCTCTGCTCTCTCTCTCTCTCTCTCTCTCTCTCCATTCACCGAGGGGACAGGACAGTAGAGTCAGGGAAATCGAAGAGGGGGAGGGATTTGCCTCTTCATCAACAACAAATGGTGACTCGAGCGCAGTGGAAGTCTCGACATGTTTTGGAATACCTGATGGTCAAATATTGACCTTTCCACCTCTCGAGGGAGTTTTCAGATGCTATCTTGACTGTTCTATAAATTACACAAGAAACAAGTAATATAGAATCAGCAAATGAGCTAAAGGACCTCTATATCAGGTGGTGTGAAAGGAATGCCAGGAAAATCTTTAAAAACTCCAGCCGCCTAAACCATAGACTGTTTTCTCTGCTTCTGTGGTACCGGTGCATAAAGTCTGACACAACAGGCTCCTGAAAAGCTTCTATCCCAAATCCAATAAGACTACTAAATAGCTAACAAAATGGCCACACGGACTATGTGAGTAGACCGTTTAATATTTGCACACTCAGGACTCTACACAGTTACACACACTGACACTCCAACACACACATAGCATGCACACACATGTAAACTGACTATGCACACACGCACACCCACTCACATACAATCCTCATTTGCGTTGATTTTACTCTGTTTATCATACATCCTGATACCTAGTCACCTAATATACTGTATCTACCTAAATCACTTCAGTGTCTCTGCACATTGTAAATAATATAGTTTCTTACTTCCTTGTGTTCTTATTACTTTTTTTTTGTCCTACCTTATTTTATTTTTAGTGCTTGTGGCAGAAGAATCAGAATTACTTGGGTAACATAGATAATTCAGATATCTTATCTGCATAATATGCTTATATTATATACTTGTTATTAGCATATATCCCGTCGGACTCTGGTGTTGGCAGTTGCACTTCTTCCCTCAGCTGGGGCTCAGTCACCTGGGGCCCAGAGAGGGGAGAGGTCAGGCTTGTCTTTCACATGTCCCTGGTGCTATGCAGAATATCAGAAAGGGAAGAGGGCAGGAGGGAACATTGTCTTCATATGTGAATGTGTCTTTACCTATTCTTAAACCATGTGAAGGGATGGCGTGATTAACGGGGGAACAAATACTTGTCTCCACATTGTCTGTGCGCCAGTCACTCCCTCCTTTGGCATTGGGGGAGATAAGGTTTGAGACAGATGTGTGGGGCAGAGTCTGAAACCATTGTATGTCATCTCTGATGTTGCACTTATCTTGGGATAGTGTATGACCTAGAGGCTCACTCCCCTCAGTGAGTTTGTCCAGGAGTGGGGTCAAGAAGGGGTTTTACTTGAGATGGGAGTATCTGGAGTTGACAATGGATTTATGCCATTGGATGAGTTGGTGTTTTTTGTGCTATGATGTACCAGGAACGAGATCGTAACCTCGTTTTAGGAGCCAAACTGAACGATAAGAACAGAATTTATAGTGAATGCTATCTGGCTATGGGATACTCCTTTCTCATTTAAAAAGTCTCACTTTGTGATCCGTTCCAAACATCTGTGGTTTGTTATGTCAACTAGGGGGAGGATCTTTGCTATAAAAGATCTCAGTAGACTTTGTGTCGTGGCTTCATCGACCAGCCATCGCTATTGCAAAGCTCTCACTTATAAAGATTCAGTTGAAGTATAACTCTGACTTGTATGATAAGTTTGTCTCTCCTCATTTGATAATACAGAAATGAACCACCACATGCTGCATTGATATTGATTACTGCATTGTTGGGTTTGGAGCTTACAAGAAAGGCACTTCACTGTACTTGTGTGGGGGGAGGCAGTTTGCTCTTTGGTTCTCTAGTGCTCCTCTATTTTTCCTCAAGCAAGGGGGAAGGCTGATGACATCATGGATTACCATCAAACCAACTCCTTGAAGGGCCTGCTCTTTGGAAGTTTGCAGTTGTGTGTAAAAAATAAATAAAATAAAAAACACTATTGTACCCTTTAGTGTGTACTTTACTGTATTTATACTTGGGATATTGCTTTTCAACAGTAAAAGTGTTTTTATACGTGGCAACTACTGTTCTTCAGAATTCTAAAAGGTTCTTGAAATGGATGGAAGCCTGCAGATGTGTCCCTTTCATTGCGCACAGCACATTGGTTAGTGTTGATTTTTCAGTGTAACATTTCTAATGTTGATTCAAGAGTTGAATTAAAACTCGGTGGTGTAAAATAACCCCAGGTTTGGTGTTAATAACCATCCTTGAACCAAAACCACGCCCATCGCTATCATATGTCCCAGCATGCTCTATTGCAGGTAGATTTTTAGAATTGTTAGTTTCAATATCTATGTTTTTGCATGTACATGGTTTGATTAATTCATAATATCCTACTCATAAATACATTTTTCTAAATTATTCCAATCTCTTACTTGGACTTATTGCACCTGTTACTGAAATGGTTGTTCCAGTTTTGATGTCTAAGATAGTTTTAAATCTTAATCTTCCCAACCCTGGCAATTATTCTGGCAGTGAATAAAAATTCCAAATGCTGGATATCCTAACTCTGACTGGATTGCAACAGGATTTGCATATCACTTTGCAAGCCATCATAATGTGACTTGAAGGCCTGATATGGCCTTTAAACTATGAGTTTCAGGCCACTGTATTGGGGTAAAACTAGACCCTCAAAAGAAGGCCTTATGAAATATAAATCGTCTTAAACAATGCAATTTTAATGGCAACATATTCACTTAGGATCTCACTTGGTGAAGGCCAGAGGACTGAAAATGAATGAACACAACAACCATGTCTCTGTCAGTAGAAATCACAGTCATCGGTGGTACTGGTAACTAAAATTCATTCGAAAGGCACCGGGTGAAATATGCAAATAAGGCTTGAAACCCGACAGCAGGGCTATTTAATTCCGGTCCTGGAAAGAAGAAACATTTCTGGTTTGGGATTTTTGTATGTTTTTTTTTTTTAAACTCCCATTTATGGTTCTTCCGAACAGCCGACCCTAAAATGATTCTCCTATGGCATCGCTCTCAAGAACCTTATTTGGTTCCAAATTCCGTCTTTATTCCGTCTTTTTCCGTCTTTATAGTCTAGGACAGGTCCTCCTGAATCGACTGGGCCCCAACCAATGCCTGCTGACCTGGGAGCATATAGACTCAATCACCAGCAATGCTCCTGTCTGGATCAGTCTTGACAAGTCACGGCTTGATCTCATAACATGATAACACACATACCCTATTTAGGCCGACAACTATCCCCACAAACATCCTTATAAACTCCTCACTATTATAATGGAGATGGAGTCACAACTGATCCAGATTTTTTTTATTTTTAAAGGGATTTTCTAGTGAGCCAATAGTAGTGAGATTCCACCATGCTAGTTTTGAGGACGCCGCCCACCATTCAGGACAAGACTTTAATAATCCATGGAGTCCTTCTTCAGAGATAGTGTATTTCTTTTCTTTTATCTCCTTCACCCCACTGGCACACAGGGGCGGCGGAGTCAATGACCCTACTACACATAATCATGAGAAGCTCTGAGATGAGATGAGGTGTGTGTGTGTTGTGTGTGTGCTTGTGCATGTCTGCGTGCCTGCCTGCTTGCGTTTGTGCGTGTGTGTGCGTGCCAGTGAGGGATTTAGTTTTGAAAGTGAAACTCAACTGAGTTTGTAACAGATTAAAGATGCCTAGGGTTACAACCAAGAAATCTTTAGAATCCCATGGAGATGGACTCATGCATGGGCCGACTGATCTCTCTCCTTCTGATTCAATGTCCTCTGAAGCAGGAGTCCACGGTGCAGTCAATAGATACATGTCAAGACTCGTAGAAACACATTTTATACAAGAATTCATGTGATCCAAAAAATCGGTATAGCATTTTACAGTTGAGATGTGAGCTGCACACTGCTTCATGAAAGGCAGAAAAATGTGCTTCTCCAAAGAGAATTGCAATCTTTCTTTGTGTATGATGTCTTGATTATTCCATAAGGGTTGAAGAGAGCATAAGATGAAAACAAGAAACATTAAAAGCTTCTCTCAAGGCTTCAAATCATCACCCTAAAGTGTGTCCTTCCTTATCTGTTATGTTTTATAATGTTTTATACCAAGAGCATGCGGAATGAAAATGAAATCGAATGGAAGGAAGGAAGGAAGGAAGGAAGGAAGGAAGGAAGGAAGGAAGGGAGGAAGGAAGGGTAATAGGGCAATCTTTAAAGTGAAGAAGTGTTTGTTTCATTGAACAACAAACATCAATTTATGTTACATTTTCAACAATCTCTAATGCATTTTCTAGTAGGCCTACATTACAAATGTATTAAAAGCAAAGACCTTACACTTTTCTTGACTTCTTTGTAAGGCCTGAACCCTAAAATTTATATTTTCCCTCCATTCTTTGCGACAGTTGAGGGAGTTATTTGTGGAAGAGAGACGGTCCTATCTGGACTTGATAAGACAACATGAAAGATGCTTCCGTATCACCTCTGTAAGTGGAAACCCTTAGTCACTGGGCATAAGCTCAGTGCTTCAAGTGGCTGAATTCTACAGTAAGTTGTGCTTCTCTTAGCAAGGTTAATAGGGGGTTTCTGAACTTAGCTGCCCTCCTCTAACCTCACAAACCCATTTAGAATTGTGAAATAAGCCCTTTGTCTTTGGTGAATTAATATAGGCCATATTGGATCTAATTCAATGCACATTATATTTTCTTGCAAAAAGAGAAAATGAAGAGAAAATGATCCAAATGCTGGATTAATGCTTCTCTTTCAAATTGTAATGTGTTTTTAATCGGATCCAATTATGAGAGAGAAAGGGTAGCATCTAAATCTCTCTCTCACACCCTCCCACTTTCCCTTTACCTCTCCCCCCTATTTTCATCCCTATCCTCTCACTGTCTCTTTCTGGAAGGATCAGAGTGTCCATCCATTGTGACAGAGTGACAGTGGTGAATGTGTCTATTCTTTGGCAGTAAACAGAGGCAGAGCTTGGTAAACAGACAGGCTGGCAGCCAGGGGATGGGATGGGGCTGGCCGGTGGGAGTTCATCAGGCGTGTGTCTGTGGAGTGTGTGTCCCAAATGGCACCCTATTGCCTATATAGTGCACTACTTTGACCTGGGTCCATATGTTTTTTTGTTTTTTTTAAATGCACACTACATAGGCAATAGGGTACTTACTATATTATAAGCAAAAGTGTGCCACTTGGGATGCACTTTAAGATGGGAATCTAAACAACACAAGGAGGAGAGGATGGGATAGCAGGAGAGTGCTGTGTGACGTACAACAACACAGCAGACAACATTATACATCACACTGGCAGGGGACGTGTTTACCCTTAACAAGCTAATAGGGGAAGGGGTTGGAGAGGTTAGAGAGAGAGGGTGGGGGGGGTGTCTTTATCTGTGCTCCCCTCCTTGAGGGTCCAGGCCCTGGCAATACTCCTCCTCGGGGCCATCTGGTTTCCTTCAAGATGCCAGGGGCAGACCAGAAGGCTGTCACCAGTTGTTAACCCCTGTATAGACAGAGACTTGTCAAAGAAACACAATTTGATGTTATTTTAAAAGACAAAGAAATGTGCTTTTCTTTCAAAAACAATAACATTTCTAAGTGACCCCAAACTTTTGAACAGTAGTGTATATTTGACAAGCACTTCCCTTATTCCATCACTTGGCACTGTACGTACGCATGGGCATGACTGTACATACATGTATGCACACTCTCATGCAAACGGTCACATTGATAAATCTCACTCTTTGCATGGAATTTATTTCAGGCAAGGTTAACACACAGATGTGTGCCTACGCATGATTGGTAAATGAAACTCTGGTCTGCCCTAGAAAGCCTATTTAAATTACGACCGCCAGAAAAGCCAAACAAAATCAAATAAATGAGCCAAATCAGGAGTTTTCCATAGGAATATGTGGATGACTTCAGCGCTATCATTATCTACTGGTTTTAATGTACACTGGGTTTGCAAAAAAGTATTTAGTCAGCCACCAGTTGTGCAAGTTCTCCCACTTAAAAAGATGAGAGAGGCCTGTAATTTTCATCAAAAGGTACACTTCAACTATGACAGACAAAATGAGAAAAAAAATCCAGAAAATCACATTGTAGGATTATTAATGAATTTATTTGCAAATTATGGTGGAAAATAAGTATTTGGTCACCTACAAACAAGCAAGATTTCTGGCTCTCACAGACCTGTAACTTCTTCTTTAAGAGGCTCCTCTGTCCTCCACTCGTTACCTGTATTAATGGCACCTGTTTGAACTTGTTATCAGTATAAAGGACACCTGTCCACAACCTCAAACAGTCACACTCCAAACTCCACTATGGCCAAGACCAAAGAGCTGTCAAAGGACACCAGAAACAACATTGTAGACCTGCACCAGGCTAGGAAGACTGAATCTGCAATAGGTAAGCAGCTTGGTTTGAAGGAATCAACTGTGGGAGCAATTATTAGGAAATGGAAGACATACAAGACCACTGATAATCTCCCTCGATCTGGGGCTCCACGCAAGATCTCTCCCCGTGGGGTTAAAATGATCACAAGAATGGTGAGCAAAAGTCCCAGAACCACACGGGTGGACCTAGTGAATGAACTGCAGAGAGCTGGGACCAAAGTAACAAAGCCTACCATCAGTAACACACTACGCCGCCAGGGACTCAAATCCTGCAGTGCCAGACGTGTCTCCCTGCTTAAGCCAGTACATGTCCAGGCCCGTCTGAAGTTTGCTAGAGAGCATTTGGATGATCCAGAAGAAGATTGGGAGAATGTCATGTGGTCAGATCAAACCAAAATATTACTTTTTGGTTAAAACTCAACTCGTCGTGTTTGGAGGACAAAGAATGCTGAGTTGCATCCAAAGAACACCATACCTACTGTGAAGCATAGGGGTGGAAACATCATGCTTTGGGGATGTTTTTCTGCAAAGGGACCAGGAGGACTGATCCATGTAAAGGAAAGAATGAATGGGGCCATGTATCGTGAGATTTTGAGTGAAAACCTCCTTCCATCAGCAAGGGCATTGAAGATGAAACGTGGCTGGGTCTTTCAGCATGACAATGATCCCAAACACACCGTCCGGGCAACGAAGGAGTGGCTTCGTAAGAAGCATTTCAAGGTCCTGGAGTGGCCTAGCCAGTCTCCAGATCTCAACCCCATAGAAAATCTTTGGAGGGAGTTGAA
The DNA here is from genome assembly GCF_045791955.1 of Oncorhynchus clarkii lewisi. Classification (NCBI taxonomy): domain Eukaryota; kingdom Metazoa; phylum Chordata; class Actinopteri; order Salmoniformes; family Salmonidae; genus Oncorhynchus; species Oncorhynchus clarkii. Next base: position 43,784,344 of record NC_092151.1, read on the forward strand.
AGTCTGTGTTGCCCAGCAACAGCCCCAAAACATCACTGCTCTAGAGGAGATCTGCATGGAGCAATGGGCCAAAATACCAGCAACAGTGTGTGAAAACCTTGTGAAGACTTACAGAAAATGTTTGACCTCTGTCATTGCCAACAAAGGGTATATAACAAAGTATTGAGATAAACTTTTGTTATTGACCAAATACTTTTTTTCCACCATAATTTGCAAATAAATTCATTAAAAATCCTACAATGTGATTTTCTGAATTTGTTTTTCTCATTTTGTCTGTCATAGTTGAAGTGTACCTATGATGAAAATTACAGGCCTCTCTCATCTTTTTAAGTGGGAGAACTTGCACAATTGGTGACTGACTAAATACTTTTTTGCCCCACTGTATATGGTATTGTCAGACGTAATGAATAGGCTTGTTGGTTAACATGCTGACCACACCACTCGTGTCGCACGCGCGCAAGTGTTTCCAAATAAATGTACACATACTTGTTATTCAATCATTGCACACACACTGCTTGCACGCCTCAGCGAGCGTCTGGCCAGGAGTTAAAATAGAAATTGGTTCTATTTGTGGCGCTCAACACGCTGCAAGTCCGGCCTCTCCCATCTCCTCATTGGTTTTTAGGAGCATATCCTCATTGTTTTTTTAGAAGCATATACCCACGTGGGTGATTGAAAGATGAACTTAGGTCCACACTCCAGATTGTGGTAATGCTGTAAAGTTGGTTGCCGAACGCCACATAAAGTCCAAAGAAGAAAAAGAAGCCTGAAGGAAGGAGATGACTAGAAACAAATTTGGTTTACCGTTTTATCTGTGGATTAATTGTCAGAGTAGAGGACCTTGTGTGCATTTCAGGTAAAATAACAACCCAATGTTTATATACCAGGACAAATTAGCTAGCAACAGCAAGCTAGCTAGCTAAATTGTAATAAATGTTTAATGCTTTTTGACCTGTCCCCAAATTAATATAATTTGTTCAGAGTTTGTTTTAATATTTAAATCTGTATGTCCTGATCGCTTCTGGTGTGAGTGAACTAAATCAACGTGTGTAACGCGATGACACATGTGCGCGACCAGTTTGGTCAGCATATTAGAAAGCAAATGGAAGCAGAATGAGAAAAAGGGAAGTTGTGGGAAAGTATGTTTTTGGTTTCACATTGGTTGTGTAAACGAATCCATAAGTTTCCTGACTGGTAAAACTGAATGTTTTATAAACATTCTGAGAAGTGAAAGGGAACATTTCTTTTTTGGTTGCAGTGAGGTTCTGAGGTTGTTTTACTCTGGGTTCTTGAAAGTTTTCCTGGAAGGTTTTATTAACACTCAGAGAACGGAAATTACAGTTATTTGAACGTAATTTAATAACATCCTGAGAATGTTTTCTGAACGTTACTAAAGTTTTTTCTTGTGGTTTTTATGTAACATTTTCTTAACTAAATGTAAAAAAAAAATGGGTTTTTGAATAACCATCGTAAATCTTTCACCAGATGTTTCAATAAAACGTTAATAACACTACTGGCACAGATACAGTGGGACACATTACCTTCTTATGGCTGCAGGGGCACTATTGAGTAGCTTGGATGAAAGGTGCCCAGAGTAAACGGCCTGCTCCTCAGTCTCAGTTGCTAATATATGCATATTATTTTTAGTATTGGATAGAAAACACTCTGAAGTTTCTAAAAGTGTTTGAATGATGTCTGTGAGTATAACAGAACTCATATGTTAGGCAAAAATCCGAGAAGAAATCCAAACAGGAAGTGAGAAATCTGAGGTTGGTATATTTTCAACCCATTACCTTTTGAAATCCCTTTGGGATATGAATGAAGATACACTTCATAGGGCTTCCACTAGATGTCAACCATCTATAGAAATGAGGCTTCTACTGTGTTTTGGGACTGAATAAGAGGGAATGAATCAGACTACTGGCAGAGAGCCAGTTCCAGGTCACGTGCATAGCACATGATATCTTCCTGAGTTCCGTTCCTCCTCAAGACACAAAGGAATTCTCCAGTTGGAACTGTATTGAAGATTTAAGATAAAAACATCCTAATGATAGATTCTGTACTTAGTTAGAAATGTTTCTTCGACCTGTAATATAACTTTTTGAAGTTTTTGTCTGAAGAAAAGGTCGACCAGCACCAGCGTTTGGATAGGTGTACAAAAGTAGCTAATTGGACATAAATAACGGACATTATCTAACAAATCAAGCATTTATTGTGGACCTGGGATTCATGGGATGCATTCTGATGAAGATCATCAAAGGTAAGGGAATATTTATCATGTAATTTCTGGTTTATGTTGACTCCAACAATGGCGGCTAATTTGACTATTTTTCTGAGCGCCGTCTCAGATTATTGCATGGTTTGCTTTTTCCGTAAAGTTTTTTTGAAATCTGACACAGCGGTTGCATTAAGGAGAGGTATATCTATAATTCCATGTGTATAACTTGTATTATCATCTACATTTATGATGAGTATTTCTGTTGAATCAACGTGGCGTTATAGTTGTAGCATTTTTTGGTCGATTTCTCAGCCAAGCATGGTGTAGAAACGGGAGCTTTTTCGCCTACAAAAATAATATTTTGGGAAAAAAGGAACATTTGCTATCTAACTGGAAGTCTCCTTAGTGAAAGCATCCGAAGTTCTTCAAAGGTAAATGATTTAATTTGGTTGCTTTTCTTATTTTCGTGAAAATGTTGCCTACTGCCAGCAGAGCCTAGCATAGCATTATGCCATGATAAACTTACACAAATGCTTGTCTAGCGTTGGCTGTAACGCATATTTTGAAAATCTGAGATGACAGTGTTGTTAACAAAAGGCTAAGCTTGTGTTTGAATATATTTATTTCATTTAATTTGTGATTTTCATGAATAGGAAAGGTTTCTAGGGGTATTTATGTCCGTTGCGTTATGCTAATGCATTTGAGGCTATGATTACGCTCCCGGATACGGGTTTGCTCGTCGCAACTGGTTAAGAAGTACGGCTATTCAGAACGAGGGTCCAGCCTAGTGTACTCCTTTGTTTAGGGCGCGTGACCTGAAGCTCTCTCCACTTTTATTTTATCAGCTATTGAACACAGTGTATTCCGTCTTACATTTTATTGATTATTTACGTTTTAAAATACCTAAAGATGGATTAGGAAAGTTGTTTGAAATGTTTGGACCAAGATTACAGGTAACTTATTAGATAAATGGTAGTCATGTTGGGCGAGTTGGAACCAATGTTTTTCTGAATCAAATGCGCCAAATAAATGGACATTGGAGATATAACAACGTAATTCATCGAACAAAAGGACCATTTGTGATGTTTATGGGACATTTTGGAGTGCCAACAGAAGAATATCTTCAAAAGTAAGGCATGAATTATATTGTTATTTCTTAGTTATGTGTCGCGCCTGGCGGGTTGAATTATGATTGGCATGTGATTGTTTGATGGGGTGCTATCCTCAGATAACAGCATGGTTTGCTTTCGCCGTAAAGCCTTTTTGAAATCTGACACGGTGGCTGGATTAACAAGAAGTCAAGCTTTCATTTGGTGTATTGCACTTGTGATTGTATGAAAGTTAAATATTTCAAATAATTGTTTTTGAATTTCGCGCTCTGCAATTTCACTGGATGTTGTCGAAACGGAACCACCAGCCGTAACAGGTTTTAAGAGTTACCATCTCCCGAATTAAACTCTATAAGGTATATATCTATTACATTGATAAACAGTAATCTTATTAATCATTACCTATTATCATATCATCATTCTGAACAGTCGTAACCTTGGATGTACAAAAACCCTGGCCTTTCTAACAATTCAGTACTACATAAATTAGTATATTATTTTTTTAATAGCTAAATTTACTAGTTAAATGGAGAAGACACATTTCAGTTGAATACATTCAGTTGGACAACTGAATAGCTTTTCTCCTATTGTCGTGCCGTTCATCCACTGCTATTACCTCCTGCTTCAGCATGATAATGCGTAGATCCTGCAACCATGGAGCAGTACATACCTGTCTATTTATGGAAAACAACTGATTAGCTCCTTAGTCATATTTCTGTTTATTTACTTACGTATGGCGCTGCTTACATGTATATATAAATATTATCTCAATTACCTCGACTAACCGGTGCCCCTTTATACCTGTACCCCCCGGAATATAGCCTCGCTACTGTTATTTTATTGTGGCTCCTTAGTAATTATTATATATGTTTTTACTTCAGTTTATTTTAATAAACACTTAACCAACAATGAAGTTAAGAAAAAAATTGTTAAGGGCTTGTAAGTAAGCATTTCACTGTATGGTCTACACCTGTTGTATTCGGCGCATGTGACAAATAACATTTGATTTGATTCATATTTAGCAGGTCTTATTGCTGGTGTAGAGAAATGCTTGTGTTCCTAGCTCCAACAGTGCTTAAGTATGTGCTCATTTCATGTGTATATTTTGTATTCTACTGTGTTTTAGTCATTGCCACTCCGACATTGCTCGTCCATTCTTTCACTTTTAGATTTGTGTGTATTGTTATGAATTGTTAAAGTGACTCGTGTTCCATTATTATTGTGACTAGTGATTCCATATCCATCTGCATAGGGCAGCAGCCTCTAAGGTGCAGGTTTGAGTAAACGGGTGGTAGCCGGCTAGTGGTGGCTATTTAACAGTCTGATGGCCTTGGGATAGAAGCTGTTTTTAGTCTTTACCTTTACTGACCTTGCCTTCTGAATAGGCCGTGGCTCGGGTGGCTGATGTCCTTGATGATCTTTTTGTCCTTTTTGTCCTGTGACATCGGGTGCTGTAGATTTCCTGGAGGGCAGGCATTGTGCCCACAGCGATGCATTGGGCAGACCGCACTACCCTCTGGAGAGCCCTGCGGTTGTGGGCGGTGCAGTTGCTGTACAGACAGAATGCTCTCAATTGTGCATCTGTAAAAGTTTGTGAGGTTCTTAGGGGCCAAGACAAATTTCTTCAGCCTCCTGAGGTTGAAGAGGCGCTGTTGTGTCTTTTTCACCACACTGTCTGTATGGGTGGACCTTTTCAGATGGTCTGTGATTAAAAATCATATGAGCAAACAAATATTGTGCTTTATCTGGGATACATGCCTATATACAGTATATAATGAATATGACATGGGTGGTGTGCAAAGCTGTCAGCAAGGTAAAGGCTGGCTACTTTGAAGAATCTCAACCATAAAATATATTTGATTTGTTTAACACTTTTTTGGTTGCTAAATGATTCCATATGTTTTTATTTCATAGTTTTGATGTTGTCACTATTATTCTACGATGTAGAAAATTGTACAAATAAACTTTTTGTCCAAACTTTTGACTGGTGCTGTACATATATTCTGTTAAGTTTTAGTTTTGGGGTTTTCAAGCTTTTTTTTCGAATGGGGTTTTCGAGCTTCTGAATCTGGTGGGTAAATGCTGCTAGCAACTGCCGATGTTTCAAACAGGCCTAGCTTGTGCATCACTATCACTAGCTATCACTAGCGAACAGGGAAGAAATACTGAGTACGGATTGTGACTGGACCAAGCTAGAACAGCTTGTGAAGATTCTGGAGCTGTTCACAATCCACACTGACCAACTTCAAACTGATAGCCAGGCGTTGTCTGGTGCCGTGCCTTCTCAACTTTGAGGCACACTTGCAGTCAACTACTGTTGTAAAACAGTTGGCACAGGTCCTCCTGAAGTCACAGCAGGAGTGTTTCTATAAAAAAAAAACAACGATAAAGCCTTGCATTCCTACTTTTTTTTTTTTTTGTCTCGCGCAGTTGGCAATAGGTGCACTTGTTTCAGCTGTCCTGCGCACCAGGCAGGCAAAGTCTTCCCATTTCGAACCAGTTCAAATCAAGTGCACCTATAGGTTGACTGCTAGTCAATCAGATTGCTCAGATCACCTTGTCTGCAACTTCCTGACGTTTTTATGAGGGAGTTCATGTACACGGTTTTTAATTCAGCACTGTCAAAATGTTTTATTCAACACTTTTATAAGCTAAGAAGTGAGCTTCTCCACTCGTGCTGCGACTCGGCGCTGCAGCTTCAATGAATGAGTAGCGAGGTGTATCAAAAGGCTTGTGTTGTTATTATTAACCTCTGTGTGTTTTTTAATACTGTCTGAGGAATATCTCACTTTCTCTGGTCATAGGAGTAACAACATGAATTTGTGCATGAGACATAAAAAAAATATGGTGTGACTCGAGTTGACATCGGCTCGAAGACGGTGTCCCCTTTTTGGTCAGTCTGGGGGAGGAGGGAAAGTTGCTTTGGATCCAAGGTGGCAAAACTGTTTCTGAGAGCTCTGATGCTCTCCCTCCGCTGAGACAGTAAAATAAAGAAAGCAAATAATTTCAATGTACGCTCACTAATCTATGCATCACAAGTAATACAACAAATTGTGATCTATTAACAGTGTGATCACATACCTCAAGTTTTGAAATATAATTTCTAAATGGTTTGAGAACATTGACAGGGCAATTCAAGTGTAGACAATATGCGGTGATTATGTATCGGGTCTATAGCCTGCTGCACAAACCACAATACAACAGAAATGGTTCATATTGCAAAGACAGTTTTTTTTTAAGCGAAACCCTAACCCTAAATCTGAGTGGTAGATCTCGGCCTGTATTTTGACTCAGAAAGTGATCTCTGCTCAGAAAAGTTGACCACTGGCATAGAGGATGTTGTTCCTATGAAAGGCAAACCAATCACGTCCTCAGTGCATGCACAGACCAGCTGGCTAGAGTGTTTACAGGAATATTCAACCTCTCCCTATCTCTGTCCGTTGTCCCCATTTGCTTTAAGATGTCCACCATTGTTCCTGTACCCAAGGAAGCGAACTAAACTGACTACAAGCCCGTAGCACTCACCTCTGTCATCATGAAGTGCGTTGAGAGGCTAGTCAAGGACCATATCATGTCCACCTTGCCCCGACATCCTAGACCCACTACAATTTGCATACCCCCCGAACAGGTCCACGGATGATGCAACCATCCTCTACCAGATGGACAAGAGGAATACTTATGTGAGAATGATGTTCACTGACTACAGCTCTGCTTTCAACACCAAAGATCACACCTTCACCTGGAGAGAGCAGACCACAGGGAGGTATCACCATTGTCCTCTGGGTCTACGGCTCCCTTGAGTGTCTGCTTGCTCCTTAGGATGTATTTCCTCCCCTCTACAGATCCCGACCCAGCACCGGCACCAGGTTCCCGTTCTCTCCAAGGACCGTGGTCCCAGCACCAGACCCAGAATCAGCCTGTGGTTTCCCAGCCCCGGGTCCAGCCCAATCTCCAACCTGGCCCCAACACCAACCCACTGCCACACCCAAGCCAGTTCACCACTGAATGTGTTGTTGATGAAACATGTTTTACTAGCCTGAGGTATAATACTCTACACCGCCATTCATTTTTCACATTGTGAATTTAATTTTAAATTTTTTTATTAATTGTGAATTTGTATTTATTATCGATCCCCATTAGCTCTCTTCCTGGGGTCCAGCAAAATTAAGGCAGATATACAATTTAAAAACATTACAATACATTCATTACAGAATTCACAACACACTAAGTGTGTGATTGGTGTAGGCTTACCTTGGCCTGATGTTTTTGATAGCCGGATGGTTCTCTCTCGGGAAGTTGGGAGTTCCCTGTCAAGAGAAGAGAGACAGAGGCCCGGCTGGCTTAGCTAGCCTGGAGCCTCAAATGGAGGATGCTAACAAATGTTTTCAATGCTGCAGGAGCTGTGTTTTATTTTGCTTTATTCCGGGACAATGTGGACCGCCCGGACTTTCGATGTAGCAACAATGTGCTTGCAGAGGACTACAGGGGCGAAGTGGTTACTCTTAGCAAACAAGTAGCAAACCTACACAAGCTGCTGGGGAATCCACGTAGCCGAACGCCACTCTGGCCTGGTGGAAGTGTCGCCGCAGTGTCGGCTCAACAGCCGACTGGCCGGTACTCTGCAGGGATCCCTCCCAAAAGGGGTCTCCCCCTTCCATGGAGAATGGAGTTAGCAGAATGCTCCTGGATGACTTGGTGGATGTTCCTGTTCTCAATCCTGCCAACCAGCCATGGAGACATATCACTCGCTGTGGAAGTCGAAAACAGCATTCTCTGGCAACGGGGGCCTCCTTGGAGATGTTAAAGCCCAGACCGAACACAGACCAGAAACAGTTTTGCCACCCTGGATCCAAAGGTTCCGGTGCCTTCTTCCCTGGGGGCTTCCAATTCGAGGTCGGATCTGGAGGTACCTGCGCCTTCATCCCATGTTCTGTCTCCCTCTCTGGTGGCTTCTACCTCGGGTTCAGATCCTCATCAGACGTGAGACTGTCTGAGTCTCCGACCAATTCATCATCCACATTGGATACAACAGCTGGCTCTGGTCCGTCAGGCCCACCTCCTCAGCCATTGGTAAGAAACATTTTGGGTCCGGGGCAAAAAAAACTGTTCTATCCTGGACCACGAGTACGGGACATTACAAGGCTGCTTCCGACCATTCTACAACAGATGCCAGGAGCTGACGCTGTCGTAGTCCATGTGAGGTCAAACAACATTCGGAGGGCTAGCTCTGAACTTTTGAAAATGGATTTTGAAGAACTAATTCTAGTAATGAGATTCAAAAAAGCGGCCAATTATGTCAGGTCCGGTACCATCATTGGGCCGCAGGTGTGAAAGATTCAGCAGGCTACTGGCATTACACACATGGCTAAAAGATTAACGTAGCTGTTGGAATCACTTTTATAGATAACATCGACACCTGGAAACAGAAGATGGCAGAGTCCAGCCAAATCATCTTGGCTCCTAGACTCTGTCCACCTATTTCAAGGCTGCATTGAGACAAAAACGTATCAAAGACCCAAGACCAGCTCAGTTAATTAATCCCTACCATTGTGTCGCTGAGATGTCATAGTGCTGCAGCAAATGTACATTATCCCAGGGGCGTTGGCAGACACAATGTAAGTAACTGAATTTATGTCCCTCTCACTGCCTCTGTTGATCCTACAGCTATTGTATGCAGTAATCATGTGCCTATGAACCAGCGTTATGCTGTTAGCACTGAAACAGTGTGCCCTAGTAGGAAGTCTACTGTGTGCTGCTCGCCATGCATTAGCAGCTCAAACATAAATAACATGAGCATGTCTACTTCTGATAAGCTTCCCAGTAAAGCAATAAAAACAATCAAGCATCCCAGAAAAGTGCTAAAAAATAGCACACATTAACATATGTAGCCTACGAAACAATTTTCAAACTATAACCAGTGCCTGCAACTTGGTTCAGGTTGTCAGTCAACCTACCAGGGTAGTTACAAACAGCACAGGAACGAAATCATCAAACATGTATTGATCACATTTTTACTAATGCTGCAGAAGTGTGCATTAAAGCCCTATCCAAATCCATCAGATGTAGTGAACACAATATAGTAGCCATATGTAGGAAAACCAAAGTTCCAAAGGCTGGGCCTAATATAGTGTATAAGAGGTCATACAAGAAGTTTAGTAGAGTTTCCTATATTTATAACGTGAATAATATTTGCTGGTATGTGGTGTTTGATAAGGAGCAACCTGACTCTGCAATTGACACATTTATAAAGTGGATTATTCCAGTTACTAATATGAATGCACCTATTAAGAAAACAACTTTAAAAACGGTTAAATCCCCTTTGGTTGATGAAGGATTGAAAAATTGTATGGTTGAGAGGGATGAGACAAAAGGAACTACAAATAAGTCTGGCTGCACAACTGAATGGTAAACATACCGCAAATTGAGCAATCATGTGACTAAACTGAGTAAAAAGAATAAGAAACTATTCTATGTACGAAACTAGTCTCCCAGTCCCTGCCACTGAAAAACATATCCACAGGATGATTCTGCCACCACCATGCTTCACCGTAGGGATGGTGCCATAATTCCTCCAGGAGTGATGCTTGGCATTCAGGGTAAAGAGTTCAATCTTGGTTTCATCAGACCAGAGAATTTTGTTTCTCATGGTCTTAGAGTCTTTAGGTGCCTTTTGGCAAACTCCAAGCGGTCTGTCATGTGCCTTTTACTAAGGAGTGGCTTCTGTCTGGCCACTCTGCCATAAAGTCTGCTGCAGAGGTAATTGTCCTTCTGTAAGGTTCTCCCATCTTCACAAAGGAACTCTACAGCTCTGTCAGATTGACCATCAGGTTCTTGGTCACCTCCCTGACCAAGGCCCTTCTCCCGCGATTACTCAGTTTGGCAGGGCAGCCAGCTCTAGGAAGAGTCTTGGTGATTCCAAACTTCTTCCATTTAAGAATGATGGAGGCCACTGTGTTCTTGGGGACCTTCAATACTTCATAAATGTACCCTTCCCCAGATCTGTGCCTTGACACAATCCTGTCTCGGCTCTCTACAGACAATTCCTTCGACCTCATGGCTTGGTTTTTGCTCTGACATGCACTGTCAACTGTGGGACCTTATATAGACAGACTACCTGCCCTTCAGGACACCTACACCACCCAATGTCACAGGAAGGCCATAAAGATCATCAAGGACAACAACCACCCGAGCCACTGCCTGTTCACACCGCTATCATCCAAAAGGCGAGGTCAGTACAGGTGCATCAAAGCAGGGGCCGAGAGACTGAAAAACAGCTTCTGTCTCAAGGCCATCAGACTGTTAAACAGCCACCACTAACATTGAGTGGCTGCTGCCAACATACTGACTAAACTCCAGCCACTTTAATAATGGAAAAATTGATGTAAAAATGTATCACTAGCCACTTTAAACAATGCCACTTTATGTAATGTTTACATACCCTACATTACTCATCTCATATGTATATACTGTACTCAATACCATCTACTGCATCATGCCTATGCCGTTCTGTACCATCACTTATTCATATATTTTTATGTACATATTCTTCATCCCTTTACACTTATGTGTATAAGGTAGTTGTTGTGAAATTGTTAGGTTAGATTACTCGTTGGTTATTACTGCATTGTCGGAACTAGAAGCACAAGCATTTCGCTACACTCGCATTAACATCTGCTAACCATGTGTATGAGACAAATAAAATTTGATTTGATTTGGGGATCCCTGATAAATGCAAATACAAAGCCAGGTTTAACATTTAAAGCATTAGACCTCTCACTAAAGGCATTAGTCATACAAAAGTTATACTTAAATCTGAACTGGTTCTCTAGTAAATTAGTAAGAATGTCTCATCCCATGTTCAAGATAGGCCCTTTTTCCCTTTATTTAGATTGCAACCGCTCATTTTCGGTTATTTGAAAGCAAAATAATATCCAAAATATCGTTATTTCTTAAACAAGCCATAGAAACTTGGTTGCAATTTCATTCTTTGACTGGTGATTGTTACACGTTATTTGAATAAATGCTTTTGTTTTTTGGTAATTGTTTGTATTTGATTCACTTAAGTTGGGATTGATTATTTGTTTGAATTGTATACTGTTTAATTAATTTGATTAGAAATTTTAACATGTAACCAAATAAGTTGACCTTTCAACACCATACTGCCCTCCAAGCTTGTCACTAAGCTCAGGGCCCTGGGTCTGAACCCCTCCCTGGGCAACTGGGTCCTAGACTTCCTGATGGGCTGACCCCAGGTGGTAAGGTTAGGCAACAACTCCTCTGCCATGCGGATGCTCAACACGGGGGCCCCCCAGTGGTGTGTGCTCAGTCCCCTCCTCTACTCCCTTCGTACCCAAGACTGTGTGGCTACGCACAACTCCAACTCAATCATCAAGTTTGCTGATGACATGACAGTGGTAGGCCTGATTACCAACAACAATGAGACAGGAAGGAGGTTAGAGCCTGGGTGGAGTGGTGTCAGGAAAATAACCTCTCCCTCAATATAAAAAAACAGGAGCTGATCGTGGCCTGCCGGAGACAGAGGAGGGAGTGGAGAGGGTGAACAGCTTCAAGTTCCATGGCTTGAAATAGTCCGACCACACCAACACCATGCTGAAGAAGGCCCAACAGCGCCTTTACAACCTCAGGTGGCTGAAGAACTTCGGCATGCTCAGCCACCTGAATCACGGTCTGTTCAATCTGCTACCATATAGCAGACAGAGACAGTACAGGAGCATCGAAGCAGGGACCAAAAGACTGAAAAACAGCTTCTATCTCCAGTCCACAGACTGTTGAACAGTTATCACGACATTTCCTGTAGTAAGAGACAAAGAAAGACTCACTCACACAAAATGCAAACACACACACACACTTCATACACACGCAGACTCCTGCACTCACATATAGACTCACAGACGCAGATGCCCATGCCCACAAACACACAAACTCAAAGCCAATGCTGCTGTCCCATGTATATAGATACATTCAACACTGAAGCATTTATTTTATACTGTTATTCATACTGCGTATTCATCCAATGTGTTCTTCAATTAGCTGATTCTAATATATCAACTACTGTACATTGCATTTTGTTACACTATTTACAGTTGAAGTCGGAAGTTTACATACACCTTAGCCAAATACATTTAAACTCAGTTTACCACAATTCCTGACATTTAATCTTAGTAAAAATCCCTGTCTTAGGTCAGTTAGGATCAACACTTTATTTTAAGAATGTGAAATGTCAGAATAATAGTTAAGAGAATGATTTATTTCAGCTTTTATTTATTTCATCACATTCCCAGTGGGTCAGAAGTTTACATACACTCAATTAATATTTGGTAGCATTGCCTTTAAATTGTTTAACTTGGATCAAACATTTTGAGTAGTCTTCCACAAGCTTTCCACAAGTTGGGTGAATTTTGGCCTATTCCTCCTGACAGAGCTGGTGTAACCGAGTCAGGTTTGTAGGCCACCTTGCTCGCACACACTTTTTCAGTTTTACCCACACATTTTCTATGGGATTAAGGTCAGGGCTTTGTGATGGCCACTCCAATACCTTGACTTTGTTATCCTTAAGCAATTTTGCCACAACTTTGGAAGTGTGCTTGGGGTCAAAGTCCATTTGGAAGACCCATTTGCAACCAAGCTGCAATCAAGACTGATGTCTTGAGATGTTGCTTCAATATATCCACATAATTTCCCTTGCTCCTGATGCCATCTATTTTGTGAAGTGCACCAGTCCCTCCTGCAGCAAAGCACCCCCACAACACGATGCTGCCACCCCCGTGCTTCACGGTTGGGATGGTGTTCATCGGCTTTCTTTGGCTTGTTCTTCGGTCCTTTTTTCCTCCAAACATAACAATGGTCATTATGGCCAAACAGCTCTATTTTTGTTTCATCAGACCAGAGGACATTTTTCCAAAAAGTACAATCTTTGTCCCCATGGGGGTTTTGGAGCAGTGGCCTCTTCCTTGCTGAGCGGCCTTTCAGGTTATGTCGATATAGGACTTGTTTTTACTGTCGATATAGATACTTTTGTGCCTGTGTCCTCCAGTATCTTCACAAGGTCCTTTGCTGTTGTTCTGGGATTGATTTGCTCTTTTCGCACCAAAGTACATTCATCTCTAGGAGACATAACGCGTCTCCTTCCTGAGCGGTATGACTGCTGTGTGGTCCCATGGTGTTTATACTTGCGTACTATTGTTTGTACAGATGAATGTGGTACCTTCAGGCATTTGGAAATTGCTCCCAAGCATGAACCAGACTTGTGGAGGGCTACAATTATTTTCTGAGGTCTTGGCTGATTTCTTTTGATTTTCCCATGATGTCAAGCAAAGAGGCACTGAGTTTGAAGGGAGGCCTTGAAATACATCCACAGGTACACCTCCAATTGACAAGAATTATGTCAATTAGCCTATCAGAAGCTTCTAAATCATTCTCTGGAATTTTCCAAGCTGTTTAAAAAGGCACAGTCAACTTAGTGTATGTAACTTCTGACCCACTGGAATTGTGATACAGTGAATTATAAGTGAAATAATCTGTCAACAATTGTTGGAAGAACTACTTGTGTCATGCACAAAGTAGATGTTCTATCTGACTTGCCAAAACTATAGTTTGTTAACAAGAAATTGGTGGAGTGGTTGAAAAACGACTCCAACCTAATGACTCCAACCTATGTGTATGTAAACTTCCGACTTCAACTGTATATACTGGACTCTCATAGCTCACTGTAATATATATACTGCTGTACATATCATTCTTTGTATATCTTTTTGGTGTAAATACGCGTAGAATGTATTTCAGTTGTTAACTGAATTCATTCTGCCATTCATCATTTCTTGTTCCTAGTCATTTGACATTTTTGCTGCACTGTCAGGAACTAGTAACACAAGCATTTTGCACCCACTATAACATCTGCTGAACTGTGTACGCGATCTCTAAACTTTGATTTGTGTATCAAGCTGCGATCCTAAGTCTGTCACGTCATGTGACCTGCAGTCACCACGGAAAGGAATGTGAGGAGAGGGAAAAGCATTTCCTCAACTGATGATCTGAAATATAACAACTATCCTCAGCAAGGCATCATACATGTGTCTGCCTTGAGGGAAAACACTGTCCAAACAGACATTTCACACTGGCAGCACAAATCTCCGATCGGGATTTCTATTGGGAAAACACAGTAAACTACACTGCACACCACTGCCACCAAGTGATCAAAATATGAACACGCAGCTTTAAAAAAAAAAAAAAAAGGTTACTTCCGTCATGTTGTTTTTATTAATAATTAAACCATATTTTTTTTAAGACAAGACATAAAATGTATACATAGCCCATGTACATCTCATTTGTTTGTGCTATCATGAGCAATAACATCCACTCCATGTACACCGTCAGTATTTACATATGCTCCGTCCCCAAATTGCACCCTATTCCCCATGTGGTGCACTACTTTTTGAACAGGGCCCATAGGGCTCTGGTCAAAAGTAGGGCACTATATAGGGTATAGGGTGCCATTTGGGACAAACTTCTAGTTCTTTTTCTGATCTTCAAAAATGAACATGTTCACTTGTTAGGCACGTTTTGTATAATTAACCCTCTCGTAAAGATGCTGGGTGCAGACACAGACATAAAGAACATACGGTGGAATGTGTTGTCTCGTGGTTAGAAACCATCCTGCAAACACAACTATGAAGTAGCAAAAGTCATGTTCTAATCATTTTACACCACACAAAAACGACAAAAAAATACTTCATGGGTGCATTTTAGATTTGTGGGCAATAGCGTTCTAGAACTGTTCCAAAACTATAGCGGTCATAGAGATATGTACTACAACCATTCCCGAGATACTTTTCCATAACATATACATTACATTATAATGCAATAGTCTTCATCGTAGAATTCATTATACTAATATACTGTACATAGTTCATTTTACTCTTACAGGCTGGGTACAATATAACACTGGAGGAAATTCAACAACAGTCACTCTGACTGAAAGTAGGGGAGAGCGGGGTCAATTGAGAATTTCTTTACATTCCGCATCACTCTGGCAAGGGAAATAAACAGTATTGTTCTAACTAACAAAGATGTCTACATATATTTCAGGATGTTGTGTATCCCTGGCAATAATCAGAATTCATGAAAAATATTAGTTTCCAAAACATAGCTTGTCCAAAGAATGTGGTCTCTTGGTACAATTTACACCGGGTATGGGGTAAGTTGAGCCACGGGACAGGGTGTTAAAGGCGCTTTCAAATGTCTTTATTGAATGAAATGCTAACACTACCTTTTTAAAATCATGTCTGTCTATTTCCCAAACATAAACACAATCAGCATAGTTTTTTGTTGTTGTCTGGTAATTGTTTTAAGCATTTTTTAACACAGGCTTAACACCTAACAAACACATTAACATAGGCAAAGCCCTGTTATCTCATATCCTAGCGAAAATGCGTTGCATTAAACCGGTCAAGAAAACACTTACATTTGCTCAATTTACCATTGGATCAACTTACCCCAAGGCAAACATTTAGTCTATATTAGCCCACACAGCTACAAGGTTGCACTTTCATGCTTGGTTTAGGACCTCATATTGAAGCTTATAGACCCCAACTGATGTATAGAACAATCTTAAAATGATCGACTTTGCTTTAGATACAAGCATCATGAAACCTCTAACAATAAATTCCTTTGACTTCTTGAAAATCTGTTGTTGTTTTTTTATAGATCTAGCTTGCTTATCACCTTTTCCATGTGGTATCTTCCTTCACAGACTGCATGAAATGATGGCCTCTTCCTAAATATTTGGTCAAATTATACATTTGTGTATGGTTTGCTAGAAACCCCTTTGGTTCAACTTACCCCCACTGTTAACCTCCTTCGGACATCAATTTATGGATTCTTGGTCAAGATACTTCATAACAGGATTGGGGTTGGAGGTGACAGATGGTAAAGCTTTACCTTCTCCTGCTCACTTCAACAATGCGTACAGGTCCCATAGCATAGAAAACAAGGATATGACTGGCAACCCGTAAGGGCAAAGCAGAAGCACTGACACATTCTACTGTCTGGGCACAGCAATAACGGTATACCTAATATGCTGTCCATCATATCATTTCAGGGACAGTCAAGAAGACATGCTGTATATGTAGCTGTGTCTTTCTGTCCCATTGGCCACTTTGTTTGAAATATAAATACTTTGAAAAGTTCACATACAAGTATGACACATTTTTGGAACTTTCTAATATTATACTCTTTTCAAAATCCAGATGTCCCATGGACAGCTATTTACTATTCATGTATTCAAACAGGAATCTTCTTCAGTAAATACTCAACTTAACACAGGCATGAGCCTCGATCGATCGATAGATCGAAAGATAGATAGATACAGTGGGGCAAAAAAGTATTTAGTCAGCCACCAATTGTGCAAGTTCTCCCACTTAAAAAGATGAGAGAGGCCTGTAATTTTCATCATAGGTACACTTCAACTATGACAGACAAAATGGGAAAAAAAATCCAGAAAATCACATTGTAGGATTTTTAATGAATTTATTTGCAAATTATGGTGGAAAATAAGTGTTTGGTCAATAACAAAAGTTTATCTCAATACTTTGTTATATACCCTTTGTTGGCAATGATAGAGGTCAAACGTTTTCTGTAAGTCTTCACAAGGTTTTCACACACTGTTGCTGGTATTTTGGCCCATTCCTCCATTCAGATCTCCTCTAGAGCAGTGATGTTTTGGGGCTGTTGCTGGGCAACACAGACTTTCAACTCCCTCCAAACATTTTCTATGGGGTTGAGATCTGGAGACTGGCTAGGCCACTCCAGAACCTTGAAATGCTTCTTACGAAGCCACTGTTTCGTTGCCCGGGCGGTGTGTTTAGGATCATTGTCATGCTGAAAGACCCAGCCACGTTTCATCTTCAATGCCCTTGCTGATGGAAGGAGGTTTTCACTCAAAATCTCACGATACATGGCCCCATTCATTCTTTCCTTTACACGGATCAGTTGTCCTGGTCCCTTTGCAGAAAAACAGCCCCAAAGCATGATGTTTCCACCCCCATGCTTCACAGTAGGTATGGTGTTCTTTGGATGCAACTCAGCATTCTTTGTCCTCCAAACACGACGAGTTGAGTTTTTACCAAAAAGTTATATTTTGGTTTCATCTGACCATATGACATTCTCCCAATCTTCTTCTGGATCATTCAAATGCTCTCTAGCAAACTTCAGACGGGCCTGGACATGTACTGGCTTAAGCAGGGGGACACGTCTGGCACTGCAGGATTTGAGTCCCTGGCGGCGTAGTGTGTTACTGATGGTAGGCTTTGTTACTTTGGTCCCAGCTCTCTGCAGTTCATCCACTAGGTCCCCCCGTGTGGTTCTGGGATTTTTGCTCACCATTCTTGAGATCATTTTGACCCCACGGGGTGATATCTTGCGTGGAGCCCCAGATCGAGGGAGATTATCAGTGGTCTTGTATGTCTTCCATTTCCTAATAATTGCTCCCACAGTTGATTTCTTCAAACCAAGCTGCTTACCTATTGCAGATTCAGTCTTCCTAGCCTGGTGCCGGTCTACAATTTTGTTTCTGGTGTCCTTTGACAGCTCTTTGGTCTTTGCCATAGTGGAGTTTGGAGTGTGACTGTTTGAGGTTGTGGACAGGTGTCTTTTATACTGATAACAAGTTCAAACAGGTGCCATTAATACAGGTAACGAGTGGAGGACAGAGGAGCCTCTTAAAGAAGAAGTTACAGGTCTGTGAAAGCCAGAAATCGTGCTTGTTTGTAGGTGACCAAATACTTATTTTCCACCATAATTTGCAAATAAATTCATTAAAAATCCTACAATGTGATTTTCTGGATTTCCTTTTCTCATTTTGTCTGTCATAGTTGAAGTGTACCTATGATGAAAATTACAGGCCTCTCTCATCTTTTTAAGTGGGAGAACTTGCACAATTGGTGGCTGACTAAATACTTTTTTGCCCCACGGTAGGTAGGTAGGTAGGTAGGTAGGTAGGTAGGTAGGTAGGTAGGTAGGTAGGTAGGTAGGTAGGTAGGTAGGTAGATAGATAGATAGATAGATAGATAGATAGATAGATAGATAGATAGATAGATATAGATCTAGAGTGCACAACTACTTCCTCATTCACATTAGGGAAAACAACTTGCCATTGTTTTTCATGTGGGGGGAAATACTAGTTTCAAAAGCCTAACTTGTAGGGAGGGATACAGGACTACTACCCTTAATAAAAGGTGCAATATGCAGAAATCACTTCGCCATTTCCTGGTTGCAAAATTTTGAATAGTTTGCCTAATTTCAGTTTATGTGACAAAAGAAGCAATGCATAGTGTGGAGAATCATTGCACCATCTAAACCGCTGTGAAATAGTATTTTCAGCTGTTTGAAGCTGGTATACAAAACTGAAAGTAAATTTAGATGCAAAAATTAAACAGAAAGGGAAGCGTAGAAATAGTGCACATAGAACAGATCTACGGTTTAGACGCTTTCAATGAGAATGACAGATCTATAACTCATATTTCTATGTGAATTTGGTCAGGTAGACCAAAAAGTTACAAATAGCAGCTTTAATTCAATACAGTATGTACATATAAAACATGAACTTTGGACATTTACACATTGTGACAACCTCACAGAAAAGAGAAGGATGATTGTGTACCATAATAACATGCAACTCATGTATTTGATCGGATGAAATAGTTTTCACTTCATTTATATTTTATAAACCCTGGGTTAGTTAAATTTGACTCTTGGGGTGTGAAAACTATTTGAGCTAACGATGGTTTTGCAGATGTTAAAATCAGACTTCAAAATAAGGAATTTGAAAGCTGAGTTAGCTAGTAACACTTGGACATATTTATTGAAGGAAAAAAACAATGATTGAAATTCATGATTTTGTCATCCAAATAAAAAAAGGAAACCTCACTTTATATCCACCCCTATAATATACTTCAGAGTAAGGTTATACTTAAAAGACCATGAAGAATCCTCCCAAAAATTACAAAAAGAAAACCAGTAAAAATGTGTCTCACTCAAAGTTGAATATAATATATTTTTACTACCAAAGTAGCCTAGACATTTCAGTCAATATGTTGCAGAATGTTAGCAATATTATTTTTACAGCATGGATAACAGGGTTGGGTCAATTTTCAATGAGAAAAATGTGGAATACTTTCTAAATTGACTGGAATTGCCCACAGCCCTGATGTATAATATCAATAAAATACATCATAAATACATCTTATAAATTATATTCTTCAAGATAAAAAACTTTTTTTTTATACAGTAACAATCAAGATTTCACAGACTGAACAGAAACCGCAGGGCACTGCATGAAACCATAACGCTCAGCAACAATTATGGCATCATTAACACCTCAATTCTGCCTCAACATACTGTAGTTCCATGTTCTCACCATACAGTAACACTTTTAGCAGTTTCTCTAGGAGCGGTGGTTCAAGTACCAAAACTCTGCACAATAAAGTGTGAGATGAGATCTTGGGAGTAAAAAAATTACATCAAGATCTCATCTTCCTATGCCAACTACTCTACCATCCTAATCCCCCATGTCTCCCTAACCCTTATAAGACAATGATATGATAAGTGCTCTCTGAAAAAAATGTGAGTTGTTGTAAGGCTTGTGAACAGAAGATTCCATGGAAATATCGGACTAATATCTGAGCCCTTTTATTATGTCATAATCGTACGACTGCTCATAGTGACAGAGTTCCTCTATGAACAGTCTTCTGAAAGTAAATATGTTAAGCGTTGTTGACTACTGGCACAGTTCTCCTTCTTGTAATCGAAATGATGCGCAGCGGAGTTTGAAAATGCGTTGAAGCAATAAAATGCAGGGCACAGCAAGCTCTTTCTGTTCTACCTCCATTAAACATAGTGCTATAAAAAAAATAAAAAAATAAAATCGCTCAATCTCCCCAGCGGGCAAAGCTGGTTGAAATGGCATCATTACAACCAGATTACAACCAGTAACCGGTTTTGCCCGCTGGATCCACTATCTCCGCTATCTCTCCTTTCAGACTCTTGCAGCAAAAACAAGGTCCAGAGTCCTATAGGTGAAAAACTAAAAACACTGGGGTAACCATCCCCCAAAAGATCACAACATCATAAACAGTTTATCAAATCCTCTTAAATAAATAAATAATTACTAGTTCCTATTGGGTAAGGGCGGAGACAGGGGCGTAGACCAGGGAATTAATGGTTGGTTGTGCAGTGCAGAGTTGCACACAAAATTGAGTTAGGTTAGCTAGGCCCCTGTCCCATCCCTATTGCCCCCTTTCTCTCTCTCTCCTCCTCCTTCATTGGGGATAGATAGGCTACATAATTGGCGTGTTGGGGTAGTTCCCATAGCTGGGTGTAACAATACCAAAGCCGCCTGCTGCCCGCCCTCAGTCACACAACGCTGTCCTGCAGCAGGGGCTCAAAGTCCTCGTCGCTGGTCGGCACCTGCGTGTCCTCGTCGCTGCCCGGCAACGGGGTGTTGATGTGGACGCCAGCGAGTGTGGAGGTTTCCTTGGAATCGGCGCAGGTCACAACTGGAGGCTCAGTGTGTTCGGGGATAAACAAGGCTACCAGGAACGCCACGACAACCGTGCACGAGCCCAGGAGGAAGGGAGGGCCGGGGATCAGTGATTTCTGTATGGAGAGAGACAGTATATTATAGATATGAAGAGTTTGATTCCAAAACACGATATAGCCATTTTCAGAAATGTTGGCAAATTGACATGAATTAAAAACACATCTTGTGAAAGACCTGGAGCTATAATTCTTTCATCTTACCATGACATGAGTTAGTGAAAACCCAGACATGATTTTGACCAGGTATACATCGACCAGTTAAATCAAGGTAAAAGCTATGATCCATTATTGATGTCAATTGTTAAATTCACTTTAATCAGCAGAGATGAAGGGGAGGAGACGGGTTAAATAAGTATTTTTAAGCCTTGAGACAGTTGATGCATGGATTGTGTGTGTGTATCATCCAGATGGTTAATGGGCAAGACAAAAGATTTAAGTGCCTTTGAATGGGGATTGGTGGTAGGTGCCAGGCGCACCAGTTTATGTCAAGAACTGGACGCCGCTGGGTTTTTCACGCTCAACAGTCTCTCGTGTGTATCAAGAATGGTGAACAACCCAAAGGACATCCAGCCAACTTGACACAACTGTAGGAAGCATTGGAGTCGACATGGGCCAGCATCCCTGTGAAATGCTTTCCACAACTTGTAGAGTCCATGCCCTGACGAATTGAGGCTGTTCTGAGGGCAAAAGGGGGGGTTGCAACTCAATATTAGGAAGGTGTTCTTAATGTTTTGTACACTCAGTGTATACTGCAAGGTCATTTTATTTTAGAGTGACAAAATGCTATATATCCACCCCAAACAACAGAACTCCCGATTGGGTTTTAAACAGTTACATGTAATAAAGTAGGCCTATCTATACATACATAAATATTAAATGATCCCAAACAGTAAGTCTGATTACATGTAAAATAGGCTTTTGAGTGACTAAAATATAACCCATAATCCTTTATTGGGGCTAGAAATGTTCAAACGAGCAGGAAGTTTGAAAATCCAGGAGTCGATGGAGCTGTTGGAGGAGGGAGATCGGAGTGAGATGTTGTTCAGGTGTATTCTGCACCACACTCGCCCTGAAGAGCGTGTCATCAGTCCGGTCAAACCTGGGCCGGCTCCACGCACCAGGCCTCCAGTGCGCCTCCTCAGCCCGGTACGTCCTGTGCCGGCTCCCCGCAGTCGCCTTGAAGAGCGTGTCATCAGTCCGGTGAAACCTGTGCCGGCTCCACGCACCAGGCCTCCAGTGCGCTTCCTCAGCCCGGTACGTCCTGTGCCGGCTCCCCACGCTCGCCCTGAAGAGCGTGTCATCAGTCCGGTGAAACCTTTTGCCGGGTGCACGCAACAGGCCTTCAGTGCGCCTCCCCAGCCCGTCCGTCCTGTGCCGGCTCCCCGCACTCGCCCTGAAGAGCGTGTCATCAGTCCGATGAAACCTGTGCCAGCTCCATGCACCAGGCCTCCAGTGTGCCTTCCCAGCCCGGTAAGTCCTGTGCCGGCTCCCCACACTCGCCCTGAAGAGTGTGTCACCAGCCCTGAGCCTCTGCGCCGGTGCCTAGTCCAGGCACAGCATCCTGTCCCGCTCCATGGCCGGAGCCGTCCTCTGCGCCGGTGCCCAATCCAGGCGCGGCCTCCAGTCCCGCTCCATGGCCGGAGCCGTCCTCTGCGCCGGTGCCCAATCCAGGCGCGGCCTCCAGTCCCGCTCCATGGCCGGAGCCTTCCTCTGCGCCGGTGCCCAGTCCAGGCACGGTGTCCAGTCCCGCTCCATTGCCGGAGCCGTCCTCTGCGCTGGTGCACAATCCAGGCGCGGCTTCCAGTCCCACTCCATGGCCGGAGCCTTCCTCTGCGCCGGTGCCCAGTCCAGGCACGGCGTCCAGTCCCGCTCCTTGGCCGGAGCCTTCCTCTGCGCTGGTGCACAATCCAGGCGCGGCCTCCAGTCCCGCTCCATGGCCGGAGCCTTCCTCTGCGCCGGTGCACAGTCCAGGCACGGCGTCCAGTCCAACGCCATGGCGGAGCCTTCCATAGGTCAGGGCATGACTAGGGGGTGTTCTAGTCTTTAATTTCTGTTGGTGTGAGTATGGCTCCCAATTGGAGGCATCTGATGATCGTTGCCTCTAATTGGGGATCATACTTAGTGTGGTCCTTCTCCCACCTGCGTTGTGGGATATTGTTTTGTTTAGTGCTGATGTGCGTTACGTACTGCACGTTGGTTTAATTATTCGTTCTTTGAAGTTTCACCTTAATAAATATGTGGAACTCTACGCACGCTGCGCCTTGGTCCGCTCATTTCTACAACGAAGGTGACAATCACATAGCCGATTTATTGTATCCAGAGTATACAATGTGTTTTCTCTTTTTGGATATTTAAGCAATTTTTTGAAAAATGTTATGGGAGTTTTACGGGGTTTTCTGCTAGGATAAAACACAGGAGGCTTTTTGAGTTTTATTATGTACACTTTAGGAAAGTATTTAAGGATTAATAAGGACGCAATTAACAGCCCGTTGTTTGCAGTGTTTCCCGTCGCTGGATCTTGGTTCTCTCCTTTTCATGAGCATGTTTAGAAAGTTATCTTTCGGCCAACAGATATCACAGACTCCAAAAACTGTTGAAGGGATCCATAGTAATCAAAAGGTCAAAAAGTCCATGACACTCAAAGCTAACATGATGCTAGTTAGCCAATGTGCAAACAGCTGAGAGTGATAGCTTTCTATCACTGCAGGTTAGCCATATACAGTACAGTGCCTTCAGAAAGTATTCGCACTCGTGATGTAATTATAATGTCAAAGTCGAATTATGTTTTCCTCAATGTTTACAAATTAATAAAAAATGAAAAGCTGAAATGTCTTGAGGAAATAACCCCCTGTTATGGCAAGCCTAAATAAGTTCAGGAGTAAAAATGTGCTTAACGAGTCACATAATAAGCAGCATGGACTCACTGTGTACAATAATAGTTTAACGTGAATTTTGAATGACTAACTCATCTCTGCACCCCACACATACAGATCATTGTAAGGTCTGTCAGTCGAGCAGTGAATTTCAAACTCCGATTCAACCTCAAAGACCAGGGAAGATTGCAATGCCTCGCAAAGAAGGGCACCTACTGGTGGATGGGCAGAAATAAAAAAGCAGACATTGAATGTCCCTTTGAGCGTGGAGCATATGGATGGCAGGTAGCCTAGTGGTTCGAGCGTTGGACCAGTAACCGGAAGGTTGCTGGATCGAATCCCCAAGCTGAAAAGGTAAAAATCTGTCGTTCTGCCTGTGAACAAGGCAGTTAACCCCCTGTTCCCCGGTAGGCCGTCATTGTAAATAAGACTTTGTTCTTAACTGACTTGTCAAATTAAATGGTGAAGTTATTCATTACACTTTGGATGGTGTGTAAAGACACAATCTTCTCTGTTGCTGGAGAGGGCGGAAAACACACAGGGATTTCACCATGAGGCCAATGGTGACTTTACATAGTTTAATGGCTGTGATAGGAGAAAACTGAGGATGTATCTTTGTATTGACACACCATCCAAAGTGTAATGAATAACTTCACCATTTGGCATCTGTTATAAGAATGCTACCAAAGTTAACACAATAGCAAATTTCCATGCTAGCTACAGTGGTTGCTCCACTAAAGGTTTTGCGATTATGCTGCGGGACTTAGAGGTAATTTGTGGTTTAGTAAGGTACCCTGCATCACCACTTCATTGCTCCAGATCAGCGCAAGAGATAGAGCACTGATTATGCTTTTGGGGCCTACTGTGTCTCTAACTGACAATGAATGGGCGACATAAACCTAAATAGAAACTGATAATTGTGCACGACTTCAGTATTACTTACTAGTATTACTCACCATGCAATCTGCGCCGCAGTACACTGCAACTTTTAAAGGATGAACCACTGTAAATAGGCTAACAAGCGCAAATGTCATTTTTGTTGAATTTGAACATTTACAAGTGAATGTGAACAAGTGAATTTGTGCAATTAACAAAAGTTTTGATGCATGCTTGTCTGCCCTGCGAAGATAGGGGAGGAGCACAATGGCCGAGAACAGAGGAGAAAAGCGCAAGGAAATCAAAAGATAGCAGTGGCAGATGTACAGATAACTCATCCAAAGGGCTTTGACTTCTCAAACACTGCAGAAAGCTTACACAATATGATGCCCCGTCACCTTACTAATTTAGTAACTTACTTAGATAGCAAGCTAAACTTAGGTGTCACGTTAAGGCAAAATTTGTTATTTTTAATACAGGAAAGAAATATTAAATGTGTAAGATTTCTCTTGCTGCGTTTTGTAAACGTGGATCTAAAATGCTTCTTATTGTAATTTCTGCCCAGCATCAGACATCGTGCTTCTACACCTGCATTGCTTGCTGTTTGGGCTTTTAGGCTGGGTTTCTGTACAGCCCTTTGTGACATCAGCTGATGTAAGAAGGGCTTTATAAATAAATTTGATTGATTGATGAAAACTGTCTGAAGGCACTGTATATAGAGAGTTGGGACAACTTTTTGATTAAAAAAAAATATTGTTCTAATTCTAGGCATTCAGAAACATGGCATTTTTTAAAAATATATTCCCTGTGTAATGATAATCAGCTGCGAACATGGCTGCCATAGAATGTTGTCGTGTCCTGTAAATGCATCATAATGCAGAAAACACAATGTCCCAACTCTCTATACACATGGCTCTGGATATAGCTCGTTTTGGTATGAAACAAGTGTGTCGCATATCGCCTTTAGCAACAAACAAAAAAATTGTGGTATCCAATTGTTAGTCGTTACTGTCTTGTCTCATCGCTACAACTCCTGTACGGGCTCGGGAGAGACGAAGGTCGAGAGCCTTGCGTCCTCCGAAACACAACCCAACCAAGCCGCACTGCTTCTTAACACAGCGCGCATCCAACCCGGAAGCCAGCCGCACCAATGTGTCGGAGGAAACACCGTACGCCAAGCGACCTGGTCAGCGTGCACTGTGCCCAGCCCGCCACAGGAGTTGCTAGTGCGCGATGAGACAAGGACATCCCTACCGGCCAAACCCTCCCTAACCCGGACGACACTAGGCCAATAAAAAACACATTTTAAAGAACATCTAAAGAAAACGTCATAAAAGTATGAGAACAACCATAATTCAAACACATAGAAAGGGATCCCTAAGCATTCATTTCAGACAGCGACCCATGAGCATTCATTTCAGATAGCGACCCACGAGCATTCCTTTCAGACAGCGACCCACGAGCATTCATTTCAGACAGCGACCCACGAGCATTCGTTTCAGACAGCGACCCACGAGCGTTCATTTCAGACAGCGACCCACGAGCATTCATTTCAGACAGCGACCCACGATCATTCGTTTCAGACAGCGACCAACGAGCATTCCTTTCAGACAGCGACCCATGAGCATTCCTTTCAGACAGCGACCCATGAGCATTCATTTCAGACAGTGACCCACGAGCATTAGTTTCAGACAGCGACCCAGGAGCATTAGTTTCAGACAGCGACCCACGAGCATTCCTTTCAGACAGCGACCCACGAGCAATTTCATTTCAAAATGTGTGTTTATCGTGTTTTGTGAATCAAACCCTTCAGATATAACTTGTTTTTCTGTAGGAACTTGACTTCACATTCATATAAAACACAAATAACATAATCCATCTCTGAATAAAGAAACAGAATGATTCAGTATTACAGCTAAGGAAATTAATTGCAAGTGCTTACTTAGAAATAAATATGTTTTAAAGCTAAAGAATATAGATGTATACGGCTAGTCTGCCTGGCCCGAGAGGCAGAATGAGAATGTGATATTGGTTTTAGTAATCCAGTTACCTCAGCCGGTGGGTTTATAGGTATAGGGTCGATGGGGTATTCTCCCTGGATGGGGTCAACGGTGTTCAGCTCTACGTTGAACATGAAGAAGATAAGGCCATACAGCGCTGGGCCCAGACCGTTACACAGGCCCCGGATACCAGTGATCATTCCTTGCACCAGACCTGAGGAGAGAAAGGTTAGTCGTTTATTTGTCAGTAACGATGTGTAAACACATGTAGCTACATAGACCATCTGCGGTTCCTGGGCAGAACACACAAAACAGAATGACATCACAGAAAACACAGCATATACATAACCATCCATGAGGGTCTGGTTCTGATAAATAGTATATTATAAAAAATTAAAAAATTAAAACGATAACAGGATTTGTCTGCTATGAAATCAAACAGTCAACTTTAAAAACATCCATGCATTCATATGCTGTAAAGTGTCTTAATGGAACATGTTAGTAAAAAAAAATGTCTCCAAAAATTGAATAACATTTATTCACTTTCAAAAAAGGGCAACGGCGGAGGAAAGGTAGTACCGTAGAGAACGGGATGAATGGATAGATTACATACAGTAAAAGGCAATAAGGGGATGGTTTTACCCTGCTTATCTGGGTCTGCGCTGTGAGACACCAGGGCGCTCACTGCAGGAAAGGTGATACTAGACATGGCTGCTACTGCACCCGCAGCCCACATCATCCTAAAAACCACAGCGAGAGAGAAAGAGACACAGAGGAGACAGTGGTTAGCTACAGACACATACAGTGCGAGACATCACTTAGCTAAATGGACCCACTCTAAGGAGTCGCACCCTCCGGACCAGCCCTACTGAGCATGCTCAATGATCTTTGACAAAATCGATTCCCGATCCTCCTTCTCTTTTCTTTTCATTTTAGATAGATTCTAAAGACGAGGGAGAAATATATACCAGTAGCTACATAAACATACAGATTTTGACATGTAACACATTTTAGGACAGCTCTGTCGATCATACTCCACTAACCACAGTGAAGAGAGAGTTAAAGGTGACCCACCATGGCTCTGACCCAAAACCGTACCAGGCCAGCTGTAGAATCTGGAAGCCCAGCCCCAGTAGAACTGTGTTCTTGTTCCCGATCGTTCTCATCAAGACTGTCAGGATAAGTGTCTGCAACGACAAATAATCAATGAATCAAACAAATGTATTTATAATGCCCATTTTGTATCAGAAGTTGTCATTCGTGCTTTACAGATTGCCAATTCATTTCTTCAGAAATATTGTATGCATAGGAATGACACGAGTTGCTACATTACATTGGAATGCTTTTCTTTTAAGTAGGATAGACCGGGCAGCCTCAGGCTATGTCGACATGATTTACAGCTAAACGTGGAGCTAGATTAAATACATTCCAAAGGACAGTCACACAGTTGAACTGAGACACATGCTGTTAACCTAAGAACGGATTGTTCGTTAACACATTGCAGTTCCCCACAGACACAGTTAAATGGACTAGCAGAAGGTCACCATTGAGTCAGATACGTACCTGGGCTATGATGGAGAGGATTCCAACCACCCCGATGAACACCGCAATCGTTGCCGATGAGAAGTTAATGACCTGAGTCGGGGTAGAGAGAAAAAAAGAAAGAAAGCGAGAGAAAGAGAGAGAGAGAAAAAAGAGAGAAAGAGAGAGAGAAAGAAAGGACAGAGAGAAAAAAGAAAGAACGAACGAAAGAACGAACGAACGACAGCATTAGCCTCTCTTTCTCTCTTTGCTCCAAGGGTCCAATGCAAAGTAACATAACTATGCTAAATGACTAGCACTTGAATGTGCTCAATGGAGATAGAGCTGTACACGTGGATCTAAAAAGAACAGCGAAAGAACACTCTCTCTATAATTATAGTCACCGTACTAAAACGAACTGAACCAGAGTTACTGAACCAGAGTTACTTTGAACACTGTGCGCTGAAATAACTTTGCTGTTCTTCATCTCTTGTTGTTGCACTTGTAGTTTATGTAGATGATGTTATAATTTGCAATATGGCATGTCTTTCTTAATTTCCCCTAAGGGGATAAATAAAGTTGTACTGAATTGAATCTCATGTTTACTGCCAGATGGTGCTGGTAAATGTAAAGGAGTTGTCCTGCCTAAGATACAGGACAAGCTGGATATTTACCTGTCTAAGGTAGAGAAAAAAGCTAGAGTATTGGCCAGCTTCAGGTAGGTAGGACAGGAACACGGTTATACAGATGAGAAGAACCGTGGGATCCTTCCCCACTTTCCTCATCGACTGCAAACAAGAGATAGACCAAAGACTTTTAAACAACAGAGAGACACCAAAGTCTTTAAAAAAAGGACACACCCTAATGAAACCATTAGCTGATGTAGCCTTCTCAGCATAGCATGGCATGCCATGGCATAGCACTCACCTGGAAGGGGTCGGCCTGCTCCCAGGTGATGGGTGCACCCCAGGTGTTGAGTCTCATCTTCTCCGGGAGGGACTCTGGCACGGCCAGCAGGATGAAACAGATGTCTGCCAGAGCAACCAGTGTAGCCACCAACACCACCAGGTTGTCACCGTAACACGCGGACAGGTACGCCCCGATGGCTGGACTCGTCACCAGGCTGGCAGCAAACGTAGCCGATACCTAGGGACACAGGAGGAGAATTTAGTTTCAAACACACAGTTGTTTCGAGGTCAGTTTATATTTCATCATGATAGTCCACTCAGTGACAATTGTCACTGTTTTCCATCAAGTCCTGTCGTTTGTTTTGTGTTGTGTAATTTTAGAATTGTATGGGAGCCAATAGCTGTCAACAACCCAATTGTCAGGGATGCAGTCATTTTTTTTACAAGTGGTTGAGCTACAAAGGAAACAGAATTTATGTTCATTCAATGCCAGGGCTCAAAATACAAAGAGAAAGGGGAGGGAGAATTCAATGGGATATGGTATACTACGAGCATTTGGCTGCACCTGCTACCATCTACTAATCTGTGTGCACAGCCAATAAACTTTGATTTGATTTACTGCATGCTGTGACCTCAAGGGACCCATCATGACACAGCAGTATGAGATATGAAAACCACCGTGTGAAGGATAGGCTTGCAGAAACGTGACACTACCTACATCTATTCTCAGCACAAAAGGGCACTTTGCATGACCCTTATAGAATTACAGAACTTGATCTTTACTCACATAGATAGAAAAGTTCAATTATCCACTACCCCTCTTCCCCAATCGACATGGGAATCAAATGAGACAGATACTGGGCATCCTAACAAAACATAGAAATCACTTTTTACCAATCCGTATGCGGTGCTTCTCTCATGCTCCTCCGTGACATCAGCGACATAAGCGAAGATGACAGAGAAGGTGACAGAGAAAGCCCCTGACATGGAAATCGCTGCAAAGTACCACCTGAGGGAGGGAACATTGTCAGTTAGACTCTTTTCAAACTGCCAGTCAGTCACATTCAAGCAAGTGCATTTCACACCGTGTACTTGACAAACAACATCAACAAATACTCATTCAGACTCTAAAGATAGAGATTCCGTGACCGATTCCTTGACAGTCTTAAAGTGTTTACCAATTACAAATGCTGACTAAAATTGGTTTAAAAAAACTATATGGTGGTGTGTGCATGAGGGATAATATAGTATTTTAATCTAAAAAAGCACTGTTACATTTGGACAAAGACTACACTCTTAGACAAAATTTGCGAGGGATAGGGTTCTACCATCTGAAGATCCCTTTTTGGAAGACAATGGTTCTTTGTAAGGCAAAGTGTTCTACCTAGAACCTTTAATTTCCTAAGAACTGTTTTTTGGGAAAAGGGTTCTTTGATGATTCTTTGGAAGGCAAGAAAGATTCTTTGGAATAGAAGAAAGATTCTTTGGAAGGCAAGAAAGATTCTTTGGAAGGCAAGAAAGATTCTTTGGAAGGCAAGAATGATTCTTTGGAAGGCAAGAATGATTCTTTGAAAGGCAAGAAGGGTTTTACATACAGAGCATTCTGAAAGTATCCAGACCCCTTGACTTTTTCCACATGTTGTTGCGTTACATTTTATTCTAAAATGTATTAAATTTCGGGGGTATTCAATCTACACACAATACCCCATTATGATGAAACGAAAACAGGTTTAGACATTTTTGCAAATATATATATTTTTTGTAATTAAAACAGATATACATATTTACATAAGTGTTCAGAGCAATACTCAATACTTTGTTGAAGCACATATAGTACCTATAGCAGCGACTACATCCTCGAATCTTCTTGGGTGTGACATTACAAACTTGGGAGTTACTCCCATTCTTCTCTCCAGATCCTCTCAGGCTGGATTGGGAGTGTTGCTTCACAGCTATTTTCAGGTCTCTCCAGAGATGTTTGATCGGGTTCAAGTCCAGGGTCTGGCTGGGCCACTCAAGGACATTCAGAGACTTGTCCCGAAGCCACTCCTTGGCTGTGTGCTTAGAGTCGTTGTCCTGTTGAAAGGTGAACCTTGGCCCCAGTCTGAGGTCCTGAGCGCTCTGGGGCAGGTCTTCATCAAGGATCTCTCTATACTTTGCTCCATTCATCTTTCCCTTGAGCCTGACGAGTCTCCCAGTCCCTGCTGCTGAAAAACATCCGTTCTCAACTGGCAGCTTTATTAAATAGTACCCGCAAAACACCAGTCTCAACGTCAACAGTGAAGAGGCGACTCCGGGATGCTGGCCTTCTAGGCAGAGTTGCAAAGAAAAAGCCATATTTCAGACTAGCCAAAAAAAATAAAAGATTGGAAAAAAGTGTTACGGACAGACTAATCTAAGTTTGAGGTGTTCAGATCACAAAGAAGAACATTCTTGAGACGCAGAACAAATGAAGATGCTGGAGTGCTTGACGCCATCTGTCAAGCATGGTGGGGGCAATGTGATGTCTGGGGGTGCTTTGGTGGTGGTAAAGTGGGAGATTTGTACATGGTAAAAGGGATCTTGAAGAAGGAAGATCACTCCATTTTGCAACGCCATGCCAGGGTATGCCCTGTGGACGTAGCTTAATTGGAGCCAATGTCCTCCCACAACAGGACAATGACCCAAAGCACAGCTCCAAACTATGCAAGAACTAAAATTACTGGCAATGCACAAACAATACTGTACAAAACAATATAATTATTGAGATAAACCAACATGAGAGAAATATTGAACTTTATTAATGTTTCAATGGAACCAACCAAAATCATACAATTATTTAATACAAAATAAATGACATTTTTTCATAATTATTGGCACTCCTCATTTAATACTTAGTGCCACCACCTCTGGCAAGGATAACAGCATGGAGTCTTTCCTGTAATGTTTGACAAGGTTAAAGAACACATTTGGAGGGATTTTGGACCATTCCTCTATGCAGATCCTTTCAAGATCCTTCACATTCTTGGGTTTGCGCTTATCAACTGCCCTCTTCCACTCAGCCCACAGGTTTTCGATTGGATTGAGGTCCGGCAACTGAGATGGCCATGGCAGAACATTGATTTTGTTGTCACAGAACCATTACTGTGTGGATCTTGAAGTATGTTTCGGGTCATTGTCTTGTTGAAAAGTCCACCTGCGGCCAAGTCCCAGCCTTCTGGCAGAAGCAACCAGATTGATTGTCAGCCAAAATTGCCTGATACTTGGTGGAATTATTTATGCCGTCAAAGTGCCCCTGGACCTCTGGAATTAAAACAGCCCCAAAACCTCACTGACCCCCCTCCATGTTTCACCGTGGGTATGAGGTGCCTCTCCTTGTATGCATCTCTGTTTCGATGCCAAACATGCCGAAGCTGTATCTTACCAAAACGTTCAATTTAGGTCACATCTTACCAGAACACCTTCTTCCAGTCAACATTTAAATAACTTTTGGCAAACTCCAAGGGCTTGGGGTTAAAAAGGACTTTCTTCTGGCAACCCTTCCAAAGTGCCTGTGGTTGTGGAGGTGGCGTCTGATGGTTCTTTTTGAAA
Source organism: Oncorhynchus clarkii lewisi (assembly GCF_045791955.1). Taxonomy (NCBI): domain Eukaryota; kingdom Metazoa; phylum Chordata; class Actinopteri; order Salmoniformes; family Salmonidae; genus Oncorhynchus; species Oncorhynchus clarkii. The sequence goes on from NC_092151.1 coordinate 43,817,032, forward strand.
CCTAGTGATCCCAAGGCCTGCAATTATTTCACAGTGATTCTTGGGGATTTTGCTGCTTCTCTCACCATCCTCCTCCCTATCCTGGGGGGCAAAATGCATATGCGTCTTCTACCCGTGAGGTTTTTAACTGTTCCATATCTTTTGCATTTTTTAATAATTGCCCTGACAGTGCTCAGTGGTATATTCAATCGTTTGTGGATCTTCTTGTAGCCATTGCTTCAACACCTGCATTGCTTGCTGTTTGGGGTTTTAGGCTGGGTTTCTGTACAGCACTTTGAGATATCAGCTGATGTACGAAGGGCTATATAAATACATTACCAGATTTATGAAGGTCTACGACCATCTGTCTCTTTTGAACAGCCAGTTCTTTTCTTGTCTTTCATGGTGTTGGATGACAGCGGGATATTGCGTGTGTTACCTCATTTTTATACCCTAGTGAAACAGGAAGGGATGTAATGGCTCAATATAGTTCCTTAAGACTTAGATAAACTTAAATAAGTGGAATTTAATTTGTGGTTTTTGGTAGATGTTATTTACAATAATCTTTAAGAGTGCCATTAATTGTGAAACCTTGATTTGGAGGACATTGATTTTTAATTAAATCAATACATTATTTTGGTTGGTTCCATTGAAACATTAATAAAGTACATTATTTCTCACATGTTGGTATTTTGAATTTATCTCTATAATTATGTTGTTTATATTTGTTTAAACATTGTTTGTGCATCGCCAGTCAAGGGTGCCAGTAATGTTGGAGTCCACTGTATTTAGGGGATAAGCAGTCAGCTGGTATTTTGTCTATAATGGAGTGGCCAGCACAGTCACCGGATCTCAACCCTATTGAGCTGTTGTGGGAGCAACCTGACCGTATGGAACGTAAGAAGTATCCATCAAGCCATTCCAACTTCTGGGAGGTGCTTCAGGAAGCATGGAGTGAAATCTCTTCAGATTATCTCAACAAATTGACAACTAGAATGCTAAAGGTCTGCAAGCTGTAATTGCTGCAAATGGAGGATTCTTTGACGAAAGCAAAGTTTGAAGGACACAATTATTATTTCAATGAAAAAACATTATTTATAACCTTGTCAACATCTTGACTATATTTCCTATTCATTTTGGAAGTTCATGTATGTTTTCATGGAAAACAAGGACATTTCTAAGTGACCCCAACCTTTTGAACGGTGTATATATATATATATATATATATATATATATATATATATATATATATATATATATATATGTATATATATATATATATATATATGTATATACACACACACACACACACACACACTCACACACATATATATATATATATACACAGTGCCTTGCGAAAGTATTCGGCCCCCTTGAACTTTGCAACCTTTTGCCACATTTCAGGCTTCAAACATAAAGATATAAAACTGTATTTTTTTGTGAAGAATCAACAACAAGTGGGACACAATCATGAAGTGGAACGACATTTATTGGATATTTCAAACTTTTTTAACAAAACAAAAACTGAAAAATTGGGCGTGCAAAATTATTCAGCCCCCTTAAGTTAATACTTTGTAGCGCCACCTTTTGCTGCGATTACAGCTGTAAGTCGCTTGGGATATTTCTCTATCAGTTTTGCACATCGAGACTGAAATTTTTTCCCATTCCTCCTTGCAAAACAGCTCGAGCTCAGTGAGGTTGGATGGAGAGCATTTGTGAACAGCAGTTTTCAGTTCTTTCCACAGATTCTCGATTGGATTCAGGTCTGGACTTTGACTTGGCCATTCTAACACCTGGATATGTTTATTTTTGAACCATTCCATTGTAGATTTTGCTTTATGTTTTGGATCATTGTCTTGTTGGAAGACAAATCTCCGTCCCAGTCTCAGGTCTTTTTCAGACTCCATCAGGTTTTCTTCCAGAATGGTCCTGTATTTGGCTCCATCCATCTTCCCATCAATTTCAACCATCTTCCCTGTCCCTGCTGAAGAAAAGCAGGCCCAAACCATGATGCTGCCACCACCATGTTTGACAGTGGGGATGGTGTGTTCAGCTGTGTTGCTTTTACGCCAAACATAACGTTTTGCATTGTTGCCAAAAAGTTCAATTTTGGTTTCATCTGACCAGAGCACCTTCTTCCACATGTTTGGTGTGTCTCCCAGGTGGCTTGTGGCAAACTTTAAACAACACTTTTTATGGATATCTTTAAGAAATGGCTTTCTTCTTGCCACTCTTCCATAAAGGCCAGATTTGTGCAATATACGACTGATTGTTGTCCTATGGACAGAGTCTCCCACCTCAGCTGTAGATCTCTGCAGTTCATCCAGAGTGATCATGGGCTTCTTGGCTGCATCTCTGATCAGTCTTCTCCTTGTATGAGCTGAAAGTTTAGGAGGGACGGCCAGGTCTTGGTAGATTTGCAGTGGTCTGATACTCCTTCCATTTCAATATTATCGCTTGCACAGTGCTCCTTGGGATGTTTAAAGCTTGGGAAATCTTTTTGTATCCAAATCCGGCTTTAAACTTCTTCACAACAGTATCTTGGACCTGCCTGGTGTGTTCCTTGTTCTTCATGATGCTCTCTGCGCTTTTGACGGACCTCTGAGACTATCACAGTGCAGGTGCATTTATACGGAGACTTGATTACACACAGGTGGATTGTATTTATCATCATTAGTCATTTAGGTCAACATTGGATCATTCAGAGATCCTCACTGAACTTCTGGAGACAGTTTGCTGCACTGAAAGTAAAGGGGCTGAATAATTTTGCACGCCCAATTTTTCAGTTTTTGATTTGTTAAAAAAGTTTGAAATATCCAATAAATGTCATTCCACTTCATGATTGTGTCCCACTTGTTGTTGTTTCTTCACAAAAAAATACAGTTTTATATCTTTATGTTTGAAGCCTGAAATGTGGCAAAAGGTCACAAAGTTCAAGGGGGCCGAATACTTTCGCAAGGCACTGTATATATACACACACACACACACACACACACACACACACACACACACACACACACACACACACACACACACACACACACACACACACACACACACACACACACACACACACACACACACACACACACACACACACATACATACATACATACATACATACATATATATATATATAAACAAACATTGGGGAGGGGGGCTTGCCTGTTTTGCATGTTATTTTAATACGTGCCACATATCAGTTTACAAACAATGTAGAAAATTACATATATATCATTGAGTTAATAAAGCCGCATACAAACATGGACTGTTTCTTGTTTTCTTGAGTAAGGCAGCTCCAAAATGCAGGTGTTTCAGCCTCGCTCAGTGTTTTCTGTGGTGGTAAGGCACACCAGCAGAAAATAGGAGCATTGCACCGTGAATGGCTCAGCATTTCACCGTGATTAGCTCAGTGTTCTGTCACTCATGGGGACACACGTCACCTGCCTTTAATAAGGGTAGACATCATGAATGTGAGCCCTTTGGGTCCTGCCATAAACTTAGATTAGAAGTGCCCTTCCAAAAATGCTCAAGGTCATTTGCTACATATAAAATGACGTCAAATCACGTTATATCTACAGTAGCTTTGATTGGATCATCAACATAAATCAAGTAGACAATCTACTGGCAAATCCTTTTTAATCATTGTCATATAAAGAGAAATAATGAAGAGAAATTATAGATAATAAGTATCGGTGCTCATTAGCCATTGGACATAAAAAGTACACAACAAGTTGGAAATCGCAAATTCAACAATGAGTCGTTTGGAAGGAATCACTGGCTAACTGCAAGTGTTGCAAAAAAAAAACATTAACGTTAGCCTGCTATTCAATGGTGTGGCTGTGAGTTCCCACCATAAATCCAGAGAATGCCAGACTACGATGACAAAGTTTGATGACAAAATTTTCCCACAAAGGACCTCTGCGCCACTGTAATATGCAAGGGATAAATGTATACTGTTGCTAAGAAAGTAATACTAAGTGTATGTTGTGTAGTAAGCTGTTAGTAGACCATATGTGTCTCACCCTAATAATTTGGTCTATTTTCACCAAAGCGGTATTGTAAACACATCACTGGTGGTCCGGTGAGTGCTTGTTTGGATACTTTCTGTACATCTTTGACAGTGCTACTGATAGTAGTGGTGGTGCATAGCTTGCACGTGCAAATTCAGCACACACAAGATTATATAATAGAATTGTGTTATTTGACGTGTCAAATTAAAAGCTTATTTAACGCGTCAAATAGTGTTATATGGCGTGTATATTTTTTGACACGCAAAGACCTAAATGGCGTTCAATGTGCCTCACCTTAATAATTTGGTCTATTTTCACCTCTTGATTTCGCCTACTGTTCTAACTTGGTGGTGCACCTAAAGCCTACAACCTGTTTCAGAGAAATGTAATCATTGAATATGGTAAGAGCTTTCATTGTCTGTTTATATGCCCCCTTTATTTATCCTACGGTTTTGACTTGTACAGGGAGCACACTGTAAGAACGGCCCAAGTTCTGAATTCAGTCGCTGTACATTTCAAAAGTGCTGATCAAATAGTTATATTTGTCGCTTGCTCTTTAATGTCTTAATCAAAGTTACAGATTTCCTCTTATCTGCTTGTCGTTCACTTATGCCATAATTTGTACATCTCAAGTAGAAACCACATTTGTTTAAGTAAGTCAGACATAACAGCTATGTCTTTTTAAAAGGCAGTAAATTAGGCTGAATTAACTGTTTCGCTACCAGACAAGGCTCTGCTGAAAGCCAGGTGTAGCAGTGGTAAGGTGTGGGGACTCTGCTGTTGGGACTCTGCTGTTGGGACTCTGCTGGTGGGACAGCTTTATGTAGACCCTAACAGTTTGTGGGCACTGTTTGTCACCGTTATAGTGCAATTAATGTATTGTTTAGTGTTGTGTCGTGTAGTGGCTTTGCTGGCATGCATGCCACATTTTTTTTGTTTGCCCCAACAAGATTTACATGCTAAAATCGCCACTGAGCTGAGCTGAATTTTGAGTTTCATAGCAAAGTGTCTGAATAATTACGTAAATAAGGTATTTCTGTTTTTAATACATTTGCAAAAATGTCTAAAAACCTGTTTTCGCTTTGTCATTATGGGGTAATGTGTGTAGATTGATGAGAAAAAATGTTTTTTTTTTAATCCATTTTAGAATAAGGCTGTAAAGTATCATAATGTGGAAAAAGTCGAGGGGTAAAAATACTTTCCAAATGCACGGTATGGACATAGGATTAGGATGCTGTATGTAGCATTTTAAGATATTACAACAAAAGCGATAAACAATACTTGTCCAGCCTTTGCTACTATGCTTGCAGATGTGCATGATACGCTGCGCCACTAATCAAAAAAGTATTTTATAACTTACAACATCCTATAGCTACATTTTGGTTATTTTAACATTTAAACCAAAAACATGTTTTACATTTTTTTTTGCACTGCATGGATCACTTGAGCGGTGCAAGGCAGCATTGCTGTGTGGTGCACTCAAAATGTCCTGCAGTTGAGTAGCCAACTTAGGCTACTGCTCAAATGTTGCTGTAATAGGTTTACATTTTTCTCTTTTGCATTTTGTTTTGCTGCAGTTGAAAAAAAAACTGAGGCCAGACTGCAACATTTTAGAAGCCTAGGACTGTGGCGTGTGTCTGTGCACTTTCCCTCCCCTGTGCGCTGTAAATGGGACAAATGAAAGCAGCACAGTTGAAGTTTGAATTAATGATACGAACACATCAGGTTGCAATTTCATAAAGTAGAACTGTTGACTCATTTATACTCGCTTGCTTGTGTGTCCTACTTGGCCCGCAAGCCTTGTGTTTGACACATGTGCGCTAGTCTATTGGCCATGTTATGACTGACTTGTGATCATTGCCCTTGCTAGTTTGATTGTATTGTGTCTAGTTAGAGTTTTGTTAAAAATATTGACTCACTGAAACGGTGCATCCCGAATGGGTGGTGGAGGCCAACAATGTACCAGGCCAGCTGTTTGGGATGTCATATACAGTGCCTTGCGAAAATATTCGGCCCCCTTGAACTTTGCGACCTTTTGCCACATTTCAGGCTTCAAACATAAAGATATAAAACTGTATTTTTTTGTGAAGAATCAACAACAAGTGGGACACAATCATGAAGTGGAACGACATTTATTGGATATTTCAAACTTTTTTAACAAATCAAAAACTGAAAAATTGGGCGTGCAAAATTATTCAGCCCCTTTACTTTCAGTGCAGCAAACTCTCTCCAGAAGTTCAGTGAGGATCTCTGAATGATCCAATGTTGACCTAAATGACTAATGATGATAAATACAATCCACCTGTGTGTAATCAAGTCTCCGTATAAATGCACCTGCACTGTGATAGTCTCAGAGGTCCGTCAAAAGCGCAGAGAGCATCATGAAGAACAAGGAACACACCAGGCAGGTCCGAGATACTGTTGTGAAGAAGTTTAAAGCCGGATTTGGATACAAAAAGATTTCCCAAGCTTTAAACATCCCAAGGAGCACTGTGCAAGCGATAATATTGAAATGGAAGGAGTATCAGACCACTGCAAATCTACCAAGACCTGGCCGTCCCTCTAAACTTTCAGCTCATACAAGGAGAAGACTGATCAGAGATGCAGCCAAGAGGCCCATGATCACTCTGGATGAACTGCAGAGATCTACAGCTGAGGTGGGAGACTCTGTCCATAGGACAACAATCAGTCGTATATTGCACAAATCTGGCCTTTATGGAAGAGTGGCAAGAAGAAAGCCATTTCTTAAAGATATCCATAAAAAGTGTCGTTTAAAGTTTGCCACAAGCCACCTGGGAGACACACCAAACATGTGGAAGAAGGTGCTCTGGTCAGATGAAACCAAAATTGAACTTTTTGGCAACAATGCAAAACGTTATGTTTGCCGTAAAAGCAACACAGCTCATCACCCTGAACACACCATGCCCACTGTCAAACATGGTGGTGGCAGCATCATGGTTTAGGCCTGCTTTTCTTCAGCAGGGACAGGGAAGATGGTTAAAATTGATGGGAAGATGGATGGAGCCAAATACAGGACCATTCTGGAAGAAAACCTGATGGAGTCTGCAAAAGACCTGAGACTGGGACGGAGATTTGTCTTCCAACAAGACAATGATCCAAAACATAAAGCAAAATCTACAATGGAATGGTTCAAAAATAAACATATCCAGGTGTTAGAATGGCCAAGTCAAAGTCCAGACCTGAATCCAATCGAGAATCTGTGGAAAGAACTGAAAACTGCTGTTCACAAATGCTCTCCATCCAACCTCACTGAGCTCGAGTTGTTTTGCAAGGAGGAATGGGAAAAAATGTCAGTCTCTCGATGTGCAAAACTGATAGAGACATACCCCAAGCGACTTACAGCTGTAATCGCAGCAAAAGGTGGCGCTACAAAGTATTAACTTAAGGGGGCTGAATAATTTTGCACGCCCAATTTTTCAGTTTTTGATTTGTTAAAAAAGTTTGAAATATCCAATAAATGTCGTTCCACTTCATGATTGTGTTCCACTTGTTGTTGATTCTTCACAAAAAAATATGTTTTATATCTTTATGTTTGAAGCCTGAAATGTGGCAAAAGGTCGCAAAGTTCAAGGGGGCCGAATACTTTCGCAAGGCACTGTATAATCATTTGGCTGCTCTAAATTCTTTTTACCAGCAGGTGCCACTAGTGTACACTTTGTTGATCAAAGCCTTGAGTATAAACCTATTTTCGACACAACGGGCTGGATAGCCTCAATGCTTCAAGAAGCTTAGTTTCCCCATCACTAAAGATTGAGGGTGATCAAAAGTTTCAATTGAGAGATATCCTCACTCTGGCTGGATTCCAACAGGAATTACACTTCACATTCCAAAGTGAGCATAACGTGCCTTGCAGGCCTGATGTGGCCTGTAAACAAGGAGCTTCCTACCACCAGTGTTAGGGTATAACTAGGCCCTCAAAGATAAGGCTTTAGATATATGTAATTTACTGTCATAAAGGCTTTTAAACTTTAAAGGCTAACACGGCTGGTGCAAACACTCATTGAGGGTTCTAGGAAGAACCCTTCAAAGATGAAAGGGTTCTTAGTAGAACTGTTAATATCAAACCAAATCCAATTTTATTGGTCACATGCACCGAATACAGGTGTAGACCTTACCCTGAAATGCTTACTTACATGCCTTAAACCAAACAATGCAGTTCAAGAAATAGAGTCAAGAAAGTATTAACTAAATAAACTAAAGTAAAAAGTGTAATAAAAAGTAACACAAAATAATAACTTGGCTATATAGAGGAGGTACTGGTACCGAGTGTGCGGGGGTACAGGTTAGTTGAGGTAATTTGTACATGTAGGTAGGGGTAAAGGGACTATTCATAGATAATAAACAGCAATGTAAATAGTCCGGGTGGCCATTTGATTAATTGTTCAGCAGCCTTATGGCTTGGGGATGGAAGCTGTAATAGAGGGTTCTAGGAAGAACACTTCAAAGAGGGTACATAGAGGGTACTAGGTAGCAGCAAAAAGGGTTTCCCTATGAGGACAACCCGAAGAACCCTATGTGGTTTTACTTTGACTTTTTTTCTAACTGTATATTTCATGTTTAAATGTGCTTATTGTTTAATTCTAATCAAATAAACAATGAATACTAAACCAAATCACAACAGTGTTTTTTTTTCTTGGCCAGCAGAAACGGGCGGTCTTACCAGGGACTGAGTCTCATAAGCGGGATGGGGGCGCAGGTGAAGAACACAGTGACCAATAGGAAGGACCGTCTGCCCCACACGTCTGACAAGGCACCAATCAGAGGGGCGCTCATGAAGGACAGAAGACCCTGTTGAGGAGGAGGGTGAAGAGGGTAGGAGCCTCTGTTAAAATTGCCATGGTTACCAGCAACCCATAATGAGAAGGCTCATTCATCTTTAAAGGAAATGAGAGCGAGCTTGATTACAATCATGTTGCAGCACAAAAATGGCTCGTTTTATGACCTATAATAAACCTGCAATAAACATGCACATGATATGAAATAATAAGATACTGAAAAAAGATCAGCTAGAGTACACAGAATAAAGAATGTGCTGCTTTTGTTCAACTCTATGGGGGGGTTTCCTCTGTAGCATAGAGGTGATCAATAAATGGCATAATTGGATCATTTTTTGGCAGGATATACTGTTCGTAGTCTTTGCTAAATAGTTATTTCTAAGCTTGATGTCTTACCTTCACCCCTTGAATGAGACCATTCATCAGAAACGTGTGCTGTGGAAATGTTTCATGTAAAACCTGCAAAGAACAGAGAAACCACAAACATCTTAAACAGGGATGTTCGATGGAAAGGCTGCCAAGAAACCATAACAGTTACAGACACACACACAAACACACACACACACAAGCATTTTAACAAGACAAGAAACCTACCCTAAAAAACAACACAGGTGCGTTTTACTAGACCATTCAAAAGGGAAGGTTGACAGAGAGGGAAGATAGACAGAGAGAGAAGGTGAGAATAGAAAGATGAAGAGGAAAATAAGAGCAAGAGAAGGATGACTGTACAGTGTCAGAAAGAACAAGATAGAGAGCGATAGAGACCTATAGACAATTAGTATTTCTGTAATTCCTCATTACCTCCTTTCTCGCCTCCTTCTCAACCGTATTAGAGGGAAAGGCCAAGGGCCCTCGGTCCCAATGAGTTTTGAGAAGATTTATCTTAGTTAATCCAGAACACTCTGGGTCCATATGTGTTTAGAGAATAGATAGAATGAGGATCGGAACGGAATAGGAGTAAAAAGCTCCACCCTGTCTCTTTGCAAGTTAAGGGAAAGTCTATGGGCCAAATGTCCCCTCCACTTCCAAAATTTGAAAAGATGCTCACACCTGCGAAGTCATGATTTGTCCAAAGCACCAGAACAAATGCTGCTAATTATCTCACGCATCCCCTTGTATCATGGCAGACCTCCGGTACCATTTACAGTTGAAGTCAGAAGTTTACATACACTTAGGTTGTAGTCTTTAAAACTAATTTTTCAACCACTCCACAAATGTATTGTTAACAAACTATAGTTTTGGCAAGTCGGGTTAGGACATCTACTTTGTGCATGACACAAGTAATTCTTCCAACTATTTTTTACAGACAGATTATTTCACTTATAATTCACTGTATCACAATTCCAGTGGGTCAGAAGTGTACATACACTAAGTTGACTGTGCCTTTAAACAGCTTGGAAAATTCCAGAAAAAGATGTCATGGCTTTAGAAGCTTCTGATAGGCTAATTGACATAATTTTAGTTAATTGGAGGTGTACCTGTGGATGTATTTCAAGGCCTACCTTCAAACTCAGTGCCTCTTTGCTTGACATCATGGGAAAGTCAAAAGAAATCAGCCAAGACCTTAGAAAAAAAATTGTAGACCTCCACAAGTCTGGTTCATCCTTGGGAGCAATTTCCAAACAGATGAACGGTATCACGTTCATCTGTACAAACAATAGTACGCAAGTATAAACACCATGGGACCATGCAGCCGTCATACCGCTCAGAAAGGAGACGCATTCTGTCTCCTAGAGATGAACGTATTTTGGTGCGAAATGTGTAAATCAATCCCAGAACAACAGCAAAGGACCTTGTGAAGATGCTGGAGGAAACAGGTACAAAGGTATCTATATTCACAGTAAAATTAGTCCTATATCGACATAACCCGAAAGGCCGCTCAGCAAGGAAGAAGCCACTGCTCCAAAACCGCCATCAAAAGGACAGACTACAGTTTGCAACTGCACATGGGGACAAAGATAGTACTTTTTAGAGAAATGTCCTCTGGTCTGATGAAACAAAAATAGAACTGTTTGGCCATAATGACCATTGTTATGTTTGGAGGAAAAAGGGGGTGGCTTGCAAGCTGAAGATCCCCATCCCAACCGTGAAGCACAGGGGTGGCAGCATCATGTTGAGGCGGTGCATTGCTGCAGGAGGGACACGTGTACTTCACAAAATAGATGGCATCATGAGGGAGAAAAATTATGTGGATATATTGAAGCAACATCTCAAGACATCAGTCAGTAAGTTAAAGCTTAAAGCTTGGTTGCAAATGGGTCTTCCAAATGGACAATGACCCCAAGCATACTTCCAAAGTTGTGGCAAAATGGCTTACGGACAACAAAGTCAAGGTATTGGAGTGGCCATCGCAAAGCCCTGACCTCAATCCTATGGAGCGAGCAAGGAGGCCTGCAAACCTGACTCAGTTTCACCAGCTCTGTCAGGAGGAATGACCCATAATTCACCCAACACATTGTGGGAAGCTTGTAGAAGGCCACCCGAAACATTTGAACCAAGTTAAACAGTTTAAAGGCAATGCTACCAAATACTAATTGATTGTATGCAAACTTCTGACCCACTGGGAATGTGATGAAATAATTAAAAGCTGAAATAAATCATGCTCTCTCCTTTTATTCTGACATTCCACATTCTTAAAATAACGTGGTGATCCTAAATGACCTCAAACAGGGAATATTTACAAGGATTAAATGCCAGGAATTGTGAAAAACTAAGTTTAAATGTATTTGGCTAAGGTGTATGTAAACAAGATATTATGAAAAGATGGATGCGAGGAATCAAGGCCATTTTGTTTTAGAAAGAGCCCTACACTCTTAAAAATAAACGTGCAATAGGAGAACCATTTGAGGGTGTCTGAATGAACCATACATGGGATGGTTCTTTGAATAAACATACAAAAATGCAAAACCAGACATGTTTCGGCCTTCCAGGACCAGAATTCAATAGACTTGCTGTAGGGTTTCAAGGCCTATTTGCATATTTCCCACAGTGCCTTTCAGGTGAATTTTTGAGTTAGCACCCATGAATGTGTTTGCTATTGACAGAGACATGCTTGTTGCACTCATCCAATTTCATTACTCAGCCTTTTAAACAAGAGAGATCCTTAAAAAAATGAAACATATTTCATAAGGATTTATTTTTCAGGACATAGTTTTACCCTAATACAGTGGCCTGAAACTCTTGGTTTACAGGCCACATTAGGCTTGCAAGTTACATTATGCTGGCTTGGAAAGAGATGAGTGATGTGTAATTCCCATTGGAATCCAGCCACAGTGGGGCTAACCAACATGTAGGATCTTTTTATCCTTCTGCAACCTGCATCCATAACTATTTCCAGGGTTGGGAAGACTAAAATATGAGACTACCTTAAACATCTAAACTGGAACAACCATTTCAGTAACATATGCAATAAGTCCAAGTAACCGATTGGAATAGTTTAGAACAATTTATGTTATTTATATTTGAGTAGCTTGATATGAATTAATCAATCAATGAACATGCAAATACATAGATATTGAAACAAATATATATTTCTAAATCAACCGTATAGATCATGCTGGGAAATATGATAATGCTGAGCATGGTTTTGGTTCAACTCTGGTTATTAACACCAGTACTGAGGATATTTTAACCCACTGAGTGTTAATTTAAATCTTTACAGCCTTCATTGAATTCTTGAATCAACACAAAATATTTCAACAACCTTTCCAAATTCTGAAGAACCGTAGATGCCACATCAAGCACCCCACACTTAACTCAAAGGATATTTATCGCACAAGTGTTCATAAAGGAATCTTAAGAGCTGAGGAAGAAACATTTAAGAACCTTACTTTTTTTTCAGTGCAGATCACATGTCAAACTCATTCCAAGGAGGGCTGAGTGTCAGTGGGTTTTCACTCCTCCCTTGTACTTGATTCATTCATTAAATTCACTAATTAGTAATGAACTCTCCTCACCTGGTTGTCTAGGTCTTAAGTGAAAGGACAAACAAAAAAGCTGCAGAAAGTAGGCCCTCCATGGAATGAGTTTGACACCCCTGGTGTAAATAGACCTGGAGAGACCTAGCTAGCCCAATTCTGATATTTTGCCAAATTACAGTCAAAAGAGCTTATCTGATTCATCAAAATACCAATTACTGGAAAAAGATCTGAATTAGGCTGATGTGTAAATGGAAAAAGATCATAATTAGGCAGAGGCAGTCTAACTCTGACGTTTTATTACACAAATTTGTATTTTGACCAATCGCATCAGATCTTTTCACATCAGCTCTTTTTCAAAGCTGATCTGGTTGGTCAAAATACCAATTTGAAAGATAGGCAGATAGGCAGGCAATCCAGATAGAGATGGAACTCACTGTCAGCATTGGAGTGGTAAGGAGACCCCAGGCAAAGAACTCCAGGAAGATGACCACCACAGCATGGGAAACACTGGGTCTGCCAATACCCTGGCCTGGCTGCAACACACAGTAAAGAAAGTCAGCCATTTTAGAACATATTGTATTCCATGTTAAAACATACACTATGGAAATGAGCAGCTCTTACAGTGTTAGAAAAATGTAAACAGCTTTTCAAAAAGGTAACTTGAGATGATCAACATCCACCATTTCACCATAATCACAAAGCATATAAAAAAAAACATTATCAGGACCCTGTAAATCGGTTTGCTGTATTTGAGTGCCTAGACTTATTTTGACAAATGCAGTCTATTCTTTTGGGAAGCAGACATACAATATGCACTATTAGGAAAACAATTTACTAAGGCAACAATGTATTGATCTCCACTCTATACTGTAGATTGTTCTTCTGAATGGGATGGTCAAGAGGAGTCCAAACAAAAATTATCAATAAAAAAAGCCCACTGCTTCTCTGTCAATATGAATCAGTCACTTTGCTATTTGAAGACATCCACGTGGCCATTGTCTCCCAGGACACCCCTGAGCAAGGACAGACAGCAGTGGTATTTGAGGAAGGCAGTGGCATAGAAAAGATAGATAGATTAGCACAGGCCCCTAGCTACTTCACAGCACAGCGTGAGGCAGCCTGCAGCTTGGGAAGCTTGGGACATGGCCGTTATATAACAGTGGAGACGAGATGGGCCCCCCAATTCCCTAGTCCTCACAACTTGAGTGCACCAAGTTTGCTGTGTGTATGTAATATGTATGCGTGAGTGAGGACTGGAGGAGATTGAGATGTGGTTGTGTTCTCAGCTCGCTGTCACGCAAAGAGCAAATCACGTCATCGTCACCTAGTCTAATCTGAGAAATTAGACATACAGTGGGGCAAAAAAGTATTTAGTCAGTCACCAATTGTGCAAGTTCTCCCACTTAGAAATATGAGAGAGGGCTGTAATTTTCATCATAGGTACACTTCAACTATGATAGACAAAATGAGAAAAAAAATCCAGAAAATCACATTGTAGGATTTGTAATGAATTTATTTGCAAATTATGGTGGAAAATAAGTATTTGGTCACCTACAAACAAGCAAGATTTCTGGCTCTTACAGACCTGTAACTTCTTCTTTAAGAGGCTCCTCTGTCCTCCACTCGTTACCTGTATTAATGGCACCTATTTGAACTTGTTATCAGTATAAAGGACACCTGTCCACAACACTCCAAACTCCACTATGGCCAAGACCAGAAACAAAATTGTAGACCTGCACCAGGCTAGGAAGACTGAATCTGCAATAGGTAAGCAGCTTGGTTTGAAGAAATCAACTGTGGGAGCAATTATTAGGAAATGGAAGACATACAAGATCACTGATAATCACCCCGTGGGGTCAAAATTATCACAAGAACGGTGAGCAAAAATTCCAGAACCACACGGGGGGACCTAGTGAATGACCTGCAGAGAGCTGGGACCAAAGTAACAAAGCCTACCATCAGTAACACACTACGCCGCCAGGGACTCAAATCCTGCAGTGCCAGACGTGTCCCCCTGCTTAAGCCAGTACATGCCCAGGCCCGTCTGAAGTTTGCTAGAGGGAATTTGGATGATCCAGAAGAAGATTGGGAGAATGTCATATGGTCAGATGAAACCAAAATATAACTTTTTGGTAAAAACTCAACTTGTCGTGTTTGGAGGACAAATGCTGAGTTGCATCCAAAGAACACCATACCTACTGTGAAGCATGGGGGTGGAAACATCATGCTTTGGGGCTGTTTTTCTTCAAGGGACCAGGACGACTGATCCGTGTAAAGGAAAGAATGAATGGGGCCATGTATCGTGAGATTTTGAGTGAAAACCTCATTCCATCAGCAAGGGCATTGAAGATGAAACGTGGCTGGGTCTTTCAGCATGACAATGATCTCAAACACACCGCCCGGGCAACGAAGGAGTGGCTTCGTAAGAAGCATTTCAAGGCCTAGCCAGTCTCCAGATCTCAACCCCATAGAAAATCTTTGGAGGGAGTTGAAAGTCCGTGTTGCCCAGCAACAGCCCCAAAACATCACTGCTCTAGAGGAGATCTGCATGGAGGAATGGGCCAAAATACCAGCAACAGTGTGTGAAAAGCTTTTGAAGACTTACAAAAAATGTTTGACCTCTGTCATTGCCAACAATCGGTATATAACAAAGTATTGAGATAAACTTTTGTTATTGACCAAATACTTATTTTCCACCATAATTTGCAAATAAATTCATTACAAATCCTACAATGTGATTTTCAGGATTTCTTTTCTCATTTTGTCTGTCATAGTTGAAGTGTACCTATGATGAAAATTACAGGCCTCTCTCATCTTTTTAAGTGGGAGAACTTGCACAATTGGTGTCTGACTAAATACTTTTTTGCCCCACTGTACATTGTAGCCAGGCCTATTGGAGATTGAATCACTGTTTTCTTACCATGCTGTGAAAAATAGACTTAGGCCTAAACGTTAATTTGTGTTGTTTGCTACAAATTAAACCACTGATCTAAAATGAATGTCCCAATCCACTTTGCTGTGATAGCTCAGATTGCATAATAGAATAGAATCTTGTTTATTTTTAAATTAGGCCATCTGTAATTTTGTTTTTGGTCCAGGTCCCCTTTCCAAGGAAACACCATGGTAACACCTTCTATGGTCCTCACAGCTGGCTATTGGCTAGTGTTTAGCCTATGAGGAGGTTTAAATCCGAGGGCACTGTGGGACACACAACTTGCCTGGAGCACCTCCAACATCATCAACACCAACAGTTCATGAAAGGATAGAGGTTACTGCAATAAAAAAAAGTGTCTTATTTTTATTGCAGGGGATCTGGACTCTATTATCTATACATAAAATAAACAAATAGGCTTTAAGCATTTTTATGGCATTATCATGATAATGCACCAGTCAATGAATATGATTATGGAATTATCATGCAAACAGATTGCGTTGAGAGGGTGTTATGTAATACAGTAGGCTAATGGCAGCCGCATGACAATGTTATAGTCTTCATTCAATACGCTATCTGCAGCTAGGCCGACTGAAAGACGCAACCCCGATATATTACCGGACGCGTCCTTCCAATAGAGGTTGCAATGTAACCATCTCCTATCACTATCTATTAACAAATTGATACAAATTTCAAAGCTGTTTGGCAATAGCATTACGGAAAACTGTGGTGCACTGTACGCTGACAGAGCCGTAAAATGTTTCACAAGGTACAGTATCTCGAGCGCAATAATGTCCGTTTATGTCATAACCTGCCGCTACCGCAGGCGCACTCACAGCTGATGTTGCATCCTTTGCCGTTTATGTAAAAATCAGTTGCATTGTTACATACACATTCCCGGTTACAATTGGTAGGATACCGAAATAAAGACAATTAATTCACATACCGTGGGCCCATCTTTCATGATAATTTTCTTGACCAACACTATACGGCTGGTACCCTGATGATCTTTCTCTCCCGGAGCCATCTCCTCATTACATTTTACCGGAGTTACATAGAATCCATGCTGCGTAGGGATCTTCGGTGCACCCGTTTCGTCCAGGATGCCTTCTGATTTAGCCTTGAAAGGCTAGCGGTTATTAAATTACGTGTTTATAACCCAGTAGCCCAAACCGAATTGACAACACCGGCAAATGTACAAAATGGATATTGCACACGTCCTCTCGAATCTCTCTCTGTGCCGAGGACAGCGCACTATGCGATTGAATTTTAGAGAGGAGCTGAAGGACTGACTGTGGATCAGTGCGCGGTTTAATGGCGTCATTTTATGCATCGGCTTGATGTAGGCTGAAGGTTGGAAAAGCTGGTCTGAAATCAGATGTATGGCTAAGCAGCGCTTCTTTCTGCAGCCACAGTAGACTACGGGAAACCACGTGGCACTTGTCTATTAAGGTTTATTCTCCCTCTGGTACAAATAAAACATTAATTTGTGGTTAAATGTATTGAACTGAAAGTACATTACCTAATTTTGGCCTATTCTGAGAAAACATGAGCTGTGATCAATTATTCAAAATAATATAATTGGGAGGCTATATGACGACTCTATGAAGTATGCTGCATTGAATTCTATTGTTTTAGTCTTACATTCACTGTCAAAAAAAGGTTATATCCACTTGCATTCTATTGACAAATCATGCAGTGTCTGTTTTTCTTCCAGCTTTTGCATTCTAGGCTATCAAGTGTAGCATTCTGCATTCACAAGGTCATTTTTTCTTCTGATATATTTATATTCCATGCCCATAAAGTGTGTACTAGGTGGGTAAGTCATGTGAAATAAATTGCTTTACTTTCTGCTCCATGGGGTCTGTTTGTGGTCATTGCTAGGGTTTAGCCAACAAACTATACTAGGATCTCCTAAGGCAAATTCCTTCTCCTCCACAATACTTATGGTAAAGCAAATAAAATCAAATAACATCTTTAGACCAACCCACTTGTGTCTGTTTCTATAGACAGAATGGCCTTAGCAAGTGGACACAGGGTTGACAAGGAAACAAAAGATGAACCGCCAAGCCCCAGGTAAGTAACTCACTCTGTCTGTCTGTCTGTCTGAAACATGAGAGAACATGATCCTCTAGAACAGAGTTTCCCCAAACTCGGTCCGAAGGCTGGGTCCTGGGGCCTTCCCTGGGTGCACATTTCATTTTTTTGCCCTAGCAATACACAGTTGATTCAAGTAACCAACCCATCATCAAGCTTGGATTATTCAGCTGTATAGCGCTACTGCAAAAACCAAAGGTTCACCCTGCCCCAGGACTGAGTTTGGGGAAACACTGTTCTAGAGGATCATGTTTTATTTTTTTATTTTTTTATTTCACCTTTATTTAACCAGGTAGGCTAGTTGAGAACAAGTTCTCATTTGCAACTGTGACCTGGCCAAGATAAAGCATAGCAGTGTGAACAGACAACACAGAGTTACACATGGAGTAAACAATTAACAAGTCAATAACACAGTAGAAAAAAAAGAGAGTCTATATACATTGTGTGCAAAAGGCATGAGGAGGTAGGCGAATAATTAAAATTTTGCAGATTAACACTGGAGTGATAAATGATCAGATAGTCATGTACAGGTAGAGATACTGGTGTGCAAAAGAGCAGAAAAGTAAATAAATAAAAACTATGGGGGTGAGGTAGGTAAAATTGGGTGGGCTATTTACCGATAGACTATGTACAGCTGCAGCGATCGGTTAGCTGCTCAGATAGCAGATGTTTGAAGTTGGTGAGGGAGATAAAAGTCTCCAACTTCAGCGATTTTTGCAATTCGTTCCAGTCACAGGCAGCAGAGAACTGGAACGAAAGGCGGCCAAATGAGGTGTTGGCTTTAGGGATGATCAGTGAGATACACCTGCTGGAGCGCGTGCTACGGGTGGGTTTTGCCATCGTGACCGGTGAACTGAGATAAGGCGGAGCTTTACCTAGCATGGACTTGTAGATGACCTGGAGCCAGTGGGTCTGGCGACGAATATGTAGCGAGGGCCAGCCGACTAGAGCATACAGGTCGCAGTGGTGGGTCGTATAAGGTGCTTTAGTAACAAAACGGATGGCACTGTGATAAACTGCATCCAGTTTGCTGAGTAGAGTGTTGGAAGCTATTTTGTAGATGACATCGCCGAAGTCGAGGATCGGTAGGATAGTCAGTTTTACTAGGGTAAGTTTGGCGGCGTGAGTGAAGGAGGCTTTGTTGCGGAATAGAAAGCCCTAGATTTGATTTTAGATTGGAGATGTTTGATATGAGTCTGGAAGGAGAGTTTACAGTCTAGCCAGACACCTAGGTACTTATAGATGTCCACATATTCTAGGTCGGAACCATCCAGGGCGGTGATGCTAGTCGGGCGTGCGGGTGCAGGCAGCGAACGGTTGAAAAGCATGCATTTGGTTTTACTAGCGTTTAAGAGCAGTTGGAGGCCACGGAAGGAGTGTTGTATGGCATTGAAGCTCGTTTGGAGGTTAGATAGCACAGTGTCCAAACGTACACATTTTTATTGTATCCTCGGACAAGCACACCTGATTCAACTTGTCAGCTAATCATCAGGCCCTCAATGAGTTGAGTTATGTTTGTCCGGGACCACAACAAAAATGTGTGCTGCTGGGGGTACTCGAGGACTGGAGTTGGGAAGCACTGTTAGAGGCAGATGGAGAAAGTTGTTTCCATGTTATTTCTCCATTACCACGTATCTACCTCCCCAGGCATGGCCATGCACTAGCAGTGGCTGGGAATATAGCTTTCCTGTTTGGAGAGGTATCCACCATGTTCCATTAAGTAAATCCCACTACTTTTATTTTACCAATTGGTATCAGTAGAACATGCTAATGAACCTAAAAATGTATTTCCCTGTCTTTTGTAGGATGACCTGTCAGTATATCTGAATAACTTCTACATGCTCACAGTTTCAGTATAATTCTACTCTATGAGCTAAACAAAACACATGTAGGCTATGACTAATACCCTTGGTGATGGCCTGGTTAAATCATAATTCCAGCCTTCTTAAAGATGCACTGTGATATGATTATACCCATGATTACTCACTTCACTTAACAAGTTGTATTGTGTTGTAGTTTCACCCACTCATCACATGCGAGGTGATGGACCAGAATGGTAAATGATATAGTGTATACAGCATCTGAACAATTAAATACAATTGTCACACCATACTATTACTGTATGCAATCTGTCTTCAAATCAATCATGGACACATTCGTTGACACATCAGTTGAGATGTACTACATACCAGAGGTTGACCGATTAAACGGAATGGCCGATTAATTAGGACCGTTTTCAAGATTTCATAACAATCGGAAATCTGTGTTTTTGGACACCGATTTGGCCGATTTTATTTTTAATATATATATATATTTTTTACGCCTTTATTTAACTTGGCAAGTCAGTTAAGAACATGTTCTTATTTTCAATGACGGCCTAGGAACGGTGGGTTAACTGCCTTGTTCAGGGGCAGAATGACAGATTTTTACATTGTCAGCTCGGGGATTCAATCTTGCAACCTTACATTAACTAGTCCAATGTTCTAACCACCTGCCTCTCATTGCACTCCACAAGGAGCCTATCTGTTACGCGAATGCAGTAAGAAGCCAAGGTAAGTTGCTAGCTAGCATTAAACTTATCTTAGAAAAAACAATTAATCAATCAATCCTAATCACTAGTTAACTACACATGGTTGATGATTATACTAGTTTATCTAGCATGTCCTGCGTTGCATATAATCGATGCGGTGCGCATTCGCGGAAAAAGGACTGTCGTTGCTCCAACGTGTACCTAACCATAAACATCAATGCCTTTAAGGTTTTTAAACCTGCATATTTAGCTAAAAGAAATCCAGGTTAGCAGGCACTATTAACCAGGTGAAATTGTGTCACTTGTCTTGCGTTCATTGCACGCAGAGTCAGGGTATATGCGATAATAATAAACGTTTTGTTTTCGAAATTATAGTTTCCGGATTCTACCATATTAATGACCAAAGGCTCCTTTTTCTGTGTGTTATGATATAATTAAGTCTATGATTTGATATTTGATAGAACAGTCTGACTGAGCGGTGGTAGGCAGCAGCAGGCTCGTAAGCATTCATTCAAACAGCACTTTCATGCGTTTTGCCAGCAGCTCTTCCCTGTGCTTCAAGCATTGCACTGTTTATGACTTCAAGCCTATCAACTCCCGAGATTAGGCTGGTCCTTTTTTGGTCCTCCAATAATCGGTATCGGCGTTGAAAAACCATAATTGGTCGACCTCTACTACATACCTTACACAGCCATACACTGTACATGTACGGCTGATATCTATTCTCCCTCCCTCCACAGTGGGGTTAAAGGCAAGCACTACCTATTTGGAGGAGATGTCCAATCTGCAAGCTGGAGAATG
Organism: Oncorhynchus clarkii lewisi; assembly: GCF_045791955.1. NCBI lineage: Eukaryota > Metazoa > Chordata > Actinopteri > Salmoniformes > Salmonidae > Oncorhynchus > Oncorhynchus clarkii. Next base: position 43,838,100 of record NC_092151.1, read on the forward strand.
TCTTTCTGCACTCTTAAAATAAAGGTGCAAATTGGAAGCCAACTCCAGTCCTTGAGTACCTCCTGCAGTACACATTTTATTGTAGCCCTGGACAAGCACACCTGATTTAACTTGTCAGCTAATCATTAGGCCTTCAAAGAGTTGAATTAGGTATGTTGGTCAAGGGATACAACAAAAATGTGTGCTGTTGGGGATTCTCGAGAACCGGAGTAGGGAACCACTGCCATAGGGGAACCATTTTATGATCTCTGAAGAACCAGAAATGGGATGGGATGGTTTCTTTTTGAAGAACCATACTACAAATCTATGTCAGAAATGTTTCTGCCCTCCAGGACAGGAATTGAATAGCCCTGCTTTAGGGGTTTAAGCCTTATTTGCATATTTCCCAGGGTGCCTTTCGAATTAATTTTAAAGTTACCAGTACCACTCATGAGTCTGTTTGCTAGTGACAGAAACATGGTTGTTACATTCATTCGTTTTCAGTCCTGTGGCCTTCACCAAGTGAGATCCTAAGTAACTACGTTGTCATACATTTTTTATTCTTAAACACAAAGCAATACATATTTCATAAGGACTTCTTTTGAGGGCCTAGTTTTACCCTAACACAGTGACCTGAAACTTAGTTTACAGGCCACATTATGCTGGCTTGCAAACTGATATATAATTCATATTGGAATCCAGCCAGAGTGGGGATATACAGTGGGGAGAACAAGTATTTGACATACTGCCCGATTTTACAAACATAAAAATCATAGAATGTGATTTTCTGGATTTAAGTAATTAATTTGCATTTTATTGCATGTCATAAGTATTTGATCACCTACCAACCAGTAAGAATTCAGGCTCTCACAGACCTGTTAGTTTTTCTTTAAGAAGGCCTCCTGTTCTCCACTCATTACCTGTATTAACTGCACCTGTTTGAACTCGTTACCTGTATAAAAGACACCTGTCCACACACTCAATCAAACAGACTCCAACCTCTCCACAATGGCCAAGAGCAGAGAGCTGTGTAAGGACATCAGGGGTCAAATTGTAGACCTGCACAAGGCTGGGATGGGCTACAGGACAATAGGCAAGCAGCTTGGTGAGAAGGCAACAACTGTTGGCGCAATTATTAGAAAATGGAAGAAGTTCAAGATGATGGTCATTCACCCTCTGTCTGGGGCTCCATGCAAGATCTCACCTCATGGGGCATCAATGATCATGAGGAAGGTGAGGGATCAGCCCAGAACTACACGGCAGGACCTGGTCAATGACCTGAAGAGAGCTGGGACCATAGTCTCAAAGAAAACCCTTAGTAACACACTACGCTGTCATGGATTAAAATCCTGCAGCGCACGCATGTCCAGGCCCATCTGAAGTTTGCCAATGACCATCTGGATGATTCAGAGGAGGAATGGGAGAAGGTCGTGTGGTCTGATGAGACAAAAATAGGGCTTTTTGGTCTAAACTCCACTCGCCGTGTTTGGAGGAAGAAGAAGGATGAGTACAACCCCAAGAACACCATCCCAACCATGGAGCATGGAGGTGGAAACATCATTCTTTGGGGATGCTTTTCTGCAAAGGGGACAGGACCACTGCACCGTATTGAGGGGAGGATGGATGGGGCCATGTATCGCAAGATCTTTGCCAACAACCTCCTTCCCTCAGTAAGAGCATTGAAAATGGGTCGTGGCTGGGTCTTCCAGCATGACAACGACCCAAAACACACAGCCGGGGCAACTAAGGAGTGGCTCCGTAAGAAGCATCTCAAGGTCCTGGAGTGGCCTAGCCAGTCTCCAGACCTGAACCCAATAGAAAATTTTTGGAGGGAGCTAAAAGTCTGTATTGCCCAGAGACAGCCTCGAAACCTGAAGGATCTGGAGAAGGTCTGTATGGAGGAGTGGGCCAAAATCCCTGCTGCAGTGTGTGCAAACCTGGTCAAGAACTACAGGAAACGTATGATCTCTGTAATTGCAAACAAAGATTTCTGTACCAAATATTAAGTTCTGCTTTTCTTTTTTTTTTGTATTACACTTAGCATTTTTAGTGTCCAAGCTGCAGGATGACGAATGTCTTCCTCTATTCTTAAAAATAATTACTGCCAGAGTTGGGTAAACAACAACATGAGACTACCTTAAACATCTAAACTGGAACAACAATTTCTGAAACTGGTGCAATAAGTAACAGATTGGAATAGTAAAAAAAAGAATTATGCTATATACTGTATATTTGAGTAGCATTAGATTCATTAATAAATCAATGTACATGCAAAAACATAGATAATGAAACAAACTGTTCTAAAAATCAACCTCCAATACAGCATGCTGGGAAATATGATAATAATTGGCATGGGTTTAGTTCACGTCTGGTTATTAACGCCAACACTAGGGTCTTTACACCACTGAGTGTTAATTTAACTCTTTACAGTGTTAATTTGACTTCTGAGTCAACACTTTCTGCTATAGCACAGCTAGCGGTACAGGAGCACAAACTCTGAAGCCAAAATGCACCTGAAAAGTTTCTACCCCAAAGCCATAAGACTGCTGAACAGCTAATTAAACGGCTACCCTGACTTTCTGTTTTTCACCCCCTACCTACATATACATAGTACTTCAATTAATCCCCTAACCAAACCTACATGTACATATTACCTCAATCAATCTCCCAACTACCTCGTACCCCAGTACACTGACTCTGTGCCGGTACTCCTTGTATATAGACTGTATATAGCCTCGTTATTGTTGTTTTATTGTGTTACTATTTTATCTATGTATTTGTTAATTTTCTTATTTTTAACTGCATTGTTGCGAAAGGGCTCGTAAGTAAGCATTTCATGGTAAAGTCTACACTTGTTGTATTCTGTGCATGTGGCAAATAAAATATGATTTTTTTTTATTGTTACACTGAAAATCAACACCCGTTTATACTGGCCAATTTCTATGAAAGGGACACCTCTGCAGGCTTCCAAACATTTCAAGAACCTTTAAGAATTCTGAAGAACACTAGATGCCACATCAAGAACCCCACAACTTTTTTTCAGTGTGGAGTCTACTGCTTTGACATAGGTAAGCTTACAGGACAGGGCAGGGAGTCTAGTCTGTCTACCCCTGGGTTAATAAAGGGAAGGGGTGTAGATGATAGGAAGAACACAGCCTCAACTCTCAAAGATGAAGGCTAAAATAACTGATTAAAACACAGCTTCTTTGCTACTTCATTTTTGCCAATGTCAACGGATGGATCTTAACTTCCCAAATGAATAACAGCCACTTTGAAAGAGTAGTACCCATAGCATTCATTATTTCCACAAGCCTTATATTAAGGATCTTTAGGGTGGGATTGTAATGTTCATTACTGAGTTTGCTGTGCAATTTATCATTGCTAAAACTATACAGTCTGATACACAGTCACATTATACAACGCCTCTCCCCCAAGAGACCTACTTGTTGTGTGTATGTACTGAAATGTATGTGTAACTGATAGATGCACACACGCGACATAGAAATTCTACCAAATATAATTTATAGACATTTGTTACAAATTATGGAATCGTCCATGATTCACCCAAATATACAGTTGAAGTCGTAAGTTTATATTCACCTTAGCCAAATACATTTAAACTCAGTTTTTTTATTTTTTTTATTTTACAATTCCTGACATTTAAACCCAGTAACAATTCCCTGTCTTAGGTCAGTTAGGATCACCACTTTATTTTAAGAATGTGAAATGTCAGAACAAAAGTAGAGAGAATGATTTATTTCAGCTTTTACTTCTTTCATCACATTCCCAGTGGGTCAGAAGTTTACATACACTCAATTAGTATTTGGTAGCATTGCCTTTAAATTGTTTAACTTGGGTCAAACGTTTTGGGTAGCCTTCCACAATAAGTTGGGTGAATTTTGGCCCATTCCTTCTGACAGAGCTGGTGTAACCGAGTCAGGTTTGTAGGCCTCCTGGCTCGCACACGCGTTTTTCGTTCTGCCCACAGATTTTCGATAGGATTGAGGTCAGGGCTTTGTGATGGCCACTCCAATACATTGACTTTGTTGTCATCAAGCCATTTTGCCACAACTTTGGAAGTATGCTTGGGGTCATTGTCCATTTGGAAGACCCATTTTCGACCAAGCTTTAACTTACTGATGTCTTGAGATGTTCCTTCAATATATCCACATAATTTCCCTTGCTCATGATGCCATCTATTTTGTGAAGTTCACTAGTCCGTCTTGCAGCAAAGCACCCCCACAACATGATGCTGCCACCCCCGTGCATCACGGTTGGGATGGTGTTCTTCGGCTTGCAAGCCTCCCCCTTTTTCATCCAAACATAACAATAGTTATTATGGCCAAACAGTTCTATTTCTGTTTCATCAGACCAGAGGACATTTCTCCAAAAGTACGATCTTTGTCCCCATGTGCAGTTGTAAACCGTAGTCTGGCTTTTTAAATGGCAGTTTTGGAGCAGTGGTTTCTTCCTTGCTGAGCGGCCTTCAGGTTATGGTGATATAGAACTTGTTTTACTTTGGATATAGATACTTTTGTACCTGTTTCCTCCAGCATCTTCACAAGGTCCTTTGCTGTTGTTCTGGGATTGATTTGCACATTTCGCACCAAAGTACATTCATCTCTAGGAGACAGAACACGTCTTATTCCTAAGCGTATGACAGCTGCGTGGTCCCATGGTGTTTATACTTGCGTACTATTGTTTGTACGTTTTTCTGAGGTCTTGGCTGATTTATTTTGACTTTCCCATGATGTCAAGCAAAGAGGCACTGAGTTTGAAGGTAGGCCTTGAAATACATCCACAGGTACACCTCCAATTGACTCAAATTATGTCAATTAGCCTTACAGAAGCTTCTAATGCCATGACATGCCAGGACCTAAGCCCTAGGACCATGCCTCAGGACTACCTGACATGATGACTCCTTGCTGTCCCCAGTCCACCTGGCCGTGCTGCTGCTCCAGTTTCAACTGTTCTGCCTTATTATTATTGGACCATGCTGGTCATTTATGAACATTTGAACATCTTGGCCATGTTCTGTTATAATCTCCACCCGGCACAGCCAGAAGAGGACTGGCCACCCCACATAGCCTGGTTCCTCTCTAGGTTTCTTCCTAGGTTTTGGCCTTTCTAGAGAGTTTTTCCTAGCCACCGTGCTTCTACACCTGCATTGCTTGCTGTTTGGGGTTTTAGGCTGGGTTTCTGTACAGCACTTTGAGATATCAGCTTATGTACGAAGGGCTATATAAATACATTTGATTTGATTTGATGACATCATTGTCACGGTCGTCCTCCTCTTCGTCTGAAGAGGAGAGGCGAGAAGGATCAGAGGACCAATATGCGGCGTGGTAAGTGTCCATGGTAAAATCTTTAATAAAGAAAGACTGAACACTATACAAAAGAGTAACAAAAACAATAAACCAAATTCGACCGTGAAGCTACAAAATGAGACCTGTGCTGACACAAGCCACTAACATAGACAGGAACAATCACCCACAAACACACAGTGAAACCCAGGCTACCTAAATATGGTTCCCAATCAGAGACAATGACGAACACCTGCCTCTGATTGAGAACCATATCAGGCCGAACATAGAACTGGACAAACTAGACATGTAACATAGAATGCCCACTCAGATCACACCCTGACCAACCAAAACATAGAAATATACAAAGTAAACTATGGTCAGGGTGTGACAATCATTTTCAGGAATTTTCCAAGCTGTTTAAGGGCACAGTCAACATAGTGTATGTAAACTTCTGACCCACTGGAATTGTGATACAGTGAATTATAAGTGAAATAATCTGTCTGTAAACAATTGTTGGAAAAATTACTTGTGTCATGCACAAAGTAGATGTCCTAACTGACTTGCCAAAACTAGAGGAAGCCAAATATTTTAAGCATATGTTATCATTTCAGTCTCCTCCATCGCCACTAACAGAAGTTAATTGTAAGGATTTATTTTTATATTAATAACGTAAAATTAACAACTGTACAGAAAGACTCATCTGAAGGAAAATTACAGAGGAGGAACTTGTTGGTGCAATTAAAGCCTTTCACTCTGGGAAAACTCTGGGGCTGGATTGAATACCAGCTGAGGTGTTTCAAACATTTCCTCATGAACTCAGAGGTCCGTTTTAAGCATGTTTTAACCACTCCTATAAAAATTGTAGACTATCTGATACTCAGCAAGAGGGTACATATAAAGATCCAGTCCACCTAAAAAAACACTTCAGTGTTGTGATGCAAAAATTAGAGCAAAATGCATAGCGCATAGAATAAAAAAAGCATTGTCGGATATTATACATCCTAATCAAGTTTTTTTTACATGGAGATACATTGGAGATAATATAAGACAAGTACTTGAAACAATAGAACACTATGAACAAATTGGGAAACCGGGCCTAGTACTCATAGCTGATTTTGAAAAGGATTTTGATAAAGTACAACTAGAATTTATGTATAAATACCTGGAGTATTTGAATTTGAAAATCCAGCAACGATGCAGTTCTTGACACAAACGGGTGTGACTGGCATCTACTACCATACCCTAATCAAAGGCACTTAAATCTTTTGTTTACCCTCTGAACGGCACACATACACAATCCATGTCTCAATTGTCTCAAGGCTTAAATCCTTCTTTAACCTGTCTCCTCCCTTTCTTGATTGAAGTGGATTTAATAGGTAACATCAATAAGAAATCATAGCTTTCACTTGGATTCACCTGGTTAGTCTGTCATGGAAAGAGCAGGTGTTCGTAATGTTTTGTACACTCAGTGTACGTATATGGTGGGAATTTAAAAGATGTTTGTGTTATTCCCTCTCTGGAATAACGGGCCGGGTGCAATGCACGCTGACACGGTCACCAGGTGTGACTCGTGACACATTGGTGCGGCTGGCTTCCGAAGCAGTGCGGCTTGGCACGGCTCTCGACCTTCGCCTCTCCCGATGTGACAAGACTGTAACTACCAATTGGATACCACGAGATTGGGGAGAAAAAGGGGTAAAAGTTAAAAAATGTTTAATTAAAGGTGATAAATCTGGCAATGGGCCTTGAGCAAGGCCCTTAACCCTAATTTGCCACAGGGGCACCGTACTAATATGGCTGACCCTGTAAAATAACACAGTTCACTGCACCTATCCAGTGGGTGACAGTACAACATATATATTTTTTTTTATTCCAGGAAGAATGACAAAAGCTTTGTTTGTGATTTAGTATTGCAGGAACTACAGGAAATGCTTGAGAGACACAGAGCCCAGAACGAGACCTGGCTATGTGCTCAGGCAGAGGAGAATGACAAGGAGAGAAAGGAGCTGTGTAAACTCAGTGTTTTTGTGGTAACACCACCTTCACACCCAGCAATACAAACATAAACAGACATGTAACATTTCCAGGCCATTCTAAATATAGGTACGAAACATAAGAGACAGATTATGAAAACATTTATTCTATTCAGTTTTATTTATAGTGGATTATCGGCATTATCGGTCTTTGGGGAGTGTGTGACAGTCGTACCTTCCAGCACTGGGCTACAAGAAAATCCCACCTGTTCAGAAAAGATAGCCGTCCATCTATGAATACATCAATGTGCTTTTGAACTGAAGGGTACTGTAAAAAGCTATGGGGCTATCGTGAATGAATTTTCCTTTTCTGATTTTCAAGGAGGAAGTTGTGCATGAGCAGGAGAAACTGAAAGAAGAGCAGGGAAACATCCAGAAATGCAGTGATCAGCTCCTATCCATCATGCAACAGTTCAAAGGCATGTAAAGACATATGTTTCCATGGCAACCACCTGGCGGAAGCAGATTGCCCATGTTTGTGGGTGTGGTTTACTTTCCCAAGGATGAAAAACCAAAGGGGTCAACTCAAAAGTCTCTGTGAAAAGGAAATGTGACATTCATTTGTCTTTTTCCACGGTGTGTTTAAATAGTTAGCATTTTGTCCGTAGCTGAGATGAACTTTTGCTGTCTTTTGCCAGATAGTCATAATATTTTAGAGAGATGGGGGACAAAGGGATTATTTTGACCATGTCAAAAGAACAAATCACTCATGGCATAATGTTGAAATCTTTGGAATTCCTATTTGGGCATTTCAAAGTAGGTCTGTATCATAATTGGCCCAGTGGCTACCCCTCCTTTAGGACAGGTGGAGCAGCAGCCAGGGGAAAATACAGAGCATAGGCGTTGGTAATGTCCTCTAGTTGCGCCCTGATTGGCTCAGTGTTCTGTCACTCCTGGGGACAATACGTCACCGCAGAATCTACAGGGAGTGCTAGGCAGTTCAAGTCGCCTTGGGTGCTGCCATAGATTTACATTAGAAGTGCCCATCCATAAAGGCTCAAGGTCATTGGCCGCAGATAAAATGACGTCATATCACGTTATATCTACCATAGCTTTGATTGTACTGATAATGTCAACATCATACTTTCAAAATCTCAGCTAGCAACCAGTCATCATCATGAATCACGTCGACAATCTCCTGGGAAAACCTTTTCAATCCTTGTCATATGACGAGAAATTATTGATTAAACTTTTCGGTGCTCATCGACCATTGGACATACAGTAAACATTACACAACAAGTCGGAAATCGCAAATTCAACAATGAGTGGTTTGGTAAGAATCAGTGGCTAACTGCAAGCGTGGCAAAGCAATCAATATTTTGCTTCCCTTGCCTGCTATTTGGTTTAGAGGGTGTGTGCTCCAAGTCTGGGTTTAAGGATTTAAAACATCTGTCTAAAAGGGTTTCTTTTCCAAGCTTAAAAGGGCAAACATTTACACGCAACACCATGGGCCAGAAAAGGTTGAATACATTGACCATGTCAATCCAGCATGACTTCTGCCGCATTCAAAACAACTTTAAAATCGGACCTGGGAAATCTCAGACTTCAGTGAGTTCAAGATAACTGGGAACTTACGACTGGGAAAATACGTTTTGAACGGTCATCCAACTCGGAACTTGGGCCTCTTTCTAGAGCTCCGACCTGAAGATCACTGACGTCATGATTCAACCGTGTTTTTTTTTCAAAGTTCCCAGTTGTCTTGAAAGCACCGTAAATCCAGAAAAAGACAGACTTTGATGACAAAGTTTGATGACAAAATCTGCCCACAAGAAGGACCCCATCCTGTTTAAGTGAGCACAGCAAAAAGATGGTGAATCCAGAAATGTCTTGTATGCTGCTGCATATATGATGTAATATGCTAGGGAGTTATGTATACTGTAGCTAATAATGTAATACTAAGTGTATGTTGTGTAGTAATTTGGTCCCTTTCCCCCTCCGAACTTAGCCTACATTTCTCACTCACAAGCTTTCTTTGTTTGCTTATATGCCCCCTTTAATGTATCCTACGGTTCTGACTTGGTGTACAGGGAGAAACTGTAAGAATGGCCCATGTTCTGAATTCTGTCACTGTACATTTCAAAAGTTGAACAAATAATTATATTGACTACATCTATCTTAGCTCGCTCATTAATGTCTTAATCCAAATGACAGATTTCCTCTTATCCCCTCATTGTTCTCTTATGCCATAGTCTGTACATCTCAATTGGTATAAGCCTATTGCTAATATAATGTAGGTCTATCTCATTAGTATCTTATTCATAATTTTAGGCAACATTGGAATGATTTAATTGTTTTCCTTACTTTGTGCTTTTCTTGACGAGAAGGAGATACTGTATATGTTGTTGGGTCTGTAACCATGTTTGCAAGTGACAGTCTCTTCCCATTCAAAAAATGTTTTCAACAAAAAGATAGACCCATGTAATTCCAGTTGATATTGTGAGGGTTGTTTTGTTTGTGCAATGCGCTGTCTGTATATTGTATATTGCATATAAAGTGGATCCTCATGATTGTATTTTCCTTCCTTTTTAGACGACATAGGCCAAATAAAATACCTCAAATGGTAGGCTAACCAAGAGTCTCTCTCTCTGTGTGTGGTGACTTAAAGAATAGTAAAATTAAGGCCATATTTCTGAATTCATCTGAACTAACATCTATCGGAATATCTGTCGGTGTCCATTTTGAAAGTGCTGACCGAATAGGCCTACCTCATTGCAGCTTGTTTGCTTGCACTTGCTTATAATTAGAGCTAAGTGTTAATGATATAAGAATAATCATTATGAATTTACTGAACATAAATGTAATAATGTTTGTGTATGGTTCAAAAGTCAAAACTCATTTTGGCGTTCATTATTATTGAAGAAGAATGCGGTTCTTATCGACTTACACAAATCCACATGGAGTCAGTAGTAACCATATTTGTTTAAGCAAGTCAGCCATATCAGCTATGGTTTTTAAAAAGGCAGTAAATGTTGCGACAGCTTTCTATAGGCCCAAACAGTTTGTGGGCACAGTTTGTCACTGTTATAGTGCAATTAATCAATTGTTTTGTGTTGTGTAGTGGCTTTGCTGGCATGCATAAACAAATAAATGAGTTTGCCCTACCAAGATTTACATGCTAAGACCACCAATGGATAGGCCTAGGGAATAGGTTGTGAAGGAGAATAATTAACTGAGTTGTTGATTTATGTAGCCTAATCATGTACATTAAAATGTTGGAAGGGAATGCAATACTCTTTGTAGTCTTGTCATATCTGCATAAAACAAACCTTCTGTTCCCTTTTCTTTCAAATGCCACACTGAAGGATTACACTTTTTAGAGAATACATTTAAATAATTAGGGCATATTCCATTCTATTCTAAATGTGGGCAAATTAGGCGAACCTGGCAGGTGCATGGGTATAGATAATACAAAAAAAAAAGTAGCCTATAGGTAAAGGATCATTATTAATTTAATCAGACATTGACAAGACTGGTTGTCAATTAAATAGTTTACTCAAATAGTTTTCTTGTCCTCAAGTTGTTCCGAGCCCTGTCGCAGTCACACATGCGCAGGTGCAGAGCTGTCGGTTCGGAGAACGCGCAATGACTCACTATTTTACAGGAAGATGGAATTTACTGCGCCAATTGTTTCTCGTGCTGTAACACTATTTGGCAGCGGAAGAAGAGGGGAAGGTTTTTGGCCATAGAATCGGTGTTGCCATCAAACGGAGACTGGCTTGGCACAGGGGACAAACGGGAGACGAAAATATCCTTCATATCTTGCTATAATTTCACAATAAAGCGGGTAAGATATCCCGACAGACAAACATCTATTGTCAGACAAGAAGCCAACCACAAATATGAATTCGAAAAGGTCTCTATGCGCGCGTAACATGGGTATTCAAAATTGGGGTGGGAAGTAGGCTGGTTTGAGTCATTTTTGTTGTCATTTGAAAATGTGTTTCTTGTCAACCAGAGTACAGTAATCCTTTGTTCGACTGTGCGGTTAATAGTACTGCAATATGGCTGACATTGGCTGCTGCAGCCACTAACGTTAGCTAGTGTAGCTAATTATGCGCTGTTTGCAGACTGCATTTTTCTTACCATTTCAAGACCATGACCACGTTTACATGCGCACAGTATTCCTGATAGTAGCTCATATCCCGCTTAAAGTCAATTTAGGCTTGATCCGAAAATGTAGTCGGAGGCTTAGTATGGAGGGCGTGACGCAATTGCGTAGTCATGCAGAGGCAAGACAAACTCTGTACCGCATCGCCTTGCCCTTCCGAACTATGCGGAGGGCTCCGTATAAGACCGCATCGACATGATTGGTTGACGGTAGGTGGGGGCGGTACATCCTGTATAAACACTAACTTCCCCGACAACTTCCTTCACAATTGCTCTGCTAAGCGCAAGAAGTATGAAAGCCTTGACATCTGCGGAGGCTGCATCTCAGTAAATGCTGCATCTCAGTAAATGCTGTACTGCCACAGATGTCGGATTGACCAATCAGAGCCCTTTAAGGTCATATTCGGGATAAACTGTTTACATGAACCTTTGATATACTGTTTATATTAACCCGTGATATCCTGATCATGAGTATCCCTGTAACCATGAATAAACATAATTTTCCTAATTTAAGTATATGGGTTAAATTGAATAGTAACTGATATATGGACACTGACTGTTGGCCTATAACCTCTCACATGTAACGTACTATAACATGAACTCCTGCTGATTTATCCATTTCTTGCAGAGGAATTATATAACAAATGTTAATTTTGTCTTGGGAACAGGAGTGGAGAAATATATATATTTTTTTCTTTCAGTATCTCTTGACAAAATGTGAATGAGTGTGTAATGTGTAATCATTTACACTGTTATGCAAGCAAGACAGTATTTCAAATCAAATGTTATTGGCCACATACACATATTTAGCAGATTTTATTGAGGGTGTAGCGAAATGCTTGTGTTCCTAGCTCCAACAGTGCGGTAGTATATAAAACAATTCACAACAATACACACATCTAAAAGTAAAAGAATGGACTTTAGAAATATATAAATATTAGATTGAGCAATGTCGGAGAGGCATTGACTAAAATATAGTAGAATAGAATACAGTATATACATATGAGATGAGTAAAGCAGTATGTAAACATTATTTAAACATTATTAAGACTAGTGTTCCATTATTAAAGAGGCCAGTGATTCCAAGTCTATGTATATAGTGCAGCAGCCTCTAAGGTGCAGGGTTGCGAAGCCGGCTAGTGATGGCTATTTAACAGTCTGATGGCCTTGAGATAGAAGCTGTTTTTCAGTCTCTCGGTTCCAACTTTGATGCACCTGTACTGACCTGCCCTTCTGGATGATAGATGTGTGAACAGGCCGTGGCTCGGGTGGTTGATGTCCTTGATGATATATTTGGCCTTCCTGTGACATTGGGTGCTGTAGGTGTCCTGGAGGGCAGGTAGTTTATCCCTGGTGATGCATTGGGCAGACCGCACCACCCTCTGCGGTTGCGGGCGGTGCAGTTGCCGTACCAGGCAGTGATGGTTTTCGGAGACCAAGCCACATTTCTTCAGCCTCCTGAGATTGAAGAGGAGCTGTCGCGCATTCTTCACCACACTGTCTGTGTGGATGGACCATTTCAGATCATCAGTGATATGTACGCAGTGGAACTTGAAGCTTTCCACCTTCTCCACTGCGGCCCCGTCAATGTGGATAGGTGCGTGCTCCCTTTGCTGTTTCCTGTCCACGATCAGCTCTTTTGTTTTGTTGACGTTGAGTGAGGGGTTATTTTCCTGCCACCACTCTCCCAGGGCCCTCACCTTCTCCCTGTAGGCTATCTCATCGTTGTTGGTAATCGTGCTTACCACTGTTGTGTCGTCAGCAAACATGATGATTGAGATGGAAACGTGCGTGGTCACACAGGCATGGGTGAACATCTAGTACAGGAGGGGGCTGAGCACGCACCCCTGTGGTAGGAGAAGGACCATACAATTTGAATTATTCATTAATTCTCTTCATGATTGAATGATTCATGACTGATTTGATGAATCATTCTAATTATATGTGTAAAACAGGGCTAATTTAGTGTTTTGATTAGCCTAGTCCTGGTATCTAATGGTAAAATTTGAGTGACCTAGGGTGGATGGTAACAAAACAGGCTTCTCCTTCATCTTGGCGATCATCACTTCAATGTAACTGACTACATACATGGCTTGGATACATTCCAATAATACACATGAAATCAGGGTCTCTAACTGTTGCCATGACATCCCCACACCAGTGGGAAGAAATAATTGTTTTTTTTTAAAGCTACAATACCTGTCCAAAGTTTGGACACACCTCATTCAAGGTATTTTCTTTATTTTTACTATTTTCTACATTATAGAATAATAGTGAAGACAACAAAACTATCATGTAGTAACCAAAAATGTTAAACCAATCATTAAACCAATCAGATTCTTCAAATTAGCCACCCTTTGCCTTGATGACAGCTTTGCACACTTTGCATTCTCTCGAATAGCTTCACCTGAAATGCTTTTCCAACAGTCTTGAAGCAGTTCCCACATATACTGAGCACTTGTTGGCTGCTTTTCCTTTACTCTGTGGTCCAACTCATCCCAAACTATATCAATTGGGTTGAGGTTGGGTGATTGTGGAGGCCAGGTCATCTGATGCAGCACTCCATCACTCTCCTGCTTGGTCAAATATCCATTACACAGCCTGGAGGTGTGTTGGGTCATTGTCCTGTTGAAAAACAAATGATAGTCCCACTAAGCGCAAACCAGATGGGATGGCGTATCGCTCCTGCATGCTGTGGTAGCCATGCTGGTTAAGTGTGCCTTGAATTCTAAATAAATCACTGACAGTGTCACCACCAAAGCATCCCCACACTATCACACCACCTACTTCATGGTGAGAACCACACATGCAGAGATCATCCAATCATCTACTCTGCGTCTCATAAAGACATGGCGGTTGGAACCAAAAATCTCAGATTTGGACTCATCAGGCCAAAGGACAGATTTCCATCAGTCTAATGGCCATTGCTCATGTTTCTTGGCCCCAGCAAGTCTCTTCATCTTATTGGTGTCCTTTAGTAGTGGCTTTTTTGCAGCAATTCGACAATGAAAGACTTTTAAACATATATAATGTATATATATATTTCACCAGGTAGGTCAGTTGAGAACAAGTTCTCATTTACAATTGCGACCTGGCCAAGATAAAGCAAAGCATTGTGACAAAAACAACACAGAGTTGCACATAAACAAACGTACAGTCAATAACACAATCAAAATATCTATGTACAGTGTGTGCAAATGGAGAAGATTAGGGAGGTAAGGCAATAAATAGGCCATAGAGGCAAAATCATTACAATTTAGCATTAACACTGGAGTGATAGATGTGCAGATGGATGATGATGTGCAAGTAGAGATACTGGGGTGCAAAAGAGCAAGAAGATAAATAACAATATGGGGATGAGGTAGTTGGGTGTGCTATTTACAGATTGGATGTGTACAGGTACAGTGATCTGTGAGCTGCTCTGACAGCTGATGCTTAAAGAGGGAGATATAAGTCTCCAGTTTCAGTGATTTTTGCACTTTGTTCCAGTCATTGGCAGCAGAGAACTGGAAGGAAAGGCAGCCAAAGGAAGTGTTGGCTTTGGGGATGACCAGTGAGATATACCTGCTGGAGCGCGTGCTACGGGTGGGTGTTGCTATGGTGACCAGTGAGCTGAAATAAGGTGGGGCTTTATCTAGCAAAGACTTATAGATGACCTGGAGCCAATGGGTTATGCGACGAATATGTAGTGAGGGCCAGCCAACGAGAGCATACAGGTCGCAGTGGTGGGTAGTATATGGGGCTTTGGTGACAAAACGGATGACACTGTGATAGACTACTTCCAGTTTACTAGTAGAGTGTTGGAGGCTATTTTGTAAATTACATCGCCGAAGTCAAGGATCAGTAGGATAGTCAGTTTTAAGAGGGTATGTTTGGCAGCATGAGTGAAGGAGGCTTTGTTTGCGAAATAAGAATCTGATTCTAGATTTAATTTGTATTGGAGATGCTTAATGTGAATCTGGAATGAGAGTTTACAGTCTAACCGCGGCAGCTTTCCAATCTTTGGGGATCTCAAACGACACGAAAGAGAGGTTGAACAGCCTAGTAATAGGGGTTGCAACAATTTTGGCAGATAATTTTAGAAAGAGAGGGTCCAGATTGTCTAATCCAGCTGATTTGTAGTGATCTAGATTTTGCAGCTCTTTCAGAACATCAGCTGTCTGGATTTGGGGGAAGGAGAAGCAGGGGGTGCAGAGCTGTTGGCCGGGGTAGGGGTAGCCAGGTGGAAAGCATGGCCAGCCGTAGAAAAATGCTTATTGAAATTATTGATTATCGTGGAATTATCGGTGGTGACAGTGTTTCCTAGCCTCAGTGTAGTGGGCAGCAGGGAGGAGGTGCTCTTATTCTTCATGGACTTTACAGTGTCCCAAAACTTTGGGGATTTAATGCTACAGGATGCAAATTTATGTTTGAAAAAGCTAGCCTTAGCTTTCCTAACTGACTGTGTATATTGGTTCCTGACTTCCCTGAAAAGTTGCATATCGAGGGGGCTATTCGATGCTAATGCAGAACGCCACAGGATGTTTTTATGCTGGTCAAGGGCAGTCAAGTCTGGCCTGATTCACGCAGTCTCCTCTGAACAGTTGATGTTGAGATGTGTCTGTTACTTGAACTCTGAAGCATTTATTTGGGCTGCAATTTCTGAAGCTAGTAACTATAATGAACTTATCCTCTGCAGCAGAGGTAACTCTTCATTTCTTGTGGCAGTCCTCATGAGAGCCAGTTTCGTCATAGTGCTTGAAAGTTTTTGGGACTGCACTTGAAGAAACTTTCAACATTCTTGAAATTTTCCAGATTGACTGACCATCAAGTCTTAAAAGTAATGATGGATTTCTCTTTGCTTATTTAAACTTTTCTTGCCATAATACGGTCTTGGTCTTTTACCAAATAGGGCTATTTTCTGTATACCAACCCTACCTTGTCACAACACAACTGATTGGCCCAAATGCATTTAGAAGAAAATAAATTCCACAAATTTACATTTAACAAGGCACACCTGTTAATTTAAATGCATTCCAGGTGACTAACTTGGCATTTTCTCAACCAGCTTCATGAGATAGTCACCTGGAATGGTTGAGAAAATGCCAAGAGTGTGCAAAGCTGTCATCAAGGCAAAGGGTGGCTACTTTGAAGAATCTCAATTATAAAATATATTTTGATTTGTTTAACACTTTTTTGGTTACTACATGATTCATATGTGTTATTTCATAGTTTTGATGTCTTCACTATTATTATGCAATGTAGAAAATGGTACAAATAAAGAAAAGCCCTAGAATGAGTAGGTGTGTCCAAACATTTGACTGGTACTGTACATCTTGATGATTTAGCCCACAATATTTGGGGTGTCTGTTTTGGTATGTAATGGATATGAAACACAATGTTCTCCTCTTTTTTGAAATTATGTGCAAAATTAGTCTTTTAAAAGTGACTCAATAGAATTAAGCAATAAGGCACGAGGGCGTGTGGTATATGGCCAATATACCGTGGCTAAGGGTTGGTCTTAGGCACAACAGAGAGTGCCTGGATGCAACCCTTAGCTGTGGTATATTGGCCATATACCACAAACCCCCAAGGTGCCTTATTGCTATTATAAACTGTTACCAATGTAATTAGAGCAGTAAAAATGCATGTTTTGTCATACACATGCTATACGGTCTGATATAGCACGGCTGTCAGCAAATCAGCATTCAGGGCTCGAACCACCCAATTTATAATCACCTTTATAATTTATTTTGGTTTGCAGGTCTTCGCAGAGACCTGACGTGACTGTCATCCCTGAACAGAGCCATCCGCCTGCTCCGAAGTCAGTCCTTAACCATCATTGGACAATCTGGGTTGAATATTATAATCCGTCCCTATCCCTTTTTTCAGCTTTCACTGGGTATCATAGATAGACACTTTACTTTTTAACTCCCTCCCTCCCACTGGGCAAAAACTGGTTGAATAAAAGTTGTTTCCTCATCATTTCAACCCCCCAAAAACAACATGTTGACATTGAATCAACGTGGAGAAATAATTGGATTTGCAAAAAGTCATCAACATAAGGGCATTTCGTAATTTTTTTCACCCAACTTTTAACCTAAATCCAATGACATGGTGACATTTTTTGTTGATTTCATGTTCGTTGACAACTCAACCAAATGCAAATCAAAACTAGATGTTGAACTGACGTCTGTGCCCAGTGGGCAGTTTCCATTTTCTGAATTGGTTGCCATATAGATTTTCACTTTTTCACTTCCTCTGACTGGACCCACTGGATTATATTAAGATTTATTCCCTGGCTGTTGTCCATCTCTCTGGGCTATAACATAAATCATTAATGTTTTCATTACGTTCATATTTTTAGACCCCAGACTTGGTACCATAGATATTTTCACCCTAGTCTGGCAGCTAGGCTGCTCCCCTATATGCTGATGAATGAAGACCCCATTCAGGAAGAGCGCGCCGGGCCAGAGATCCAGAGCTGATGCAGGTTAGTTTGGCTTTAATCGGGCTCTTTATAGATGTGTTTCTGCATCCCAAATGGCATCCCATTCCCTTTATTACTTACTTTGGGAGCATAGGCCATCAATGACTCCTCTCCATCGCACTCTGTCCTAGTGTTGTAAGGTAAGCTGAAATGTCTGTACTTTTTTATACTAGAACATGAGAAACGGTTCAGTACTAGAATTTTTATTACTTTCGGTACTTCTGTCAAATGTCTCATGTCGTCTACTGATTTGAAAGAGGATCAAGTCTGTCTATCGAGGTGCCCTTATAGCGCGAGAGCACCGTGCCTGCTCCACTTACTCATTGCTAGCTCTAGCCTATCCTGAGGAACCACTGAACTCACTGAAGTCTGGGCTGCATCATGTTAGCTCCACACTCATGCGGCACAGAAGTTAGCACACTTGAATAATGCAAAACGGCATTTAGAAATGTTGTAACTGTTTTGCGAACTGTATTTAACAATGGCATTACAGGCGAGAGCACTTTACAATACAATATTGAAGATACCGGTAGCTTCCAGCTTTGTTGGCCTAACTTCCCTTGCTAGCTTACAGCTGAAGCTAACATCAATTCATGACCCTAGTACTTAGTTTGTAATAATATGCCATACATAATGCAAAATATGCTGATTTCAAAGCTGATTGTCAACACAAACCATAGCTAGAGTCATTGCCCAAAACTTTATTCACTTTGTCTCCCTCGCCTGCTGCGCTAGGTTACGTCTTTCCTGTCTCTCTCCCTGTGTGTGTGAATGTACCACCTCAAGGCTTACTATAAAGCAGGTGACAGCTCACCTTATTTGGTAATGGTCTCTGTAAGTGGAGTGTGCCAATATATTTTTGCATGATGCTTCCTTGACTAGACTTCTGACATTACCCAAAATTCAAAAGGCAGTAAGGCACATTTCCGCATATGACCAAATTCAACATTCTTTCTTACGCTTTCATACACATCTATGTGCTTTTACGAAGAATAAAAAAAATGTAGGCTATGAGGATTATACCTTTTTATATTCATAGCTACATCCAATGTAATAAGAAATAGATGACAATGGTAGTCATTTCGATTCCTTGTATTTTTTCTCAACTACTATGACTGATTGGTGGCGCAGTCCGCTAGGACAGTTGGCTCATAGTTCAATAGATGGGTTAGCTGACAACTTCACACAAACTTTATGCACGCTTCCATGGGACAGAAGTCAGCATGTTGTTGTGATTTTGGATGGCCAGATTCCTAGAAAGAATGACAAGAAACTGCCATGTGGGGAATCATCAGTGGCTCGTTTCATCTTGTTTTTGATACTAAAGCTGTGTTCGAATACCAATACTAACATACTGTATACTACATACTTAATGAGTATATATTACATACTATTAGTTCATTTTAGTATACTGTAAACTAACGAAATCCTTTCAGTTGATGTATTAGGCTTCGGCTGTCTACCTGAAGTTGATGCTGTTGCTATGCAACCTATTGCTAGTTTCGGTTGTGTTCATAAATTCAATCCAGAGCGTTGTCAGATTGTCTATTTGCAAATTCAGAATGTTTCGCTCTTGGAGCGTACACTGGATGCTCTGGCCGAAGAGTAGGGTTGATCCGAGCGAGTGTTCTCACCTCACAATGGTAGTCAAGCACCCAAGCTAACGTTGGCTAGCTTGCTAGCTACTTCCAGACACAAATGAGAGAACACCTTACTCTGACCATTTTACTCACCCTAGCAGAGCTGGTTAGGCTGTTTTAATGTTATCCAGGGCGTTGGTGATTAACTGTGCTGCTGGCAACAATTGAATTATCTTGTTTTTGCAGAAATTTACTGACACTGGCCATATTCAATAGGCGTTGAGCGTTTGTAAATCCTTCAGTAATTCTCTGGCACACTCGGACGAGAGTGCTCTGAAATCGGAGTAGATAGCCAAAATTAACAATATCCACAGAACTCACAACGACTATACCACTTAGCTAAGAATGACGTGAATAATCAAATCAATAAATATTGGAGTAGTTAGTTAGCATATAGTTAATATACTGCCTGGCAAGTTCATTGGAATAGTAGCCAACTAATGTTAAGTAACTAACTAGCATACCGATACATACTGTTGTAATGCTATGCGGTTCGTAACTAACAAATTGTCAGCCAACATAACGTGTAACGTAGCTTATTTGAAAAGTCATTACTTTATTACATTGCTCAACATGTTCTTAAACATTTGTCATAATTAGTTAAAGCAATGAATTTTGTATCCGCTCTCTTCAACTTCAGCTGCACATTTTCTTCAAATCTGAAAACGTTGTGAAACCACGCCCATTTTCTGAAGAATTTCATTATGGGCCCTAAAAACACAGCAATAGTGTCGACTGCTTGAATACTTCGTATTTTGGCGAAATCAGTACGACATCCGGGAACTTTTGGAATACTAACTATATCCATATTATGACCAAAAGCATACTACATACTCAATTTACGTCACAAATTGTACAGTTAGTGTAGTTGGTATGAGTATTCGAATATAGATGTCTTGTTTTGACTGATTTCATATCAATGCTAATATGGCTAAATTTTGCTTGCCAGATAACCAACACCTGTAACCATGTATTTGTGCAAATGTATTTATGTTTTCAATAAACATTGGATACGAACTATACATGTCAACAATCTAAGCTAACCCCCTCTATTTTTTTCCATGTAGTTGCGCGTGCCTTGGTTGCGAGTTCTAACCCCACATGGGGTAGATATCTTATATGTATCCTTTATTTACAATATTCATGCCTTGCCCACACACTTTGAATTATGAAAAGTGAAAGCATACCTGTGAGAGAGGTCGCCCTGGTAGTAGTTTTTATGGTTTTTATGTAGTACCCACGACCAATCTATGAGTTAATTTGACCATTGGAAAAAGAGCTACTGCATAAATACTACAATGCGGGTTGGATTGAACTGAGCCCCCCCAATTGAGCCCCAAAATCTTAATTTTCAAGGGATGAATGTTATTTTCTTTCCAACACAATAAATGTTAGTCCACATTTCAACGATTTTTTTTTGCGCCCCATGGGGGATTCGAATTTACACTGCAAGTGGCAATTAGGTGTCAGGAACTCAGGAACTTGGCGCCTTACCACTGGTTTCTACTAGTTACCACAGCCACAAAGTCAAGTTGGCTATAGCGTAAAAATGAATGAAAACACAAATTAGGCATAAGTTGTGTTAGAGAAAAGTTAGCAGTGTGGTTATGTTTAAATTCAAATTTTAATAAGATAAATTGTAGAATTAGGTGGCCTGTATGACTTTGTGGCTGTGGTAACTTGTGACGACCCATACAGGGGCTAACTGTCCTAACTGCCTAGTGCGGTATTTGCTCGCAATGCACATAATTGTATTATCAGAGCGTGCCAGTGGACCTCTGGAAGTAGGCTATGTTTTATTGAGAAAGTTTACCTTGGTAGGCCGTCATTGTAAATAAGAATTTGTTCTTAACTGACATGCCTAGATAAAAAATAAAGGTTAAATAAATAAAAATGAAATACCCCCAAAATGAATATTTATGTGCAATTCTCCCAACCCACAACTTCTCACCTGAATTACTTTTTAATTGTACATTTTAAGGCGCAAAGGCTTAAATTGGGGTTGAGAGTTACCCTTTAAAGAGACAACGCACACTTTTATAAAAAATAAAAAAGATTGCTTCTTCTATGCAAATGTCGTTGATCAGTAGGTTCAAATGTTTAAGATTGGTCTGCCGGTTCACTGAAATTGTTTGCTTTTACTTTCTTTCTACCTTCCGAAAATACATCTCATCTGTGGTGACAACTGATATGTCCTCTCCTTCAGTCTCGACCTAAGCATGTAACTGCATTGACAGTCATTGATTTACAAGTCATTTCGTATGCCGAACAACCCCAGGCAATATATTAGTCGCCTAGTCAAACTGCGCGCTGTTGGTCAGTGTGCGAAGGGAGAGGTAAGCGGCCTATTCCTATTCCTTGCACATCTACGCATGGCACCTTCAGCATTCAAATGCTTGTAAAATGGTTGCGTAATATTAGGCTTTATTAATTGAGTGGCAACCACTGTAATTGGTTATTGTTGTCAAATGCTGTTGGAAAATTGTGTTTTACCGGAATAAAAGAAAGCGACCAGAGACACATCTCTCATCTGGCTATAGCCTATATACAGTGTCTTCAGAAAGTATTCACACCCCTTGACTTTTTCCACATTTTGTCGTGTTCCAGCCTGAAGTGAAATGTATTAAATTGAGATTTTGTGTCATTGGCCTACACACAATACCCCATAATGTTAAAGTGGAAATATGTTTTTAGAAATGTTTACAAATTAATAAAAAATGAAACCTGAAATGCCTTGAGTCGATAAGTATTCAACCCCTTTGTTATGGCAAGTCTAAATACGTTCAGGAGTAAAAAGTTACTTAACAAGTCAATACGTTGCATGGACTCACTCTGTGTGAAATCATGTTAAACCCTATTATCGTTGAATGACCACCCCATCTCCGTACCCCACACATACAATTATCAGTAAGGGACCTCAGTCGAGCAGGGAATTTCAAACACAGATTTAACCACAAAGACCAGGGAGGTTTTCCAATGCCTCGCAAAGAAGGGCACCTAAAAAGCAGAAATTGAATATCACTTTGAGCATGGTGAAGTTATTCATTACACTGGATGGTGTATCAACACACCCCCTCACTACACATACACAGGCGTCCTTCTTAACTCAGTTGCCGGAGAGGAAGGAAACCGCTCAGGGATTTCACCCTGAAGCAAATGGTGACTTTAAAACAGTTACTCGGTTAAATGCCTGTGATAGGAGAAAACTGAGGATGGATCAACAACATTGTAGTTACTCCACAATACTAACGTAAATGACACAGCGAAATGAAGGAAGCCTCTACAGAATAAAAACTTTTTCCTTAATTTAAAGCATTATGTTTGGGGCAAATCCAATAGATCACTTAGTACCACTCTTCATATTTTCAAGAATGGTACTGGCTGCATCATGTTATGGATATGCTAATTGCTGCCAAAGGTGATTCTTACATGTATTGACTTGGGGTTGAATGTAATTAAGATATATTAGTGTTTTATTTTTCATGTATTTTCTTAAAAATGTTCGAATTTTTCTTCCACTTTGACAGAGTATTTTGTGTAGCTCGTTGACAAAACAATTACAGTTAAATACATTTTAATCCCATCTTAACACAACATGTGGAAAAAGTCCATGGGTGACGCAGCAGTCAGGATTTGAGCTAGCCACACTGTTTTTTTACAAACACAGTTCTTACAAAGTTATATCCTGAATGTGACCATGTTGAATGTTTATTTTTGGATGCAGTAGCAACAGCATACACAATCATCCAAACCGGAAAATGTAGGCTACATTATTGGATGTCTATTTAAGGCAGCCCTAACACCTCTCCGATTCAGAGGGGTTGGGTTAAATGCGGAAGACACATTTCAAGGCATGCAGTTGTACAACTGACTAAGTATGACACAAGTAATTCTTCCAACAATTATTTACAGACAGATTATTTATTTTATAATGAATTCACTGTATCACAATTCCAGTGGGTCAGACATTTACATACACTAAGTTGGCTGTGCCTTTAAACAGCTTGGAAAATATAGAAAATGATGTCATTGCTTTAGAAGCTTCTGATAGGCTAATCGACATCATGTGAGTCAATTGGAGATGTACCTGTGGATGTATTTCAAGGCCTACCTTCGAACTCAGTGCCTCTTTGCTTGACATCATGGGAAAATCAAAAGAAATCAATCGTTTTTCCAACAATTGTTTACTGACAGATTATTTCACTTATATCACTGTATCACAATTCCACTGGGTCAGAAGTTTACATACACTATGTTGACTGGGAATTTAAACAGCTTGGAAAATTACAGAAAAAGATGTCATGGCTTTAGAAGCTTCGGATAGGCTAATCGACATCATGTGAGTCAATTGGAGATGTACCTGTGGATGTATTTCAAGGCCTACCTTCAAACTCAGTGCGTCTTTGCTTGACATCATTTAAAATCAAAAGAAATCAGCAAAGACCTCAGAAAAGAAATTGTAGATCTCCACTAGTCTGGTTCATCTTTGGGAGCAATTTCCAAACGCCTGAAGGTACCACGTTCATCTGTACAAACAATAATACGCAAGGATAAACACCATGGGACCACGCAGCCGTCATACCGCTCAGGAAGGAGACGCATTCTGTCTCCTAGAGATGAACGCACTTTGGTGTGAAAAGTGCAAATCAATCCCAGAACAACAGCAAAGGACCTTGTGAAGATGCTGAAGGACACAGGTACAAAAGTATCTATATCCACAGTAAAACGAGTCCTATATCGACATAACCTGAAAGGCCGCTCAGCAAGGAAGAAGCCACTGCTTCAAAACCACCATAAAAAGGCTAGACTATGGTTTGCAACTGCACATGGGGACAAATACTTTTTGGAGAAATGTCCTCTGGTCTGATGAAACGAAAATAGAACTGTTTGGCCATAATGACCATTGTTAAGATTGAAGGAAAAAGAGGGAGGCTTGCAAGCCGAAGAGCACCATCCAACCGTGAAGCATGGGGGTGGCAGCATCATGTTGTGGGGGTGCTTTGCTGCAGGATGGACTGGTGCACTTAACAAAATAGATGGCATCATGAGGGAGACAAATGATGTGCATATATTAAAGCAACATCTCAAGACATTAAAGCTTGTAAGTTAAAGCTTGGTGTCTTCCAAATGGACAATGACCCCAAGCATACTTCCAAAGTTGTGGCAAATTGGCTTAAGGACAACAAAGTCAATGTATTGGAGTGGCCATCACAAAGCCCTGACCTCAATCATATCGAAAATTTGTGGGCAGAACTGAAAACGCATGTGCGAGCAAGCAGGGCTATAATTCACCGAACTTATTGTGGGAAGCTTGTGGAAGGCTACCAAGTTAAACAATTGACCCAAGTTAAACAATTTTAAGGGCAATGCTACCAAATACTAATTGAGTGTATGTAAACTTCTGGCCCACTGGGAATGTGATGAAAGAAATAAAAGCTGAAATAAATCACTCTCTCCTATTATTCTGACATTTCAAATTCTTAAAATAAAGTGGTGATCCTAACTGAATTAAGACAGGGAATTTTTACTTGGATTAAATGTCAGGAATTATGAAAAACTGAGTAAATGTATTTGGCTAAGGTGTATGTAAACTTCCGACTTCAACTGTACATGCATAATGTATGCTACAGTAGAAACAACACGAATTACAGAAAATAAGGCACTTACTTTGAAAGGAACGCACACATGTCCAGTTATTATTCATAAGGAAAATAACAAGTAAGGCATTGCGAGCGCCAGCCAGAAAATGTTCCAATTCGTGCAAAAGTCTGCATACTTGATCTGCAGAAGCATTGGTGAAGTGCTTGGGCTGTCCTCGAAGAGGCTCAGTAAAGCCTCAAACATAAATTGTCCGCAACACTGAAATTGGCTACTTTAACGTGAATTAATGAGGTGGAACACACCTCAATTCAAACTGTTGTTATAAAAAATAAACAAATGAATTTACATGCATTTTATTATTCATATATAATTCATTTAATATTCATATTTTGACATATCATTTTATAAATATTTGATATCAGTCCCCATTTAACCAGGCCTATCTTCCATTACTAGTAAATGAAGCAGACATAATGTAAATTCATGTATAGTTTTTTCGATGATTTACAAATTCCAATACAAAATTAGTTTAGTCTAATTGGGCAACTCAACCAGCTGGTTGCGATATTTCAAATAACATTTTATTGGTCACATACACATATTTAGCAGATGTTATTGTGGGTGTAGGGAAATGCTTTTCTATGCATTTATCTATCAAAGTTTAAATTATGTAAACAACAATTCTTTACTTATGGCATATACTGAGGCTAAATACACATATTTTGCAGCATTTGTTTATTTATATTTTTTGTTGGTGTGCCAGTTACAGCATTAAACAATCTGTGTATATGGTCATTTTTAGATATAAAGTTTATTACTTCATAATCAGGACAGCAATCAGTTTTGCGAGCAGCACCGCATGGTTGAAGCAGGAGATCCTCACTCCCTAAACACTACCAAACGATCAAAAACATTAATTTTGAGACGGGGGTGAAATCCAAATTTGGGCTATATTCAGTATTCATTGTAATAGCTGTCATGGCTATTATATTGATACATTACTAACTCAAACACTTGAGTGGGTGATGGTGATTAAATTATGTGAAATAAAAAGCATATATTGCTCCCCAATCTGATAGTGGGGTGGTAGAGGCCTGCTAGTCTCCCTTATGGCTCAGCTCAGGTGATTACATACACTATAGACACACAGTGCATTCGGAAAGTATTCAAACCCCTTGACTTTTTCCACATTTTGTTACGTTACAGCCTAATTCTAAAAATGATTAAATAGTATTTTTCCCCCTCAGCAATCTACACACAATACCCCATAATGACATAGCAATGGGTCTGAATACTTATCTAAATAAGGTGTTTCTGTGTTTCATTTGTAAAAACTTCAAAAAAAGTTTTTGCTTTGTCATTATGGGGTATTTTGTGTAGATTGATGTGGATTTTTTATATATATACAGTGGGGAGAACAAGTATTTGATACACTGCCGATTTTGCAGGTTTTCCTACTTACAAAGCATGTAGAGGTCTGTAATTTGTTTTATCATAGGTACACTTAAACTGTGAGAGACGGAATCTAAAACAAAATTCCAGAAAATCACATTGTATGATTTTTATGTAATTAATTTGCATTTTATTGCATGACATAACTATTTGATCACCTACCAACCAGTTAGAATTCCGGCTCTCACAGACATGTTCGTTTTTCTTTAAGAAGCCCTCCTGTTCTCCACTCATTACCTGTATTAACTGCACCTGTTTGAACTCGTTACCTGTATAAAAGACACCTGTCCCCACACTCAATCAAACAGACTCCAACCTCTCCACAATGGCCAAGACCAGAGAGCTGTGTAAGGACATCAGGGATACAATTGTAGACCTACACAAGGCTGGGATGGGCTACAGGACAATAGGCAAGCAGCTTGGTGAGAAGGCAACAACTGTTGGCGCAATTATAAAAAAATGGAAGAAGTTCAAGATGACGGTCAATCACCCTCGGTCTGGGGCTCCATGCAAGATCTCACCTCGTGGGGCATCAATGATCATGAGGAAGGTGAGGGATAAGCCCAGAACTACACGGCAGGACCTGGTCAATGACCTGAAGAGAGCTGGGACCACAGTCTCAAAGAAAACCATTAGTAACACACTACACCATCATGGATTAAAATCCTGCAGCGCACGCAAGGTCCCCCTGCTCAATCCAGCGCATGTCAAGGCCCGTCTGAAGTTTGCCAATGACCATATGGATGATCCAGAGGAGGAATGGGAGAAGGTCTTGTGGTCTGATGAGACAAAAATAGGGCTTTTTGGTCTAAACTCCACTCGCCGTGTTTGGAGGAAGAAGAAGGATGAGTACAACCCCAAGAACACCATCCCAACCGTGAAGCATGGAGGTGGAAACATCATTCTTTGGGGATGCTTTTCTGCAAAGGGGACAGGACAGGACAACTGCACCATATTGAGGGGAGGATGGATGGGGCCATATATCGTGAGATCTTGGCCAACAACCTCCTTCCCTCAGTAAGCGCATTGAAGATGGGTCGTGGCTGGGTCTTCCAGCATGACAACGACCCGAAACACACAGCCAGGGCAACTAAGGAGTGGCTCCGTAAGAAGCATCTCAAGGTCCTGGAGTGGCCTAGACTCCAGATCTGAACCCAATAGAAAATCTTTGGAGGGAGCTGAAAGTCCATATTGCCCAGCGACAGCCTCGAAACCTGAAGGATCTGGAGAAGGTCTGTATGGAGGAGTGGACCAAAATCCCTGCTGCAGTGTGTGCAAATCTGGTCAAGAACTACAGGAAACGTATGATCTCTGTAATTGCAAACAAAGGTTTCTGTACCAAATATTAAGTTCTGCTTTTCTGATGTATCAAATACATATGTCATGCAATAAAATGTCTTGGCTGATTTCTTTTGATTTTCCAATGATGTCAAGCAAAGAGGCACTGAGTTTGAAGGTAGGCCTTGAAATACATCCACAGGTACACCTCCAATTGACTCAAATTATGTCAATTAGCTTATCAGAAGCTTCTAAAGCCATGACATGGCTTCTCCGCTATGCAATCTGGTTTCAGAGCTGGTCATGGGTGCACCTCAGCCATGCTCAATGTCCTAAACCGCCATCGATAAGAGACATTACTGTGCAGCCGTATTCATCGACCTGGCCAAGGCTTTCGACTCTGTCAGTCATCACATTCTCATCGGCAGACTCGACAGTCTTGGTTTCTCAAATGATTGCCTCGCCTGGTTTACCAGCTACTTCTCTGATAGAGTTCAGTGTGTCAAATCGGAGGGCCTGTTGTCCGGACTTGTGCCAGTCTCTATGGGGGTGCCACAGCGTTCAATTCTCGGGCCGACGCTCTTCTCTGTATACATCAGTGATGTCGCTCTTGCTGCTGGTGATTCTCTGATCCACCTCTACTCAGACGACACCATTCTGTATATTTCTGGCCCCTCTTTGGACACTGTGTTAACTAACCTCCAGACGAGCTTCAATGCCATACAATTCTCCTTCCGTGGCCTCCAACTGCTCTTAAATGCAAGTAAAACTAAATGCATGCTATTCAATCAATCACTGCCCGCCCGTCCAGCATCACTACTCTGGACGGCTCTGACTTAGAATACGTGGACAACTACAAATAACTTGGTGTCTGGTTAGACTATAAACTCTCCTTCCAGACTCACATTAAGCATCTCCAATCCAAAGTTAAATCTAGAATCGGCTTCCTATATCGCAACAAAGCATCCTTCACTCATGCTGCCAAACATACCCTCGTAAAACTGACCATTCTACCGATCCTCGACTTCGGCGACGTCATCTATAAAATAGCCTCCACCACTCTACTCAACAAATTGGATGCAGTCTATCACAGTGCCATCCGTTTTGTCACCAAAGCCCCATACTACCCACCACTGCGACCTGTACGCTCTCGTTGGTTGGTCCTCATACTCGTCGCCAAACCCACTGGCCACAGGTTATCTACAAGTCTCTGCTAGGTAAAGCCCCACCTTATCTCAGCTCACTGGTCACCATAGCAGCACCCACTCGTAGCATGCGCTCCAGCAGGTATATCTCACTGGTCACCCCCAAAGCCAATTCCTCCTTTGGTCCCTTTTCCTTCCAGTTCTCTTCTGCCAATGACTGGAACGAACTGCAAAAATCACTGAAGCTCATATCTCCCTCACTAGCTTTAAGCACCAGCTGTCAGAGCAGCTCACAGATCACTGCACCTGTGCATAGCCAATCTGTAAACAGCCCATCTATCTACCTCATCCCCATACTGTATTTATTTATTTATCTTGCTCCTTTGCACCCCAGTATCTCTACTTGCACATTCATCTTCTGCACATCTACCATTCCAGTGTTTAATTGGTATATTGTAATTACTTCGCCACCATGGCCTATTTATTGCCTTAACACCCTTACCTTACCTCATTTGCACTCACTGTATATAGACTTTTTTGTTTTCTTTTTTCTACTGTATTATTGACTGTATGTTTTGTTTATTCCACATGTAACTTTGTGTTGTTGTTGTATGTATCAAATTGCTATGCTTTGTCTTGGCCAGGTCGCAGTTGCAAATGAGATCTTGTTCTCAACTAGCCTACCTGGTTAAATAAAGGTGAAATGAAATAAAAATAAAAAACATAATTCTCTGGAATTTTCTAAGCTGTTTAAAGGCACAGTCAACTTAGTGTATGTAAACTTCTGACCCACTGGAATTGTGATACAGTGAAATAATCTGTCTGTAAACAATTGTTGAAAGAATTACATTTGTCATGCACAAAGTAGATGTCCTAACCGACTTACCAAAACTATAGTTTGTTAACAAGAAATGTATGGAGTGGTTGAAAAACGAGTTTTAATGACTCCAACCTAAGTGTATGTAAACTTCCGACTTCAACTGTAATTAGATTGGTAAAAACGGAAGTCAGTGGTTGTATAATTGATTCATTAATGCATACATGACTGTCTCTGAAAAAAAGATGAACATCAAAAATGTCAAATGTAATTATACCTCAAAAGATCTGTCTGGGTCAAGTGCCATTCTGTGACTTTGGCGTTTTTGTTGCTGTGGTATTGAGTGTTGTGATGGTATTGAGTGTCATGATACTTAACCTGGTATCAAAGTCAAACTTCTGCTATCATGACAACTCTGCTCTTTTCTGGGCAGTCTTCTCTAGATCGTTCCACTCTAAGCCGGTTCTCTTTGTATCTGCCTCAAGCTCCAGGTGTTTCTCGACACCCTTCTTTCCTTTTGCCAGCCTTGTGAGTTCCAGGATCCAGCTTGCCTGGTGAAGTTGGAAACACCTGGACAACTATTCCCTTTTATAGTGCACTACTTGTGTTTCCTTAATAATGCACTTCTTTGGACCAGGGCCCCATAGAGGCTTTGATCAAACATAGTACTCGGTAGGCCTATAATAGGGAATAGGGTGCCATTTGAGGGGGACAGACTTTGTGGTTTGCTTTTGTTATCTTCAGATAATAATCAGGTACATTTAGCATACTTATAAGAGTAGAGTAGCCTAGCTACTGAATAGATTTACTAGATTAATATTTGCATTAGAATAATTTTTTAAAATGTTTTTGTTTTTAAGGTGTTTCTGCAAATATGAAGAAAAAGAACTCCCACAAGTAAGCCAGGAATCCTCTACTTACCTTAGCTATTATGTACCCTTTGTGATTGTGCATTTGTACAACATTCAGCATTCAACTGTTTTGAATAGACATTTTGCTTAGTAGGCCTATTAAATGAACGGCTAAAACCATCTGCAGCCTACTTTTGACTACGTAGAGAACAGTGGATAAGATACATAGATTATTTAGTCTAGTAGTGCCACGCTGAATACCTGAATATCTGATACTGGTCTTTAGTGGCCTGCTGAAGCGAATACTGGGCTAGTATCAGCTGTGCAGTGACACACTACCATGGTATGGTCAGTACTATATTCACACTTCAAAGTACACAGTCTTTACGGGTCTCATGTAGACAGATCCAGGGAATGAAAGCAGATCAGAGTACACACTTGACTATTATATTGCCATGGGCTACAATGCATTTTGGAAAGTATTCAGACACCTTGACTTTTTCCACATTGTTACCTTACAGTCTTATTCAAATCTATTTTGTTTAAGTCCTTATAAATCTACACACCATACCCCATTATGACAAAGCAAATAAAGGTGTGTAATTTTTGCAAATGTATTAAAAATAAAAGAAGAAATTACTTATTTACAAAAGTATTCAGACTCGAAATTGAGCTCAGGTGCATCCTGTTTCCATTGGTCATCCTTGAGATGTTTCTACAACTTGATTGGAGTCCACTTTTGGTAAATTCAATTGATTGGGCATGATTTGGAAAGGCGCATACCTGTCTATATAAGGTCCCACAGTTGACAGTGCATGTCAGAGCAAAAACAAAGCCATGAAGGTCTCTCAGACCATGAGAAACAAGATTCTCTGGTCTGATGAAACCAAGATTGAACTCTTTGGCCTGAATGCCAAGCGTCACGTCTGGAGGTAACTTGGCAGCATCCCTACAGTGAAGCATGGTGATGGCAGCATCATGCTATAGGGATGTTTTTCAGCGGCAGGGACTGAGACTAGTCAGGTTCGAGGGAAAGATGAACGGAGCAAAGTACAGAGAGATCCTTGATGAAAACCTGTTCCAGAGCACTCAGTACCTCAGGCTGGGGGCGAAAGTTCACCTTCCAACGGGAATACCAAGACAACGCAGTAGTGGCTTCAGGACAAGTCTCTGAATGCCCTTGAGTGGCCCAGCCAGAGCCTGGACTTGAACCCGATCAAACATCTCTGGAAGGACCTGAAAATAGCTGTGCAGTGACTCTCTCCATCCAATCTGACAGAGCTTGAGAGGATCTGCAGAGAAGAATGGGAGAAACTCCCCAAATACAGGTGTGCCAAGCTTGTAGCGTCATACCCAGACTCAAAGTTGTAATCAATGCCAAAGGTGCTTCATCACAGTACTGAGTAAAGGGTCTGAATACTTATGTAAATGTGATATTTCCGTTTTTGCTTTGTCATATGTGGTATTGTGTGTAGATTGATGAGAGGAAAAAAATGTGTTCATCAATTTTAGAATGAGGCTGTAACGTAACAATGTGGAAAAAGTCAAGGAGTCTGAATACTTTCCAAATGCACTGTATATATTTAATAAATTCAATATTTTAGTCTATTTGATGTACTATAAAATGGATCTAGTTAGATTAGTAGCTAATGTAAGGGACTGACAGCCATCAGGTTTTCACCCTTTTCATTGGCTAAGTGGATGTTTGTTCCCCAAATTCCCCTTTTTCATAAGTTATCTGAAACATCGTTCAGGAAACAAAAGAACAGCATGGGCCCCAACAAGGCAGTGTCGTCGGCGCCGCGGCGTAACATCGTGGGCTGTCGTATCCAGCACATCTGGAAGGAGGGGAGCGCTACATCTCAGTCGCAGTGGAAAGGCACGGTGCTGGACCAGGTGCCCGTCAACCCCTCGCTCTACCTCATCAAGTACGACGGCTTTGACTGTGTCTATGGCCTGGAGCTGCATAAAGATGAGAGGGTACAGGGCCTCGAGGTGCTCCCTGACCGTCAATGTAAGACCTTGGTCTATGTATACATATTGTTTATATTGATTGTCATTTGGTATTGATTGATTAACGCAAAGTCGCAGACAAGTTTCTGTTGGTGCTCTAATGGTGTTACACCATTCATGGTGCTCCTCAAATGTTAATAATATGAATTGTGAGTTTGATCGTTGATATTCACGAGTTAGTAAGTCTTCCAATGTATACATTAAACCTGGCAAATAACCTTGAAACTAGATGTTACCATGTACCATGTACTCTGTTGCAGCCTCTACGCGCATCAGCGACGTCAACCTGGCAGACACGATGATAGGGAAGGCAGTGGAGCACATGTTTGAGACAGAGGACGGAACTAAAGACGAGTGGAGGGGCATGGTTCTGGCCCGGGCACCCATCATGAATACCTGGTTCTTTATCACCTACGAGAAAGACCCCGTCCTGTACATGTACCAGCTCCTACACGACTACAAGGAGGGAGACCTGAGGATCATGCCTGACTCAAGTTAGTCCTGTCCTTGGAGTTAGGCTGCACTTCAAAATGACAATAGACCACTCTCTCTTGATTGTAAAGACTGCTTAAAGCTAAGATGTGTGTACGAGTTTATGAACATTTTATAAGCATGCATGAGCCTTTATAATGTCTATACTCGCCTGATGATGGGTGGGTTGCTTTTCATGATGATAACAGGCTACTCTCTCTTCATGATAAAAGCGTTGTGTTCTTCAAGGTCTCTCTTGTAAAAGAGATGAACCAGGTTGAATAAATAGATAGGTGAACATGTTTGAGTTTCCAATGATTTCCCATGAATGAGTTACATATGGCAAATGAACTTAAACTTGTGTTGTTGTTTGTCTCTTAGATGACGCTACGCCGGCAGAGCGGGAGCCGGGGGAGGTGGTGGACAGTCTGGTGGGGAAACAGGTTGAGTACGCTAAAGAGGACGGCTCCAAACGAACTGGCATGGTCATCCACCAGGTGGAGGCCAAACCCTCCGTCTACTTCATCAAGTTCGACGACGACTTCCACATCTACGTCTACGACCTAGTCAAGACCTCCTAAAGGCCACCTTTGACCTCTGACCCCCTTTTCACACTACTGAGCCGAATCGAGCAGTGCTGGTCTGTTTACGTGTCTATCCGCCATTGCTGAAAAGGACTATGTGGGGGAAAAATATTTCATAGCGAGCCAGTATAGCCTGGTTCGGGTCAGCACG
This sequence comes from Oncorhynchus clarkii lewisi, assembly GCF_045791955.1. Classification (NCBI taxonomy): domain Eukaryota; kingdom Metazoa; phylum Chordata; class Actinopteri; order Salmoniformes; family Salmonidae; genus Oncorhynchus; species Oncorhynchus clarkii. The sequence goes on from NC_092151.1 coordinate 43,871,997, forward strand.
GTAGTGTGAAAAGGCTACTGGGTCGCTGGGCCCAGAGGACAGGAGGCCTGTCTGGGGAGTTAACGATGGATGCGGAGGTTGTGGGGAAACTCTACCATGCAGGAAAGACGATCAACCGCCACCATCACCACATGGAACCTTATCTTATCCACCAATTGTCCCAAAATATCTCTTCAACGTTTTGTGCAAATGCTTCTTTGAGATGTGACAGACGGACAGCTGGATTGGATATTTCACTGAAGCCTTTGGATTTCTACTCATGAAACATCTCTGATAGCTCTAGTCAGAGAAGGAAAAATGGGGCACTGTGCATCTGAATTAGTGGCCACAATTTGTTTTTGTCTATCCCCTGTAGTTGAGTGATCCTATGGATACATCCCATCAATCTCTAAGGGAAGGGACAGGGAAAATATATCAAGCCTTATATTTGCACACTGCATATAAAGTTGGTTGGCATCTCATTCGATTTTTTTCAGTGATTTGATGACCAAACCAGTCATAGCAATGTATCTCCTATATATGTGTGAGTGTATGAGCTCTTGTTTTTATTTTATTTTTTTGTACATGCAGTTCTGGAGTCCCCATATCTTACGGTGGTCAGTAACTACAGTACTTGGGTTTGTTTCAGTCTCGTAGAATCATTCAAACCCTGACTATGATTACATTTGTTTCTTTGCGATGTTGAAAGATATGCAACAACATATGCAGTGAGCAAAGAAATGTGTGGAAGTTACGAGAGGGAGGTGACCAGTGTTTTAAAAGGATACTTTGAGATTTTGGCAATGAGGCCCCTCATTTACTTCCCCAGAGTCAGATGAAGTCGTGGATACCATGTGTATGTCTCTGCGTTCAGTTTGAAGGAAGTTGCTAACTAGCGCTAATGCAATTGCTAACTAGCGTTAGCATAATGACTGGACGTCATTGCCAAAATCCCAAGGTATCCCTTTGATTCAAACGTTTTATTTTTTTTCCAAGAACTTGTTTACTTTATACTGTATTTAATGTATATTCATAGAAAATGATAGTTTGATACAGATTTAGTTCTATCACAGCACTAATTTCAAAAAATCTTCTTAGAAAACATAGAGGATTTAAGAGCACTTGTTTGTTTGAGTTTTTTTGTCTGAAAGGACAATTATATTTTGATCATCTCAACAACACTATTCAAAAATGGTTAACCAGTGAGAGCGTTAATCTGTTGTCCTGAGAAAGATTTTGTTTAATATGCCTTGCCAAATCCCTCGACCCTTATAATTCATTATTCATTCATAATAACAGCAATAATTATTCAGATAATAATTGTTTATTGTTGTTCCTGTATTCATATGTTTACAACAGTTTGTTTTGTTGGGAAAATCTATTTTCATTACTTTTTTACTTAATCATCACATTCTTCTTGACCTCTGTGTTAAACACACTTTCTGTTTAATTGTTCTAGTAATATTTTAGTAAACTGTTTTCTCATGCCTTTTAAAAACTGAAGATGGTATGGTAAAAGCACTGCAAAGTAAGACGATTATTTAGAAGTAAAAATTCCATACCAGCTCCTGAAAAGTGTTCTAAATTCAGCAGTACCAGTACAACAGTACTAGAGTGATTTTCAAAACATTTTCACACAACTGTTAATACACAAGAAGTATTCAAAACTTTAAATGCAACACCCACTTTATGGAGTGCATAAAATATTGAAAGAGATTTTTATTTACTGTGTGTGTGTGTGTGTGTGTGTGTGTGTGTGTGTAACCAAACTACATGTTCCACCAGATGACCTCTTAGTATGCTCCTTTAGGGACGTTACCCCTGTTGTCAGAGAAACAGTGGGCAACTAAGTGGTCTAGAACCTCTAAGATACAGATGTTGTTAATTAGTTAGTAACGTAAACGTTCCATGTGACTGTAACTCCCAACACTCCACCCTTACTGCTTTCTCCATGCCCTCCATGACACTGAAGCATTGTATGTTCAGATGCAGTCTCCGAAGAGGGAGACTGTTCTTTACAGTATTCTGCGTAGTAACAGAACAGATGAGCTGTTGTGACTGATTTTGAGATTAAGTCCCTCTGTTAGAGGAGTAGCTAATGCTTACTCTAGGTTATACACAAACTATGACTGAATGGTAGCTTTAGGGATGGATAGAAAAACCTGAGAGTATGTATATCGGTTATAATAAAGATTATAATTTTAAGACCGCATACAGCATAAAGCCCCTCTATACCAGAAAAGCTACACACAAGTAAATATGTTCTATAACCTGTTGTATTCCAAGCCGCAAACTGATTTGTGTTTTATGCAAGATGTCACCTTCAGAAAACAATTGAAAGGGTTTGATGAATTGGCCTTTCACACTTGTGTACTGTAGTGTTGTACTGTGTTTGATGTCAGTTCATTGTGGGATAGAAAAAAAGACAATTTGTTTTGCATGAGTAGCGAAAACAGAACTGTAAGTGGAAGTTAGTGTGAAAAGTGAGATACATGTGTGTATCTCTCATTTTATTTAAGTTTTTCTATGATATGTTCAATGTGTTTCTTATTGTGACATTCCCTTTCATTCCCTTTTCTTTGCATTTCTAAAGAAAAACAGTCATTTTTTTGTATTCAATTTTTTACCCTGCTGTATGTGTTGTATGTGGTGACAACAGAATGGCCACAGGGTGGTGGTGTTACACAGTATTTGAGGGATTATGTCTTTCACATACAAAACTGATGTTGTCCAAAATAATTATTTTATATGTATCTCTTTTGAGTGCCACAAGGAAAATATGAACTCAAAGAAAAAGGCCTTATGAAATTGGTAGGGGTGGGGAAATGTTTATATATAAATATAGTATACATATATATGGTGTGTAAGTGTATGCATGTGTGTGGATGTATAAGGTAGCACATCTTAGTTACATATCCGAGGAATAAATCATGTACATAGAAATTCTTCAGAAAAATACACTACAAAAGTATGTGGGCACCCCTTCAAATTAGTGGATTCAGCTATTAATCCACACAGGTTGCTGACAGGTGTATAAAATAGAGCACAAAGCAATGCAATCTCCATAGACAAACATTGGCAGTAGAATGGCCCATACTGAAGAGCTCAGTGACTTTAAATGTGTTACTGTCATGTGATGCCACATTTCTAAGTCAGTTTGTCAAATTCTGGCCATGCAAGAGCTGCCCCGGTCAACTGTAAGTGCTGTTATTGTGAATTGGAAACGTTTAGGAGCAACAACGGCTCAGCCGTGAAGTGGTAGGCCACACAAGCTCACAGAGTGGGACCGCCGAGTGCTGATGCGCATAAAAAACGTCTGTTCTCGGTTGCAACACTCACTACCAAGTTCCAAACTGCCTCTGGAAGCAAGGTCAACACAATAACTGTCTGTTAGGAGCTTCATGAAATGGATTTCCATGGCTGAGCAGCCTCACACAAGCCTAAGATAACCATGCGCAATGCCAAGTGTTGGCTCGAGTGGTGTAAAGCTTGCCGCCATTGGTCTCAGTGGAAACGCATTCTCTGGAGAAACTAATCACGCTTCACCATCTGGCAGTCTGACGGAGAAACCTGGCTTTGGCGGATGCCAGGAGAACGCAACCTGCCCAAATGCATCGTGCCAACTGTAAAGTTTGGTGGATGGGGAATAATGGTCATGGTTCGGGCTAGGCCCATTAGTTCCAGTAAAGGGACATCTTAATGGTACAGCATTCAATGACATTGTAGACGATGCTGTGCTTCCAACTTTGTGGCAACAGTTTGGGGAAGGCCCTTTCCTGTACCAGCATGGCAATGCGCCAGTGCACAAAGCGAGGTTCATACAGAAATGGTTTGTCGAGATCCGCGTGGAAGAACTTGACTGGCCTGCACAGAGCCATGACCTCAACCCTAATGAACACCTTTGGGATGAATTGGAATGCCGACTTCGACCGCACTAATGTTCTTGTGGCTGAATGGAAGCAAGTCCCCACAGCAATGCAACATCTAGTGGAAAGCCTTCCCAGAAGGGTGGAGGCTGTTTAGGCAGCAAAGGGGGACCAACTTTATATTAATGCCCATGATTTTTGAATGAGATGTTCGATGAGCAGGTGTCCACATACTTTCTGGCATGTAGTGAATACACTGAACAAAAAATATAAACGCAACATGCAACAATTTAAAAGCTTTTACTGAGTTACTGTTCATGTAAGGAAACCAGTCAATATGAGTACATTCATTAGGCCCTAATCTATGGATTTCACATGACTGGGTAGGGGCACAGCCATGGATGGGCCTGGGAGGGCATAGGCCTACCAACTTCGGAGCCAGGCCCGCCAACTGGGGAGCCAGGGCCCAGCCAATCAGAATTTTTTTCCCCACAAAGGGACTTTTTTAGAGACAGAAATACTCCTCAGACGATCCGACATGAACAAGCCTGATGTGGACGTCCTGGGCTGGTGTGGTTACACATAGTCTGCAGTTGTGAGGCAGGTTGAATGTACTGCCAAATTTTCTAAAAAGACAGTGGTAGAGAAATGGTAGAGCAATGGACATTACATTTTCTGGCAGCAGCTCTGGTGGACATACCTGCAGTTAGCTTACCAATTGCACGCCACCTTAAAACTTGAGACATTTGTGGCATTGTGTTGTGTGACAAAACTGCACATTTTAGAGTGGACTTTTATTGTCCCCAGCACAAGGTGCACCTGTGTAATGATAATTCTGTTTAATCAGCTTCTTGAAATGCCACACCTGTCAGGTAGATGGGATTAACTTGGCAAATGAGAAATGCTCAGTAACAGGGATGTAAACAAATTTGTGCACACAATTTTATAGGAATATGCTTTTTTGTGCGTATAGAACATTTCTGGGATCTTTTATTTCAGCTCATGAAACATGGGATCAACACTTTACATGTTGCGTTATATTTTTGTTCAATATATATAATTAGGGTTTTCATCTCTCAGTTACACTTAATTGTGTTTAAAAAAGTAAAAACGATATGATTTATATGGCCCTTTTGGATGATGTTGCTCATTAATAACTTTGTAAAATACAGTGCAATTGGATGGTTGCAGATACATGTAATGTATAGTTGATTCTTCATGTTCGTTGTTGTCTACTTGGCTTCTATTGACCGCATCATCTTTTATTGTTCTGAAGAATGTAGATAGTTAATTTTATTTGAATGTAGAGGTATACACACATTTAAAAACATATACTTTTTATATAATTATTATGTAAGTATCCATATAACATTTGAACAAATTAAAACTTTATGTGAAGTTGTATGTTGGTCTCTCTCTTCGTGGTTTCTCTCCTTTTAGGGATGACAGACTTTGGTATTTATTTTAAAGAAGTTTACTACCGTCATACTCTAGTCTAATAGATAGTCTGTAATATTCATGAGGCTATTTGTATTGTGTTAATATTACAGATTGTACCTTTAAATAGTTCTGTAGAGGACGGAGGACACTGATTGGCCTCACGAGATGTCAATCAAATTGACCGTTTTTTTTAAGCCAACCAACAGCAGCAAGCGCCACACAGCAGTGAGTACAGTTTGTTATGACCAGGTTATGACAGGGAGTAAAGTGATTCAAATAGTGATTGAACACTGAAAACTATGCCCGTGTTGTACTTGGACGAGTGATTAAGCGTCTTGCTTCAAAGTAACGGTTCACGGCGAGTAAAGCTGCAACGGTGACCGTCCTGAACTGGTTTTGGCTACAGTTGCCTAGTTCGTTACTGTTGCGCGTGTTCACTGACCCGACCATGGTGGAGGTATTTGTTGGGAAAACTCTCCTCAATAAAGAAGGGGATCTTATAGACCCAGAAGAAGCTCTCAGGAATAAAGTAGTGGGAATATATTTTTCTGCCGGCTGGTGCCCGCCTTGTCGAGATTTCACCCCTATTCTATGCGATTTTTACACGGAACTTGTCGAGGAGAGCGAACCACCTGCACAGCTAGAAATCGTTTTCATATCTTCTGACAAGTCGAGTGATGATATGGTGGAGTATTATCATGACATGCACGGAGATTGGCTGGCCCTGCCTTGGACGGATCAATACAAACAGTAAATTCTTATGACTGTCTCATCTTTCATGTAGCCTATTCCCATTTGAGTTATTGGAAAGGGATAGTATTGATAACCATGGTTGAACTGGTTTTAGGCCTATATACTTTCCTCCACTGTCTAGCCATAGTACAGCGATTGTAAGCAACAGGCTTTGTAAGAGGTTTATGGGTCACCCTTTGAGGGATTAGGTTTAAAAATAGGGCAATGTCTCTACCTGCCTGATGAGACAAGTGATTGGAGCTCAGCAAGGCTAGCCTACTGTATTCCTCTGCTAGATTGGGACCTGTATTTTGTATGGTATAATCCATAGAGTTATAAAGTCATGATTATGCCCTGTGCTCTTCCACTTTCCCTCCAGTGATTTAAAGAAGAGATTCAATATCACAGCGGTCCCTAAGCTGGTGATTGTGAAGGAGAATGGAGACGTGATCACAGACAAGGGAAGGAAACAGATCCGGGACCAGGGACTAGCCTGCTTCAGGAGCTGGTTGGAGGTGGCCGAAGTGTTCCAGAACTTTAAAGCTTTATAGACATTCTAGAGTACATAGTTATACATTATAGAGCACCTTCCTTCTTCTGACTTATAAAAACAATTAATTTTGAACAATAGTGGCAATACTAAACTTCTGCACTACAACAAAATAGGGCTTTTTTTCTTTCTTAAATAGGCTTTTATAATACCAGCTACAATAGAAACAATGAACAGATATGAGTGGCTTATATTTTCAGAATACATATTTTGAGGTGTTCGGCTATTTTTATATTTTGTTTTATATGACTTAAAATGCACAATAATTAAATCCTTTGCTGTCTGTTTACAGTGTAGTTATTGTTGACTGTGGAGTCTTGTGTTGTTGTGTTATGTATGGAACATTCATGTCACTGTCATTCCCCAGTGTGTCATTAGCATGCTTCTAGAAAAGCCCATAGGATGGTATTTCCACCTTGGCTAATACACCTGAGTGTCACTCCTCATTGCCTTTGCACCTCTTTGCATTTAAGCATCATTTTGTTTTACTTGTAAATTGGCAAGCTCCTCAACTTTGATTATGATAGTCTAGTCACTCAGCACACATCCCAGTCTCTGTAGATTTGATTGTTTTTAAGGTTACCTAAGGGCCTTCTTGTAATCATGCAAAGCAGGCTCCAGAGATTCTATCATGACAAATCATGTTGATGTACGTGAATTGAAAAATGTCCTCTTGATGACTGTAAACGAACAAGGTAATACTAATATCTTTGCACTTTATTTCAGTGATTTTATGGCAAGTTCACTTAATACCTCAAGATGTCGCCATAGACTCACCTATGAGACTACATCCTCAGCTATAGATTGTTTGAAACAGCACTACCTCTCATTGCCTCCTAGGTTGTATGTTTTTCAACCTTATTTTGGGAGAACATTTATTGGAAACAATGCCCTTTTAAAATAACATTTTAAGAGAGTTGCTATTGCAGTATGTCAAACAGGGAAACTATAGTTTGGGGGGGATTTGACCAAATGTTAAGCTGAATTTGACTCTTTGAAGTAAATGAGGCTTTACAAATTGGAGGAATTTTGTGTTAAACAAATCTCTCAAAATGCCATAGGCATAGCCCTAGCTAAGTAAGCTCCTCCCCTCCGATTACATTATGGTCTGACTGAAATACTGCCTATATAGTGCTGAGTGGGCCATTCGGTCTTCGGTTGAATATTTTGCAATAATGGGGAATTATGTTGAATCTGTGGAAGAAATGTGCCGTCCTTACTCAACTGAAGTGCCTTTAGGACACCGTCTTGACCATGGAAATGTCTATTTGGGCTTTGATTAAAGTTTTTTTTATTTGTCAAGGTGGGCAACAGGTGATCAGAGCAACCTTTCAAACTTGTTCACCGGTCTGACAGCTGCTCTATGTAACTGTAGCGAGCTGCCTAATATTATATATTTACACTGCTTGAATGCATGGCACACAATCACTTGCGCTGTCCTCAGAGTATGTGCAGACCGGCTGGCTGGAGTGTTTACGGACATATTCAATCTCTCTCTGTCCAAGTCTGCTGTCCCCACTTGCTTCAAGATGTCAACCATTATTCCTGTACCCAAGAAAGCAAAGGTAACTGAGCTAAATGGCTATTGCCCTGTAGCACTCACTTCTGTCATCATGAAGTGGTTTGAGAGGCTTTCTTTTGCTTCTTAATGTTTTTTATTTAACCTTTACTTAAGTAGGCAAGTCAGTTAAGAACAAATTCTTACTGACAATGAGAGGCTAGTTAAGGATCATATCACGTCTAACTTGACACCCTAGACCCACGTCAATCCCCCCCCCCCACCCCCCCAATAGATCCACAGACAACGTAATCGCAGTCACACTGCCCGATCCCATCTGGACCAGAGGAATCTATGTAAGAATGCTCTTCATTGACTATAGCTCAACATTCAACACCATCGTACCCTCTAAGCTCCTCATTAAACTCAGGTCCCTGGGTCTGAAAGCGGCCTTCTGAAACTGGGTCCTGGACTTTCTGGCGGGCCGCCCCCAGGTGGTGAAAGTAGGAAAAAACACCTCCATTTCGCTGATCCTCAACACGGGCCCCATAAGGGTGCGTGCTCAGCCCCCTCCTGTACTACCTGTTCACCCATGACTGCGTGGCCACGCATACCTTCAACTCAATCGTGACGTTTGCAGATGACACAACATAAGTAGGCCTGATTACCAAAAATTACGAGACAGCCTACAGGGAGGAGGTGAGGACCCTGGGAGAGTGGTGCCAGGAAAATAACCTCTAACTCAACATCAACAAAACAAAGGAGCTGATCGTGAACTTCAGGAAACAGTAGAGGGAGCACGCACCTATCCACATTGACCGGACCGCAGTGAAGAAAGTGGAAAGCTTCAAGTTCCTCGGCATACATATCTCTGACGATCTGAAATGTTCCACCCACACAGACAGTGTGGTGAAGAATGCGCGACAGCGCCTCTTCAACCTCAGGAGGCTGAAGAAATTTGGCTTGCCCCCAAAAGCCTCACAGATTTTTGAGAGCATCCTAACGGGCTGGATCACCACCTGGTATGGCAAAGGGTGGTGCGGTCTGCCCAACGCATCACCGGGGACAAACTACCTGCCCTCCAGGACACCTACAGCCCCAATGTCACAGGAAGCCCAAAAAGATCATCAAGGACATCAACCACCAGAGCCACAGCCTGTTCACCACGCTATCATCCAGAAGGCGAGGTCAGCACAGGTGCATCAAAGCTGGGACCGAGAGACTGAAAAACAGCTTCTGTCTCAAGGCCATCCGTCTGTTAAATAGCCACTGCTAGCCGGCTTCCACCCGGCTTCCACACTGTTACGCAACCCTGCACCGGCTGCTGCCCTATATACATAGACTTACTGCTTTACTCATCTCATATGTATATACTGTATTCTATTTTACTGTATTTTAGCCAGTGTCACTCCGACATTGCTAAATCTAATATTATATATTTCTTTATTCCATTATTTTACTTTTAGATTTGTGTGTTTTGTTGTGAATCATTTTAAATACTACTGCACTATTGGATCTAGGAACACAAGCATTTCGCTACACCCACAATAACATCTGCTAAATATGTGTATGTGACCAATAACATTTGATTTGATTTGCTTGAGTCAGACGTCCCAAGTATCCAAATGAACTGTCTGACCGCAACCACTGCTCTGAGACCGGTTCTCAGTGTGCTTCGAGACACAGCCAGTGGGATTGTGTGAGTCGTGAGTGCAGCCCTGATGAATAAACCACTATTTTGTAGCACCGGATGTGGTTTTCATACCGCTGCTCAGCTCTTCTTCTAAACCGCATTGTCAACAGAACAGAGTTGCAACAGGAGGACCTCAGTACTTCCTTTCCTTAACTGACAAGAGACTCATATTACCGAAAATAATGGACCTGATGTTGGGAGCAAAAAGGATTAGGCTTTTATCCATCAAATTGATCTTGATTTATTTCCACATGCATGTTAGCCAAGAACAGTAGGCCTACGTTTGATATTTCACCACCACAGTTTTACTTGTTCATACTAGATCAAAGGACAGAATCGAGTGTGGAGCGCTTTATAGCATGCTTGTGTGTCAGGGGCGTATCTCAACTCTCATCTCCCCGATTTCTTCACATGGGATTGTCATGTCTATTTCAGGGCCAGACCGAATAAAATACAGCACAAGTTACACAACTGAAATTGTGCATAGACAAATCCAGATCCACATGTCTAATGCATTTAGAGATTCAATCAAATAAGACTACTTTCTTGCTGGTCTGTGTATGAACAACCTGGTCTCAGAGAATTTCGTATTATTCTGTAAGTATATCCGAGATACTCAATTTAGTATGATATGTTACGTTTTGTGTGGTTGGCCTATGTTTTAATTTGTGGATGTCCTTCACCCATTTCCATGCAACACAGTTTCACAATCAATTCGTGCATATATGTACAAAATGCATTTTTGCAAATGTTGTGCATTTTTGTGCGTTTTTCTGGTTTAATTTGTGAGAAAAGACACAAATTTATGTGCTTCTTAATTTGTGCGAAAAGTCACAAATTTAACCAGTAGGCTACACACAAGCCTTTTCAACAACCATATAGACGCGATAGTTTATATTTAATTTTTGTTCTTAAACTCGATGTAGGATCAGGCAAAATCCCTTGAGTTGCGCACCTTATGCAGGTTTGGTCCTCGGTTGGTTGCCATGTATTTAATTTAGGATCAGGCAAAATCCCTTGAGTTGCGCACCTTATGCAGGTTTGGTCCTCGGTTGGTTGCCATGTGTCCATATCGAGTGGTGTGGTCATAATGTCTAGGTCCGCTTGTCAACGGATGTGGAAAGCATAGTGCAACCTAGGAGTTTGGTTTCTAGTTTTGAGTCGGTTGATCCACTTCCATCTCTGACACGTGGAAACCGGAGGGGGGAAGGGAGGGGGTGCACTCCACACATATGCATTTAGGCCGGAGGGATCCGGGCGCGGCCGGCCAAAGTTGTGGGCCCCATGGTTGCCCACTTGTAGATTGACCCATTGGTTGGGTCAAAGAGTCGTCTGTCTGTAGGGTGGGGGTTAGGGTTAGGTCCAGTTAGAGTTAGGGTTAGGTATAGTTAGTAGAATGGTTAAGGTTAGGGTTAAGGTTGGGGTAAGGTATAGTCGCGTATATGGTTGTTGCAAAGGCTTGTGTGCCTACTGGTTAAATTAGTGTCTTTTCGCACAAATTAAGTAGCACATAAATTGTTGTATTTTCGAACGAATTTAACCACACAAAAACGCACAAAATCTGCTGAAATACATTTTGTACATATATGCGCAAATTGGATGTGAGGCTTGGCTGTTCCATGATATGTTATGAATTACAATTCATATTATAAGTCACGAATTTGCAAAACGTACAATAGGGGAAGGGTTAGCTAACATACAAAATAGAGAAAAAGTACTAAGTAGTTGAAAAGTTGCTAATTTGTTAAAATGCTAAAGTTGTCTGCGATGACATTTGAACCCACAACCTTTGGGTTGCTAAACATTCAGGTTGTATGCCTACCCATCCACTCTGACCAACTAACCTACTTTAGCATTTGCTCTAACAATCTGTTTTATGTAACCATACCAAACTTACTTTATCACACTAATTTGAGTGTACCGGATTTATGTTTACTATGTTAAGTCTAGTCTATGAGACCAGGCTGGTATGAAAGCCAGTAGTGTTTCTTATGCTAATGGCATGCTGAATCAGGTAACAACACATCCATTATGTGAGTTGCGAGAGGAGAGGCGGAGGAATCACCGGGGCGGACTCGCGGATCCTGTTCCTGTCAGAGTATACATACACACACACACACACACATACACACACTCTTTAGGCTCGTGTTCACGGACTCAGGAGCTCGAAGACCGGTCCAGGTTTGGGTACCGCACCGTGCGCTTCAGCGAACCCCTCCGCTGGAATTAAGAGAAATGGATGAATGAAACTGAAAGGTACGTAGAGATTACAAGGATTATTGTTAAAGATTGTGTGTCTAAAGCGTGAGATTGCGATGCTGTGGGAAAGTAGGGTACACTTTGCCATTGGTTGGCTATTGTTTGAGAGTTGCGGTTGATGTGAGCACATGTTGCCATGTACACACAATTAACTGTTCACATTAGGACGTTTAGAGTCTCTTTACTTGAGTGTAAGATTTGGTGAGGAAATTGTTTCGATTTTAACTAGTCAGTTCAGGCATTTCATTTCAATTTGTAAAATTATTTGGCGTGTGTGTGTGTGTGTGTGAGGGAGGGAGAGAGAAAGAGAGAACTAATAGGTAACCTGTGGTACCATTGACAGTTTCTAGTCACACAAGAAAAGGTAGGAGCGTTACAACATAATGCCTCTAAATCAGAGTGCCCGTCTGTCTCTCCCACAGAAGAGAATGTGTCATTATGATGTCTATTAACATGAGAGAACCGTGCACACCGCTCCTCTTCACTAAACCCCTTCCATTCTATCCCCAATAGCTTACTGCTGGAGAAGTGAGAGTAGGATACTGTCTCATCTCATTCCAACACTACCCTCTTTCATCTCATTAGACACAATCCCATTTCCACTCCAGGCTATTCATATTCTATTAGTCCATTCTCTTCTCAATATTATCTTGCCCTCCCATGGTTTAAAAAAAACATCCCACTATCCTGTCCCAATGAATAAGGCACCATTATTCAAGTCTCCTCTCTTTACACACACACACACACACACACACACACACACACACACACACACACACACACACATATGGGGAGAGAGTGATGAAGTGTAAATCAATAACTGAACAGGGAGAGGTCATGATTTCAATTAGTTTTGTGCGCAGTCATGCACCCACACACATTCAGTGCATTCGGAAAGTATTCAGACCCCTTCACTATTTCCACATTAGGTTACGTTACAGCCTCATTCTAAAATAGATTTTTGTGTTTGTTTTCTCATCCTCTACACACAATACCCCATAATGACAGAGAGGGAAAAATGTTTTTAATATTTGACAAATGTATAAAAACTTTTTTTAAATCACATTTACATAAGTGTTCAGACCTTTTACTCAGTACTTTGTTGATGCACCTTTGGCAGTGATTGCAGCCTTGGGTCTTATTGGGTATGATGCTAGAAGCTTGGCATGCCTGTATTTGGAGAGTTTCTCCCATTCTTCTCTGCAGATCCTCTCAAACTTTGTCAGGTTGGCTGGGGAGCGTCGCTGCATAGCTATTTTCAGGTCTCTCCAGAGATATTAGATCGGGTTTAAGTCCAGGCTCTGGCTGGGCCACTCAAGGACATTCAGAGACTTGTCCCAAAGCCACTCCTGCGTTGTCTTGGCTGTGAGCTTAGGGTCGTTGTCCTGTTGGAAGGTGAACCTTTGCCCCAGTCTGAGATCCGCTCTGGTGCAGGTTTTCATCAAGGATCTCTCTGTACTTTGCTCCGTTCATCTTTCCCTCGATCCTGATTAGTCTCCCAGTCCCTGCCACTGAAAAACATCCCCACAGTATGATGCTGCCACCACCATGCTTCACCGTAGGGATGATGCCAGGTTGCTTCCAGACATGACGCTTGGCATTCAGGCCAAAGAGTTCAATCTTGGTTTCATCAGACCAGAGAATCTTGTTTCTCATGGTCTGAGACTCCTTTAGGTACCTTTTTAGCAAACTTCAAGCGGGCTGTCGTGTGCCTTTTACTGAGAAGTTGCTTCCGCCTGGCCGCTCTACCCTAAAGGCCTAATTGGTGGAGTGCTGCAGAGATGGTTGTCCTTCTGGAAGGTTCTCCCATCTCCTCAGAGGAACCACGATTTCTCAGTTTGGCCAGGCGGCCAGCTCTAGGAAGAGTTGGTGATTACAAACTTCTTCTATTTAAGAATGTTGGATGCCACTGTGTTCTTGGGGACCTTCAATGCTGCATAAATGTTTTGATACCCTTCCTAAAATTTGTGCCCTGACACAATCTTGTTTCTGAGCTCTACACACAATTCCTTTGACCTCATGTCTTGGTTTTTGCTCTGACATGCACTTTCAACTGTGGGACCTTATATAGACAGGTGTGTGCCTTTCCAAATCATGTCCAATCACAGGTGGACTCCAATCAAATTGTAGAAACATCTCAAGGATGATCAATGGAAACAGGATACGTCTGAGCTCAATTTCAAATGGTCTGAATACTTATGTAAATAAGGTATTTCTGTTTTATTTTTAATAAATTTACAAGCATTTCTACAAAACAGTTTTTCCTTTGTCTTTATGTGGTATTGTGTGTAGATTGTTGAGGGAAAAATAATAATTTTAGAATATGGCTGTAACATGACAGGCACTGTACATACACACTCATCCAGCCAGCCCACCCGCCTCTTGTCATGCTAAATTCTGATGACAATTGGGGAGATTAGCAGTAAAATATTAAAGTCGTGAGAGACTAAAGTGTCAGTATTTGGGTTGTTTCACCATAGATTAACCACGTCACCACATCAGATCTCCTATAGCCTATAGCCGCAATTCTGCTCTCTTACAATTCAACCTCTTGATTTTAGTTAGGAAAGTTGGGGTTAAGTCCCTCACTGCTAAAATATTTGTCCATAAAAAATCCTGTTGTTTTCTAAACCATGAAAAACCCAACTGGGATTGATTGAAATGTGTTTTTTATGAATGATTTAGTCAAATATTTTAACTATGAGCACTGGCAGTCAAAAATCAGCCACATTCTATTTTCCATAGTAGTGTCAGACCCCACGCTGTAGCAGTGAAATGACTAGTAGTCACTTGCCAAACATACACTACATGGCCAAATGTATTTGGACACCCCTTAAAAATTGTGGATTTGGCTATTTCAGCCAAACCTGTTGCTGACAGGTGTATAAAATCGAGCATACAGCCATGCAATCTCCATAGACAGACATGGGCAGTGAAATGGTCTGTACTGAAGACCTCAGTGACTTTCAACTTTCAATGTGGCACCGTCATAGGATGCTACCTTTCCAACAAGTCAGTTTGTCAGATTTATGCCCTGCTAGAGCTGCCCTGGTCAAGTGCTGTTATTGCGTTATCGTGAAGCCTCTGGATGTCAGCACAAGAACTGTTCATCTGGAGCTTCGTGAAATGGGTTTCCATGGCCGAGCAGCCACACACAAGCCTAAGATCCCCATGCGCAATGCCAAGTGTCACGACTTCCACCGAAGGTGGCCCCCCTGCCTGTTCGGGAGGCGCTCGGCGGTCGTCGTCGCCGGTCTACTAGCTGCCACCGATCCCGTTTTCTGTTTGTTATGTCTTATTGGTTGCACCTGTTTCTTGTTTGAGTTTTGGTTCAGGACTATTTAAGCCTGTTAGGCCCGCCTGCTTTTGTGCGGGCTTGTTCTCTGTTAGTCTAGGTTGGTTGCGTGTTATGTTCACTGACTGTTTG
Source organism: Oncorhynchus clarkii lewisi (assembly GCF_045791955.1). Classification (NCBI taxonomy): domain Eukaryota; kingdom Metazoa; phylum Chordata; class Actinopteri; order Salmoniformes; family Salmonidae; genus Oncorhynchus; species Oncorhynchus clarkii. Next base: position 43,887,441 of record NC_092151.1, read on the forward strand.
GAGCTCAGTTTTGTGTTGGACATATTTGTTTTCGCCTGTTGGTTTTGGCGTTACTTTTGGATACCGTATTAAAGTTTGGTTTCCCCCAATATCCTCTGCTCTCTGCGCTTGACTCCACACCCACCACTCCTGGCTGTGTGACACCAAGTGTCAGCTGGAGTGGCGTAAAGCTCATCACCATTGGACTCTGGAGCAGTGGAAATGTGTTCTCTGGAGTGATGAATCACGCTTCACCATCTGGCAGCCAACGGACGAATCTCGGTTTGGCGGATGCCAAGAGAATGCACGGTGGCAACTGTAAAGTTTTGGTGGAGGAGGAATAATGGTCTGGGGCTGTTTTTCATGACATTCTAGACAATTCTGTGCTTCCAACCTTGTGTCACAGTTTGGGGAAGGCCCTTTCTTGTTTTAGCAAAGTGAAGTCCATACAGAAATGGTTTGTCGAGATTGGTCTGGAAGAACTTGACTGACCTGCACAGAGCCCTGACCTCAACCCAATCGAACACTTTTGGGATGAATTGGAACTCCGACTGCGAGCCAAGCCTAATCACCCAACATCAATGCCCGACCTCGCTAATGCTCTTGTGGCTGAATGGAAGCAAGTCCCCGCAGCAATGTTCCAACATCTAGTGGAAAGCCTTCCCAGAAGTGTGGAGGCTGTTGTAGCAGCAAAGGGGGGACCAACTCTATATTAATGCCCATGATTTTGGAATGAGATGTTCAACGAGCCATGTAGTGTATGTTGTCCACTTAACTTTCTGTTTAGGAGGGTATGATTTACCTCAGTGAGATGCTTAATACAACAATACATTATATGTCTGCATCTGTGTGTGAGTCCAATGTCGATCTGTTAGAGATGTTCTGTTGTTTACTGTGTGAAATATTCACCAGTTAGTCCTCTACTGGCCTGCTGGTGGTGCTGATGTGACGTTTAGCTCATGTTACACAGATCAGGTGTCAGTCATCCTCTCTCTGAAGTACAGTCCATCTCTGAAGTACAGTCCACTGATATACACTCAATCGCCAGTTTATTAGGTACACCACGCTGTTCAAGAATATAATTCACTCCTACAGAGAGTAAGTCATGTAGCCATGGCTTGCTATATAAAACAGGCAGACAGACATCGAGGCATTCAGTTACTGTTCAATGGAATGTTAGACTGGGTAAAATGAGTAACCTAAGCGACTTTGAGCGTGGTTCCAGTATCTCAGAAACGGCCGGCCTCCTGGGCTTTTCCCACACAACCGTGTCTAGGGTTTACTGAGAATGGTGCGACAATCAAAGCCAGCGGCAGTCCTGTGGGCGAAAACAGCTTGTTACTGAAAGGTCGAAGGAGAATGGCAAGAATCGTGCAAGCTAACGGGCATGCCAAACAGGCAAATAGCGGTGCAGTACAAGAGTGGTGTGCAGAACGGCATCTCAGAAACGCACAACTCGTTGGTCATTGTCACGGATGGGCTATTGCAGCAGGCGACCACACCGGGTTCAACTCCTATCAGCTAAAAACAACAAGGAGCGTCTCCAGTGATCACCAACACTGGACAATATGAGGAGTGGAAAAACAATGCCTGGTTCGATGGTTCCTGTTGCATCATCCCGGTTCCTGTTGCATCATGCTGATGGCAGAGTCAGGATTTGGCATAAGCAGCATGAGTCCATGGCTCCATCTTGCCTGGTGTCAACGGTACAGGCTGGTGACGGTGGAGTAACAGTGTGGGGAATGTTTTCCTGGCACACATTAGGTCCCTTGCCACCAATTGAGCAACATTTTCATGCCCCGTAGAAATCAGGCTGTTCTGGAGGCAAAGGGGGGTCCAACTAGATGGGTGTACCTAATAAACTTGTCGCCCTCATCGACCCAGCTCCACACACAGACACACACACACACTAGCCCTGGCCACATACACTAACTCCACCTCTCATTGTGTTATGTAACCAGTAGTCTTGGCTACCAGTCAAGTGCACATGTATCCACACTGGCTCCATTCACTGATCCTATTCCAAGATCAGTGAATGGAGGCTGGCATCGCTGGCCAAAGTATTACACCGTTTTCTTGGAAAAGGTCGCTGGAATCTGCGCTTTAATTTGCCAGAAATCCGGTCCATCATGTATTTCATGGACAGCTGGAAAGCGGAGGGGGAAAGAAGTGTGTGGGAGTGCATGCCAGTTTGTGCGCGCGTGTGATCTTGCGTGCATGTCTTTGAGTGTCATACAGCCATGCCATCTGTGCAGATAAGATGTGACCTGAGGCTAGATGGTCATGCTGGATGAGCTCATGTGTTTTCAGGCAAATCATTGGACATGGGTGGTGAGTGCCAAGGCACTGAGGGCAGAACACACACATTCAGTACACGTATATTATCACTGAAAACTATAGGCTGTCACAAGCACCTCCCCACCCTCCTGCCCCTCTGAGTGTCTGTGACGATGGGATAGGAAATGGATCATATAGACTAGGGCAGGGGTATTCAACTCTGACCCTACGAGGTCCGGAGCCGGCTGGTTTTCTGTTCTACCTGATCATTAATTGCACTCACCTGTGGTCCCAGGTCTAAATCAGTCCCTGATTAGAGGGGAACAATGAAAAAACGCGGTGGAACTGGCTTTGAGGCCTCGAGTTGAGTTTGAGGGGACTAGAGGAACCCACTAATAAGAAGAACTCACTAATAAACTAAAAATAGTTGTCTGGTTGAAGGACATAGGAAGGAAGTAAATACCTTTTTAAGACACTAGTTTAACCAAAAGACAGCAGGATGTGGGGTTTGAAGCCCAGAGACACAGGAATCAAGCCCAGCTATCCCTTCTCACACATTATTTAAAGAGTTGTAATTATAGGGATGGATTTTGTGTGGTATTAAAAACATTGTGACTTTTTATTGTGATGCACTAAGGATGCGCCCTCTAATTTTCCTCATCTGTGCATTGTTTTATGAAAGGCAATGTTATAGTGTTTATGGTTCAAGTACCATTGCTTTAGGCAAATATAGATTAGTACTTACGCTGCCAGGGAAAAGTATTTGACCACTTTCTAATTTTCTCTACTTTTGCATATTTTATGATACTGAATGTTATCAGATCTTCAACCAAAACCTAATATTAAATAAAGGGAACCTACTTTTTCACAGCAATGAAAACGCAGAACTAATTGCGCTATTTGTAGTACCTATAAAGACGTAGCCTAGTTGAGAGAAGTTGTGAGCATCTGGAAGAAAGTACATGTGAAAGTACACAGAGAATGTTTCAATACCCAGGTATAATGTTCTCTTTGTGTTTACTAAGTATAGGGTATAGGTCTACCATTTGAAATACTTTGTGACTTTGTTGTATGTCAATGTGTGCTTTTGTGTGTCCTGTACACCGATAGAGAGGTGGAGTGTCTAACTGAGAGATGTGTTTAGTGTGTTGCAGAACAGATGGGGGTTTTTAAGAGCTGAGTGGGCCAGATGGTGGGTAGGGTAGGCGAGGATACGGCTTGGGTCTGGCACTGAGGAAACCAGCTACCAGTAAGCCTAATCAAGGGGAAGGAGAATCACCTGAGGGCCAGAGGGACATCAAAAAGCCCCTTCTCTACCTCTAACCCTCCCTCTCTTCCTCGCTCAATAGATCACTCTACCTCTAGCTCTCTTTCTCTCCCCTCTCTCTTTCTTCCTCTAAACCCTGTCCTCCATTTTCCCCCTTCTCTCTAAAGCAGGTTTCCCACAAACTTGGTCCGGAACGTGCCCCCTGAACTCCTCTCCAATGACATCTGGGACTGGTTTTGCGTGCTCTCCTCCTTTCTCTCAGGGATGGACCTGATGATGGGGTTATGGTAAGGCAGTGAAACCAGGTGGTGCGGCCCGGGCAGCCCCACCTGGAGCTTTTCCTGTATGTCACAGTAGAACATCCTCCTTTAACCACGACCAGTTCAGGCCGATTCGCTGTAAAAAAGCCTATGTCAAAAAAAAGCCTAAGGGAAAATAAAAGAAGAAATACAGAGATCACAGAGTATTTTTGATAGGGTCAGAAGCATGCCTTGTGGTGTGTTTCTGTGGTTCATTTTCTTGTTTTTAGTGATTGCAGACCGACCACTGCTTATGCCTTACGGGGATGTAATGTAACGAATGCACCTTGTTGAAATTATCACTATGGTGAATTTTTGTACATTCTAGCTTCATGTGTTTAGTAACGCACGTGGGTACACACACACACACACACACACACACACACACACACACACACAGTCACACATTGAACTACTGTTCATACATTTGGAGACTGCCACAGAATCATACCTCAAATACTTCACACTTCACAGAGACAGTCTGATCTGACCTTCGCCCGCCCGACTCGCCACCTCACCTCGCTCTCTTTTCTGTCGTTCCCTCTTTTCCCTCGCTCGCTCTCTATCAATCAGTTTTTCCTCTGTCTGTCTGTCTCTCTATCTGTTTCTGTCTCTCAGAGTGATTGCAAGTCCCCCCCGAGAGGAGAAATACACCATTTATCATAGCTCAGTCAGATCAGGAAATGTTATTTCCGGTCACCGCACTTCTGCATGTTCTACATTTGTATACAAGCGTTTATAAATATTTATAAACACTGTTTGCGTAATGATCATATAATGACTCGGATTTAGCCACAGTGTAATTAAAGATTCTGCATAAACATGAATCTGGCTTTACTGCTCCAAAGGAACAAACCAATCACTCTTATAGTCATGAAAATATACAGGAAGAAAGTCAGAAACATGAGCAGAAGTAACAGCAGTAACTGTAAGACAGAACCCACTGTGGTACGTAACTATTTATGCACAGCAGCACAAATCAGAGGTGAGTAAACTCATGTAAACTGTCTCACCACAGTTACTTCTCTCTGATTGGACAGTGACCACTGCTGAGATGAGACGTGCCAAAATGAGGAGGGAAAAAAAGGCACATCATTTCCTGACTGCAGTACAATGGCAGTTTGTTTTACTTCAGTTGGAAATTAAGTCACGACTTGTAGGTTAGCTCAGTTGACAAATTACCCGAGGTCCCAGAAGTAGATGTAGATGTTAGGCGTTCTTTAGATGTTACTTATTCGTACTGATCTTATTCGAGCTTCACACGAGGGTTACGTTGTGCTAAATGTCGATATAATCAGTATGAGGATGCTGTAATTTAACAACAAATCATCATTTAATTATGAATGTTAGGGAAGAGCACGTCATCCCGTAATATGATTTAGAGGTTATATATTGTGGTATGAGAGCCCAGTCCATTCCCTTGGGGAGTTAAATGACAACCAGTGGATCTATCCATTGAGAGTCAGTGAGAGTCAGCGGTTTGGCTGTGAGTCACCATTCATTCAGTCTCTCCTCCCAACACCCAGTCCCTGGCTCTGTGGGGTGGGAATCTCTGCTGCTAGAAGGATGCCTGGTAATTACAGGCTATATGGACTCATAGAGTAGGCCAAATCTCAATAGTCTTAACGTCACATTCTCTCGTCTCCTTTGCAGTTTATAACGTAGCCAGGCAGGTGAAAGTTCATTCCTATCATTCAGGCTCCCCCACATTGTGTTCACTTACGCAGTCAACCTCAGACCAGCAACGATGAAGGAGAGGAGACAAGAGGAGGAAGCCACTTTAGATTCTTGAGATCGAAAGTAGCCGTGGTGCTGTTGCAGGAAGGCCAAAGTCATCTGGGAACTTTTTTCTCAATGGTGTCTACGTCCGTAACACATTCATAATCCCTACATAATGCATTCATTTCGTAAATGCTTATGTACGCATCAGCGACTGGTTTGACCCAGCAGCCCAGGCACAGAGCACAGGACCTATACAGCCCGCTATTCTGACATAACTGGTCTTTTCATTAGTAGCAGGCTGCATTGAGCCTACACTACCGGTCAAAAGTTTGGGCCCACCTACTCATTCAAGGGTTTTTCTTTATTTGGACTATTTTCTACATTGTAGAATGATAGTGAAGATATCAAAACTATGAAATAACAGATATGGAATCATGTAGTAACCAAAAAAGTGTTAAACAAATCAAAATATATTTTATTTGGCTCTCACGAGGACCACCACAGGAAAGGAAAACCCAGAGTTACCTCTGCTGTAGAGGATACGTTCATTAACTGCACCTCCAGATTGCAGCCCCAATTTTTTCAAGTAACAGTTCAAGTAACAGACACATCTCCACATCAACTGTTCAGAGGAGACTGCGTGAATCAGGCCTTCATGGTCGAATGGCTGCAAAGAAACCACTACTAAAGGACACCAATAAGAAGAAGAGACTTGTTTGGGCCAAAAAAACACAAGCAATGGACATTAGACCGGTGGAAATCTGTCCTTTGATCTGATGAGTCCAGATTAGAGATTTTGCATGAACCGCCGTGTCTTTGTCAGAAGCAGAGTAGGTGAACGGGTGATCTCCGCATGTGTGGTTCCCACCGTGAAGCATGGAGGAGGAGGTGTGATGGTGTGGGGTTGCTTTGCTGGTGACACTGTCTGTGATTTATTTAGAATTCAAGGCACACTTAACCAGCATGGCTACCACAGCATTCTGCAGCGATACGCCATCCCATCTGGTTTGCACTTAGTCCCACTATCATTTGTTTTTCAACATGACAATGACCCAACACACCTCCAGGCTGTGTAAGGGCTGTTTGACCAAGAAGGAGAGTGATGGAGTGCATCAGATGCCCTAGCCTCCACAATCACCCAACCCAATTGAGATGGTTTGGGATGAGTTGGACCGCAGCCAACAAGTGCTCAGCATATGTGAAGCTGGTTGAGAGAATGCCAAGAGTGTGCAAAGATGTCACCAAGGCAAAAGGTGGCTACTATGAATAATCTAAAATATATTTCGATTTTTTAACACTTTTTTTGGTTACTACATGATTCCATATATGTTATTTCATAGCTTTGAAGTCTTCACTATTATTCTACAACGTAGAAAATAGTAAAAATAAAGAAAAACCCTTGAATGAGTAGGTGTGTCAACTTTTGACTGGTACTGTATAAAATAGATCATTGTGTGGTGAGTCAACAGGGAGATACGCGTACAGACACACTAACTACACTCACAAACACACGTGGACCCGCGCTTCCATTTTGCACAGCACACACAAATAAACCATCACCTGCACAAGACGTGCACCACAGGCTTGGAAACATAGGCCTAACATGCAAGCAGTCTTTTTCTATCTCTGTCCATACAGTCTTCCTTCATGTGATTAAGGACATTTTCTTGTGGACGAGAGAGAAAGACAGAGAGACCGAGATAAAGAGAGCGTTTGTGTGGGTGTGTAAATGGCCCGTTTTCTGGCTTGTTTTGTGCTTGTGCTTGTCTTCTACTGATCCAGTTGTTCCACAGTGAGAGGACAGGCAGGCAGAAGTGTCCAAATACATCTACAGTCCCTAATGCTTTTAGAACAGCCCACATAGTGCCACAATGTCATCACTGGCAACATTGTTATTCAGCAGTTAAAGGGATTGCGAGATGCTTGGCTTGGCTGTGTCGCTAGGTAGAAACCCATGCTTTCAGTTCACATCAAAGTATATGAACATTTCAAATTGAGTGGCATGTTTTATAATCTTGAGTTAGATATTGAAACTGTTTTCCTTCCCTACATCCTCATGCAATAGACATTAGACCTCATGCAGACCTCTAGCCCTCCCAGGTTTATGATTAAAAAAAAATGTATCTCTGAAAATACAACGTCACAGTTTTATACTGCAGCATATCGAGAGCTTTTACCACAAAGTGAAGCTCTTCATTTTCAGAGAGCCAAGCAATCGTATATACCAAGGCATATGTCTAGATGAAGGAGATTTGAAGAAATTGATTCTGATGACTATGGGATGTTAATGACAGTGATGATATCATATACTCAGGAACCTTAACGGCGCTTTCATACCAACTGAGTTTTAACTCTCTCTCGCTCTCTCTCTCCTGCTATCTCTCTTTCTCTCTCCTGCTATCTCTCTCTCTCTCTCTCCAGAAGGCAACTCATGGAGGATATATACATCATGAAGAAACTGCGAACAACCAAAAATGTTCATTCACTTTCTTTTAAGGAATATGCTTTGTGTTCTCACTCTATGCAGTTTACTCAATCAGGTCCAGGAAAACTAGTCATGTGTTATCACCCCTCAACATGAGTCCAGTGGAATAAACAACGAATCCCAGACAGACATTCTCTCAGTGGCCTGTAATGCAACAGCAGCATCAGACAGGAAGGAAAGAGCAGGGTGCACAGAGAAAGTAGTGGGACCATATGTGATGTGAGTCACTGGTGAATGGCGTCTGTTACCAATGACTGAATCGGAAATAGAAATAGCCAGGTTCTGGACCTCGTCAGACCTTACTGGGCCCCAGCCAGGGGGGAAGGAGAAGGGGACGTGACCAATGGGCCTCACCCTTGACCGCAAACATAAGGATTAGGAATCCAGACAATGGTAAGAGCAATGTTGAGATGTCCCTTATAATGGCCCAAATGATCATTCAGGCGGATCTTCTTTGGTTAGTCAGACATTAATATCAATCACAAAGACAATCAGATTTTAGTGGGCGGTGAGACTGCTAAGGTGTGTGTGTGTATCCCTGGATCCTCTGGGTGATAGCGGGATGCTGCGGAGGGGTCTGCTGGCCTGGGTGTCCCGTGTGGGCGTGCTATTGGTCCTAGTGTGCTGCTCTCTGTCCCTCCTCTACGTCATGACCTGCAGCCCCCACTCCGAGGATAACCTGGTGAGCCACGCCCTGCCACGCCCCGGGCTGGGGGTAGCGGCAGCAGGGGGCATAGGGGCGGGTCAGAGCGGACCCCCGGGGCGGGAGGACTACCAGGCCATGCTAGCGGAGCGCGAGGAGCAGCACAAGCTACACATGGCGAGTCTGAAGAAGCAGATCGCCCAGTTAAAAGAAGCACTGCAGGAGCGTAGTGAGCAGCTCAAAGGAGTTCAAGACACAATGGAACGGGCGGCAGGGAGAGGCCAGGGCGGACAGTCCCCAGGAGGAGGTGTCCTCGGGGAGGGGGGGCAGGGGCCTGGGGCTGACAGGAGCCACACGGACCTCCAGGAGTTCCTTCGCAGTCAGCTGGGCCGGGCGGAGGTCCACCAGGGGACCAGACTACCCAATGAGTATGCCGTGGTGCCGTTTGAGAGCTTCACCCTGCAGAGGGTGTACCAGCTGGAGATGGGCCTGACCAGGCACCCTGAGGAGAAGCCTGTGAGGAAGGACCGGAGGGATGAGCTGAGTGAAGCGCTGGAGACAGCCCTGCGGAGCCTCAACACACCCCGAGACGGAGCAAACAAGGGCCGGACCACCAAGGTCTACTCCCCATCAGACTTCATAGAAGGTGAGTCACTAAGCTCCATACCGGAGCCATATGTATACAGCCATAATGATATACATACTGTGTATGTATAATTGGGGAGGGCGGGCTTGTGGTAATGGCTGGAGCAGAATGAGTGGAATGGTATCAAATTGGTGTCATTCCATTTGCTCCGTTATTATTCCATTTATTTATTCCATTATTTCCATTCCATTTTTCCATTCCATTTGCTCCGCCATTATGAGCCATCCTCCTCTCAATAGCCTCCTGTGTATGGCATATATACAAGGTTCTGCTCCACACTACTCTGTGATAGCTTACAATAGCTACATTGTGGAGTGGCAGTTGGAATACTGACATGGTTTGAATAAAAATGATATGGAGTAAAAACAACTAGTTCACCAAATTGAACTCCAGCCCGAACAAATAAATAATCAGCACATCCCCATTTCCAACTAAGAAAATCTAACGATTGTTTCTGTATTTTCTCCAGTAAACCACATCCGTAACGAACATGTTCGTGTGTTCCTTCTTGTTTTTTTGTTGTTGTCTTGCTTTGCTGTGTGATAGCCATAATAGAGGTGCTGAAGAGCCACAGCCAGGATATCCAGCTAGTCTAGCATGATTTGGAGTAGGAAATGAGTACAGCTGCTTTCCATTCAGTTTGTAGCATCTCTACAAGCTCAGAGAGAGGGGCCACTTCCTCTGAAAGGTTAACATCTTTACTGGGGCCATGTCTGACTAATTCCTACGTGTACCTGGGAGAGGGAAAGTGTGTGTGTGTGTGTGTGTGTGTGTGTGTGTGCCTGCCTTTGCGTGTGGTGTCTATCTGTGTCTGTCTGTGTGTGTGTCAACATACCAAAAATATACTGAAAACACATAATTGTTTATGTACCTCTATCTCTCCCTTGAAGTACTTGTTCAGGTATCGGCTCTTAAACATACCCATAAGGAATTAAGAGTTTCTTCCCAAAAGGCGATATAGAATAATCGTCAAAACTATGAAATAACACATATGGAATCATTGTATTTACCAAAAAGGTGTTAAGCAAATCAAAACGTATTTTAGATTCTTCAAAGTAGCCACCCTTTGCCATAATGACAGCTTTGCACACTCTTTGCATTCTCTCAAACAGCTTCATGAGTTATTCACCTGGAATTATTTTCAATGAACAAGTCTGCCCGGTTAAAAGTTAATTTGTGGAATTTCTTTCCTTCTTAATCCGTTTGAGCCAATCAGTTGTGTTGTGACAGGGTGGTATACAGAAGATAGCCCTATTTGGTAAAAGACCAAGTTCATATTATGGCAAGAACAGCTCAAAGAAGCAAGAACTTTCTTCAAGTGCAGTTGCAAAAACCATCAAGCGCAATGAGGAAACTGGCTCTCATGAGGACCGCCACAGGAAAGGAAGAACCAGAGTTACATCTGCTGAAGAGTTCATTAGAGTTAACTGCATGTCAGAAATTGCAGCCCAAATAAATACTTCACAGAGTTCAAATAACAGACACATCTCAACATCTACTGTTCAGAGGAGACTGCGTAAACCAGGCCTTCATAGTCTAATTGCTGCAAAGAAACCACTATTAAACGACACCAATAAAAAGAGACTTGCTTGGGCCAAGAAACACAAGCAATGGACATTAGACCGGTGGAAATCTGTCCTTTTGGTTCCAACCACCGTGTCTTTGTGAGACGCAGAGTAGGTGAATGGGTGATCTCCACATGTGTAGTTCCCACCGTGAAGCATGGAGGAGGAGGTGTGATGATGTGGGGGTGCTTTGCTGGTGACACTGTCAGTGATTTATTTAGAATTCAAGGCACACTTAACCAGCATGGCTACCACAGCATTTTGCAGCGATACGCCATCCCATCTGGTTTGCACTTAGTCCCACTATCATTTGTTTTTCAACATGACAATGACCCAACACACCTCCAGGCTGTGTAAGGTCTATTTGACCAAGAAGGAGAGTGATGGAGTGCTAAATCAGATGACAATCTGATTTAGCCACAATCACCCGACCTCAACCCATTTGAAATGGTTTGGGATGAGTTGGTCGACAGAGTGAAGGATAAGCAGCCAACAAGTGATCAGCATATGTGGAACTCCTTCAAGACTGTTGGTAAAGCTGGTTGAGAAAATGCCAAGAGTGTGCAAAGCTGTCATCAAGGCAACAGTCTTGGGTGGCTACTTTGAAGAATCTAAAATCAAAAATATATTTTTTGGTTACTACATGATTCCTAATGTGTTATTCCATTGGGAATCAAACCGCTCAAACACGAGATGTATGTGGCAGAGTCTACAATCAATCACGGATTACAAAAAGAACACTAGCCCCGTCGTGGACATCGACATCTTGCTCCCAGACAAGCTAAACAACTTCTTTGCTCGCTTTGAGGACAATACAGTTCCATTGACACGGCCCGCTACCAAAACCTGTGGGCTCTCCTTCTCCGTGACTGACGTGAGTAAAACATTTAAACATGTTAACCCTCGCAAGGCTGCCGGCCCAGACAGCAACCCTAGCCGGCCAGACCAGCTGGCCGGTGTGTTTACGGACATATTCAATCCCTATCCCAGTCTGTTCTTACCACATGCTTCAAGATGGCCACCATTGTTCCTGTTCCCAAGAAAGCTACGGTAACTGAACTAAATGACTATAACCCCGTTGCACTCACTTCTGTCATCATGAAGTGCTTTGAGAGACTTGTCAAGGATCATATCACTTCCATCCTACCTGATAGCCTAGACCCACTCCAATTTCCTTACCGCCCCAATAAGTCCACAGACGACGCAATCGCAACCACACTGCACACTGCCCTAACCCATCTGGACAAGAGGAATACCTATGTAAGAATGCTGTTCATTGACTACTACTCAGCATTTAACACCATAGTACCCTCCAAACTCGTCATTAAGCCCGAGACCCTGGGTCTCGACCCCGCCCTGTGCAACTGGGTCCTGGACTTTCTGACGGGCCGCCCCCAGGTGGTGAAGGTAGGAAACAACATCTCCCCGCTGATTCTCAACACTGGGGCCCCACAAGGGTGCATTCTCAGCCCTCTCCTGTACTCCCTGTTCACCGTGTCTGCGAGGCCATGCACACTTCCAACTCAATCATCAAATTTGCAGATGACACTACAGTGGTAGGCTTGATTACCAACAACGATGAGACGGCCTACAGGAAGGGCCTTCGGAGTGTGGTGTCAGGAAAATAAACAAAGGAGATGATCGTGAACTTCAGCACACAGCAGAGGGAGACACCCCCTCCCCCATCCACATCGACGGGACAGTAGTGGAGAAGGTGGAAAGTTTTAAGTTCCTCGGGGTACACATCACGGACAAACTGAAATCATCCACCCATACAGACAGTGTGGTGAAGAAGGCACAACAGCCCCTCTTCAACCTCAGGAGGCTGAAGAAATTTGGCTTGTCACCTAAAACATTCACAAACTTTTACAGATGCACAATCGAGAGCATCCTGTCGGGCTGTATCACCGCCTTGTACAGCAACTGCCTCGTACACTACCAGCTGGTACACTACCAGAGGGTAGTGCGGTCTGCACAACGCATCACAGGGGGCAAACTACCTGCCCTACAGAACACCTACAGCACCTTGATGACACAGGAAGGCCAAAAAGATCATCAAGGACAACAACCACCCGAGCCACTGCCTGTTAACCCCACTATCATCCAGAAGGCGAGGTCAGTACAGGTGCATCAAAGCTGGGACCGAGAGACTGAAAAGCAGCTTCTATCTCAAAGGCCAGCAGACTGTTAAACAGCCATCACTAACATAAAGTGGCTGCCAACATACAGACTCAAATATCTGGCCACTTTAATAAATGGACTTACTGTAATAAAGGTATCACTAGACACTTTAAATAACGCCACTTTAATAATGTTGTCACGACTTCTACTGAAGTCGTTGCCTCTTCTTGTTCAAGCGGTGCTCGGCGGTCGACGTCACCGGTCTTCTAGCCATCATTGATCCATTTTTTATTTTCTATTGGTTTTGTCTTGTCTTCCCACACACCTGGTTTCAATCCCATTCATTACCTGTTGTGTATTTAACCCTCTGTTTCCCCTCATGTCTTTGTCAGAGATTGTTTTATGTCAGTGTTGTTTTATTGTTGTATAGGTGCGCGACGGGTCCTCGTACCCATGTTTATTTATGTATGTACATATTAGTGTATGGAGCATGTTAAGTGGGCATTTATTAAAAGACTCCACTTACACTCCGTTTGACTCTCCTGCGCCTGACTTCCCTGCCACCTATACACACGACTCTGACAAATGTTTACATATCCTACATTATACTCATCTCATATGTACAGTTGAAGTCGGAAGTTTACATACACTTAAGTTGGAGTCATTAAAACTCGTTTTTCAACGACTCCACAAATTTCTTGTTAACAAACTATAGTTTTGGCAAATCTACTTTGTGCATGACACACGTCATTTTTCCAACAATTGTTTACAGACAGATTATTTCACTTATAATTCACTGTATCACTGTATTTATTTCACATTCTGAAAATAAATTGGTGATCCTAACTGACCGGAGACAGCTAATTTTTTACCAGGATTAAATGTCAGGAATTGTGAAACACTGAGTTTAAATGTATTTGGCTAAGGTGTATGTAAACTTCCGACTTCAACTGTATGTACTGTTCCATACCATCTACTGCAACTTGCCTATGCCGCACGGCCATCGCTCATCCATATTTTTATATGTGCATATTCTTATTCATCCCTTTACATTTGTGTGTATAAGGTAGTCATTGTGAATTTGTTATATTACTTGTTATATATTACTGCATGGTCAGGACTAGAAGCACAAGCATTTCACTACACGTGCATTAAACAGCTGCTAACCATGTGTACAGTGGGGCAAAAAAGTATTTAGTCAGCCACCAATTGTGCAAGTTCTCCCACTTAAAAAGATGAGAGAGGCCTGTAATTTTCATCATAGGTACACTTCAACTATGACAGACAAAATGAGACAATTTTTTCCAGAAAATCGCATTGTAGGATTTTTAATGAATTTATTTGCAAATTATGGTGGAAAATAAGTATTTGGTCAATAACAAAAGTTTATCTCAATACTTTGTTATATACCCTTTGTTGACAGAGGTCAAACGTTTTCTGTAAGTCTTCACAAGGTTTTCACACACTGTTGCTGGTATTTTGGCCCATTCCTCCATGCAGATCTGCTCTAGAGCAGTGATGTTTTGTGAAATACTTTTTTGCCCCACTGTATGTGACCAATAAAAATTGATTTGATTTCACTATTTTTCTACAATGTAGAAAAATGATACGTTTGTAACATCAATATTTTAATAATAAAATGACTCAATACGGTAATATGAGATCTGTACGTGAAACATTTACATTTGACATTTCCGTCATTTAGCAGATTCTCTTATCCAGAGTGACTTACAGTTAGTGCATTCATCTTAAGATAGGTAGTGGAGACAACCACAGATCTTAGTCAAATATACATATACGAACATTCTAATCCAGCTAAACAATGGATATCTAGCGTTTTGAAAAAACATCACATTTTTTAAATACACACCTAAAATCTATGATTTACAAATCTGAGAACAGCAATATTTTACACACATGAAGGTAAGCAATCATTTCTGGTGAAAAAAACACGTGAAACATTGGTAGATATATGGCGTTTTGGAAATAAACTCTTTAAATGTGTTTTTTTGACCCTGTAGATAGCCAATTTGTTCCGGAGTTATCCAAAGAGTACTCTGTAGTTGGACGTGGCTGTGTAGCAAGTAGCAAACAACAACCATTGTTCAACAACAAAAATGAAAGCGGCCGTGTAGGCTACTTAATGAACTGTCTTTCTATTAGCAATGAAGTTCTCCTTGCCCGTCCTTTTAAATGAGCTGTACCAGTGGACAAGTACCTTTTCATTCATCCAGACAACTTGAAGCTTGTTGAGATGCTGACGATTACAAAGGGAGCATTAAGGGCCCTGCCAATTCTCCGTTAGCGAGCCGCGACTGAACACAAATACTGAACACCACCCATTGGCTGTACTGAATGGTGTTTTTCAGGAGCTGCCCCGGGTGGGTTTGCTCAGCTGTCGCACAGAAAGCATGAGAGTGGCGCAACGAGACAACAAGGAATAAGAGGGACAGAGTAGAAGGGGAGAGAGAGCGAAGGAAACGAGAGGGAGAGACAAACTAGAAGAAAAAAATGAAAGCAAAAGAGAGGGTTTGGGTGGAAATGGAGTGGTACAGGTGTAGGATCTTAATTTGAGCCAGTTTGCTACAGCAGGAAAATAATCATGCAGCAAGAGGAAATGTGAATGATTATGGCTGCTTTTAGAGAGGTAGCCCAATTCTAATCTTTTGTTCACTAATTGGTCTTTAGACCAATCAAATCAGCTCTGAAAAAGATCTGATGTGAATTTAATTATTCTTTTTTTTAATGTAACTAGGCAAGTCAGTTAAGAACAAATTCTTATTTACAATGATTGCCTACTGGGGAACAGTGGGTTAACTGCCTTGTTCAGGGGCAGAATGACATCTCAGAGATTTGATCCAGCAACCTTTCGCTTACTGGCCCTTACGCGCTACCCACTAGGCTACCTGCCGCCCCTAAAAGAGCTGATGTGATTGGTCAAAATGAGTGGAAAAAAATATCAGAATTCTGCTGCCTGTGGATTACAGTTAATGGACATTTTCATGGGTTGATACATTTTTTGCAGTTATGTTATCCTGCAACAGGGTGATCAAATGAATATCCTATCCTGTATGCTGTGTGAATGTGAAAAACATGTTTATGTGGTACATGGAGTCTGGGCTGAGGAGCCACAGCCCACCCTGTCCCCAGAGTTAAGAGAAGATGGCTCTTATCACAGGAAGTTAGTCTTGCCACTATCGGACTGGGGATCACAAGCTATTCTCGCTTGACTTTTGCAGCTTCCTGTGTTTTCTATCGGGAGAATACAGTAGCCTGCAGTATGAGGATTTTGATACTGTGCTAGATTCTACTGCATTGTTGCGTGACTTAAAATATCCCGTTTTTATTCTTGAAGTAATCGAAAGTAGAATGTTTTGAAATGGGAGTAAAGTACATGCATTTTCTGTAGAGAAATTCAAAGAATTATTTCGGGACAGAATTTTGCTTTCGTGATGACGAACCTCACACTCTTGCTGTGTTTTTGTCCAGTCCAGTCATGTCATCTTTGGAACAAGAGGTTTTGACTGACAGTGCACAGCTGTGAAGGGGGGTAAACGGTATGGTTGTTGAGTGATATGTCTGGGTATTAACTACTGTGAGGCGTTGTAAATCCAGTGTGAGTAGGATCTCTATGCATGACCAGTCTCCTTCAGCTGTCATAGTGGCAGATGGCCCAGGGCCCCAGCCTAGTCCACCTAGGAGCAGAGAGGAAGGCCGGGGATCTTTACATTGGCCTGAAATGCCCTTTCTGGCCATCTCTCTCTGGGCATAAAATGCCCTGTCATAATGCCCTGTCTCTCTCTCTCTCTCTCTCTCTCTGTCAGTTTCAGTTTCTGTCTCTCTCTCAATTCAATTTCAATGTCAGTTTAAGGGACTTTATTGGCATGGGAAACATGTTTAAATTACCAAAGCAAGTGAAATAGATACTAAACAAAAGTGAAATATACTATAAAAATGTAACATTACATTCACAAAAGAATAAAGTTCCAAAAGAATAAAGACATTTCAAATGTGATATTATGTCTATGTACTGATGGGTGCTGACTTCTAAACTTGAAATGTTGAAGGGAGGGAGAGCGGAGAATGCAGAACATGTTATTGTTAGACATCAGGTATCCTATGGAAAGGAGAAGGGCCACAGTCTGGTACAAGTCAAGAGGACAGCCGTCAGTTGGGGGAGGAGTGAGGAATTTGGGCCGAGGTCAGGTCAGATGAAGTGAGAAAGAACATGCATCACTAACGTCCTGCCTAGCAACCGAGATGTATTGGCTGTCCAGATGTGTAAGGAGGAGACTCAGCATAGGAGGCGGGTTTAAAAAAAACAGCTTTTCATAGTTGTCCTTCACATTTGACCCTGTTATTTAGAACCTAACAGTAGTGTTTTAATGATGTGAAAATAGTTCAAGCACAAAAGGGAAAATAAATAAACATAAATATGGGTCGTATTTACAATTGTATTTGTTCTTCGCTTGTTGCCCTTTTCTTGTGGCAATAGGTCACAAATATTGCTGCTGTGATGAAACACTCTGGTACTTCACCCAATAGATATGGGAGCTTATCGAAATTGGATTTGTTTTCGAATTCTTTGTGGGTCTGTGTAATCTGAGGAAATATGTGTCTCTGATATGGTCAAACATTTGGCAGGAGGTTAAGAAGTGCAGCTCAGTTTCCACCTCATTTTGTGGGCAGTGTGCACATAGCCTGTCTTCTCCTGAGAGCCAGGTCTGCCTTCGGCTGCTGTACATAGTCAAGGATTTCCTTAATTTTGGGTCAGTCACAGTAGTCCGGTACTATTTCTCTCTCTCTCTGTGTGTCTCTGTCTGTCTGCCTGTATGCCTGCCTGCCTGTCTGTCCCTTTCTCATTCCGTGGGCCTGAATTGCCCTGTTTGTCTTTCTCTCTCTCCCTGGGCTTAAAATGCCCTTTCTCTCTTTCCCTGGGCTTAAAATGCCCTTTCTTTCTCTCCCTGGGCTTAAAATGCCTTTTCTCTCTCTCCCTGGGCTTAAAATGCCCTTTCTCTCTCCCTGGGCTTAAAATGCCCTTTCTCTCTCCCTGGGCTTAAAATGCCCTTTCTCTCTCCCTGTGCTTAAAATGCCCTTTCTCTCTCTCCCTGGGCTTAAAATGCCCTTTCTCTCTCCCTGGGCTTAAAATGCCCTTTCTCTCTCCCTGTGCTTAAAATGCCCTTTCTCTCTCTCCCTGGGCTTAAAATGCCTTCCCTCTCTCTCCCTGGGCTTAAAATGCCCTTTCTCTCTCCCTGGGCTTAAAATGCCTTTTCTCTCTCTCCCTGGGCTTAAAATGCCCTTTCTCTCTCCCTGGGCTTAAAATGCCCTTTCTCTCTCCCTGTGCTTAAAATGCCCTTTCTCTCTCTCCCTGGGCTTAAAATGCCTTCCCTCTCTCTCCCTGGGCTTAAAATGCATTTTCTCTCTCTCCCTGGGCTTAAAATGCCCTTTCTCTCTCTCCCTGGGCTTAAAATGCCCTTTCTCTCTCTCCCTGGGCTTGAAATGCCTTTTCTCTCTCCCACTGGGCTTAAAATGCCCTTTCTCTCTCTCCCTGGGCTTAAAATGCATTTTCTCTCTCTCCCTGGGCTTAAAATGCCCTTTCTCTCTCCCTGGGCTTAAAATGCCCTTTCTCTCTCCGTGGGTCTGAAATACCCTGTCTGTCACTCTCTCCCAAGGTCTGAAATGCCCGGTCTGTTGCACACTCTCTCTCTCTCTCTCACTTAAATGCCCTGTCTGTCCCTCTCTCCCCATCATGTATCTCTCTCTCTCTCTTCCTGAGCTTGAAATGCCCTGTCTGTCTATCCCTGTCTCTCTGGGTCTGTCTCTCTCTCCCATGGCCACACAGCCAAGGACTATCCTTCTCTTTTCAAAAAACTTTCAGATTCAGTCAGCAAAGTGGAGAAAATATTCCCCAGTTGACAAAACCCAGACAGATTATCCGCAATGCACTACTGGATAGCCATCAACATTATAACAACAAATAATCAAATAAACTGAACTGCAGTTCAGCTGTGTGTGTGTGTGTGTGTGTGTGTGTGTGTGTGTGTGTGTGTGTGTGTGTGTGTGTGTGTGTGTGTTTGTGTTTGTGTGTGCGCCTGTCTACATTTGACAGCCCTGGTGTGTGTACGTGTATGGGTATGCTCACTCTTCTCCCTTCCCCAGGTATCGCTCGGACAGAGAAGGACAAAGGCACTCTGTATGAGCTCACCTTCAAAGGGGACCAGAGCCGTGAGTTCAGGAAGCTGGTTCTGTTCCGTCCCTTTGGGCCCCTGATGAAGGTGAAGAACGAGAGGGTGGACACGGCTAACGTCCCCATCAACATCATAGTGCCCCTCTCCCAGAGGGCCGACAAGTTCAGACACTTCATGCACAACTTCAGGTGAGAGCCACTTAGTTATTCATATGTGTTATTGGGCCTTTCGCCCCTCTCCCCGGGATGTTGTGGTAAATCAGAATGTGTTCTCCGGCAACCTACCTAACATTAAAAACAACAACGGTAAAATAAGGGTTAATAAAGACATTTTAAAAAACATGTTCACTTGTATTAACTACGATAATGTTAGGCAATAACCGAGTTAAAGGGAACGAGAAACAGAATATGCAGTAGTTGTCCATGTTTGACATTCCTAGTTTGTCGCGGCAGTAAAGGATTCAGAGTATAGGAGGTATGAAGGTTCTGTTTGTACTCTGATAGCCACGGCATGTCTGTCTGTTAGAGACCTTTTCATTCCTGTAATTTGTTACACTCCTGCACAGCTGCTTATCAAGGCTTTGAGGGTGGTTTTTTTTCCTGGCAAATCCTGCTTAGTAGCAGTCTTAAACCCAGCACGTTAAACTGCCCCCTGGACTCAGAGGGAACCTGTGATATAGTGGTGCTGTTCATGCTGTACAAAGGTTCCCTGAGTCGCTGAGCAAAATGCTTTGGTCTCATCCATATTTAAGGGAGGAGGGGGAGGTGGTGTGTGTGTGCGTGCGTGCGTGCGTGCGTGTGTGTGTGTGTGTGCGCATTCACGTGGAGAGAAGAGGAATGTGAGGTCAAACTGACAGTCTTTCAGAAGCCATGTGACTCATTTACTGAGCACAGCATATACATTTGGCGTGTCTCCATCAGAATGTCTGCTTGCTAGAGTTCTAGAATGTCGCACTAGTGCTGGAGATCGATCGCTCTAGGCTTCTGTCTGGTGCCAGGTCCTCGTTGTGTTACTCCTATATAAAAAGGTAACATACTGTATGTAGCCTGTGCATATACCGTATGCACCAGTGGAGGCTGTTGGGAGGAGCTATAGGAGGACGGGCTCATTGTAATGGCTGGAATTGGAATCCATGGAACGGAGTCAAAAATGTGGTTTCCCATAAGTGCAGTGTGTTTGATACAGTTCCATTGATTCCATTCCAGCCATTACAATGAGCCCGTCCTCCTATAGCTCCTCCCACCAGCCTCCTCTGGTATGCGCCTACCCTTGAGGGTACTCTCTGATCTCGCTGTAACCCCATTTTGAACTGACCTCTTCTATTGATACAATATGTGTTTTCTTTCAAACACTTTGAACTTTTTGTCTCGGCCTACCTTCAGTGCAAATGTGCAGGGTTTGGACCTTGGCGATTATTCCATCGGTTCCGTTGCGCCAGGAAAGCATAAAACGCAGCGAACGTCTGCTGAAAGCAAAACAAATGATTACAACCTAGGCTACCTGCCCCATGGCCCTCTCTGTACTTGGGTTGTGTATAGTAAGTCCCCTGCTCTGTTTGATTCATTGTGTCTTAATGTGTTTGTGTGTGTGTGTGTGTTTGTTGCAGAGAGGTGTGTGTGCGGCAGGATGGGCGTGTCCACCTCACAGTGGTGTATTTTGGGAAGGACCAGATGAATGAAGTCCGGAGCACTCTGGAGAACACGTCTAGGTGGGTGGAAACACACACCCACACAATCACACACCCACACAATCACACACCCACACAATCACACACCCACACGTGCTCGCACATGCACAGATGAGCAGACATGACTGACTGTAGGCGTAAAAAAATTGGAAAATTATATTATTTTATATTCATAAAATATTCATAAAAACTGTTTTCAATACTCCAGCAATCTCCCCTTGCGTGGAAAACGACACAGAGCCTTTCTCTAAAACGTTTTATTAGATTGGAGAAAACATTGGGAGGGATCTTAACCATTCCTCCATACAGGATCTTTCCAGATCCTTGATATCCTCTGCTCTTATGAACTGCCCTCTTCAATTCAAACCACAGGTTTTCAATGAGGTTCAAATCCGGAGACTGAGATGGCCATTACAAAATGTAAATTATGTGGCCAGTGAACCATTTATTTGTGGATTTTGATGTGTGCCTGGGGTTATTGTCTTGCTGGAAGATCCACTTGTGGCCAAATGTCAGCTTCCTGGGAAAGGCAACCGGGTTTTTGGCTAATTTGTAATGGTTCTTGGTAAGGGGACAGTGCTAGAGTATTGAAAACAGGGGTGTCCAAAATGTTGAAACCTATCTTTTTCAGATGTTTTGTATTAAACAAAATGTCTTTCTCTGAACAATTGTATTAATATCAAAAAATATACTTAAAAATATGTTTAGCATACAATATAGCTCAGTATTTGTATTATTTATTTTATACTGTATTTTTTGCTAGGGTGCCTATAATTATGGACCCCACTGTACCACCCCCCCCACGCACACACACACTCCCTGTCTCTCTTTTTAGCAACTCAGAAACCTCAGCCCCGTCTGATGAATAATGTAGAAGTGTGGCCACCCAGAGGCACTCAGTGACCTCTGCCAGTGTCGGATATTACAGGCCTGGGATCAGGGATGACAGCGGTCACAGTGAAATGAGTGTATTGCCCGCAGATACAATTACAGGTCCAGGGTCAATTTGAGATCGCCTTGTGGGTGAAATGAGTTCACGTGGTACTCTGGTACTGTGCTGATTATCTGGTAGGTTGCCATGGAGACGCTGTGCCCACCAATGGCCGGATGGTTTGCAGGGGTAGAAAGAGAAAGAAGGAGAGAAAGAGTTGCACACCTCATGCTAGGCTTTGAGCCGGTTTCAGATGTCACACTACAGCTTTCTCTCTCTCTCTCTCTCTCTCTCTCTCTCTCTCTCTCTCTCTCTCTCTCTCGCTTTCTTGCTCTCAATGACAACGAGGCAGACAGTATTGTCTGGAAAGAGAAATCTGATGAGAGCCAAGGTCTTTCGCTCAAAGATATCTCATTCTCAACAGCTCTCATGTCTCTGCGAATGGCCTGTGACGGAGTGAATAGTTAAAGGGGGAAAGGCAAGACGGTGTCCTTGTGCATTGTCTCTGAGACAGTGACCTCCGCTGCTAATGTGTTGTCTCACTGTGCAAGGGAAAGAGCTGTGTTGGTCCTTGGAGGATGTGTTTGCTTTGTTCCCAGAAAATACCATAGACACCGCCTGCGTGTGACAAGACGTATGTTGACACCTGCTATCTGCACAGTCTCGCTCACCTAGTTCACAGGCAACTGAGCACTACAGTCCCTCGTTCTTGCTAGGCTTTTTGTATCACAATTGCTCTGGTAGCGGGTGTCTTCGCAGCCATAACAGTCCCACGATTGAGCTCACATCAGACCTGGGTTCAAATAGTAATTGTGTGTACTTTCGAATGATTTAGCTGTGTTTTGTGAGCTTGCAATGTGCTCCCCAGGCAGACTCAATCAAGCTCTTTCAAAGTACCACTTTTTGAAACCCAGTCTGCTACAGTTCAGGATGGAGCTCACACGATGCCAAACATATCTACTGTGTCAATCGCGGTCTGTCCTCTTGTCACCTTTATAAACAGCTCTCTGTTGTCAATCGCCATGGTTACGTAACACTTCATCGGACTCTGGATCAGGCACTGTAATCGAGCACGGGATCTCCTAGAGGGAAAGAGAACAGCGTCCAAACTCCAATCTCACCCTGTTCCTTTTTTTTCTTCGGTTGAATTGGTCTGAATGGTTATTGATTTGTGTGATGTCAGTGTCTGTTTCCAACAGCAGGCACCGGGTGGATCATTTGCTGCTGCTGCTGCTGCTTCTGCCCTGACTAAATCAAAGTCGTCCTTCCCTACCCAAAGACGATTTGTGTTCATAATCATAGGGGCAAGCTCTGTATCCAAGTCAGTTAAATCACATCATCAGAGTAGAGCGACAGAGCAGGTTGAAATCGAGTTCAATTCCTTATGCTCTATGTTAGTGAGCTGTACCAGACAACGAGACACGATTATCATGTCGAACACGCTTCCCCCGCTAACTGTCCGTCACTCCGGTTTGAGATGGACAGAGACACACCGAGCTGTTTGAAGAGTGGGGGGAATCGATAGACATGAATAAATGAGTGTCCATGAGGGAGCGAGGAGAGGAGAGGAGAAGAGATGCATCGAAGAAAAGACACAGCAGAGAAGAGAAGAGAGCGGAAGAAGAGAGCGTTTTGAGCCCAGGGTGATAGCTGAGCGCCTGTGAACCACAGATGTCCTCCGAGCATAAACACCAGCCCAACAGCTAACGGCGCACAGTAAATGCTAATGCACCATTCCTACATCTCCACAGAGGGACCAGCTCCTCAGGGAGACAGACAAAGCACTGCGTCCTTTCAAAAACAAAACAAAAAAAAATTCATCACAGGGTAGTGTAGGATTTCATATGGATGACGCAATATTTTGGCTTTTCAGGAAACTGGAAGCTGATGTTGATGTTTATCCACGTAAAGTACATTTAAATCTGCCTCTCATTATACTCTGTCTTTCTCACACACACACACACAGACACACACACTTAAAAACCACTTCAGGCCTGCGTCTACACACGTCTACATTTTTAATGACCAGTGCTGATGATGTTTCTTCAAAACATTTTACTGAATCCTAACTCTCCAGGGTCCTCCAAAACACTAGAGGCCCCGGCTGTCAGACAAATGGGCGGTGAGTGCTCTCCCTCAGACATACATACGCACCCACACTCACACACACACGCACACACACACACGCGCGCGCACACACACAGGAAGTGAGACTCCTCAGGGTGTTAACAGTAGACAGAGAGGGGTCTTGAACTCCTAGTTGAAGATTTCTTCTCCCTGGAGGCAGAAGACGGGACAGGGCAGACAGACAGACAGGAGCTCCTTCCTGTGCTTGTTTGACATGGCAGTACTGAGGATGGCTGGAAAATGGATAGAAGGATGTAGAGGGAGAGGGAGAGGAAGAGAGAGAGAGGGGTGGGGGGATTTTCCCATACCAGCACCAGACGGACATACCAAACCAGGATCACAAAAGGAAATATCCAGAGTGTGTTTTGGCCTGAGGCTTGGTGCTGCTTGAATCACAGTGAAAACACTCCAACAAGCAGCCTGAATCCTAAACGAATCCCACTCCTACCCACTACTAAAGTGATTTGAATTCAATCATGTTTGCCTGCTTTTAATTACTCTGACCCACATACATATTTAATGTTTTTTTTAATATAATGTGTGGTTTAAAAGGTATTTATCAAATGCGGGAACAAACTCCCACGGGGCTTGGCAAGCAATGTTTTAATGTCCTAAGAATTTCTGGAGACTTAAAAGATTTTGTGCACCTTCAATAAACAACAGCTGGCTGGGAATTCTAGTGGCAACATTTACAAGCATACATTCTGCACTAAGTATGACTTTTAGTATGTGTATGTGGTAGGCATGCATGTGTGCATTTTTGCGTTTGTGGGTGTACCTGAGGGTGTCTGTGTTTCTGTCTGTCTGTATTTGTCTGCCAGTCTGTCTGTCCGTATGCCTGGGCACACCAACCAACACGGGGGGGAGTTCTGTTCTGGCCACACCAGCCAAAACGTGGGTGTTTTTGTTCTGGCCACACACCCACCTATTGGCTGGTATCGGTTTTGATCACACCACCCAAAACGTGGGTGTATCTGTGTGTGTCTACGCAGGATTAAGCTCATGTACACTGGTCCTAAATCTGTTTTCTTTCTGACAGCAGACATAAGTCGGTCTCCATACAGATTAATCTGAAATCAAATACACAGTTGATCTATTCCAGAGCCCCCAGGAAGGAGAGAAGGAGCCCTTCCCTCTAGTTCAGTTTGGCTAGATGCTGATAGAGAGATAATAAGAGACGAGGAGAAGGACTCCGTACTGGGAATAGCCTACAGGCTATAGTGTCAGGCTGAACTACAGATGCCGTATCTTGATTTGACCCAGTTTCTCACAGCAGGAAAATAATCCAGCAGCTACAGGAAATGTGAATTATTATGTGGATTATAATGAATGTTAATTTTTTGTTGTTGTAGGGGTTGATACATTTTTCATTAGGGCAAATTCATTATGACAAACTGTCGGGCCCAAGTAAGACTAGCTGTCGCCATTGGCGTCGAGCTAATGGGTATCCCAATAAATCGAATCCAGTCTCATATTTTTAAGTGGAAATTTGAAGCATTTTTAAACCTTCAATACACTACAAGTTTGCATTTCCATTATGATCAAATTAAGATACGGCATCTGTACTACAACTGTCACGTCGCCTCCCGCCGTATAACTAACTACCTTGGAGTAACGTCTAACCCTGCAGTGCAAAGCTAGAGATCAGGCTGCAACCATTGTCATCTTATAGCCACCATTCAGAACTATGAACCCCGTAATAAAAGGCTCATGTGTCAAGTTTCAATATTATATTTGAATAATAACTCAATAATAAAAAAAAATAAAAAGGGATTATGTTCCTCATGTTCTTTGGTCTGCTGGTGGGCTACAGTTGAATCTATGGGTTGTCCCTGGAAATATTATCCGGTTATCTTCTGCTACCAGACCTGTGAATAAAATACACCACAGTGCATCATCATTTATGTCACAGATGAGTAATTATGTTCTCTTTTTAACTGGAAAGTTGAATTTATGATCCATTTTGGGCATGAATATGTGATCATGTGAGAGCGTTCATTAATAATGTATTAACAGCTTTATAGTGTTCACATCTCAAACAATTAATTGCAATGTTTTCTTGCTATTTCCCTCTAGTGCAAGGCCCAAGGTTAGGAATGGATGTATAATTTATCCCGATGGATCCTGCTGTGTATGTGTGTGTGTGTGTGTGCGTGCGTGCGTCTTTGAACTCCCATAGCAGTCGTCTGTCTGTCTCTCTCTGTCTGTCTGTCTGTCTGTCTGTCTGTCTGTCTGTCTGTCTCTCTGTCTCTCTGTCTCTCTGTCTCTGTCTGTCTCTCTGTCTATGTCTGTCTCTCTGTCTATGTCTGTCTCTCTGTCTCTGTACGGTAGCAGGCTTGTATTTGAGTTGAGCCCACAACGTGCCACTCTATCCACAAGGGCCTAATCCCACACTGATAACGGCACATCAATCAGTGGTTGTTTACCGTGGGTGGATGATAATAATGCCTAGAGGAGGCGGTGATGTCACAAAACACATTTGTCACGTTGACAGAGTAAATAGCACATTAACTACGTAGGGCATACTGTAGGTGCCATTTGGGACCCAGCCATCATGTAGCCACTTTACAGACCTGATCTTATTAGTTCTGCTGTTGTCAAAGGGGAAATTAGGTTCGCTACAGCATACACATAGTGTGTGTGTGTGTGTGTGTGTTGTAGTTTAATGGTACAGTACAAAGACAGAGCTGTGTATATTGTATGCAGTGTCTGTATTCGGACTCAGTTGGGCCCTCTGCGCTCATAAGACCCATTAGACACGGATGAATTAAGCCTGTCCCACTCCCTCTACTAAATTAACTTTAAACCAATGATGCTAATTCATTTTTGGTCCATTTCTTTTGCCACACTGTCTCCCTCTGTCTAGTATCCGTTGGGTTCTGTCTCTGAATCAACTCCGATTTCATCTCCAATTCTGTCAAAATCTCTCTTCCCCTCTCCCCTCTCTCTCTCTCTCTCTCTGCTCCAACCTCAACCTGTTTGCATTTGAGTTTCTTTCGGAGAGGTTGGGTTAAAGCAGAAGACACATTTCTGTTGGACATTTGTGTATAAAGGACAATAAAGTCTTCTTCTCTCTCTGCAGGGAGATCAACTTTAAGAACTTCTCCCTGCTCCAGCTGAATGAGGAGTTCTCCAGGGGGCGTGGCCTGGATGTGGGCGCCAGGGCGTGGAAGGGAGGAAACGTCCTCCTCTTCTTCTGTGACGTCGACATCTACTTTACCGCCGACTTCCTGAACACCTGCCGTCTCAATGCTCAACCTGGTACTACAGTACATGGAACAAATCCACATCAGTGCTATGTTCGGCGTGGGCCGCTGTGCCTCTTGGTTTTCTAACAAAGCTGAGATTTGAATGAAATAACTGTTGAGATGTTGTTTTGAATTAACCATTGGTAATTAACACTTTGGAAATCTTAGATTTGTTTGGTTACATTTTCATGTATTTATTTATTCCTCAGGTAAGAAGGTCTTCTATCCTGTTCTGTTCAGCCAGTATAACCCAACCCTGATCTACGGCAATCATGACCACATCCCGCCAGTTGAACAGCAGCTGGTAAGAAACCTGCTTTCGCAGATGTCCTCAGAAAGATGTGCAACAGCACATTTTCTTACCTTAAAGATTTGCCTGTTCTTTTTTTGTTGTTGCTATGTTGAATAGGTGATTAAAAAGGACACAGGATTATGGAGAGACTTTGGCTTCGGAATGACGTGCCAGTACAGATCAGATTTCATCAACATAGGTAAATATCATGTTACCGTGCTCATCGCTGGTAAATTGTCATATCCAAACCAAAATCTGCGATATTATTATGGACTCAGGCAAATTGGCTCTCAGGACAGGTTTTGCCTCAATGCATTTTTCCACCTCAGTCGAAGCCATTCGATGAAGTCACAGGCTATAAACTATGCTGTAAATAAGGGTATTTTCTGGACAGTGTCTGCGTCCCAAATGGCACCCTATTCCGTATATGGTGCACGACTTTTGACCAGGGCTCGTAGGGCACACGTGTCTAGGCCAGAAATACACACACACACACACACACAGAGATAGACAGAGATTTTACTGTTTCGTCATTGTAATTTCATTTGCCACTGGCAGAACATTTAATATTACTGTGGAGGGAGACAGAGGTACAGCATCTGTCTGACCTTAAACTCTCAGGAGAGAGACACATCGCACCACAGTGTGACCCTATAATACATCAAATACTCCTTGCAACTCTAGGGCGAGTGATTTGAGATTTAGATGTGATGTGATGCGAATGGTGATGAATAATGAATTTATCTGTGATGAGATTTTCACCCAAAGTAGAGAGAGATGAAGGGAGGTAGAGAGAGGCACGGACAGAGAGGGAGAGAGAGGCACGGACAGAGAGGGAGAGAGAGGCACGGACAGAGAGGGAGAGAGAGGCACGGACAGAGAGGGAGAGAGAGGCACAGAGAGAGAGAGAGAGGTAGAGAGAGGCACGGACAGAGAGGTAGAGAGAGGCACGGACAGAGAGGGAGAGAGAGGCACGGACAGAGAGGGAGAGAGAGGCACAGAGAGAGAGAGAGAGAGAGAGAGAGAGGCACGGACAGAGAGGTAGAGAGAGGCACGGACAGAGAGGGAGAGAGAGGCACAGAGGGAGAGAGAGGCACAGAGAGAGAGAGAGAGAGAGAGAGGGAAATAAACAATGTGCTTCTCACAGTGAGGTGAAGAGAAAAGACGGGGTGACTTCAAAGGGGGACATTTTTAGGCCCTGGTGCACAGACAAATACACAATTTCCCAGCTTCCTGGTTCGGTTCATTGTTTAGCCCCTCAGTACTGAGCAGTCTGCAGTCATCTTAAAAAGAGAGAAAGAGAGAGGTGGGGGGAGAAAAACCGCACTCGTGCATCAATAAGCAAAACATGATTACCCGTGTCACCTAGGGTATGAAGAGGATGTAGTCCAGTTGGTTGGAAAACACTGACGTCAGCGTCTTACTTCCTCTGGAAGTCACGTTGGGGCATGTCCTGAGGTTCTATCGCAATATTTCGTCACTCCACTGCTGTCATATCATCAGACTCCATGCATTATGCATGTAGAAAAAAACTGCTAGAACATAATACACTGCGTGTACAAAACATTAAGAACACCTGCTCTTTCCATGACATAGACCGACCAGGTGAATCCAGGTGAAGGCTGCAATCCCTGATGGAAGTCACTTGTTGAAGTCACATCAGCGTAGATGAAGTGGAGGAGACGGGTTAAAGAAGGGTGTTTAAAGCCTTGAGACGACGGAGACATGGATTGTGTGTGTGCCATTCGGATGATGAATGGGCAAGACAAGAGTTTGAAGTTCCTTTGAATGAAGTATGGTAGTAAGTGCCGGGCGCAACGGTTTGTTCAGAACTGCAATGCGGCTGGGTTTTTCCACGCTCAACCGTTTCCCGTGTGTATCAAGAAAGGTCCACCACCCAAAGGACATCCAGCCAACTTTCCAAAAGTGTTGGAGTCAACATGGTCTAGCATCCCTGTAAAACGCTTTCAACACCTTGTAGGGTCCACGCCCCGACGAATGAAGGCTGTTCTGGGAGGGGGGGGGGGCAACTCAATATTAGGAAGGTGTCCTTAATATTTTGTAGACTCAGTGTATATAGATTCAGAGTGTTTAATGCTCACATGTACAGGGTTGTATGCGTGATTGCAGGTTACAGTGAAATTCTTAGGCTAAAGGGCTTCAACATGCAGGACTAAGTGAAGTAAAATAATGAAAATGGTAATAGGAAAACAACAATAGAAATAGAAATAGCCCTAATATAATAATAACAACTGTAGATACATTTCCGTTCTGGTGGAAGCAGAGTAAAGACTGTTGAGGGGGTGTGGGAGAATGATCATTGAGTGAAATAAACAACAAAAAAGAAGTTACAATATACATATTTACAACTGCAACAGTGATGAATGTCGTTAGGGTGGGGGCAGAGTAAAGTCTGTTGGAGGGGGCGGAATGTCAATAGGGGGAGTAGAATGGAGGGGGCAGCAGGAGAAAGAATGTCCACGGGGAAGTAGCAGGGGGAGGGGGGAGCAGGTAGCTGACTAGTGGTGGCTATTCAGCAGCTTGATTAAAGTGAGTTTATGAGTTCATGTTGTCCCTCCTTCCAGGTGGTTTTGACGTGGACATCAAAGGTTGGGGTGGTGAGGATGTTCACCTTTACAGGAAGTACCTGCACAGCAACCTGCTGGTGGTCCGGTCCCCATCGCGGGGCCTCTTCCACCTGTGGCACGAGAAGCGCTGTGCTGACGAGCTGCCCCCGGAGCAGTACAGGATGTGCATGCAGTCCAAGGCCATGAACGAAGCCTCACACGGCCAGCTGGGCATGCTCTTCTTCCGACACGAGATCGAGGCACACTTGCGTAAGCAGAAACCCCAGCGGTCCATTGCCAAAAAGACATAAGGGGAATCACACAGGAATCTAGACTACGGGAGGAGGGCATGACAGTATGACAGTCAGAGACAGTGAGGGGGAACAACAACAAAACAGAGATCTTCTGTTATGAACAGTGATGACATAACAGTACTGACTCACTATAGAGGAAAAACACCCCAATATATCCTCCCTTTTGTTGTGCCAAAGAGGGCATAACAAAATACACCTAAGACACCTGCCGTTACTTGAAGAAGTGCAAGCACTGTGAAGACGACAGTTAAAATGGCCAGCAGAAATACTTGTATTGACTGCTCCTCTGTGTTTTGGTCTAAAATCATGTGCCTCATGTTGACTGACTGACAGCTGTGGCATTGCTGATTTCTTGAAGGAGGCTGGAGGAAGACTGGAACAAGATTTCCCTGTGTCGTACTAGAGCCACCTTGTGGACAGGAGGAAAACAGCATGACAGTGAAGGGAATGTGGACACTGAAGCTCAAGTCATGTAACCTGGTTACGTGACAATACACTCAGACAGATGGTCAATCAATAAATGAAAACAGGTGTTAGTGATGCTTATTTAGCGAGCCAATGACAACAACAAAGGAGGGACACGGACACTGTTAGACATTCATTATTTCTCAAGCTCCACAGAATCATTATGGTGCTCTGCTTTTTCACGAGTTTTATTAATCCTGCCTGCATGTGCTTTTATGTTTTCATCATCAAGAAACAAAACAGTGCAGTTTTGTCTTGTTTGAAGGGTCAAAATAAATATAGTATATTTTTTTACACTGGGCAGTATTTTGGTTCGCAGTTTGAGAATGAAGCTACAGTACATGTATGACGAAGATTATATGGCCCTGAGAGAAAATATGGGTACAGTGTCCTTTTGTTTTGAGTATGGGCTAACATTGTGCAAATAATATATTTTAGAATAGATGTATTACACTTCTGTTCCATAATTAAGTTATCCAGTGATACAATTATAGAATGAATTTCACACAACTTTTGTTGGAAAAAGAAAAAGCCTTGCTCCAAAAATGCTTATTTAATATTAACCATTGTTAGCTACATCACTAATTTGCCTATTCTTTCTTAGAAGCTGAAATGGCGGTGGCTTGACACAAGTCTACATGAGCCAAGTTAAGTTTAGTGGTAGTATAGTGCCTCCGTGTCTACAGAGCACTATAAGACCAGGACAAGGAAGGGTAGGAAAAGGCCTGTATGAAAGTGCAAACGAAGACAATCTGAAATGGAATGTTAATATGGAAAGAGGGTCTGATATTTGAACGTGGCAAATTGTTTTGATGTTAATCCTGATGGATTTCTACTGAGAGTATTTATTCGGAGATGTATAGCCTATAGATAAATACATTCTCACAGGCTTGACATTCACAGTGGGTGACAATGATTTTATGCCTTTATTTAACGAGCTCACTTATTCGTCTTAAAATAAATATTGAGAGATTTGATTGAATTCCCAGGTCTTTCGTTTTCAAGAAAGCACTTGGGTTGCTTCACATGGAAGAATTTGTATGAACCTAAATTTGTGTCGGATGACCAAAACCTGTAAAAAGAGTCAGGAGGATGCACCTTTTTAATTGTTTTACATTGTATTGTTTCGTGAAAGGATACGTCTATCTGTTAATAATAAATATAACTTTCCTGATGAAGCTCTTGATTAACTCTCAATTCATGGCCATTTGTTTTGTCTTAATTGTTCTGTTTGAAGTGTCTACAGTTGAAATAAATGTGTGTACTCATTTTGAGACCCTTGTAATAGTTTGAAATTAAGAAATAAACTTATATTCTGGTCTTGACGCTTCTTCACATATTTGATTGGACTCCAGTATGTAAAAACTGCAGTTGTCTGTAATCTACTCTACTGTAACTATGCTTTATTCTCTACTCACCTGTGGTGCAGCCTGGGAAATGTCTATAAAAAAAGACTCAGTGGTATTGTGTAGTGATGTACACAAGATGGTAGTCTCATCATTACATTGTGTTCAGTAGTACACCTCTAGATGGAAGCATTGCATCCCAGTCAAGGAACCAAAGTTCCAAAAACCTATGAATGGATGCTGTATGTTGGCTATGAAATAGATCAAATGTTGTGGAGAGGGGTGTCTGAATTATGGGGTGAGCCAGGGGTCGTTATTCTCCCCTGAAAGAGACATGAGCTCATCTAAAGGCAACAAAAGTCCAACTTGGGGGGGGTCTCTAAATATTGATAATTTGACCAGAACGCGTGCGGACAGCAAGATGCATCAATCTCACCGGAGAATGCATCCTATCGAGCGAAACAGCGCCCCTCCGTATCTCATGTATCTAATGGGGTCTGTCCAAAAAAAAAGTGAAATGTTACACATGCTGAGACAGAGGGGCGCTGTTTCGCTCTCTCATACTGTATGCTTTCTCCGCTGAGATAGATTCAGCCACTTGCGAATTGAAGAAAAATTATGAAACATGATTTAAAATTGTTTTATTTGTTATTATTGTTCACATTGTTGGGGAAAGCATGGCTTCCCTTGACATATATCAAACATCTCCAATCTAAAAATCAAATCTAGAGTCGGCTTTCTTTTCCGCAACAAAGCCTCCTTCACTCACGCCGCCAAACTACCCTAGTAAAACTGACTATCCTACTGATCCTCGACTACGGCGATGTCATCTACAAAATAGCTTCCAATACTCTACTCAGCTAACTGGATGCAGTTTATCACAGTGCCATCCGTTTTGTTACTAAAGCACCTTATACCACCCACCACTGCGACCTGTATGCTCTAGTCGGCTGGCCCTCGCTACATATTCGTCGCCAGACCCACTGGCTCCAGGTCATCTACAAGTCCATGCTAGGTAAAGCTCCGCCTTATCTCAGTTCACTGGTCACGATGGCAACACCCACCCGTAGCACGCGCTCCAGCAGGTGTATCTCACTGATCATCCCTAAAGCCAACACCTCATTTGGCCGCCTTTCGTTCCAGTTCTCTGCTGCCTGTGACTGGAACGATTTGCAAAAATCGCTGAAGTTGGAGACTTTTATCTCCCTCACCAACTTCAAACATCTGCTATCTGAGCAGCTAACCGATCGCTGCAGCTGTACATAGTCTATCGGTAAATAGCCCACCCAATTTACCTACCTCATCCCCATACTGTTTATATTTATTTACTTTTCTGCTCTTTTGCACACCAGTATCTCTCTACCTGTACATGACCATCTGATCATTTATCACTCCAGTGTTAATCTGCAAAATTGTAATTATTCGCCTACCTCCTCATGCCTTTTGCACACAATGTATATAGACTCTCTTTTTTTTCTACTGTGTTATTGACTTGTTAATTGTTTACTCCATGTGTAACTCTGTGTTGTCTGTTCACACTGCTATGCTTTATCTTGGTCAGGTCGCAGTTGTAAATGAGAACTTGTTCTCAACTAGCCTACCTGGTTAAATAAAGGAGAAATAAAAAATATAAATATATATATAAATACACACCGCTGTAGTAGGCCAAATGAAAATCGCTGAATGTCATTACACTTTTGTAACAGATGTCTCTTTCAATTCATCAGTT
Source organism: Oncorhynchus clarkii lewisi (assembly GCF_045791955.1). NCBI lineage: Eukaryota > Metazoa > Chordata > Actinopteri > Salmoniformes > Salmonidae > Oncorhynchus > Oncorhynchus clarkii. Next base: position 43,921,339 of record NC_092151.1, read on the forward strand.
GGTGCGTGCACAGTGCAGTTTGGATATTGGAATTATTTTGGAGTAGCCTACTTTTTGAAGTGATTTGTTTGACAATCAGCCTAATACATTTTTACCATTAAATTACGTCTTTCCTATTAGGCCCATAAAGAATTTACAGTGTCGTGAAAAAATTATTAGACCCCGTTCTGATGACTCTATTTTTGCATATTTTTGATACTGAATGTTATCAGATCTTCAACCAAAACCTAATATTAGATAAAAGTAACCTGAGTTTACAAATAAACAAAAATATATATATACTAATTTTGTTTACTTAACTAACAAAGATATGCAACACACAATTCCCCTGTGTGAAAAAGTCATTTCCCGCCATAACACTACCATCACCATGCTTGACCGTTGGTTTAAGGTTCTTACTGTGGAATGCAGTGTTTGGTTTTCACCAGACATAGTGGGACCCATCTCGCCCAAAAAGTTGACTCAAGTTTTCCAAAAAGGACCTGGAAGCACCTGGATTATCATCAAGACTCTTGAAAGAATGTTCTATAGACAGATGAGTCTAAAGTATAACTTTTTGGACGACATGGGTCCCATTATGCCTGGCAAAAACCAAACACTGCATCCACAGTAAGAACCTTATACCAATGGTCAAGCATGGTGGTGGTAGTGTGATGGTTTGGGGATGCTTTGCTGTCTCAGGACCTGGACGACTTGCCTTAATAGAAGGAACCATGAATTCTGCTCTGTATCAGAGAATTCTACAGGAGAATGTCAGGCCATCCGTCTGTGAGCTGAAGCTGAATCGCAGCTGGGTCATGCAGCAAGACAATGATCCAAAACACACAATCAAGTCTACATGAAAATGGCAACAACAACAACAAAAAATGTGTTCATTTGAAGTTTTGGAATGGCCTAGTCAAAGTCCAGACCTAATCCCAATTGACATGTTGTGGCACGACTTGAAACGAGCAGTTCCTGCTTGAAAACCCACAAACGTTGCTGAGTTAAAGCAGTTCTGCCTGGAAGAGTGGGCCAAAATTCCTCTACAATGACGTGGGAGACTGATCAACAACTACGGCACAACCAGTTATTGAGTGTAAGGGGGCAAATACTTTTTCTACACAGGGACTTTGTTTGTGAAATAAATGAAATAAGTATGTAATTGTTGTATTATTTTTTCATTTGTTCCCTTTATCTAATATTAGGTTTCGTTTGAAGACCTGATAATTCAGTATAAAAAAAAAAATGTAAAAGTAGAGAACATTTGAAAGGGGGCAAATACTTTTTCACAGCACTGTATACCCAATAGAGGCTCCCCCTAATGTCACAGTATAATTTGTACTCTGTTGGAAAGGCTATGATTTCAGACACTATAAGGCATTTGCAACCTGAGACTGACCTTCAGTGCATCCTGTAACATCCGATTACAATATATAATGTTCTTTTATCAATTCGATTTCCTCACCTCCTGCATCCTCTCTCCACCGTCCTTTTGAACAAGGTCAAAGGTAATCGAGGAAAGTCGGCGAGGAGAGTGAACTTGTGTGGAAATGCACTTGCTTTGACATGAGACGGTCCTTCTCCACTCGTGCGTCATTAGGCAAATTACATTTACAGGGGTGGATCCCCCCAAAAAATGGGTAAAGTGATCAAAACAAATGAAGTTAGTTGTGTAAGACATTTTATAGATAAAACAATAAGTTGCATTTTGTTTTTAATGTAACTTTTTGGGCCACCCGACTAAACTCACATAGAAATGTTAGTTATGGATATGTCATTCTCATTGAAAGCAAGTTTAAGAAGCAGTAGATCTGTTCTATGTGCACTATTTCTATGATTCACGTTCTTAAGTTTTGTTTTTGTGTTTTCTACTTTCAGTTTTGTACATCAGCTTCAAACAGCTGAGGGAAAAAATCAGGTTATTAAAAAAATATTTACCTGCGGTTTAGATGGTACAATGATTCTCTACACTATACTTACTTGTTTTGTCACGTAAACTGAAATTAGGTGAATAGTTAACATTTTAGCCACCAGGAAATGTCGGAGCAATTTCTGCATATTGCACCTTTAAACGTGTACATGTTTTTCTCCTCTGACAAAACAAAAGCTGATTAAGGGGGTGTGGCAGATTTCAAAACTCTTCTATGGTAGGATACACTTTAGTCTCCTCGATGAAAGGTAGCTATCGAGGAGAGGTGGCACACTTCTGTTTGCCTACTAACGAAATGATACACTCCTCGACCACTTGATATACGAAATGATATACTCCTCGACCACTCAGTTTCCAGGTCACGGAGGAGAGAGGACGAAGGACGGTCTTTTTTCAAAATGAGAATCTCCCCATACATTATTGGAGAATAGACCCATGTGGTAAGGTGTGATGTGATCACCAAATGATGTCCAATGTGAACAACTGGCTGCTGACCATGGGAACCATATCTAGTGGTATCTTATCTGTGTTGTATGATAGTCCTGATGTAGCCTACCTCTGCTCTGTCAGTTATTAGGAGTCTATTGACGCACCCGTGCATCACTCTAAGTAACATAATACAAAAATCATATTAATCCTGTAACTAAAAGTGATGATATAAAACATTTGTTTTAATTATTTTTTTACAATACAAAACATACACATACAAAACAACAACATACAAACATCCACAACATCACCCCAAGGTCTCTGATCAAAAGTGGTGTACTATATAAGGAATGGAATAGGGTGCCATTTGGGATGAAGAATGAGAGACTGCAGTGTCCAAACATTGTATTAAACAGTGTTGTTAGTCACCTCTCTGTGTATTAAACACAGAGTATTATTAATAAACCTCCCTGTGTTTTATTTTTTCAAAACAATACAAAACATACAGTACCAGTTAAAAGTTTGGACACACCTACTCATTCACGGGTTTATCTTTATTTTTACTATTTTCTACATTGTAGAATAATAGTGAAGACATCAAAACTATGAAATAACACATATGAAGTAGTAACCAAAAAAGTATTAAACAAATCAAAATATATTTTATATTCTTCAAAGTAGCCACCCTTTGCCTTGACAGCTTTGCCCACTCTTAGCATTCCCTCAACCAGCTTCAAGAGGAATGCTTTTCCAACGGTCTTGAAGGAGTTCCCACATATGCTGAACACTTCTTGGCTGCTTTTACTTCACTCTGCAGTCCAACTCATCCCAAACCATCTCAATTGGGTTGAGGTCGGGTGATTGTGGAGGCCAGGTCATCTGATGCAGCACTCTATCACTCAACTTGGTCAAACAGCCCTTACACATCCTAGAGGTGTGTTTTGGTTCATTCCTGCTGAACAACGAATGATATTGCCACTAAGCGCAAACCAGATGGGGTGGCGTATTGCTGCAGAATGCTGTAGTAGCCATGCTGGTTAAGTGTGCCTTGAATTCTAAATAAATCACTGACAGTGTCACCAGCAAAGCACCCCCACACCATCACACCTCCTCCTCCATGCTTCACGGTGGGAACTACACATGCGGAGATCACCCATTCACCTACTCGGCACCTGGTTTTTACGACTGCACTTGAAGAAACTTTCAAGGTTCCTGTAATTTTCTGTATTGACTGACCTTCATGTCTTCATGGGGTGGCAGGTAGCCTAGTAGTTAGAGCATTGGGCCAGTAACTGAAACTTTGCTAGTTCGAATCCCTGAGCTGACAAGGTCAAATCTGTTGTTCTGTCCCTGAAAAACACAGTTAACCCACTGTTCCTTGGCTGTCATTGTAAATAAGAATTTGTTCTTAACTGTCTTGCCTAGTTAAATATAAAAAATGATGGACTGTTGTTTCTCTTTGCTTATTTGAGCTGTTCTTGCCATAATATGGACATGATCTTTTACCAAATAGGGCTATATTCTGTATACCACCCCTACCGAGTCACAACACAACTGATTGGGTCAAACACATTAAGAAGGAAAGACATTCCACAAATGTACTTTTAACAAGGCACACCTGTTAATTGAAATGCATTCCAGGTGACTACCTCATGAAGCTGGTTGAGAGAATGCCAAGAGTGGGCAAAGCTGGCTTCAAGGCAACGTTTAAGAATAAAAATGTATGTTGATTTTTTGGGTACTACATGATTACCATATGTGTTATTTCATAGTTTTGATGTCTAAATAAATTAAATAAATAAATAACAATAAAAAAATGGAATGAGTAGGTGTGTCCAATCCTTTGACTGTTACTGTACATACACAAACATCAATGACATCACACCTGCCCAGACCCATCTGCTCACACCCATTGGGTATCTCACTGCACCCTCATATGCCATCTCTTGAAATATGCAGACAGACGTATTAAAAGTACATTTACATTTAAATACTTCTGACAGCAAACTTTGTAACTCTTCCCATTACTTTTGGACTATAGCATTCCCAAAAGGAATGGATTTTGAGTCCTTGTTAGTTTTACACTGAAGACATGACTCTGCCATTGTGCTGTAGAATTGTGAATTTTGTCTAGTGTAATAATTGCTATGCATTAGTTTATACTGGATTAAGTACGCAAGTACGCAGCATTTTTGTTGACAGTAAATGTCATTAGATTGAGATAGGCTATTGCCACGACGAGCGCATCGGCCATCATGTGAGTAGCCTATGGATTCATCTTCATCATTAGGTGAATCAGTGTGACACTAGGAAGGGGTGGGGGGTGGTTTGGTAGGGGGTGTGGATGTGTAGGCCCTGCACACACACGCACATCCATAGAATCGGAAGTTTACATACACCTTAGCTAAATACATTTAAACTCAGTTTTTCCACAATTCCTGACTTTTAATCCTAGCAAAAAATTCCCTGTCTTAGTTCAGTTAGGACCACCACTTTATTTTAAGAATGTGAAAAATGTCAAAATAATAGTAGAGAGAATTACTTATTTCAGCTATTATTGTCCCCATGTGCAGTTGCAAACTGTACTCGTTTTACTGTGGATATAGATACTTTTGTACCCGTTTCCTCCAGCATCTTCACAAGGTCCTTTGCTGTTGTTCTGGGATTGATTTGCACTTTTCGCACCAAAGTACGTTCATCTCTAGGAGACAGAACGCGTCTCCTTCCTGAGCGGTATGACGGCTGCGTGGTCCCATGGTGTTTATACTTGCGTACTGTTGTTTGTACAGATGAACGTGGTACCTTCAGGCGTTTGAAAAAATTGCTCCCAAGGATGAACCAGACTTGTGCAGGTCTAGAATTATTTTCCTATGGTCTTGGCTGATTTCTTTTGATTGTCCCATGATGTCAAGCAAAGAGGCACTGAGTTTGAAGGTAGGCCTTGAAACATCCACAGGTAGACCTCCAATTCGCTCAAATGATGTCAATTAGCCTCTCAGAAGATTCTAAAACCATGGCATCATCCAAGCTGTTTAAAGGCACAGTCAACTTAGTGTATGTAAACTTCTGACCCACTGGAATTGTGATAGAGTATAAGTGAAATAATCTGTAAACAATTGTTGGAAAAATGACTTGTGCCATGCATGACTGCAACCTAAGTGTATGTAAACTTCCGACTTCAACTGTACATGCTATATTTACCCCTTTGTATTTCCAGTGTCCATGTAGCCCATTGGCATCAGCAACTTCTATTGTTACTTCAAAGAGAATAACAGTTATTTGGGGAAAGTAGAGTATAGATTGTATTTGGGGGAGGGGAAAGGATATGGTCTCAATTTACGATAAACTGGTCTAAGGCATCACTGTATGTACCCTAGTGGGCTCGTCGTTTTATCCTACTTCATACTCTTTTCAGAGCATGGGTCTCTCCTTCAACGGGGAAGGTTTCTGTGAAGGTTTCTTGTAGCTTGATCAGGGTTTCATCGGCGCTTGTGAATTCCATCCTTTGCATTCCCTTCCATAACCAGAGCACTGCCGGGAAGCAGATCTGAGACTATTCCCTTTTCCTCCAGTGACTGTCTGATCAGAATATATTCCTTGCGTTTATCTATTAGATTAGCAGACAGGTCCTGGACGAATCAAATTGACCGGTCATGCATTTTGATCTCCTTTCTCCCCTGTGCCATCAGAATGTTTATTTTGGTCTGATGGTTCCACCGTTTGAAGATTACCATGCGCAGGTATTGATCTTTCTTCTGCCGATCCTGTGGCATCATTCCAGATCTTCTGGTGATACATCCATGTCAAGCTCCTCTGATATCAGTTTGACCACGTAGCTGGAAATGTCTCCTTACTTCTCGTCTTCCGGTATGGACAATATTCTCATGTTGTTTAGTCTCATTCTGCTTTCTTGCTGGTCCAATTCATCTTCTAAAGTTTGCAACCTTTTCCAAATGGCAAATTGTGTTGGTTCATGTGCATGTCTGATACAATAGCCTCTACTATCTTTTCGAGCAAATGTACTTTTGTAATAACAAATTGAAGCAGTTTGTTTGTTTTGGTGTGTGCATTGTGCACATTTTAGCTATGTCTCCCTGGAAAGCCTTTAACAGTTCATTACTCTCTTTTGCCTCTCCAACTTGCTCCTCGTCTTTTCCTCTGGGGGAAGACATGCCTTGTATTCGTGTCGCCACACCACTTTACCAACTGATTTGTTCACTGTTGTACATAACTGATCGCTCACTTTCCCAGTTGCTTGGGGATATGTTGATTTATCGATTTTAGAGGCTTAATTTAAACTTTGTTGTCTGGTTTCTATGTAAACTCAGCAACAAAAGAAGAAACATCCTCTCTTTTTTGCTTTCCTGATTAAGGCAGCTTCAAAATGCAGGTTTTTCAGCCTAGCTCAGTCCTTTCAGTGGTGGTGGGGCAGCCAGCGGAAACAAAGAAGCATAGGGGTAGGTAATGTTCTCTAGTTGCGCCGTGTTCTGTCAGTCATGGGGACACTACGTCACTGCAAAATCTATGGGGAGCGCTCGAAAATTCAAGCCCCTTGGGTGCTGCCATAAAGTTATATTAGAAGTACCCAAACAAGAATGCTCAAGGTCATTGGCCACAGATAAAATGACGTCAAATCCCATATATATCTACAGTAGCTTTGATTGGACTGATCATGTAAACATCACACTTTCAAAAACTTAGCTAGCAGTCATCATCATGAATCAAGTCGACAATCTACTGGCAAATCCTTGTCATATGAAGAGAAATAATGAAGAGAAATTATAGATAAAACGTATCGGTGATCATCGGCCATTGGACCTAAACATTACACAAGTTGGAAATCGCAAATTCGACAATGAGTGGTTTGGAAGGAATCAGTGGCTAAATGCAAGCATTGCAAAGCAATCACTTGCCTGCTATTCAGTGGCGAGGGTGTGTGGTTCCAAGTCTGTTTATGTGCCCATGAGCAAGGCACTTAATCCTAACTGCTCCTGTTAGTCACTCTGGATAAGAGCGTCTGCTCAATTACCGAAATGTAAATGTATTGAGCCATCATCAATACAGCTTATCAATGAATATGCTTAATGATCCCTGAGCCTGTTATATTTCATGTTGTATAGGCCTAAGCCTATTTCTTTTCTTGATTGTTGTATATAAAATCATCATGAATTAATTTTCTGTCTATCTAGGCAATACAGACTGGTCTCTTATCGGATCACCCTGGAGTGGACGCTGGAGTGGAGAACATCCAGGTTGAGGCCAACGACGGCTACTCCCAGCCACTGTGGTGGCAACAATTACATCTAACTACCCTGACCCCAACAGCAACTACATTGGATTCCAGGAAGTTGAGGAGGTTCATAGCATCTTATACAAATAATATTTTCAAGAAACAACATTGTATTTCAATTATTATTTTTTTATAAAGAATTTGTTATTTTAAAACAACAATTACACAGTTACAATGCCATTCACACGTCACTCAGCATTAGTTACAAACATGTTCCTGAAGAGCAACCGTCTAATAGGTTTTCACTCCAACAAGTGAGCTTGATTAGGGGTTGGGTTGGATTGAAATCCTATAGGACGGTAGCTCTCTAGGTACAATGTCTGAGAACTGTTGGGTTTTATAAAACACAGGGAAAATCCCAATTGCATACTCTATCCTTCTCAAAACACATTGGATGAGAAAGCCAGAGGAGATCTGGATTTCTCATCCAATGTATTTTGAGAAGGAGACGAGGAGAGGACGTGAGGGATATGCAATTGAGATCTTCCCAGCTAATCCTACTCATTACTCCAAACTTCACCTGATGCACTGTAGGGATGGTGCAAGGTTTCCTCCAGATGTTGGGCTTGGCATTCAGGCCAAATATTTCAATCTTGGTTTCATCAGATCAGATAATTGTGTTTCTCAAGGTCTGAGAGTCCTTTAGGTGCCTTTTGGCAAATTCCAAGCGGACTGTCATGTGCTTTTTTACTGAGGAGTGGCTTCCGTCTGGCCACTCTACCACAAAGGCCTGATTGGTGGAGTGTTGCAGAGATGGTTGTCCTTCTGGAAGGTTCTCCCTTCTCCACAGAGGAACTCTGCAGTTCTGTCAGAGTGACCATCTGGTTCTTAGTCATCTCCCTGACCAAGACCCTTCTCCCCGATTGCTAAGTTTAGCCAGGCGGTCAGCTCTAGGAAGTCTTGGTGGTTCCAAACTTCCTCCATTTAAGAATGATGGAGGCCACTGTGTTCTTGGGGATCTTGAATGCTGCAGAAATGTTTTGGTACCCTTCCCCAGATCTGTGCCTGGACACAATCCTGTCTTGGAGCCTTACAAACAATTCCTTCGACCTCATGGCTTTTTTCTGAAACAGTGATTCCTCCTTTAAAAGTTTACACCGCAGGACTTAGAGGTACCCAGTGTCATGGCTTCATTGCTCCAGACCACCACAAGGGGGAGTTAGAGCACTCATTATGCATTTGGGTCCCAAGGTTTTTATATGACCAATCATATGGAGTGGTTCCAATGACGAATTTGACGCGAACCACCCCCGTCCCTGGTGACTTTCTTCAGCCAAGATGGCTGACAAAACATTACAGGGAAGCAAATGTAAGTATTTATAACGTCATAGCGAGTCAAGCAAAAAAAATTACAATTGAGAAGAATATGTTAGTTAGTGTAGAGACAATTATGCATATTTTAATTTACAAAAATCACTATTTAGCAAGTTTTTTTTCAGTTATATCCAATACCAAGTGTATCAAACTCCATTACTTGAATGATGCTGTGTCTGCATGTATGTATTACAATTATTCACAGTGTTTACCACTCCTGCTCCTGGGACGTCAATGATTACACATTGTAACTATGCAAAAGACTAGAAACATGATTGATTTGTAATTCATATATACAGAATAAAAAACTGTACATCCTGCCAGCACGCCCACAAGTGTGGGAGTAATAATCCAGGCTATTTGCTCTGAGACCGGCATAATAATGTAATGAAAAAAGAAGGAATCAGGTTTCGAACCCTCTACATTCTAGCCCGAAGTCTAGCACGCTATCGACTGTACCCAAATGTTTTAGGTTAGGGTTGGGGCCGATTGTGGCTAAAAACACTTTATTAATTGGAATCTTTAACAAGTGGAAAGGGGAAAAAGTACACTGCTCAAAAAAATAAAGGGAACACTTAAACAACACAATGTAACTCTAAGTCAATCACACTTCTGTGAAATCAAACTGTCCATTTAGGAAGCAACACTGATTGACAATAAATTGCACATGCTGTTGTGCAAATGGAATAGACAACAGGTGGAAATTATAGGCAATTAGCAAGACACCCCAAATAAAGGAGTGGTTCTGCAGGTGGTGACCACAGACCACTTCTCAGTTCCTATGCTTCCTGGCTGATGTTTTGGTCACTTTTGAATGCTGGCTTACCACTAGTGGTAGCATGAGACGGAGTCTACAACCCACACAAGTGGCTCAGGTAGTGCAGCTCATCCAGGATGGCACATCAATGCGAGTGTCCAGAGCATGGAGGCGCTACCAGGAGACAGGCTATTAATCAGGAGACGTGGAGGAGGCCGTAGGAGGGCAACAACCCAGAAGCAGGACCGCTACCTCCGCCTTTGTGCAAGGAGGTGCATGAGGAGCACTGCCAGAGCCCTGCAAAATGACCTCCAGCAGGCCACAAATGTGCATGTGTCTGCTCAAACGGTCAGAAACAGACTCCATGAGGGTGGTATGAGGGCCCGACGTCCACAGATGGGGGTTGTGCTTACAGCCCAACACCGTGCAGGACGTTTGGCATTTGCTAGAGAACACCAAGATTGGCAAATTCGCCACTGGCGCCCTGTGCTCTTCACAGATGAAAGCAGGTTCACACTGAGCACATGTGACAGACGTGACAGAGTCTGGAGACGCCGTGGAGAACGTTCTGCTGCCTGCAACATCCTCCAGCATTGCCGATTTGGCGGTGGGTCAGTCATGGTGTGGGGAGGCATTTCTTTGGGGGGCCGCACAGCACTCCATGTGCTCGCCTGACTGCCATTAGGTACCGAGATGAGATCCTCAGACCCCTTGTGAGACCATATGCTGGTGAGGTTGGCCCTGGGTTCCTCCTAATGCAATACAATGCTAGACCTCATGTGGCTGGAGTGTGTCAGCAGTTCCTGCAAGAGGAAGGCATTGATGCTATCGACTGGCCCGCCCGTTCCCCAGACCTGAATCCAATTGAGCACATCTGGGACATCATGTCTCACTCCATCCACCAACGCCACGTTGCACCACAGACTGTCCAGGAGTTGGCGGATGCTTTAGTCCAGGTCTGGGAGGAGATCCCTCAGGAGACCATCCGCCACCTCATCAGGAGCATGCCCAGGCATTGTAGGGAGGTCATACAGGCACGTGGAGGCCACACACACTACTGAGCCTAATTTTGACTTGTTTTAAGGACATTACATCAAAGTTGGATCAGCCTGTAGTGTGGTTTTCCACTTTAATTTTGAGTGTGACTCCAAATCCAGACCTCCATGGGTTGATAAATTTGATTTCCATTGATAATTGTTGTGTGATTTTGTTGTCAGCACATTCAACTGTGTAAAGAAAAAAGTATTTAATAAGAATATTTCATTAATTCAGATCCAGGATGTGTTATTTTAGTGTTCCCTTTAGTTTTTGAGCAATGTATTATTATTCGTTTTTCACAAGCGTAGCAGGATGGGCTATCAGCTGAACAATAGACTATTCAACCTTTACTAAAGAATGACCTAATAGCCGAACCCCCCCCCCCAACAAATCATTTGTATCTATCCATCTACCTACACATGTATCTACCTACACAAGGTTAATGTTCTGGAGAAAAATATATATATCATGGCTCCCGAGTGGTGCAGCGGTCTAAGGCACTGCATCTCGGTGCAAGAGGCTTTTACTACAGTCCCTGGTTCGAATTCAGGCTGTATCACATCCGACCGTGATTAGGAGTGCCATAGGGCGGCGCACAATTGGCCCAACGTCATCCGGGTTTGGCCGGCGTAGGCCTTCATTGTAAGTAAGAATTTGTTCTTACCTAACTTGCCTAGTTAAATAAAGCTTCAATTTAAAAAAACAACTGCCAGCAACCGCAGCGCAATCAATAGGAGGTGAACAGTGGCTGGTGCTGAAAATATAGCTAACTTGTTACGCAGGTTTTGCACACCAACAGATGGAAAAAACCTACACCAGTCGAGCAATTCATTTCAACAATAATCTTCATTTTAATTTGACTTTACAAACAACAAGAGGGCTTTATAGGAGTCTAGAATGTATCCCATCATGCAAATGTTTCCTATTAGCAGGACAATAGATTTTTTTATAGCACGACTACTGTTGTGAAAATCACTCAACTTGCAATGTATTCGATGCTTAACTCAAAAAAGCATTTCTTCATCAACATCTTTATGCTTTTGTTAATCTTCTTGATCTTCTTCCTTTTTTTCTGTAGCAATTTTGAGCAAATTGCTCAAGGGCCACGGTTGATTTGTCTGTGAAGATGACGTTATTGAATGTCTCGCCAGCTTTGATTCATGCCTGGGCCTGCAGGACACAAAGTTCTTTGTTTGTCAGACGAATCACTAGAATCATTGACTCACTCACGCGTTGAAAAGGGCGAGGAACGAGATGGAGTCACAATCCATGTCAGGCACACATGTGAGCTCTGGAATTACACCTCCGACGGGCAGAGTCAACATACGTGGCGGGTTTGTCAGGTCTTCGGTTTACCCTGACATTTCCATTTCTCTTCTGACAACTTGACCAACTGCTCACCAGGCACAGCAAAGGCCGCCCGGACCGTTATGCTGTTCTGCTATTCCAAGGATGTGTAACTGAAGAGAGATTCCACGAGTGGGCACAGAATACATAGCCTTCCCACTGCGGACGTCTATTTCAGCACCGTTTCACGCTGCTCCGAGACAAGCATTGAGAAACAAAAATGTTCAAATATTCCATGATATTCTTAAGATATGTGTTGACTAAAGGTCTGCAAAATAATCAAGTTAGGTTTCTCCAGAAATAAATAATTCAAAATAACAAACTGGCTTTATTTAGAAATGAGAGAGAATGCCTCACCCCATGTTCAAGAATTGCCTTTTTCTCGCTCACTCTAGGTTAAATAAAAACGAAATCTCCAAAATATAATTCATTTTTAAACAAAGCGATTATTACTATTATTAATTAATTTAGAATTATATAAAAGCCCCTTAGATATTCTCAGATATTCTCACAGAAAAATGATTGCGTCGATACTACAGAACAGTACAAAACAAGCGAGCACACATGGTTAATGTTCTGATCATTTAAAAAATAAATAATATATATAACATTTTTCACTGAGCCTTTCCATAAGTCCACGCAAGTTTCTTCAACTGTCTTCTGACTGTAATTAGAGAGAAAAGCCTACAACTATTTTAGCATGGTTTCGCACTGCTCTGAGGCAAGACTGGTCTTGATAAATCAATGAGATTTTTATTTTCACTTCATCTCTGTTGGGGTATTGGTTAGACAATAATTAGAAAATTAGGGTGCAGAAATGTTATGCTCTTAGTGTAACCTTTATTTAACTAGGGAAGTCAATTAAGAACAAATTCTTATTTACAAGGACATCCTACTCCTTCCTTGTGCCCTGCGGGGAGTCTTTAGCTAAATAGCCCAGTACTGTACTGCCGACTGTCACGTTGTACAGTGCCATATTTTCCATTCCATCCTGAGGGAAACCAAGAGGGTTTTTTGTTTTTCTTGGAATAGAAAAAACACAATATGAATCAAATGAATTAAGCAAGTACCATCAAAAGTTTGGAAACACCTACTAATTTCATTTTTTTTTTTACTATTTACTACAATGTTGAATAATAGTGAAGACATCACAACTATGAAATAACACCGGTCTCCCGTGTGCCCTGCATTCTGTAGTACAGACGTGGCCTGCTCTCCCTTATGGAAGGAATTAGGCACCTTCCCATGTTTACTACAGTATGTATTGTAGACTGCACAGTAGCCTAATAAATAAATACACATTTCATTAATAAAATAATGATGAAAAAAATACTCTTTCAAAATGCAGATGTTGATTTAGTTATGGATCCATAACGAATTTCTATGGGAATAAATATCACTGATTTACAGAAATATTGGAACAAAGTTGTCTAATGAAGGCAAACATTTTAGAATCCTCCAATCCTGTAGCCTATTCCCCAACCATCGCGTTGTACAGTGCCATATTTTCCATGCCATCCTAACAGAAACCCTGAGGTTTTGTTTTTCTCTGAATAGAAACACCATAATATTAATCAAATTAATTAAGCCAAATTTCTTAAAAATCAATCCCATATACTATGTTACTACAAAAAAGGTTTTAAATTCTCTGGTAATGTCAATACAGAATACTATCAAATTCTCAAAGAAGCACTCTGGTGGTCAAACTAGCAATAACTTGAAGTAACAAAAAAAAATGTCTGACAATTAAATGACGTGCCACAGAATGCTGTGGCAGCACGCAAGGTGTGCTGCAGTATGACGCAACTTTTAAAGGAGGAACCACCGTATGTACTGTCAACTGTGGGACCTTAAATAGGTAGGTATGTGCCTTTTCCAAATCATGTCCAATCAATTGAATTTACCACTGGTGGACTCCAATCAAGTTGTAAAAACATCTCAATGATCAATGGAAACAGGATGCACCTGAGCTCAATTTCAAGTCTCATAGCAAAGGGCCTGAATACTTATGTAAATAATGTTATTCTATATTCAATTTTTAATACATTTGCAAAAAAAATCTTAAAACCTGTTTTCACTTTGTCCTTTTGGGGTATTGTGTGTAGATTGATGAGGGAAAAATATTTTCATCCATTTTAGAATGAGGCTGTAGCGTAACAAAATGTGGAAAAAAGTGAAGGGGTCTGAATACTTTCCTAATGTACTGTATTTAATGAGATGATTAGTGATTCATTTACATTTGTCCCTCATTTAGCACATATATTTTCAGTCATATCCAATACCAGGTGTATCAAACTCCGTTATTTGAATGATGCGTGTATGCAGATAGACAGACTAGAAATGTTTTAATAATTTCATTTTTTTTGGGTGAAGCTTGCCACTCCCTTTAGCACACAACATGCTTCGATTCACCCTGTCACAAGGAGATGTATGGTTGATTTAAGAAGAAATTGTCAACCCTGTTACATTCAACCCTCTTACTTTATTTGGTACTTAATAGGCACTTATGATAGTCAAGTTGATCATGTGCTCTTTTTATGACCGAATGTTAAAATGAGGCGAATTTACACTTCTCAAAAAGGCCCAGAATTGGTGGAATGATCCATGCCATGTTAGGGTACTAGGGGGTAACTAGCACCCCCTAAGAACAATGTTGAATTGCTGACACAAGAAATAAATGTTTGGTATGTGCATTTAACCTATGAAGGTCATGCTAAGGCAAATAAAATAAAAGTTAAATAAATGGCTACAGTTTACACTTTTTTAGTTATTTCATGAAATGTTTTTTAGATAGGGGTGTTTTTTAAGTACCGGGGTAACTGCCCCCCGGGTAGAAGATTATGGCATAGAGTTTCACACAAGTGTGTTAAAATCCATTTAATCAGTTTTATTTAGAAATTATTTAGTAAGTAATACTTAAAAGCTAAATCTAGCTGTCTTATTTTAATGATAAAAAAATATTGGTGTAAATTGTGTTGCACATGTCACTATTAATATCTGCACTATGAGGAGATTTTTAACTCACCTGCACATTCATTTTCTTTGTTCTTTCATTGTTGCTTCTTTTCCTTACAATCCATTATGTACAATTTCACTAAATAGTATTGGAATAATGCAAGATTTTAAATCCCTGCTGTCTTTAAATTGACATTCAAGAGCAAAAGGTTTTCAATAGCTTTTTTAAAATTCATTAAAAATAAATATATTAATTGGAATATAATATTGGAATGGAATATAACTAATAACATGAAATAACATTGGAATATAACATTTAATAACAATAAATCATAAGTTAACTAATTCAGTGTAACATTGATGTTGCATCTCTTTTGCTCTGCTATTGCACAACCCATGAGCCCAACTCCTGCAGTGCTCACACCTAATCCAGTCCCCACCTGTGACTGAAACCAGCACCTCATAGAAAAGACCCTCTGCACCCCCTTCTTTGGTGGCTGATGTGGCTTGTTGTGTTGCACCAACCTTCTTTGAGACCAATTTTTTTTTGAAGAACCTGATTTGTTTTCTTACTCTCTCTCTTTTCTTCTTGTTGATGTTTCTGTCGAGCATTTTCCTCCAGCAACCTTTTGTAAGGTGAGGCTGTCAGTACAGCTGCAGACTCTGCCTTCCTCTTCCTCTGCCTCACCTCCTGGAGCCTCGGCCACAACTCCAATAGAACTGCTGCAGCTGTTGGTTGTTGGTTTAAGCAAAAACAACAGGAACACAATAAACACTGCTAATCACTATATGCAAATATATATTCCCTAACAAATATATATTACCAACATTTGGAGCAAGGGTAGGCTGCACGGTGGAGGTTGTGGCGGAGGTAGATGTCGCGGAGGTAGAGGTTTCGGCGTTAGAGCTGGTGGTGTAGGTAGAGCTAGTGATGGTGGCGGTAGAGGTGGCGGTGGTAGAGCTGGTAGCTGCATCGGTGGCAGCGGTAGAGCACTGTGGTTCAATGGATTCTTTGCATTGAAAATAAACGACCATAACAATACATCGGTGTAAGTACAACAAACACTTTCTACCAAGTAGATGCTTCTTCTGCTACTTTTCGTTAATTTAGATAACTTTATCTTACTGGCAATGGGCTCAGGCTCCTCTATAACCTCAGCGACCATGAAGTCTGCCTCTGTGAAGATGTCCTTCTCCAAAGGCCACAGCCCACTGGCCCAGAAGCCCTCCACTCCTCTCTCCACACTGGCCACCTTGTTATAGATCTTTGTGAAGAGTCTAGCCATTTGGTATATACATATCCTTTTCCCAGGATGCATCGTCATCCACTGATCTGCTGCCCTGTTGTAAAAGGCCATCAGACCCTTAAACGGTACAGTCTAACGGCTGCATTTTGTGGCTGCAGTGGGGTGGTAGAGTGATGAGAATCAGACCCTGGCCTCTTGCTGTCAGAACAGCCTCCAGGGTCTTATGGGAGTGGTGCCCATCGAGGATGAGGATGTGGGGTTCCTCAGGGGTGCAACCAACACTGTGGATGAAGTCGTGGAGCCAGTCGACAAAGATGGCACTGTCGACTCAGCCTGAGTCACTCACCCTTCCAAAGGACCGTGCAGGTGCTCCAACCAGCAGCTGTTCGCTCATATGAAGAGGGGCAGTGCGTACTGCCTCGCTACACTGATAGCACAAATTACTGTGACTGTGAAGCCACTCTGCGCTGGTCAACCATGCAACCCGTTTTGTTCCCTTGGTGGCCACCACAGGCAACAGTTTCTGGACTTTTGTCCATGTTCCAAATCTTTGTTTGCCCGATGTCCCTGATGCTGTTAAAAACGTCCTTGTAGGCCGTAAAAAAAAAAAACTGGTCAACCTTAAGCTTATTAAAGCCCACGGCCCTCGCAAGACTGGTTGCTTGCGATACTCAAACTGACAGTTGAGGGTTGCGCTTCATTAAGCAACTGAACCAATCCACCCATGCATACCCCTTTACTTTGATGAACCTGTGCTTGATTCCCATCCTCTCTGTCAGATCAAAGGCGAGTCTTCTCACGTCCCATGATGCGATTGACGAGGTCCCTTTCAGACGCGAAAGAGAAGACTGACGCCCCACCCATTTGGCTGAAAGCCTGGGTTTTTCACCTCCTTTCCTCTGTGGTGCCATAGGGTTCTTGGTGGAATGTTGAACACCCTGGCACGCCCCTTTAAGGTCTATTGCCTTCAGGGGATGCTGTATCACCCCCGAGACGGAGTTACCCCCTAGTACCCTAATAATGGTATCGAGTGAGAATGACTAACAAAATCAATGGGGGCCCTCTGGAGGTCAGGGCCCCTGGGCACATGCCCTGCGTGCCTGGTTGGTACTCAGCCATGATTACTACAAGTTTAGTTAGCTGGCTCTATTAAACAGCCTGCGTAGTATTTTCTTCCAGATATCTGTGTGCCTTTTCCTCAATTAGTTATTAAAGGACCATAATAACATTGCTACATTAACTGAGAAAAGTAACGCAGCAATGGGACAGATTATTAGAGTAGGTACCGAAAGGGGACGTGACCGGTGTTCTCATATTGTGCTGGCAAGCAGGCGATAGGCTCTTCTGTTGATCCTCGTCAGCTGCTATCATGAAACCCCACTGTGCCCATGGCTTGGTGTGCAGTCCGGTACAGAACTCCACCGAATAGTTTACGCCGGCGGCCAAGCGATTTTGAATGAGACGGCAGAGACCGTCTAATTTAGTTTTGATTAGAATTTCGATGCGCGCTATAATTCGGTAATTCCAAGGGGAAGATCGGCTCTGCATTCCGTGTCACATTACGGCGACTGGGCTATCTGTCGCCATTAGGGTAGCCTTCCAATGGTAGGCTACTCGATTGACGGTTTTTAATTATATTTTTAGGTATAAGTGTAGTTTTCGTCTAATGAGATCTGCGGTTTACTGATAGGCTTGGTTTCTGCGCTTTCAAGGATACGACAACGACACGTCCGAGGAGCAATTGACTCGTGCGAGTGTTTTTTCTTATCTGTGTCCACGAGCTGAGGAGAAGAAGCCGCAATCATGTTCGAGGCGAGAGGGATTCTTTTTATTCTGCTTGACATAGTCTGTTTAATTATCGGTATGTATCTGGTTGACTTGCGTATTATGTTGTTACATTGTAATGAGTTAACCTTGTTTCCGTAATGATGTTTTTGACAATCGCTGTCACGTGCATGCACAGGCTATGGCGTTGGGAGACCGTGGGTTTGAGATTCGATATTAGCCAGACATTTGGACCTTCAAATTCAATAGCTCGTTAACAACTTTAGGTACATACCTCAGGTTAAGCTGTTTACGAAGGCAAAAGTTGTACAACATTGCACAGGTCTTATTTTTTAGAATCATATGGTAACGGTGTAGGCAGCGTGGCTCACCATCAATGCAACCAGTTAGGGACCGTCGACAAAGTACATGATCACAATATTGAAATGTCAATAGCTCTTCAACCACATGACTTAGCAACATATTTTCAGTTGTCCATTATTCCTTACAAAGAGAGCTGTGTTGCACATCCGTTGGCTTTGTCATAAAATGATTCTATAAAAAGAAATGTATAATTTAATTAAAACAATTCTCACAATTCAATAGCTCCTTGATCACATGACCAAGGCACTTCAAACCAATTTTGTATTGCTTAATGGAGAGGGACATTGCCACCCTTTGGTAAAAAAAAAAAATAAGCACATATACGATTTTATATAAATATTGAAAGTTTAGAATTTCAATAGCTGTTCACCCACGTGACTTAGCAACCTCATTTCAACTGTCATTTTACATGTAAATGCCAATATTGAATTATTACGCTGTTGTAGTTGGCTATACATTCAGTAGCATTTTATGCCTTCACAATGTTCATGGCTAGTGCAGAGAAGTTTCATACACAGGTCTGTAGAGATGTTAACCTCAGTCTAAGCCGTGGGGTGTGGTGGTTCTACTAAGCTAACATATGGAATTGTTTTAAGATAGCCTAATGATCCAAGGTATGACTATCTGATTTAGAATTTTAGGACCCTTTTTTAAAAATGAAATAATATTTTGATAAAATATAGAATTGCCTTTATTACTAAAGCCCATAGAAACACGTTGAATTGGGTTTGGGCTTGGGCAGTATCCAGATTGTCATACCGACCTTGTGCCATACCAGGATATTTGGTAGTACTGGCACTGAACACAAGGGGCACTATTTTCAAACTCCACAGATCTTCTGTTATCCAAAAGTTAGCATTGCTAACTAAATTCTAACGAGCGCATTGCAAGCATTTGATACAGTCTGACTTAAAGTATTTGCAGGACAGACTTCCCAGTTCATAAAGTTAGACAGCAAGGCTCTTGATCCATGAGGGGATACTGATCAAGAGCCTTGCTGTTGCCAAGCTAAGCTTGATTTTGGAAGTAACTAACCACTTAGCTAGATTGCTAACTAGCTATTAAATTAGCAAACCAATGCACAACTACAGAACATTAAGCACAGTTTAGACCATTAGCTTAATAAGTATAAGATAGCTATACTGAACAAAAATATAAACAGAACATGTAAAGTGTTGGTCCCATGTTTCATGAGCTGAAATGAAACATCACAGAAATGTTAAATGTGAACAAACATCTTTTTTCTCTCAAATTTAGTGCATAAATTTGTTTACATCCCTGTTAGTGAGCATTTCTCATTTGCCAAGATAATCCATCCACCTGACAGGTGTGGAATATCGAGAAGCTAATTAAAAATCTTTATCAGTACACAGGTGCACCTTGTGCTGGGGGACAATAAAAGGCCACTCTAAAATGTGCAGTTTTGTCAAACAACACTACCACACATGTCTCAAGTTTTGAGGGAGTGTGCATTTGGTATGCTGACTGCAGGAATGACCATCGGAGCTGTTGCCAGATAATTTGTTTATTTCTCTGCCATAAACGGCCTTCATCGTTTTAGAGAATTTGGCTGTTCGTCCAACCGGCCTCACAACCGCAGACCATGTGTAACGACGCCAGTCCAGGACATCCACATCTGTCTTCTTCACCTGCGGAATCATCTGAGATCAGTCACCCGGAGAACTGATAAAACTGTGGGTTTGCACAACTGAAGAATTTCTGAACAAACTGTCAGATAACATCTCAGGGAAGCTCATCTGCTTGCTCATCATCCTCACCAGGGTCTTGACCTGACTGCATTTTGGCGTCGTAACCGACTTAGTGGGAAATTGCTCACCTTCGATGGCGACTGACATGCTGGAGAAGTGTGCTCTTCACAGATGAATCCCGGTTTCAACTGTACCTGCAGATGGCAGACAGTGTGTATGGCCTCGTGGGCGTGTGGTTTGCTGATGTCAACGTTGTGAACAGTGCCCCATAGTGTCGGTGGGATTATGGTATGGGCAGGCATAAGCCACGTACAACGAACACAATTTCATTTTATCTATGGCTATGTCGTGCCATTTATCACCTCATGTTTTAACATGATAATGTGCAGCCACTTGTCACAAAGATCTGTATGCAATTCCTGGAAGCTGAAAATAACCCAGTTCTTCCATGGCCTGCATACTCATCAGAAATGTCACCAATTGAGCATGTTTGGGATGATCTGGAGCGACAGAGTGTTCCAGTTCCTGCCAATATCCAGCAACTTCGACAGTCATTGAGGAGGAGTGTGAAAACATTCCACAGGCCACAATTGACAACCTGATCAACTCTGCGAAGGAGAAATGTTGCGCTGCAATAGGCAAATATGGTTACACCAGATACTGACTGGTTTTCTGATCCATGTCCCTAAGTTTTTTTTAAAGGTATCTGTGACCAACATATGTATATCTGAAATGGAGAACTAACATATTGCACAAATTGAATGCAGGTATTTACTTAAGTAGCTACAAATATTCACATTTATAAAATGTTTAAAAAACTTAGTTTCAATGATATTGACGTATTGGAAAAACCATCTCTTGGCTGTATCCAAATACACCGGTATACAGTATACCTCCCAAGCCTATTGAATAACACATTCATAAATGGGAAAAAAGACAGTCAAAAAATACATCTTAAGGTTTTGAAGTGTAAGAAAGATCAGGAAATATTTCTGTTTTTTTGGACACATATTTAACCCTTTTATTTTTGTTGCCACAAAACTACCTCCATACTTCCATTCATTTGTATGGGTTACCTTCAGATGAGTCCCTTGACACCTGTAGGGGTCGTGGAGCAAAACAGAACATCATTGTGTTCGTGAGAGTCTCCCTTTCCACAGTGGGGTCATATCGGTCCGATTTTTGGGGTGTCTCATGGTCTGACAAACGTCGCTGTAGCTCGGCCACTTTCCACTGCAGATGCGGAAGGACGACAGATTTCTCTAGTCTAAAAAAGGCCAGTGTTATTGCTTCTTTAATCAGAACAACAGTTTTCAGCTGTGCTAACATAATTGCTAAAGTGTTTTCTAATGATCAATTAGCCTTTTGAAATGATAAACTTGGATTAGCTAACATGTGCCTTGGGGTTGGGGTTGTTACTGATAATGGGACTCTGTACGCCTATGTAGCTATTCCATTCAAATCTGTAGTTTCCAGCTACAATAGTCATTCACAACCTTAACAATGTCTACTGTATTTCTGATACATTTTATGTTATTTTCATGGATAAAAAATGTGCTTTTCTACCAAAAACATGGACATTTCTAAGTGACCCCAAACGTTTGAACGGTTGTGTGTGTTTGAATCTTTTTGTGAGAACTAAAGGCTATGCAATATGCCTTTCTATGTAAGGAATAATATACAATTGAAATGAGATTGCGTGGTTGAGCTATTGAAACGTAAATATTGTGATCATGCACTTTGTTGACGGTCCCTAACTAGTTACATTGAAGGTGTGCCAGGCTTTCTAAACATTGCGGTGTGATTTATGAGTCTCCGGTCCGAATTGGTGGACGTAAGACCTGTGCAATGTAAACCTTTTTTCCTTAATAAAGAGTCTAACCTGAGATTGGTAGCTCAAATCGTTCGCGAGCTATTGAAGTTCGAATGTCTGAATTTCTGTCCGATATTGAATCTCAAGCCAAGGTGGAAGACCAAGGGTGTGGTTATGTGTTGCCTATTGGTCAAGCGAGGGTGCGGTGCATCTTTCTTCAATAATTTGATTATAAATCATAAACAGCCGAACAAGTATTTTATTTACTGTTGCTGCTGGTTTACAGTAGTTGATTGATGTTGATCAGTTTGTTGCGGTTGCAATGTAATAGACAATGGTAACAAATGTAACTGTTGCGGTCTCGAATGATTGTTGCAATGTAACTCCCGACAAAATTTGTAGAACCATGGCGTGAGCATTGCTGTTGTTTAGATTGTATCGAGTTCCAGCCAACACCTCTATCGTGCATCCACACCATTATCTATTCAAAGCTGTCTTCTATTTCAGGCAATATTGAATTGCCATTCATTTGTGATGATTTATCCATTGATGCCTGGAAACATTGTGTTAGGGATTCTCTTAAAAGCTTTATGGATAACCCAACCTGTCTCATCATATACTTAGGAATTCTAAAATCATTACCTGGTCAATTTGTGTCAATTCTGCACTCAGTGCATTTTGTAATTTAGGCTACTTCTAACAATGCCTGGTTTATGAGATACTAGGCCTAAGTAATATAACATATAAAGTTCTGATAATCTCCTTTTCAGATTATGACTCATCTCAATAGATTTGTGTAGGGGTTTAATCTCATTCTGAATTATGGAAGTCCTGGATGAGTCATAGATAATGTATTCCAAAGTGCAGTGATCTAATTTAATTTCCCTGTGTGCTGAACGTTATCTAAGAGGCCCATGAACCTCAACATGTGAAGTTAATAGGACCGTGACAAATTAAAGCTAAGAGTCTATTTTATTTGGGAGGGGGGGACTTAAGGCATATACAGTTTTTACCATTTTCCATCCTTAGTTTTAGAAAAATGATTTGCCTTCTGTAAAATTTAAGAAGCATTGCCTTGTGCCTTGTAATTCTGTTACCAAAAACCCACATATCATAAAGATATTTAAAAATGTCTCCCTCATGAGGATGAAAGTTCACAGAAGTAACAAGTAAAGGTAGACTTACCAATTAGTTGGTGTTTTACTGATATCACATTTGTTTATGAATTAATAAGTGATTAAAACTCGTAATTCTGTAACGAAATTACTGCAATTGAATTGGCTACAATGGGAACTCATAGTAGTCACAAACCACAGTTAGGTCACCTGCTACTGTCCTCCCTTCCACTGACATACTGTTATGTTCAGCTGTTTTCTTTCTGTTGTTTGGTGGTCAAAGCAAGACTGTGAAAACAACAGTCTGGACAATCCTTCCCTCTTACTCCCTCCCTCTCTGCCGCCCTCTCTCGCTCTCCCTCTCTCTTTCCAGTTAATGTCACCTCTCCCTGCTCTTACTGACAGCTACCATGACACCACCACGCTTTCCATTTACTGTAACAAGCCAAATCAAATTTAATTTGTCAAACGCACCAAATACAACAGGTGTAGACTTTACCGTGAAATGCTTACTTATGATCCCTTTCCCAACAATGCAGAGTTAAAAAGTAAGAAATTAGTACACAAAGGAAATAGTAATGTAATAAAATAATATACAAGGATTACCGGTACCGAGTCAATGTGCAGGGATACGAGGTAATTGAGGTAATATGCACATGTAGATAAGGGGTCAAAGTAACTAGGCAATCAGGATAGATAATAAACAGAGTAGCAGCGTATGTGAAGAGTGTGATCGTGTGTGGAGTCGATATGCATTTGTATGTGTGTGTGTGTGTGTGGTTGGAGGCCAGTGAGTGTGCATAGAACCGGGGCAAGAGAGTCCGTGCAAATCAAAAGGGGATCAATGCAAATAGTCAGGGTAGACATTTGATTAACTGTTCAGCCGTCTTATGGCTTGGGGGTAGAAGTTATTCAGGAGCCTTTTGGTGCCAGATTTGGTGCTCTCTGCTGCCGCTTGCTGTGCGGTAGCAGAGAGAACAGTCTATGGACTTAGGTGACTGGAGTCTTTGCCATCTAGGACCTGGTATAGAGTTCCTGGATGGCAGGGAGCTCGGCCACAGTGATGTACTGGGCCGTACGCACTACCCTCTGTAGCGCCTACGGTCAGATGCCAAGCAGTTGCCATACTAAGCGGTGATGCAGCCAGTCAAGATGCTCTCAATGGTGCAGCTGTAGAACAGTGAGGATCTTACAGCCCATGTCAAATCTTTTCAGCATCCTGAGCAGTTTAGCATGGAAATCTTGGTGGGGCAAAAATAAAGTGGAATGCATGCCAGGGAAGCCTCTAAACAATACATTAATTGCACTATAACGTTGACAAACAATGCCCACATAAAGTTGTCCCAATAGCAGTCCCAACACCTTACCACTGCTACACCTGGCTTTCAGCAGAGCCTTGTCTGGCAGCGAAACAGTTAATTCAGCCTAATTTACTGCCTTTAAAAAAAAAAAACATAGCTTATATAGCTGACTTGCTTAAACAAATTTCGAATGACAATTGAGATGTACAAACTATGGCATAAGGGGACGACAAGCGGATAAGAGACAATCCCTAATTTTGATTAAGACATTAATGAGCGAGCTAGGACGGACGTAGTCAATATAACTATTTGTTCAGCAGTTTTGAAATGTACGGCGACAGAATTCAGAACATGGTCCGTTCTTACAGTGCTCTCCCTGTACACCAAGTTAGAAGTGTAGGATAAATAAAGGGGGCATATAAGCAGACAATGAAAGCTCTTACAATATTCAATTATTATATTTCTCTCGAACAGGTTATAGGCTACAGCAGAACAGTAGGCGAAATTAAGAGGAGTAAATAAACCAAATTATTAGGGTGAGGCACATGGGCTACTAACATCTTACTACACAACATACTTTCTTATATACAGTATACATAAGTGTAATACTCTCTCCCTGGCATATTACTTAATTTATGAAGCAGCATACAATACATTTTTCGACTCGCATTGTTGTGCTCGGCTCACTTGAACAGGAAGGTGGCGCGGCGGTCCTCCGAGTTTAGTTGTTTTGAGCGTAGCACAAATCATGCTTCATTGACAGCATGGCCAATATTGAATGTTAATCATTTTAAACTTAATCCTAGATTTGGGACCACACAGCCACTGTCACTGTTTCCTTCCAAACCAGTTGTTGAATTTGCTATTTCCAACTTGTTGTGTAATGTTTGTTCAATGTCCGATGAGCACCGATGCGTTTTGTCTATAATTTCTCTTCATATGAAAAGGATTTGCCAGTAGATTGCCGACTTGATTTATGATGATGACTGCTAGCTAAGATTGGACTGATCATGTCAACATAATACTTTCACAATCAAAGCTACTGTGGTGCGGCAGGTAGCCTAGTGAGCGTTGGGACAGTAAACGAGAGGTTGCTGAATTGAATCCCCAGACCGACAAGGTAAAATTCTGTCATTCTGCCCAAGCAAGGTAGTTAACCCACTGTTCCCCAGGCGCCGAAGAAGTGGATGTCGATTTTAAGGCAGCCCCCCGCACCTCTCTGATACAGAGGGGTTGGGTTAAATGTGGAAGAGTTTTTCAGTTGTACAACTGACTAGGTATCCCCCTTTTCCTCCTAAATAAAACATGATTTGATGTCATTTTATCTGTGGCCAATGACCTTGAGCCTTCTTGGATGGGCACTTCTATGGCAGCAGCCGAAGGGATAGAATTTTCAATGTTTCTTCTTACACTTGGCAGTGACGTAAAGTCCCCATGAGTGACAGAACACTGAGCCAATCATGATGCAAAACTCTATTTTCTGCTGCCTTGCCCCACCACCACAAAGCACTGAGCTGAAACACCTGCATTTTGGAGCTGCCTTACAAACATGGTCTCTTTTTTGTTTTGTTGAGTATGTGGCTTTATTAACTCAATGATATATATATATATATATATATATATATCATTTTCTACTTTGTTTGCAAACTGATATGTGACACGTATTAATGCCAAAATAACATTCAAAAAAGGCAAGCTCCCCAAAAATATATATACAGTGCCTTGCGAAAGTATTCGTCCCCCTTGAACTTTGCGACCTTTTGCCACATTTCAGGCTTCAAACATAAAGATATAAAACTGTATTTTTTTGTGAAGAATCAACAACAAGTGGGACACAATCATGAAGTGGAACGACATTTATTGGATATTTCAAACTTTTTTAACAAATCAAAAACTGAAAAATTGGGCGTGTAAAATTATTCAGCCCCTTTACTTTCAGTGCAGCAAACTCTCTCCAGAAGTTCAGTGAGGATCTCTGAATGATCCAATGTTGACCTAAATGACTAATGATGATAAATACAATCCACCTGTGTGTAATCAAGTCTCCGTATAAATGCACCTGCACTGTGATAGTCTCAGAGGTCCGTTAAAAGCGCAGAGAGCATCATGAAGAACAAGGAACACACCAGGCAGGTCCGAGATACTGTTGTGAAGAAGTTTAAAGCCGGATTTGGATACAAAAAGATTTCCCAAGCTTTAAACATCCCAAGAAGCACTGTGCAAGCGATAATATTGAAATGGAAGGAGTATCAGGCCACTGCAAATCTACCAAGACCTGGCCGTCCCTCTAAACTATCAGCTCATACAAGGAGAAGACTGATCAGAGATGCAGCCAAGAGGCCCATGATCACTCTGGATGAACTGCAGAGATCTACAGCTGAGGTGGGAGACTCTGTCCATAGGACAACAATCAGTCGTATATTGCACAAATCTGGCCTTTATGGAAGAGTGGCAAGAAGAAAGCCATTTCTTAAAGATATCCATAAAAAGTGTTGTTTAAAGTTTGCCGCAAGCCACCTGGGAGACACACCAAACATGTGGAAGAAGGTGCTCTGGTCAGATGAAACCAAAATTGAACTTTTTGGCAACAAAGCAAAACGTTATGTTTGGCGTAAAAGCAACACAGCTGAACACACCATCCCCACTGTCAAACATGGTGGTGGCAGCATCATGGTTTGGACCTGCTTTTCTTCAGCAGGGACAGGGAAGATGGTTAAAATTGATGGGAAGATGGATGGAGCCAAATACAGGACCATTCTGGAAGAAAACCTGATGGAGTCTGCAAAAGACCTGAGACTGGGACGGAGATTTGTCTTCCAACAAGACAATGATCCAAAACATAAAGCAAAATCTACAATGGAATGGTTCAAAAATAAACATATCCAGGTGTTAGAATGGCCAAGTCAAAGTCCAGACCTGAATCCAATCGAGAATCTGTGGAAAGAACTGAAAACTGCTGTTCACAAATGCTCTCCATCCAACCTCACTGAGCTCGAGCTGTTTTGCAAGGAGGAATGGGAAAAAAATTCAGTCTCTCGGTGTGCAAAACTGATAGAGACATACCCCAAGCGACTTACAGCTGTAATCACAGCAAAAGGTGGCGCTACAAAGTATTAACTTAAGGGGGCTGAATAATTTTGGACGCCCAATTTTTCAGTTTTTGAATTGTTAAAAAAGTTTGAAATATCCAATAAATGTCATTCCACTTCATGATTGTGTCCCACTTGTTGTTGATTCTTCACAAAAAAATACAGTTTTATATATTTATGTTTGAAGCCTGAAATGTGGCAAAGGGTTGCAAAGTTCAAGGGGGCCGAATACTTTCGCAAGGCACTGTATATTTTTGCAAAAATGTGATGCTCAAAACAGGTGGGGCTCTAAACGATGGGTCGCCCCTGCTCCTGAGGGGGAAGAGGCATTTTCGTGCCCTCTTCACGACTCTGTTGTTGATGTGGACACTGAGGAACTTGAAGTGTTCGACCTGCTCCACTACAGCCCTATCGACGTGAACAGGGGAGGCTCGGCCCTGCGTTTCCTGTAGTGCACGATCAGCTCCTTTGTCTTGCTGATGTTGAGGGAGAGGTTGTTAAATAAACCATTGCCAGGTCTCTGACCTCCCTATAGGTTGTCTTATCGTCGTCGGTGATAGTGTCGCCGGCATACTTAATGACGGCGTTGGAGTCGTGCAAGCAGTCTTGGGGGAAGGAGGGGACTAAATGATTCCATATGTGGTTGCTACATGATTCCATGTGTTATTTCATAGTTTTGATGTCGTCACTATTATTCTACAATGTAGAAAATAGTAAAAAGAAACCCCCTGGAATGATGGTCTGTCCAACCGTTTGACTGGTACTGTACATGGACACAATAAATACAACAGAGTAACTCTACATGTAATAACATGAATATAAACAGAGCAAATGAATGGAATACAGTATTGACGTCAATAGCACAACATTGATAGTGATAAATAGAACAAAGGACTGTATGAATATAAACAAACATGTAATAACATGCAGTGCAGGACCAGCTAGATGTCCTTAGCCAATCAGAGGGTGCATGGTCAGTTCAGAGTGTGGGGCAAGCAGGCACCAGCTGATTGGCTGAGACCCATGGGCTGTGCGCAGATCGATATCTCACAATGAGGAGAGCTGGACTCTGCAGAGCCAGCCAAACGTAAACCGATGTGCACATAAACAATGTGAAATAGTGTCTACAATGAGTGTTTTTATTCACTTTGATTAGCAGATGGTGCCGTAGGACTTCTGTTAAGGACCCTCGTCCAACTACGTCAACATTTGCAAATGGCTGATTTATAGAATTTGTTAAATTGACGTCCAGCTGGTGTTGTTAGCAATAGCATAGGGCTAAGTATGTCAGGTTATCTGATGGTTGAAAAGGCTTGTTCCATCGCGTGCCACTATGTCCAAGATTTTATTTGGTAGATGAGGATTTAGAGACTCAACAATTCAAACTGTTTCTAATATTCACAAGTATGGCCCCTCAATCACCAATGTCATAGATTTGTGACTACGGATAACTTCATAGCTGTCTCTTGAAATTGTGGTCTATCGGTAAATCATAGGGATGTGTGTGTTTTGTCAGGCTTGCTCACGTAACTAAACCCATATGGTTGGTTTTAAGTTACTCTGCCGGTCGCAAGAAACCTTCATGTACATATCATGGCAGCATGTGTGTGGTGCTTTTACCTCTGCACTTTCACAGACAACCAAGTAACCTAAACATATTAAGGTGTTGTAACAGCCTATTTGAATGTTTGTGACTTGACTTTTCAATGTGACCACACTCTTTAACTACACTCTTTCCCGAGGCCCAGAAGCCTCCTAGCCTAGTATTAATGGAGTGTATTGGTGCATGGATATCTCTGCACTGAAGCATAACCATGACCAGTGTCCTCCCTTGTCCTCTTTGAAGAGAGGAGGCCAAGACAGGATCAGATTATGAGAGAGAGAGAGAGGGAGGGAAGGGAGTCCTGGGATGTTGTTGTGGCCTGCTGTGTTTTACACACCCACAGGCGCTCTCAGCTGTCACGCCACTCAATTTAACGAGGTGGCACAGCTGACAATGAGAAATGAAAAACCCAGATATAGATACCAGACAGGAAAGAGAGAGCAGCTTGGAAGGTTTGGTTGTGGCTGGCTACTAGGCTATAGGTAGCAGGGTTGGGATCAATTCCATTTTCAATTCAAGTCAAAAACTCCTCAAAACAATGTAAATTCACTTCCTAATTGACTGAGTAGAAAACTGAATTGACCCCAACCCTGTTGGACGTGTACTCGGAACATGCACTGATCAGCTGGCAAGTGTTTTCACTAACATTTTCAACCCGTCCCTGACCCGGTCTGTAATACCAACTTGTTTCAAGCAGACTACCATTAGTAGTGCCCAAGAAAGCCAAGGTAACCTGCCGAAATTACCATTGCCCCGTAGCACTCGCAAATATAGCCATGAAATACTTTGAAAGGTTGGTCATGGCTTACATCAACACCATCATCCCAGCCACCCTGGACGCACTCTAATTCAAATCCCGCTCCAACAGATCCACAGATGACAAAATCTCTATTGCACTCCACACTGCCCTCACCCACGTGGACAAAAGGAACACCGACGTAAGAATGCTGTTCATTGACTACAGCTCAGTGTTCAACACCATAGTGCCCTCCAAGCTCAGGACCCTGGGACTGAACACCTCCCTCT
Source organism: Oncorhynchus clarkii lewisi (assembly GCF_045791955.1). Lineage (NCBI taxonomy): Eukaryota > Metazoa > Chordata > Actinopteri > Salmoniformes > Salmonidae > Oncorhynchus > Oncorhynchus clarkii. The sequence goes on from NC_092151.1 coordinate 43,951,432, forward strand.
GCAACTGGATCATGGACTTCATGACAGGCCACGCCTAGTGAGGGTAGGCAACAACACATCCGCTATGCTGACCATCAACACGGGGGCCACACAGGAGTGTTTGCTTAGGCCCCTCCTGTAGTCTGTTTACCCACGACTGTGTGGCCTCCCACGAATCCAAAACCATCAGGTTTGCTGACGACATGACGGTGGTAGGACTGATCACCGACGATGATGAGAAAGCCTATACGGAGGAGGTCAGAGACCTGGCAGTGTGGTGCCAGAACAACAACCTCTCCCTCAATGTCAGCAAGACAAAAGAGCTGATCGTGGACTACAGGAAAGGGAAGGGCGGCTCCCTGCCATCTATACTAGGCAGTTTCTAGAGCAAGGCCCCCCAAAAAACTGACTCCAGCCACCTAAGCGAAAGACTGTTCTCTCTGATACCACACGGCAAGAGGTACCAGGGCACCAAGTTTGGAACCAACAGGACCCTGAACAGCTTCTACCCCCAAGGCATAAGACTGCTAAACAAGGCTGCTAAATAGCTAATCAAATGGCTACTCTGACTACTTTATTGACCCTTTCTTTTACTAACTCAATACACACACGCTGGACTCTACCCACGCATATACGTAAGGTGTCCGCATGCTCCCAGCTGAAACAGTTCGGAAAATGGCGTATATTTATTATTATGTTTGTTGTTTTTTTGGCTATGTTTTTTTCCGGCTGTTCGGGCACAATTTGTTTTCTAGGGGCAAGCCGAAGTCAGTAGCCGAACTCTACGCCCCCGCCTCGGCGATTGGTCAACAGTAGAGATTCTTCGATGAATTGCCTGTTGTCATTCAACGAGACGATTCGTTCTCATGCACATTCTTTCACTTGAGAAATACTGCACCAAACATCCTAGTCAGATGCAAAATTGCGCAACTAAGATCTCTACAACAAAAAAAAACGCTAAACGTTAATGACAGCTTTCTTGAGTTATCTTCGATTAATCCAGATTATTTTTATACTGGCTACTGTGTTTAAAAATGGACAAACAGTACTATTGCTACTTTTTTCAAGCGAATGTATTTTAAGGGAGTATGGGAGCACACTCATTCGGTTTGGGTAGCCAAGTTTGGCTAGGCGCCAGCTGAACTAAAGCATGCTGATGCCTTTACACTGACATCCCAACACACACACACAGTTGAAGTCTTACATACACCTTTGCCAAATACATTTAAACTCAGTTTTTCACAATTCTTGACATTTAATCCTAGTAAAAATTCCCTGTTTTAGGTCAGTTAGGAGATCCACTTTATTTTAAGAATGTGAAATGTCAGAATAATAGTAGTGATTTTATTTCTGCTTTTATTTCTTTCATCACATTCCCAGTGGGTCAGAAGTTTATATACACTCAATTAGTATTTGGTAGCATTGCCTTGAAATTGTTTACCTTTGGTCAAACATTTTGGGTAGCCTTCCACAAACTTCCCACAATAAGTTGGGTGAATTTTGGCCCATTTCTTCTGACAGAGCTGGTGTAACTGAGTCAGGTTTGTAGGCCTCCTTGCTCGCACACAATTTTTCAGTTCTGCCCACACATTTTCTATAGGATTGAGGTCAGGGCTTTGTTGGCCAGTCCAATACCTTTGACTTTGTTGTCCTTTAGCCATTTTGCCACAACTTCGGAAGTATGCTTGGGGTCATTTTCGACCAAGCTTTAACTTCCTGACTGATGTCTTGAGATGTTGCTTCAATATATCCACATAATATCCCTTGCTCATGAAGCCATCTATTTTGTGAAGTGCACCAGTGCCTCCTGCAGCAAAGCACCCCCCCGTGCTTCACGATTGGGATGGTGTTCTTCGGCTTGCAAGCATCCTCCCATTTTCCTCCAAACATAACAATACTCATTATGGCCAAACAGTTCTATTTTTGTTTCATCAAACCAGAGGACATTTCTCTAAAAAGTACGATCTTTGTCCCGATGTGCAGTTGCAAACCGTAGTCTAGCTTTTTTTATGGCGTTTTTGGAGCAGTGGCTTCCTTGCAGGTTATGTCAATATAGGACTTGTTTTACTGTGTATATAGATTATTTTGTAACTGTTTCCTTTAGAGGTCGACCGTTTAATCGGAATGGCCGATTTAATTAGGGACGATTTTCAAGTTTTCATAACAATCGGAAATCTGTATTTTTGGGCGCCGATTATTATTTTTTTTTTTTTAAAGTAAAAAATTAAACTAGGCAAGTCGGTTAAGAACATATTCTTATTTTCAATAACGGCCTAGGAACGGTGGGTTAACTGCCTTGTTCAGGGGCAGAACGACAGATTTTCACATTGTCAGCTCGGGGGACCCAATCTTGCAACCTTACAGTTAACTAGTCCAACGCAACAACGCTCTCTCTTGTTGCACTCCACAAGGAGACTGCCTGTTACGCGAATGCAGTAAGCCAAGGTAAGTTGCTAGCTAGCATTAAACTTATCTTATAAAAAACAATCAATCATAATCACTAGTTAACTACACATGGTTGATGATATTACTAGATATTATCTAGCTTGTCCTGCATTGCATATAATCTGACTGAGCATACAAGTATCTAAGTATCTGACTGAGCGGTGGTAGGCAGAAGCATGCGCGTAAACATTCATTCAAACAGCACTTTCGTGCGTTTTGCCAGCAGCTCTTCGTGGTGCGTCAAGCATTGCGCTATTTATGACTTCAAGCCTATCAACTCCCGAGATGAGGCTGGTGTAACCGAAGTGAAATGGCTAGCTAGTTAGCGCGCGCTAATAGCGTGTCAAACGCCACTCGCTCTGAGCCTTCTAGTAGTTGTTCCCCTTGCTCTGCATGGGTAACGCTGCTTCGATGGTGGCTGTTGTCGTTGTGTTGCTGTTTCGAGCCCAGGGAGGTGCGAGGAGAGGGACGGAAGCTATACTGTTATACTGGCAATACTAAAGTGCCTATAAGAACATCCAATAGTCAATGGTTAATGAAATACAAATGGTATAGAGAGAAATAGTCCTATAATTCCTATAATAACTACAACCTAAAACTTCTTACCTGGGAATATTGAAGACTCATGTTAAAAGAAACCACCAGCTTTCATATGTTCTCATGTTCTGAGCAAGGAACTGAAACGTTAGCTTTCTTACATAGCACATATTGCACTTTTACTTTCTTCTCCAACACTGTTTTTGCATTATTTAAACCAAATTGAACATGTTTCATTATTTACTTGAGGCTAAATTAATTTTATTGATGTATTATATTAAGTTAAAATAAGTGTTCATTCAGTATTGTTGTAATTGTCATTATTACAAATAAATGTGAAAAAAAATGGCCGACTAATCGGTGTCGGCTTTTTTGGTCCTCCAATAATCGATATCGGCGTTGAAAAATCATAATCGGTCGACCTCTATCTCCAGCATCTTCACAAGGTCCTTTGCAGCTGTTCTGGGATTGATTTGCACTTTTCACACCAAAGTATGTTTCTCTCTAGGAGACAGAACGTGTCTCCTTCCTGAGCGGCATGACGGCTGCGTGGTGTCATGGTGTTTACTTGCGTACTATTGTTTGTACAGATGAACGTGGTACCTTCAGGCATTTGGAAATTGCTCCCAAGGATGAAGCAGACTTGTGGAGGTCTACAATTCTTTTTCTGAGGTCTTGGCTGATGGCTTGACATCATGGGAAAATCAAAACAAAAAGAGGCACTGAGTTTGAAGGTAGGCCTTGAAATACATCCACACCTCTAATTGACTCAAATGACATCAATTAGCCTATCAGAATCTTCTAACGCCATGGCATTATTTTCTGGAATTTTCCAAGCTGTTTAAAGGCAGGCAACTTAGTGTATGTAAACTTCTGACCCACTGGAATTGTGATACAGTGAAATAATCTGTCTGTAAAATATTGCTGGAACAATTACTTGTGTCATGCACAAAGTAGAAGTCCTAACCAACTTGCCAAAACTATAGTTTGTTAACAATACATTTGTGGAGTGGTTGAAAAACAAGTTTTAAAGACTACAACCTAAGTGTATGTAAACTTCCGACTTCAACTGTACACGCTACATACGCCCACACACTCATAACATACGCGCACACACGCTCCTGCTACTGCTCCACATACGCTGCTGATACTGCTAAGTCTATTTATCCTGTTACCCCTACTTATAAACTCGCCAAAAAAAAGAAACGTCCTCTCACTGTCAACTGCGTTTATTTTCGGCAAACTTAACATGTGTAAATATTTGTGTGAACATAAGATTTAACAACTGTGACGTAAACTGAACAAGTTCCACAGACATGTGACTAACAGAAATTGAATAATGTGTCCCTGAACAAAGAGGGGGTCAAAGAGGGGGTCAAAAGTGTGGCCACCAGCTGCATTAAGTACTGCAGTGCTGCACTGCAATCTCTTCCTCAAGGACTGCACCAAATTTTCCAGTTCTTGCTGTAAGATACCCCACTCTTCCACCAAGGCACCTGCAAGTTCCTGGACATTTTTGGGGAGAATGGCCCTAGCCCTCACCCTCCGATCCAGCAGGTCACAGAAGGGCTCAATGGAATTGAGATCCGGGCTCTTCGCTGGCCATGGTAGAACACTGACATTCCTGTCTTGCAGAAAATCACGCACAGAATGAGTGGTATGGCTGGTGGCATTGTCATGCCGGAGGTTCATGTCAGGATGAGCCTGCAGGAAGGGTACCACATGAGGGAGGAGTATGTCTTCCCTGTAATGCACAGTGTTGCGATTGCCTGCAATGACAACAAGCTCAGTCCGATGATGCTGTGAGACACCGCCCCAGACCATGACGGACCCACCACCTCTAAATCGATCCCGCTCCAGATTACAGGCCTCGGTGTAACGCTCATTCCTTCAACGATAAACGCAAATTTGCCCATCACCTGGTGAGACAAAACCGCGACTCGTCAGGGAAGAGCACTTTTTGCCAGTCCTGTCTGGTCCAGCGACGGTGGGTTTGTGCCCATAGGCGACATTGTTGCCGGCGATGTCTGGTGAGGACCTGCCTTACAATAGGCCTACAAGCCCTCAGTCCAGCCTCTCAGCCTATTGCGGACAGTCTGAGCACTGATGGAGGGATTGTGTGTTCCTGGTGTAACTAGGGCAGTTGTTGTTGCCATCCTGTACCTGTCCCGAAGGTGTGATGTTCGGATGTACCAATCCTGTGCAGGTGTTGTTACACGTGGTCTGCCACTGCGAGAACGATCAGCTGTCCGTCCTGTCTCCCTGTCTTAGGCGTCTCACAGTAAGGACATGACAATTTATTGCCCTGGCCACATCTGCAGTCCTCATGCCTAAAGCACGTTCACACAGATGCGCAGGGACCCTGAGCATCTTTCTTTTGGTGTTCTTCAGAGTCAGTAGAAAGGCCTCTTTAGTGTCCTAAGTTTTCCTAATTGTGACCTTAATTGCCTACCGTCTGTAAGCTGTTAGTGTCTTAATGACCGTTCCACAGGTGCATGATCATTAATTGTTTATGGTTCATTGAACAAGCATGGGAAATAGTGTTTAAACCCTTTACAATGAAGATCTGTGAAGTTATTTGGATTTTAACAAATTATCTTTGAAAGACAGGGTCCTGAAAAAGGGACAATTATTACCTCGTACCTCTGCACATCGACTCGGTACTGGTGCTCCCTGTATATAGCCATATTTTTTTTTAAATTCGTTATTCACTGTGTATTTATTCCTCATATCACTATTTACATTTAAATGTAATATTTTTTTTATTACAAAGTTAACCCCTTTACCTCCTCTCTCCATCCACAGGGGGACTGCCCCTGGCAGCCTTTAACTTGGGCAAAATCAAGCCCTATCAGAGGGGCTTTTTCTGTAACGATGACAGCATCAGCTACCCCTTCCACCAGAGTACAGTCACCTCCATTGTGCTCTACACGGCGGGCTTCGCTCTGCCCATTTGCTGTGTAAGTAACAATAGTAGAATTTACAAACTAAGATATTTATTAGATTTTAACTGACCAAACATTGAACAGCCGTGTACATAATTACCAATGCGCCTCTGTTACTGTTAGTACTACACAATGACTAACAAACAGGCGGCAGTTCTATCTCAGGGAAAAGTTAAACGCATTGATATAATATAATACACATACGTATCACATAAAGATGTTCCATTTAGTTCTTATGTTACACCCCTGGTCATGATGCGTATCGTATCAGTAAGGCCTCAACATTAAGGAGGATGTCCACTGTGCTTAGGTGACCGAACCGAAGGGTTAAGTTCAACAAGGTCATACCCAATAAGCAAAACTAGTTGATGCCATTACAACCCTATAAACTGGTTGTAATCATGTTATTTCAACCAGCTTTGCCAACTGTGTAAGGGTTAACTCAAAAGAGGACATCCAGTCCACAAACAGTTCCCCATTCCCATGTCCTCATTTCATTTCACATATCCTGATTTCCACATGTCATTTCAGTCACCTGAGAAGCTTTTACAACACGAGCTACAGAGAGGTTTTCATCAACATTAGGCCTTTAGAGTCCAACGGGTCAGGGAGGAAGTCCTGGTGTTTGCAGGCGACTCACAGGAAGGGGGTTCTGGGGTTGAATATCTAAGAGCATGTAAGAGCACTTAAGATGAATGCACTCCCTGTAAGTTGCTCTGGATAAGAGCATCTGCTAAATGACTGAAATGTAATAAGATAGAGGACCTGGGAGTAACCAGCAAACCCCTGTGGTCAAGCGGTTTATTTTGTTACCCTGTTAACTAGGCCATTCAGACGTGATTTAAAGTTTAACTAGGAACGCGCATGCCCTCGCCTACCTCAGGATCTGTCTATTTCAGCCATCTATTTCTTGTGTTTTGAGGGGTGCAAAATCCACTTGTCACTTCAATCTCGCTGGATTGATTTTACTCCTGCGACACGCTTTCATCCTCTTGCTTGTGCCTATCAATTTTTCCCGTTTACGTTACGACCGCGGAAATGTTTGTAATGACCTGTCAAATGGTCTTAATGGAATACGCTAAAGCTTAGTCTGGGATTTAAACGCACCGTCTCGACACTTACATCACAAGAAAGAGAAGAAAAATGACTTTATTTTTATGGGTGTTCTTTTTTTGTGGAATTGAAAAAAGTTATAATTTAGCAGTTGAAATGTTCACAAATTACTTGCGCTGAAATGAAAGAAACTTCCGAAAATGAACACTCAAATTGTAGTGATCTCACAAACAACGTAAAGAAAGTTTAGATGGGAGTAATCTAAAGCCAAGCGTGTGATAAAAAATAAAAAAAAGTAATCCGAGAGTATCCTGCTATTGACACACTTGTTGAATTATGCAAGAGAACGTGACAACCGTAATAAATGAGGCAGTGTAGACTGCGCAGGTGGAGTAGCAAGTGGTTGGAAGGTTGCAGCCCTGTTAAACCCCCTTATGTTAATTGTTACGTTACAGCCTTATTCTAAACGTGATTAAATCGTTTTCCCCCCCTCATCAATCTACACACAATACCTCATAATGACAAAGCAAAAACGAATTTATAAAAAATAACAAAAAATATATATGTATTAAGACCCTTCACGTAGTACTTTGTTGAAGCACCTTTGGCAGCGATTACAGCCTCGTCGTCTTGGGCAAGCTGTGGCACACTTGTATTTGGAGAGTTTCTCCCATTCTTCTCTGCAGGATCCTCTCAAGCTCTGTCAGGTTGGATGGGGAGCGTCACTGCACAGCTATTTTTCCGGTCTCTCCAGAGATGTTCGATCGGGTTCTGGCTGGGCCACTCAAGGACATTCAGAGACTTGTCCCAAAGCCACTCCTCTGTTGTTTTGGCTGTGTGCTTAGGATCGTTGTCCTGTTGGTAGGTGAACCTTCATCCCAGTCTGAGGTCCTGAGCACTCTGGAGCATGATTTCATCAAGGATCTCTCTATACTTTGCTCCGTTCATCTTTCCCTCAATCCTGACTTGTCTCTTGTCCCTGCCACTGAAAAACATCACACAGCTTGATGCTGCCACCACCATGCTTCACCGTAGGGATGGTGCCAGGTTTCCTCCAGACATGACGCTTGGCATTCAGGCCAAAACGGTCAATCTTGGTTTCATAAGACCAGAGAATCATATTTCTCATGGTCTGACAGTCTTTAGCTGCCTTTTGGGAAACTCCAAGCGGGCTGTCATGTGCCTTTTTACTGAGTAGTGGCTTCTGTCTGGCCACTCTACCATAAAGGCCTAATGGGTGGAGTGCAGCAGAGATGGGAGAACCTTCCAGAAAGACAACCATCTCCACAGAGGAACTATGGAGCTCTGTCAGAGTGACCATCAGGTTTTTGGTCATCTCCCTGACCAAGGCCCTTCTCTCCCGATTGCTCAGTTTGGCCAGCTCCAGGAAGAGTGTTGGTGGTTACAAACTTCTTCCATTTAAGAATGATGGAGGCCACTGTTCTTGGGGACCTTCAATGCTGAAAAAAAATGTGGTACCCATCCCCAGATCTGTGCCTCAACACAATCCTGTCTCGGAGCTCTATGGAAAATTCCTTCGACCTCATGGCTTTTTGCTCTGACATGCATTGTCAACTGTGGGACCTTTTTATAGACGTGTGTGTTTTTCCAAATCATGTCCAATTAATTGAATGGACCACAGGTGGACTCCAATCAAGTTGTAGAAACATCTCAAGGATGATCAATGGAAACAGGATGCACCTGAGCTCAATAGCAAAGGGTCTCATAGAAAAGGGTCTGAATACTTATGTCAAAGTATTTCTGTTTTTTGTTTTTAAATTTGCTAACATTTCTAAAACCCTGTTTTAGCTTTGTCATTATAGGGTATTATATGTAGATTGCTGAGACAATTGTTTTACTTAATCAATTTTTGAATAAGGCTGTAACGTAACAAAATGCGGAAAAAGTCAAGGGGTCTGAATACTTTCCGAAGGCACTGAACATTTTACAACCATTTTTCATTGTACAAATTTGGAATAAGCAAAGGCTTTGATTTCTAGTCAAACAGATGGAAAAGGGGTCTTAGAGAACATATAAAACACAATGTTGAAGACCCCTGCCAACTAATATCAACACTTATATTTAGTTTTGGACATATTTTTCTGCCTTTTTTGAGTTTATGAAACATTGCCTTATGTGCCTTGAAATTCTGTTATCAAAAAAACAACATATATTTAAGATATTTTCTAATATCTCTCCCTCATTAGGAGGGAAAGTTCACAGAAGTAACGAGTAAAGGTAGACCTATCAACTAGTGATGCACCGATATTACATTTTTTACCGATAGCCAATATTTTCCTTACCCCCCAAAAAATGATACCGATAAATCACATATTTTGCAGCCTTTTTAAGCAATCTAATACAGTTAAATAGTTAACACACACATGGATGCAGCGGTCTAAGGCACTGCATCTCAGTGCAAGAGGGTGTCCCTACAGTCCCTGGTTCGAATCCAGGCTGTATCACATCCAGTCATGATTGGGAGTCCCATAGGGCGGCGCACAATTTACGCTTGTCCCCATTACCAGTAAAACATAATCAAAACCTATTTCTTTCACTTACTTGCTGTGCTGTTTCTATGTTTATTTGTTCAGTCGTTTCATTCTCAACCAGGATTTCATCATACATGTCAAGCAGGGAAGTTTCAGCTCTGTCTGTCCGTGGCCTCTCTTCCTCGGTGCGCACTGTCACCACCTTGTCCAGCTGTGTATGTAACATTTCAAGTAAACCCTGTTTCTTGACTGCATCGAAGTAGTGGTTCCTTGTATCTAGCATCGAGCACTGTGTCGACACAGTAAAGTAATGCCACCGACTCGTTTGTGTCGGCAGTTTTGTTGAGCAGGCGTTTCAATTCCATGACAGAGGGTATCACGTCTGCTGCAGGCACAGTTGATGAGCTTTTTTCTTGAGTCAGTTGTTTGAATTGAGCTTGCTAGTGTGTTCATGTTTCCATGTTTCACACATGTTCTCAAATGCCAGCAGCGGTATGACAACCAGCACATTCATGAACATCAAAACAACTTTCCTCAGTACGAAATCCTCGAAGACCCACTGTGCTGTCAGACTCCGCATGATATCGCTGGTCCAAATGTCAGCCGTGAAGTTAATAGCAGTGACGATATTACTGTGTAACTCCGGTAGGGCAACATCTTAAAAATAGCGCACTTGGTAGCGTGTACCGGTGCTCGACTAGTCGGCGGAAGCCAACATCACCCACGACAGAACGGTTGATTGTCATGGGCAATGAATTCCATTATCTTGGCGTTAATGGATTTCTCCTTTGAATTGTCTTGCTGAAATGTTCTTACTCTTTCAAATGACTGCTCGACTTGTTGACTGCTCGAAGCCACACAGCAGACGTTGTGGGCTAGGTTAGGAATGCTGTGTTTCATGTGTAGCGCTACATTTTACGTGGCGTCATTACGTCATGTACCTAATTATATAGGTATTCACGTCAGCTTTGACATCGGTTTTGCACATTGCCATTAAACCAGACATCGGGCCGATGTTTGCATTTTTAGCTAATATCAGCCGATTCCGATATGCTCACCGATATATCGTGCATCCCTACTATCAACTAGTTCAGTGTTTTTATAAATTATTAAGTGATTAAAAACCTTTACCAAATCGGTAATGGAATTTCCGAGGAATCCGTAACATGAAATGTCTGCAATTTGATATGGCTACAATGACAAATCATAGTAGTCACAAACCACAGTTGGATTTACAAGTTTGGGCAGCACAGTAAAGTATAGTTCAGTACAGTAAAGAAAAGTACAGTAGAGTTTGTTACAGTAGAGCACACTAGAGTTGAGTACTGAACTCTACTGTACAGTACTGAACTATACTGTAATTTAGTCTACTGTACTGTACTCGTACTATACTCTACTGTTCTGTGCTGTACTTTGATGTCCCCTACTTGAGAAACAAAATACATCTATAATTGGTTCAAATTTGGTCTTGTTTGGGGCAGAGCTCATTAAATAATAGCCCGTGTGTAGAACAATACCCAAATATGCAAAGGAGGATATTGCATATTTCTACCTTTTTGTGTACCTATTTAGGATACATCACCATATCCCCAATTATACATTTCTACAGATTAGGGACCCATGATGATATTCCGTTACCGGGTATAAATCCAGTTCACTTACTGTAGTTCAATAACCAAAAGAGATTTTTTTTTTCAAAGTCAATGTGTCAGGTCATCAGTGAAAACCTATTCGTTCTGTAGACATCGTTAAATCTTAATTTGGAGTAGATACAGAATTTAAGTGTTTTTGGAAACATGGGAGATTTTACCTAAATTCTATTACAAAACGTTGCATCTGCACAGTTCTTCCAGTAAATGTGTTTTTGTAAAATGTTGAGTGTCAATTGTTAACAGTAGTCTTTGTGCATAGTTTTTTTTAATGGTTTTGTTAAATGTTGAAATCATTAAAAAAAAAAAAAATTTGGCATACATTTTAAGTGAAAAATCAGTCTCAGCGTAATTACGTTATTGTGTAATTACCCTTAACCACTTTTTCCAACTTTGGCAATAGCAAACATAACTGATCCTAAGGTTTATCTGCCAACACAGAAATTAGATTTAGAAGAATTTCAACATGCTTGTTATTGAGCTTTGGATGTAGAGATGTTATTAAAACTTGAGGATCCTGTTGATAGGCTTTGGAACAAACACTGTCTACTTTCTCTGTCCAAAAATAACTGGAATACTTTCCTGGAACACTCTGATTTGAGTATGTTGATACACACACACACACACACACACACACAACTATGTCTCACTATACTTGTGAGGACTTTTTGAGGACCAACAATTGATTCCCATTCAAAATCCTATTTTCCATTACCCTAACTCCTAAAAGGCTATTTAATAGCTTTTTATTTTAATTTAATTTAATTTTTTTTACAATTTAGGACCGGCAAAATGCCCTCACTTCTCTGAATTTTTGTTGGTTTTCTATGCGTGTGAGAACTACTGGTACTCACAGGTATAGTAAAACGTGTACACAGACTCTAGACTTTTTTTTTTGCCATTACCTATACTTAATCTGTCATAATCTACTGGAGTCCCATACATAAGTCTCACTGCTTCTGTTTACTATCTCCACTCCAGTCCCCTGGACAAGACTATTTATGGTTTACACTGATTTATTTATATGTACACATCAACCTGTTGCGTGGCAACATTTTTCAAACTGTGGTGCTTCACAATGCAGCTTTCGCTCTAACGAACAGTGGGTCTGTAAAGCGAGAGTGAATCTGTCACTTGACTCTGTGTTGGACCAGTTTCTCCTCTCAGTCCTTGACAGCCAGACTGTTCTGGGGTCCTTTGTGATGACAGCAGCATGATCGGACTATGATATAACATCCAGAAATACAACCTCTTAGATCAGTCGTGGAGAGTATTTGCATACTAATGTGAATTAACGTCAACTATTTTGGGGGGCTTTCGACACGTCCAGTTCCTACTTTCTTTGGGTCAACGTGTGTTGTAGAGCTAGCAGTGTGGGATTTTACACTTTCGTGTTTGTTACTAACTACGAAAACATGTTCTTAATTGACTTACCTGTGTGTGTGTGTATGTGTATATATATATATATATATATATATATATAAGGTTTAACAAAAACTTATTTCACAGCACGTTTGAAGCTAATACAGTTTCCCTACTGTATGTAGTGTGAAACTCTATTGTGAAGTTTCTTATGTAACTAACATTGCATCCAGGTGAATCTTCTTGGGCGATTCATCGCCAGTGGAGTGGAAAATATTTCTGTATCTCAGATTGTTCTCGCAATTCTCACGTAGGAACTTCATTGGGAGGAATGATGTTTGACATGCTTTTTAAACATTTATATCACATGTTTTGAGAAAATCGTGATGAAAGTGGGGGAAATCATGATGAAAGTGGCCCATAATTGGCCTTTAAAAATATATATATATATATATATATACATGCCTCCTGTAAGACACTATGATATGTGAACCCTACATGAGACAGACAACATCTTGGTGTCATTATACACCTTATCGTGTGCGTCAACTTATGGAGTATGTCTTGATTCTGGAATGCCAATTCTAACATTACATTTATTCAACATTAAAACAATAATATGAATATCTCAAAAATACTATTTTCGATTTTGCTTATGTTTAGACATATTGTTTGAAACGATATACTCTTCAAATGCATCAAATTTCCAGAGTGGGCTCTCTGGTATTTTTAACGATATGACTCATTTTATACATAGAAATTGAAGTTATGGGTCATTAACCAATCACAGCCCTCCTTTAGGATTGCACATTCAGAAAATCACAAGCAGAGGGAGATCCCGTTTAAACCCATTTAACATTCATGGTGATGGTGGTGCTCCTAAAATGTATCAGAACTTCAGAATTAGCAGAGAGCCCCCTCTGGAAATGTTATGTTCTTGTAGAGTATATTGTTCCAAACGAGATATCTTTAAATGAACAAAACCAAAAAGGGTAATTTTGAGATATTCATATGAATATTATTTTCATGTTGAAATATGTGTATTTCAGAACCTAGAAATACTCCATAGGGCACACTATAAGGAGTATAATGACACCAATATATTTTCTGAATCTTGTATGATTCACGGATCCTAAGTTATTTTTATAGGAGGCATGTTTAGGTCTAAAAAGGCCTCAAACTGATGATTTTCAAAAAAACTGGTTTGTGATAAATGTAGAAAGGCAGGTCAAACATCCTTCCTCCTAATAAAGTTTCTATGTGAGAATTGCCAGAACAATCTGAGATGCAATCTGAGAATAAAAATCGCTCCCGTTGGCATGGAATCGCCCACTTCCAAAAGGATGACCTGCTGTGACCTTAAATGAACCCAGAGAGGGAGATGAAGAGAGAACGAGCACTATTGAGAGATGTTGTGGAATGGACAACGACTTGTCATATTGCATGTCCGGTCCACTGCACTCAAGAACAAAACGGCTGTGAATCAGTGCAGAGGAATAATTTGGGCATGGTTTGTTCTTCCATTAACACCATCTCTTCACCACGGGAGTGAGTAGGGGCTGTTGCCATGACAACTCTCTCACCACAATGTTTTAAACTTTTCATTCCTTTATGTTCCTGACAGCCTGCGATGTTTAAATATCTACTTAGATATGTCTTGACCTTCCTCTCTGAATGTCCTCTTCCTGTCAGTCTTAAGGCGTCAGCATGCTTCAGCTTGGCTGGAGCCTAGCCGAACCGAACGAGTGCGCTCGCATACTCCGAATGAATCGAGCTCAAGAAATCTGTCATTAATTGACAGTTATGCCAAAGAGATATATGTAATATATAGATGTAAATATTTATGTAATTTAGCAGACGATCATATCCAGTGCAACTTACAGTAGTGAGTGCATACGTTTTCCCATACTGATTCCCCATGCAATCGCCATGCTCTACCAACTGAACCCATCTAACCAAGATGTTTGGTGCAGTATTCTTCATTTAAAAGAATGTGCATAAAACCGAGTCATGCCTCGTTGAATGACAGACTTTCTTGAAGAATCCCTACTGTTGACCAGTCACTGATGAAGGTGTGTATACTTTGGCTCCAAAAAAACAAACAAAAAAAAACCTCACTGAAGTCCAAAACGAACAAAAACGTCACACAATGTCGCCATTATATGCACGAACTCTACGGAACTGTTTCGGGCTGGGAAGCATGCGGACGCCTTTAGACAGGTGTGCATTGTCTTTATATGGGTGCGGGTTAAGGAGGGTGTTTAGAGCCTACTCCCCTAACCGATTTCTCTTGTTCTGTTTTCTCTCTTTGCTTTTTGCTAGCTGGACTGCCATTCGCAATACTCACACCGCTACACAATCCCTTCAAACGTGGATTTTTCTGTAACGATGATTCAATCAAGTACCCTCTAAAAGAAGACACCATATCCTATCAGTTGTTAGGTGGAGTTATGATACCCATCACAGTACTCACTGTAAGTGCACCTGTTTTTATCTTCACTAGATAACTTATCTTTCTCTTCCTTTTCCAGTCTTAGCGCTTGTCATTAGTTTATGCTATACATACATCATTGTAGCAATGATGTATGTGTATTTAGTTTAACTACTTGGCTTCATTAATCACATTCTCACACTGTCTGTGTGAAAGTAAATGAATGGAGCATCATGCTCCTTGCAAAAGCAAGCAAAAAAAAAATTCTGATTTGTAAATTGAACTGCATATTTTAGAGATGCTCAAAGTATCACTTGAGAACTGAAAAATCAAACAAATCCCCAACTCTTGCTAGTTGCTTCTCTATGTACTCCTAGATCACAAACGTATCAGACCATGGCAGTTGACCGTGAAAGTCCCAGTAGCAAAGACCTCTCCATAAGTCTACTCGGTCTCTATCTGAACGATACAATAGGAATGGCCAAACTGTCCCTCCCTCTGCCTTTCCGAGATATCGCTTGACTCTGGGCCAGTATTCTGACTGTCTAACATGCTGAGCACACCGCCCGTGCGAGCTTTTCTAAATACATTTACACATGTTATTCAATCATTTCATCCAAAACTGCTCGCGAGCGTATGCGTAGCCAGGCGCAAAAAAAATTACTTGGTTTTATAAGTCCCGCCTCTCCCGTCTCCTCATTGGTTTTTAGGAGCGTATACCCACGTGGGTGATTGAAAGATGAACTGAGGTCCACACTCCAGTCAAAGTTGGTTGCCAACTGCCATATAAAGTTAACAGAAGAAGACTAGAAGATAAATAATTTGAAACTAAACAGGTTTCCCCTTTTTATCTGTGGATTAATTGTTGGGAGTAAAAATATTCTTCAAAGATCCAGGAAAAAAAGGACCTTGTGCATTTCAGGTAAAATAACAACCAAATTTTTATATCCCAGGACAAATTAGGTAGCAACAGCAAACTAGCTAGCTAAATGTCCATGAATGTTTGTTTTTCGACCTGTCCCCAAAATAATTTAGTTGGTTCAGAGTTTTTGTTTTTATATTTCAACCTGCTTGTCCTGATCGCGTTTGGTGTGAACGTACAAAATCAACAAGCGCGCGATGGCACATACGGATTCACGCCCCTGGTCTAGTTAGTACGTTTCCTGGAGAGTTTCTAGATAGTTAAACTCAAAGCACAGAGGCCCGTATTCACAAAGCATCTCAGAGTAGGAATGCTGATCTAGGATCAGGTCCCCTGTCATCATGGTCTAAAACAGTGGTTCCCAAACTGGGGGGAGGGCCCGAAGGGTCGGCATGGGTGGCGCACATCCGGCAGGGATGACCTCCACATCCAGCTTCTTCACATGCGGGATCTTCAGAGGGGGGAACGGAGTATTTCTGTCTGTATTAAAGCCCTTTTGTGGCTTTGCTGGTGACACTGTCAGTGATTTATTTTGAATTCAAGGAGCACTTGACCAGCGTTCTGCAGCGATACGCCATCCCATCTGGTTTGTGCTTAGTGGGACAATAATTAGTTTTTCAACAGGACAATAACCCAAAACACACCTCCAGGCTGTGTAAGGGCTATTTGACCAAGAAGGAGAGTGATGGAGTGCTGCATCAGATGACCTGGCCTCCACAATCCCCCGACCTCAACCCAATTGAGATGGTTTGGGATGAGTTGGACCGCAGAGTGAAGGAAAAGCAGCCAACAAGTGCTCAGTATATTATGTGGGAACTCCTTCAAGACTGTTGGAAAAGCATTCCTCATGAAGCTGGTTGAGAGAATGCCAAGAGTGTGCAAAGCTGTGTTAAAATCTAAAACATATATTTTGATTTAATAATTTTTTTCTTACTACATATGTGTTATGGAATCTTATAAATGCACAAGGTGCAATTTAGAAATTGGCTAGTGTTAGTCATTGCATACCTTAGAGTCAACTGTTTTTTCTGGGGGTGGTTTAGCCAATAGATATTGTTGTAGTTTTTTTTGTCACTCAAGTGTCACATGAATAAACATTAGACATAGCAAAATGTATAGAATTGCAAGAACATTTGCTTTAAAACTGCAACATTTTCTTTGCACCCCATGACAAAATGTGTAGAATTGCAGGAAATGAGCTTTAAACCTGCAAAATTCTCTCCACCAACAAGAGGGGTGTGAAGTTTCTGTCATGAACAATATTTGGGCCCGTAGAAATAGATGACGCGCTGGATGTTCGCCGATGTTGGAAGGGAGGCCCCCCCCGAGTGAAAAGATTTGGGAACCCCTGTCTAAAAGACAACTGATCCTATCATCAGTCCTAACTCTGAGACTTTGTGAATATGAGCCAGATAGATACCGGTAAAATGAGGCACTCTAGGAGCCTTGTTGTGGCTGTTATCAAATCTTACTTATCAAGTCCTTCTTTTGCAGCGTTCAAAATCAAAAAGCCTTTTTTAGTTCCATTAAATTGACATGCAACAGACACATGCTGCATTATAATTGACGGGAATAGACAAAAAGGTTCACATCCCACGGTCCGCATACATTTCCAGTCAGCCAGTGTAATTGTACTCAGCAAGTAGAAACCCTCACACAGGCTGTAACTCATTTACAGGTCATGAATGAAAGTTGGTGACTCCCTCTATCCTCAAGACAGTTCCTCCACCATTCCTTCACACACAAAGGCTTTCAGGTTATGACTTGATGGTATCTGTGTCATGGTGGTAATTACCCTTGAGGTTTAAAAGGTTGGAACAGTCAACCGTTATCAGGTCAACGCCCACCTCCTTGAGAGTAGAGTACAGTAGTAAGCACATGTTAATGTTGTAGGCCTATTTGCAGATAGGGGAACGCAAATACGCACCCAGGTAACTGCTTATGCTTTCAGGCCCATTGTCACCACGGTGTGGTAGAGAGGTGTGAGTCAGAAAGTTGTCACACTATTTATTTGACATTTAAAAAGACCCACTTCACCAACCGCCCACAATGTTTAAATGACACGTTTGTTGCACTCAACAATGGTCTCAATCTCCATTGGGATAATTTCCCCCTTTTTAAAAAGGCCTTTACTCATTTCACTTTAGACATGTTTCTCCGTGGACATCCTTGTTAGGCCTTTATAATATATTCACTCAGATGGACATTCTTCTAAAAAAAAAATACCTGTAATTTGTGACTTGACTTGAATTACAATACTAATGTGCAAATACTTGTAAATCGAAGCTGTGAGGGATGAGTAAGTGATCTAACCTCTACTTCCTCTCCTCCCTTCCTCACAGATGGTCTTTGGAGAGTGCCTTTCAGTCTATCTAAAGCGCATCAAATCAAAGTCCTCTTTCAGCAACATGTATGTGGCCAGTGTTTACAAAGCCATCGGCACCTTCGTGTTCGGGGCTGCCATGAGCCAATCGCTCACTGACATCGCCAAGTATTCGATTGGTCGGCTGCGACCTCACTTCCTGAACGTGTGCAAGCCCGACTGGAAGCTGATCAACTGCACGGCAGGCGCCTACATTGAGGACTTCACCTGCACCGGGGTTACGCACATGGTCAACGAGGCCAGGTGGGTGTTGTTGAGAGGAAACTGACAGCTGGGCTGAATTTTTCTCCCTACCACTTCCCCTTAGCCATCCTAGCCCTTCAGTGTTTACAGATCGGGTGGGTATTAGGCATATCTGAGTCTGGAAAGGTATAGGCAGTAAAGTGGTGGAGCTTCCATTTTTATGCCTAAAAGGCTTTACATGGTCAATCCGACATATGCAGTGGCTGTACAGCATTTTCTGTGAATGCAGCCTCCACAGAAGTCGGAGCATTCATACTTCTTGCACTTCGGGTAGCTGTCATGGGCATCCAATAAATTGGTCTGTGCCGCACCACTCGTAGTGATTCAGGGCTAATCTCTATAGCCATCCAACTAATTACAAGCAACTGGGTAAGTGAAAAGACAATACCTTACCTCTTCTGAGATGTTGGGATTATGTTTCCCGGTGCTTGACATAGATCAGCCAAATTAGCATGAAGTAAAAAGACTGCGCAGTTTTCCCACCTGCATCTCCATCCCAAAATGTGCCTACATTTAGGCTATTGTTTATATGTGTATTACACACACTATGTTGAGGTACAAATCTGAGTATAATACTTGAATGGATGCCAGCCCCAATACATGTTCATGTCATCATCAATCAACTGCTTTATAGTTAAAAACTACTTTGAATACATCCATCGATTTCTGTATGCTAGCTATCCTACCAGCTTGTACGAATGGGAATTAGCTTTTAGCAGTCACTTTTTCGAAACCTGAAAAGGGACAACTTCTAAATGTTACGCAGCAAAATATATCCAAATCGAATTTTAGTAACCACATTGTGGGCCTGTTACAATACATCAACCATGACAGATTTGACCAAAAATAACAACATTTCGTTAGATCAGATTTGTTGAAAGTGCGCCAGCTTCCTTCTGTCCTCCACGGCCATTAACCTCTTTATCGCATCTACCTCCCAAATCTCTTTCCAGGAGTTCAAACTCATTTTTGTGTCATTGAAATCCCTACACGAGGTATCATAAAATGTTTTATTTGTGAACTTGTTGGATAGCCTTTTGTCAAGGAAGTTTAGTGTTTATACAGGATGTACCGCAGGTGTCCCAGTACTTTTGCTATGGGCTCTGGTCAAAAGTAGTGCAGTAAATAGGGAGCCATTTGGAAAACAAGAGAAACTTCAAAGTGTGGACTTGCTTATTCAACAATGATTTCATGGTCAGCACTCAGCATATCAGAACCATAGAAATATAATATATTGGACTCTATTTCTAGGAACAGAACATAATCAGCAATAAAGCAGGAGATATTCTATTTCAGTGGAAGTATGATATAATTGAGTCAGAAGATTTGTAACAAGCATCCCAGCTGGTCCCAAATCATTCCTTAACCCTTCCTTTGATGTTTGCAGAGGTGTGAACGTCAACTTATGCTTGATCAGCAATGCTGTACGGAGGATGTGACACAATTGCGGAGCCTCCGCGAGCTCTGTACCGCATCGCTGTGCGCCTCCCAAATGTTGTAACACTGCGGAGGGCTCCGTATCGCTCCGCATTGACATGATTTATTGCTGATTATGTTCTGTTCCTAGAAATAGAATCCAATGTATTATATTTCTATTGTTCTGATATGCTGAGTAATGATTAGATCACTGTTGAGTAAGGCAAGCCCACACTTTGAAGTTTTCTGTGTCCCAAATGGCTCCCTATTTACTGCACTACTTTTAACCAGAGCCCATAGCAATAGGGCACTATATAGGGAAAATGGTAGCCATTTTGGATTCAGGCTGTGCCCAGTTGAACAACTGCTCAGCTGGAAATCGTCTATAAAGACTCACTGAGGGGATGTGTCTGACACTGACAACTAGGCTGGCTGCTTATCAGGGGGAAATGACTTCAGCTAGAGCTCTCTCTGTACTTTAACCTTTACAATGTTTTGCAATTCCACAAATAACTGTGGGAGTCAAGGCCTAACTGGAATAAACAGAAGTTGGTCTATTGCCTGTCTCTAGCTCCTACATTGTACTGGGACACCTGGGGTTGCTTTAAGCCCTAATTGCAATGGACTAGGAACCATGGTTTTACCTCGATTTGCCTTTGGGTAAATGGGTCTTTCCAGGTCAATAGACCCAGCTTTGCAAGCCTGCTCCAGAGCCGGACGTGGGTCTGAGTTTAGAAGTTCCATACGAATTCTGATTCTGTGCTTTCACTGAAAGCTGGTCTCCAAGCAATACTCGTTATCACCACGGAGACCAAGGTTATAATTACCAGTATCAGATAACAGATAGGCACTAACCAAATTCTGTAAAACAGTCACTCTAAATTTCAATCTGACAAGATTAGAACATCCTCCTTTTTCATCTACTTGAAAACAGACAGATGTACAAAGGAGAGGAAGTCTGTCTTTACTTAGATTTTGAAATCAACATCTAGGACTTGTCAATTATAGACCAACAAAGGTAAATGGAGAGCTAGTTGTCGAGTGCCTGCCGGTCTGTCCCATCAGTCATACCAGTGTTATTGGCAGTGGTGGGTAGTTAGTTCGCTGGCTGTCTCTATACAGACTATACACCACAGCTAAAGTGTATCATTACCTCATGTGGTAAGCCTCTCCCGTGTTACCCTAGAAACCTGAGTATACCCCATACAGAGACGACTCTAATCTCTACCATGATCCCTGGGTGGGCTCTCCCAGTCTCGTGTGGCCCCAGGTCATATTTACCTGGGTGTTGCTCTGGTCTCCCATGGCAGCCCTTCCCCGGTCGAGGGCCCGGTTCTGGGTGTTTTCTTTGGGATGGTAGTCATTAATAGAACAAATAACTGCCTGGTGGATCGAGTGATGAGAGCAGGTCAGATCAACTCCCCAGTTCCTCTTTCTGCAACGTGAGCCTTTCTCTCAGGGAAATGAGGCCCGCTGTCGGTCAGAACCTCGGCTTGTGTGTGTCCCAAGTGCCTTACACTTGGAAACCTCAGTGAATCAACGTTATTCCGCTATTTAATGGTTTACAGGGGGGGTTTTGGGTCCTGTGGGTTGAACATATCAGTCTTCCCTCATTGCTGTACTGTCCTCACATGGTTAATAAAGATAATTGAATTAAGGGAGTTGCGTTAGAGCTCTCTTGGCTCTCTCTGTGTGATGTCTTAACCTCTGTTTTCAGCCTTTACCACTAGAGAAGCTGTATACAGCTCTCTATTATGACATTAGGCTGGTGGATTATGTTACAGTACTGTGGACTTTTTCGGTCAGTATGGTCAGGCTTTCTCCCAACACTAACTAGTGTCCACTTTGGTGCCAGGCTCCAGGGCGTTGTCTGTGGGCCTGCAGTTATCCCCACTGTTTATCAGTCATTTGCTGGACAGGCGGATGCCTCCGCTGGGCAGCGCTGCTTAAGCAAACAGGAAGACACTAAAGGTGGCTGGATAAGTGGGCTAGGGTAGCGGCCCTCTAACCGCCTGCCCAGGGCAACTGATGCTGTCTCACCCCCCCCCCCCCCCCCCCCGCCCCCCCAAAAAAGATGTCAGCGGACATCCCTCCCCAGCACAACTCTATTACCCAGAAAAGGGTGTGTCAGTTTTGCCAGTGTGTGCTTCTGTTGTTCAACAGAATAGGGATTTAATACCAACACGGAGCCGATTTGAAGTGGCTGAATGTGTGTGTGTTTATGTTGCAGGCTGTCCTTCTACTCCGGCCACTCCTCCTTCTCCATGTACTGCATGCTGTTCCTGGCAGTAAGTATGCTCTATGGGGTTTCCTCTGTGTGCACTCATGTATCATAGAGATGGGTGATATGGACAAAGATCCATATACTGAATTTTAACGATAAATTGAAAACAATGTGCACCAGTTGTTTACCCTTAACTACAGCCATCAACAGTCACCAATATTATAGCTTTTCAAACATGACATTTCTCTTGTAGGGCCCTATAGGTTATTGTAATGAATGTCAGCAAAATGTCCAGTGTCTTATTTTTGGTTTATCGTCCCAGCTCAAATGTATCAATTAATTTAATAATTTACAGTACGTCATTGGACGTGTTCTATATGCATATTTAATACTTGAAATGCAGCAAAAATACCATGAATCTGATTAACATTAGACCAACTGAACAGAGATATATATATATATAAATGCAACAATTTTAATGAGTTACAGTTCATAAGGAAATCAGTCAGTTGAAATATGTATTAGGCCCTAATCCATGGATTTCACATCACTGGGCATAAGCCTACCCAATCAGAAATACTCAGTTTCATCGGGTGGCTGGTCTCAGACGACGCCGCAGGTGGACGTACTGCCAAATTCTCTAAAACAATGTTGGAAGCAGCTTGTGGTAGAGAATTATGTTAATTTATCTGGCAACAACTCTGGTGGACATTCCTGCAGTCAGCATGCCCCCACATAACTTGAGACATCGCATTGTAACACAACTGGACAGTTGAGTGGCCTTGTAATGAGCATGCTTCTTGATATGCCACACCTGTCCGGTGGATTAATTATATTGGCAAAGGACAAATGCACAAAATAAGCTTTGTGGGTAAGAAACATTTCATTTTAGCTCATGAAACATGGGACCTACATGTTGCATTTATATTTTTGTTCAATATACTTAAAGTAGTACATGGTTCAGATTTATAGAGAACTGAATTCACCACAAGTTCACGACATGGGATGATAAACAAAGGCCCATTGCGTACATCGAATACTGGTACTCAAAATATCAGTGCACTGTGTTGATCAGTTGCTATGGATGGTCAACAAAGTAGTGTATTTTTGTGAGCTGGGTCTCTGACTCACAGAACACGAGGGTCCCTTTGGTTTATCTTAGGCAGGACTCAGGGTTACAGTAATGCTGAACACAATACACCCTTTCATTACCTACAGTATGCCGAAGTCCTGACAATCGCTGCAGCAAATGAGTTAAGACCAAACAGCAGTTCTAAAGTTCAAGAACAGAGAGAGACAAGTCCAGTCTATTTTAAGAAGTGTCAGTTTGTTTTCCATTCATGAAGACACACCCATTATTGTACAAACGCATTCAGAACTGCTGATTTTTGTCCCATTGAACAAAATGGTCCAGAAAGGCCATGTACACTAATTTGGAAACTGTATTACAAGCAGTCACCTTTGGTGGAAATGGCTGTAAATTGAACATTAGGTTTATTATATTACTTGTTTTGATCATTTCTATTTCACTCAACTGTATATGGAATTAAGGCATTTAAACTAAGTTTTAGACCTAGTAAAAACAGTAGACGAAGGCTGATTGGTTGGTTAAATACTACTTTGGAAGTTTCAGCTGTGCAGTATGTTTATATCCAATAGTTGACGCTGCCATGTAGAGCGGTTAGTGTGAGCAAGATCCCACAGCTGCCAGCATCAACATTAGAATGATTTTTACATACACAACCAGAACACAGTGGCAAAACTAGCTCACGCACATCAATGATGGATCAGACCACTTTCAAACAGTAGCCAGCACTTAAACGAACCTCAAGTAGAAAACCAAGAGGATTGAGGCATGTCAACTACTGGATTCAACCTACAATTGCGGTAGCAAAGCAATTTGTCAAATTAGTTAGCATTAAATCCATTTTAACTGACCAAACATGTTAGTAGTAAAAAAACACAAGGCTTTTAATTTTTTTTAAGTAGGCAAGTCAACTCATTTCCACCTGTTTCCCAGCTATACATCCAGGCCAGACTGCAGGCAGAGTGGGCTAGACTCCTGAGACCAACACTCCAATTCTTCCTGATCGCTGCATCCGTTTACACTGGCCTGTCCCGTGTGTCCGACTACAAACACCACTGGAGCGACGTCCTGGCTGGCCTTATTCAGGGAGCACTCGTGGCCATACTGGTGGTGAGTTAATCACACTGCCCCATTTGGTTAAGGCAATTCAGCTTTATTTGTCCATTTGTTACAATAGAAATTGGGTAGCAGAGAGCACAAGACCAGAGGTTAGAGGCGTATTTTAGTCAAAAGGTGTCTCCTGACCTATACGTGTCCCACTTTAAAAGCCTTACTTCCTACTAAGTAGCCATTCTCTTCAATAAAATCATGAACTCTGAGGTAGGTCAACCATTTCCCTCCAAAGCTGTCCACTGACACTTGTCTTTCCCTTGCAGGTATTTTGTGTGTCAGACTTCTTCAAGAAGAGGGTGGAGCCCCAGGAGGATGTGGAGATTCCCCACACCAGCCTGCAAGAGACACCCACTAACGGAAACCATTACGACAGCAGCCCCAACTAAGCTATAGAGAAGAGGAACCGTTTACTGCATGCACATCATACCCCACCAAGGGTCGGACCACTGGGGTGGAAAGAAATTATGCGTCTCAAATGATACCCTACTGCCTACATTGGGTCCTGGTCAAAACTAGTGCACTATGTAGGGAATAGGGTGCCATCTGGGAATGAACCAGACATGTGAATGTAACCCTGCTTTGTGCTTTCCTGACCTATGACCTGGAGCCAAGCTGTCTGAGCTCCCTATTGGACTGTTGAGTCCCACCCATGTTGCCTTGGCTGGACTGCTACTATTACAGCTTCCTGTGTATTATCCAGACCAATATAATATATCTTCACCTGAAGCAACAAAAAAACATTGTTTTATCCAGCTGTATGCTAGAAGAAATCACTATACAGACTTTTATTAAAATTGTTGAAGAATGTACAAATGTTGCGCTTATTAACACAAATAAAAAACATTGTCTGGATGATGTCAGACACTCAAACCAACAAACACAGGTGTCACTCAAGTCACAAAATACATCAAATCACAGATATAAACTGGCAGCAAACACAATATCCCTCTTGATTTTCGTAATACCTATAATGAAAAAAGAAATACATGAGTATAATTGACGTTGAAATTGTTCAATGTACACCATACAGTATCTCCAATCTAGGGTCAAAACTGCACTAGTTGGAATTTAAGTATTAAGCTGACAATGTTGTTTGCCTCCATTGACTGCTAAGGATGTTTAGAGTTTTGTGAGCTGTGTCTTCGTAACAGAATGTATTTTAACTAGGGGAGATGTCTTGACTTTGGGACACAGGCACAACCGATTCTCTGAGCCCTGGTAGTAGTACACCACGTTTGAACTCTGGCAAACATATGTTAAGATATGGGGCAGTCAGCAGAAGAGATCAGATTACCCTCTCAGACTTGTTCTTCTACTATTGGTTTAAACTGTAGACCACACACAAGCATTCTGGAAGGCTGCAACCACTAGATGTAGAGCCGATCTTACCCTCCGCAAACTTGTTCTCCAGCTCGGTGTTACCGATGGCCTTGGCTGCTTGACACATCTGACGGAGCAGCTCCTCCAGGCGACGCATGCAGCGGATGATACTCCCTACAGGGACAGACACAGGGTTGGCGAGCAGAAGATGACAGACACAGGGTTAGCAAGCAGAAGATACTCCCTACGGACAAAGACGAGAGAAGGTCAGCCGGAGCAGAGAGACCGGGATCCGTATGAAAACTCAACTCTGCACAGATCAGTGAGACATGGGTCGGTTTGCCTGAAGTCATTCAAATAAAGGGTGTGTGTATATATATAACTAGGGAAATTCAGGGGAGAATGTCAATGGGGGAGTCTTAAGTTACGATTCGGCCGAAGACCGTTCCATCTGAACTACCCGACAACGTGACCAGAACCCCAACCCTCCTTGTAAAAATGCAACCACAGTTTACAGCTTCACATGGAATCTAGAGCCAAAATCTCAGAAGGATCTGATAACTGAACTATGATCTTGTGCGTCGCAATTAAGAGGGGAGTTGCATATTTTCCTGCTCATGTCAGGGTGAAATACAGAGCCAAATACCAGTCTTATCTCTAGAGTTACTTTGAAGAGAGAGGGGGGGGTGATCTGTTTCAACTATTTCTCATCTTTTTAAATCCTCTACACTCATGGTGCCTTAAAAGCTACAACCTGGGATTTGTTTTTCAGCAAAACAGCAACTTTGTCACTTGTTTTGGTATACAGCTGGGGGATGGGGTAGGGGGAATGTAACCCCTCTGAAATTCATTGACACCCGTCGAGATGCAAGGACTGACAGTCCATGATAGTAGTAAACATATTTTGAAGCTATGCATTGCCTATTGCAGCTCATACACGAGGTAAAAAGCTGTTATTCCCTGAAGTGTACCTCAGAAAGACAGAAACCTTTCCAGCCATAAAGGACTAGGCCTACAGCCAATTCAGAATGCAGAGGAAACCATATATTTCAACATGAGAGTTCATCACCCGGTCTTCTGGC
The DNA here is from genome assembly GCF_045791955.1 of Oncorhynchus clarkii lewisi. Classification (NCBI taxonomy): domain Eukaryota; kingdom Metazoa; phylum Chordata; class Actinopteri; order Salmoniformes; family Salmonidae; genus Oncorhynchus; species Oncorhynchus clarkii. The sequence continues at coordinate 43,978,115 of NC_092151.1, forward strand.
TCTCTCCTTCCATGTACTACAACATGCCAGTTTGCAAAACAAATAAAAAGTTATCAACTGCTAGATAGAGACATTGGCCATCAGAAAAACAACACTTGGAAGGCTGTCCGTTAGATTGGCACTGAACTTGTGTTAGGTGAGTTACCTTGCACTGATTGCAAGTGGCTCTGGATAAGTATGCCTGCTAAATGACTCCAATGTACGGGGCTACCCCACACGGAAACAGAAAACCTACATTTGGAGCGCGCCGTCCATTTCATAGGCACCGGACAGATATTAGAGCGTCGGGAGGTTAGCCAGGTGAGTTACCTTCAAAGACGTCGGTCATCTTGCAGATCTGTGCGAAGGTGGAGCCGTTAGCCCAGGTGTAAACCACGTCCATCAGGTGAGGCTTGAACTTGTCCAGGTAGGTGTCCTCATCCACCTCCAGCTTAGCCTCTGCAGACACCTTGGCAACACGCTTGGCACACTCCTGACAACCAGATATCCAGTTCCAGGTTTTATTACATCCATATGACAGTCATAGACTGCGTGCAAAATGGCACCCTATTACTTTCATAGTGCACTCATTTTGACCAGAGCCCTATGGATACTGGTCAAAAGTAGATCACTACATTTGGGACACGCCCAGGTCCCAAAATACATAGCTAGATAGGGTATAGGCTAACATTTTTTTTTAAATGTAAAAAACATTAAGGGAAAACAAACAAAAAGTACGAATGAAAAGTACGTGGCATATCTTGCACTTTGATTATACAATTTCAGCAAACATCCACTCGCATGAAGACAGGCAGGGAGACCCAATCTAATCTTTCACCAAACATCTAGGCTGACAGGTTTCAGCAGACAGAAACAGCAGTAAGTCAATAGAATAGGTAGACCGACTGGTTGGATTCCAAGTCAAACATACATTGCAGTGTAGTTAAACATGCCGGTGTATGCCTTGGTTCACAAACAGCATGAGCTAAGTGTTAGAAACCACACAGCTGAAAAGCAGACTAAACCAGGCCTGAGGGGTGCATCAGAAAGCAGAATTAAAGTGTTGAGTTTGTTACCATCCCCATTTCAATTCCATATTTAGAAAAGCCTGCCGCTAAACCCATTGGCCATATCCCAAATGGCACCGTAATTCTCTACTGTATGCAGTGCACTACTTTTGACCTGGGCTACACATATTGATCCTGCTTTGTAACCTATGCTAACCACCAGGACAGTGCAGATTCTGCTGCGGAGTGAATAATGTTTACCTGCATCTGTCTCAGAGGTCCAGCCAGCTGCTCTGTCAGCTTGGGCATCTCGTTAACCTGAGGGAAGGAAGAGAACAAAAAAAACAACAACACAATGACATCAGTCTAAAGCTTTGGACACATCGCGACCACCTGCTGGGTGTCAAAGAGCAAGTGTGTTTTTGCCAATTCAACATGATGAATCCTTTGAAAAATTGAAAATGTTGGCCGATACTGTGGTAAGAGGCACTCGGTAGCCGGATTATTGATCAGTCTCTGCCTTCAGTACTCCTAATAAGGAAAGTGTCAATGAAACATTACTGCTGCCAGTAGGTTATTGATTTAAGGAGAAACATGCAGTGAGCTAGCTCAGTAATGGGAGCGAGCAGTCTTATGTTTCTTTACCTCATCATTTCTACTGTGTAGGCGACTGTGCCTTCAGAATGTATCCATACCTCTCGACTTACTCCACATTTTGTTGGGTCACAGCCCGAATTCAAAATGTATAACATATATTTTTTTCCCCTCACCCATCTACACACAGTACCCCATGATAACAAAGTGAAAACATGTTTTTTAGTAATATTAACACATTTATTGTAAATGAAATAAACCTCATGTACATAAGTATTCATACCCCTTTGCAATGACACTACAAATTGAGCTCAGCTGCATCCAATTTCCTTTGATCATCTTTGAGATGCCACTACAACTTGATTGGAGTCCACCTGTGGCCAATTCAATTGATTGGACACAATTTAAAAATAAAACTGTCTTTAAGGTCCCACAGTTGACAGTGCATGTCAGAGCAGAAACTATACCATGAAGTACAATGAACTGTCTGTAGATCTCCGAGATAGAATTGATGAGGCATATCTGAGGAAGGTTTTAAAACAATTTATAGAGTGTTGAAAGCTTCCAAGTGCACAGTGGTCGCCACTATTGGGGGAAAAATATAGATCTATTGATCTACCCAGACTGTGGCTAGAGCTGGCCGTCCAACCAAACTGATCAACCGGGCAAGAAGGACCTTGGTCAGGGAGGTGACCAAGAACCCAATGACCACTCTGACAGAACTACATCCTTGGCTGAGATGGGAGAACCTGTCACAAGGACAACAGTCTCCACAGCGTTTTATGGGAGAGTAGCCAGACAGAAGTCTTCCTGAGAAAAAGGAAAGACTTGAAGATTGCTGTTCACTGCTGCTCCCCATCTAAATTAACAGAGCTTGAGAAAATCTGCAAGGAAGAACGGGAGAAAAGCTGATACAGAGACACCCTAGACGACTCAAATGGGTAATAACCGGCAAAAGTGCTTCTACAAAGTATTGACCCAGGGGTGTGAATACTTATGTAAATTAGATATTTCTGTATTTCATTCTCAATAAATTTGTAAACATTTTTAAAAACATGTTTTCACTTTATCGTTATGGGATATTGTGTGTAGATGGGCAAGATTTATATTTTTATTTTATACATTTTCAATCCAGACTAACAAAATGTGGAATAAGTCAAGGGATATGAATACTTTCTGAAGACAACGTAAATGTTTCTTCTCAAAAGGTCACAGATGACCGCACTGATGACCTTAGCCTTTTCTCCCGCCACCTCCACTCTAGCTGGCTAAAAGTCTGACTGGTAAAGGTCACGGATTGCTGTCCACCATTGTTATCCTTGCTAATAGGTTAAATATTATTAAATTGACTTAAGGCAAAGTGAAGTCAAAACCATGATTACATACATACATACATCCCCTCAGGAGATGCACTGCAGTACTTAATGCAGCTGGTGGCCACACCAGATACCGACTGTTACTTTTGATTTTGACCCCCCCCCCCCCCCCCTTTGTTCAGGGACACGTTAGTCACATGTCTGTGGAACTTGTTCAGTTTTATGTCGCAGTTGTTGAATCTTGTCATGTTCATAATATTTACACATGTTAAGTTTGCTGAAAATAAACGCAGTTGACAGTGAGAGGACGTTTCTTTTTTTGCTGAGTTTACAAAAAAAAACACAGTACCAGTCAAATATTTGGACACCTACTCATGCAAGGGTTTTTATTTATTTTCTACATTGTAGAATAGTGAAGACCTCCAAACTACAAAATAATGCATATGGAATCATTTTGTGACCAAAACAAAGTGTTAAATCAAAAAATATATTTGTCATTTTTCAAAGTAGACACCTTTTGCCTTAATGCCAGCTTTGCACACTCTTGGCATTCTCATGCGTTTGAGCCAACCAGTTGTGTTGTGACAAGGTAGGGATGGAATACAGAAGATAGCCCTATTTTGAAGAAGACCTAGTCCATATGGCAATAAGCAAAGAGAAATGACAGTCCATCATTACTTCAAGACATGAAGGTCAATCAATCTGGAAAATTTCAAAGAACTTTGAAAGTCCTTTCAAGTGCAGTCGCAAAAACCATTCAGCGCTATGAAACTGGTTCTCATGATGACCGCCACAGGGTTAACTCTTCTGCAGAGTATGTGTTCCTTAGAGTTAACTGCACTTCAGAAATTGAAGCCCAAATAAATTATTCAGAGTTCAAGTAAACAGACATCAACTATTCAGAGGAGACTGAGTAAATCAGGCCTTCATGGTCGAATTGCAGCAAAGAAACCACTACTAAAGGACACCAATAAGAAGAGACTTGCTTGGGCCATTAGAGCAGTGGAAGTCGAAATTTGAGAATTCTGGTTCCAACCGCCATGTCTTTGTGAGACGCAGAGTAGGTGAACGGATGATCTCCGCATGTGTGGTTCCCACCGTGAAGCATGAAGGTGGTGGTGTGATGGTGCTTTGCTGGTGACACTTGTCAGGGATTTATTTAGAATTCAAGGCACACTTAACCAGGATGGCTACAACAGCATTTTGCAGCAATACACCATCCCACCTGGTTTGCTCTTAGTGGGACTATCATTTGTTTTTCAACAGGACAATGACCCAAAACACACCTCCAGACTGTGTAAGGGCTATTTAACCAAGAAAGCGAGTGATGAGTGCTGCATCAGATGACCTGGCCTCCACAATCACCCGACTTCAACCCAAGTTGTTGGACTGCAAGGTGAAGGAAAAGCAGACAAGTGCTCAGCAGATGTGGGAACTCCTTCAAGATAGTTGGAAAAGCATTCCTCATAAAGCTGGTTGAGAGAATGCCAAGGGTTTGCAAAGCTGTCATCAAGGCAAAGGGTGGCTTCTTTGCAACAGCTGGTGCACGATATCTAAGGAAGTCTCAAGCTATAGCTCGCCTAAGATAAAGTATCTCACGATAAGCTGTAGACAACACTACCTACCGAGAGAGTTTATCTGTATTCTTTGTAGCTGTTTACATACCAACACAGTCAGAGGCTGGCACCAAGACAGAATTGAATGAGCTGTATTACACCATAAGCAAACAATAAAACGTTCACCCAGAGGCGGCGCTCCTAGTAGCCGGGGACTTTAATGCAGGGAAACTTGAATCAGTTTTAGCAAATTTCTATCAGCATGTTAAATGTGCAACCAGAGGGAAAATAACTCTGGACCATCAATACTCCACACACACAGATGCATACAAAGCTCTCCCTCGCCCCCCATTTGGCAAATCTGACCATAATTCTATCATCCAGATTCCTGCTGACAAGCAAAGATTAATGCAGGAAGCACCCGTGACTAGATCAATAAAGTGGTCGGATGAAGCAGATGCTAAGCTACAGGACTGTTTTGCTAGCACAGACTGGAATATGTGGCAGGGCTTGCAAACTACAAGGGGAAGCACAGCCGAGAGCTGCCCAGTGACACGAGCCTGCCAGACGAGCTAAACTACTTCTATGCTCGCGTCAATGCAAGTAACAAACATGCATGAGAGCACCAGCTGTTCCAGAAGATCGTGATCACGCTCTCCGCAGCCGATGCGAGTTATACCTTTAAACAGGTCAACATTCACAAGACCGCAGGGCCAGACGGATTACCAGGACGTGTACTGCGAGCATGCGCTGACTAACTGGCCAGTGTCTTCACTGACATTTTCAACCTCTCCGAGTCTGTAATACCAACATGTTTTAAGCAGACCACCATAATCCCTGTGCCCAAGAACACTAAGGTAACCTGCCAAAACCACTACCGACCAGTAGCACTCACGTCTGTAGCCATGAAGCACTTTGAAAGGCTGGTCATGCCTCACAACACCATCATACCAGAAACCCTAGACCCACTCCAATTTGCATACTGCCCCAACAGATCACGCAATCTCCATTGCAGTCCACACCACCCTTTCCCACCTGGACAAAAGGAACACCTATGTAAGAATATTAATTTACTACAGCTCAGCGTTCAACACCCTAGTACCCTCAAAGCTCATCGATAAGCCAAGGACCCTGGGACTAAACGCCTCCCTCTGCAACTGGATCCTGGACTTCCTGACGGAGCGCCAAGTCTAGGTCCCAGAGGCTTTGAAACAGCTTCTACCTCCAAGCCATAAGACTCCTGAATGTCTAGTCAAATGGCTACCCAGACTATTTGCAGTTCCCCCATTACACCACTGCCACTCTCTGCTGTCATCTATGCATAGTCACTTTAATAACTCTACCTACATGTACATACCACCTCAAATAACCTGTGCCCCCACACATTGACTCTATCGGTACCCCCCCCTGTATATAGTCTTGCTATTGTTCTCTCACTGGTGCTTTTTAATTACTTGTTACTTTTATCTATTATTCTTATCTGTATTTTTTTTTAACTGCATTGTTGGTTAGGGGCTCGTAAGTAAGCATTTCACTGTAAGGTCTACACCCGTTGTATTCGGCACATGTGACTAATACAATTTGATTCGACTTTGAAGAACATCATATATAAAAAATATACCCTGATTTGTTTAACACTTTTTTGGTTACTACATGATTCCATGTGTTATTCTACAATGTAGAAAATAAGAAAAATGAAGAAAAACCTTTGAATGCGTAAGTGTGTCAACTTTTGACTGGTACTGTATATATGCACACCATGAGGTTGGAATAATACTGTGAAAATTATGATCATGTCCTTTTAGTGTAAGGGCTGTGGTAAATTAGTTACGACTAATACGAAAGTTCAATTAGTTCAAAGGGAAACTCCACCCAAAAAGTAGATTTTTGAAAACTAGATTTCTGACATGCAAAACATTTTGGGACTACATCAACAATGGACTAATGAAACAAATACCAAAACATCATTTTGGGGTGAAATTTTCCTTTAATAGACCAATAGGAAATCTCTCTTCCAATAACAGATCATTTTCAGTTTTCCCCTCCCCACTCAGACCACTCACAGTCTCAAAATTCTTGCTTGAGAAATTGCTGTTTGCTAAGAAGCTATTTTTGTTTTCAATTAAAATGGTTGAAAACTCAGTAAGGTAATGAATTACTCAAAATTGATTTGATATTGAAAACTGCTGCATTGGACCTTTAAAGGTCAGTGGTGAAGTGAAAGTCTACCTCCTGCAGATGAGGGGGGATACAAGACCGTTACCCCAATTGTCCCCAAATTGTCTTTATAAAGATTCCCACTTGTTCGTGGGAAATAATAATTGGTGTGACTATCTTGATCCCATTTCCCACTCTCCCATGGCAGTGCCTCAGCCCCCCCCCCAGCTCCCTCTCTGTGCCCTACTCCCAAGCCTATTGAAGCTCTGGCTCAGTGCCCTGGGTGACGCCCCATTAACCCCTGATGTTTTTAGCCTGTCATGAGATCTTCTCTGCCTGCCACAGCCCTCATCAGCCTCTCCAGCAGCAGCAGGTGGAAGCTCTCCCTCCACACAGAGAAGAGGGAGCAGCTGCGTAAATATCATCATACAGCACACTAAAGCCTTTATGCGGGGCGACAGGACACTGGACGACAGCTGCATGTGAATGTCACAGAGCTGATCTCCTAACAGACAACAGAGAGCGCAATAGAGCGAGAGAGAGCGCAAGACTTGCAGGCAGTAGAGATGACACGTATAGAAGCCTAAATCTAAAATTGCAGTATAAGCCAGTAGACATGACAATACACAAACACAGAGCTAGACCCTTAAATGTAGTGCTGACATGATGATGCGCACACGGCACTAGACCTTTGCTCAAGAATACACCTGTACTGTCATTACACGATGATACACACAAAACACACAAAGCTAGAAAGAGCAGCATTTCACACCCCACCACTAAGCTGGGACACACCCTTCCTGAGGGCTGCCATACTGGGACCAGCAGTGAAGAGGCTGTGGCGCTGTGGTGCCCTGCTTACAGAGAACAATGAACACTCAGAGGGGAGAAACGTGCCAGAGAACTAACTGTTAAGCAGAGTGACCACCTGCCTGTACGATGGAGTTTAAAAAGAGTGGACTTTGTTATTGCGGAGGTCAATAATCAAGGAAGCCAAGGCAAAGTTTTCAAACATTTGACACAGGAATTCCTTGTTTTGAAGGGAAGCATCAAGAGGATGTACTGAGGACTTGATGAATTTAAACACTTAACATTCAAGATATGGGGGGACATTAGACTACTATCAGACTTGAAGTAATAGGTCAAAGTGCTTTTAGTGAAAGGGTGTAAGAAATGTCGTGACAGCATTTGAAGTTGTAGAGTGTGGGGAAAGATGGCTGCTTATCTGGCCAAAAGTATGTTTTAACGGATTGCGCAGGAAAAAGGTGTGTGTGCGACTTACGTTCTCCTGGAAGATGAAGACGCTGAGTAGAGCGGTAACCTGTTCTGCAGACAGATCGTTGAACAGGCCGTTGAACACCATCTCAGTCAGTAGAAGCTCATCAGCACTGGATCAAAAACAGGTCTCAGACCAGTCAGTGTTTTTTAATAGCACGTCGATACAGATAACTGTTCTAAGAACAGCTGAACACCATCTCAGTCATCAGCAGCCAGGGGTTAAAGCAACAACACAAAAGAATCCCATGAGAAACTTAAGCAGATCGCAGATGGATTGTCTGGGGCCAAGTTAACGTCAAATTTCATGTAAGAAAGTCATGACCATCATTTAATTTTTATGTGTATTAAACTGCCAAGTCCAGTCCTCCCTAGGAAAATTTTATATATTTAACTAGGCAAGTCAGGCAAGTCAGTTAAGAACAAATTCTTATTTTTAATGAAGGCCTAGGAACAGTGGGTGAACTGCCTTGTTCAGGGGCAGAACGACATTTGAACCATGTCAGCTCGGGGATTCAAACTTGCAACATTTTGGTTACTAGTCAGACGCTTTTAGGATGCCATTGTCCCCTTGGAGCTCTTGCGTAGTAATGGGCATTCCGAGTCTCTTCCTTGAGCCGAATCATTTGGCTTCATTCACCTAAAGGAGACGTTAATTTGGCTCCCAAACGGCTCTTCGTTCAGTAATGCTTACAAATTGACCGAAAACCATTAATTTAAAGCCTAAAACGTTGCTAACCATTATGTCAGATTGTGAAATGTTAGTTGAAATACATTTTTACCTGACCAAATTATTAGATGGCCAGCAAAATGAACGTGGACCAGAACAAGTCTCTCCCTCAATCTCGTTCCAGCACAGAAAAATGACCATCTTCAAATTAAAAAATGTATTTTCGTTTTACTAATATTTAGGCCTTTTTTATATCCCTTTATTCACCCAAAATGTTGTGGTATCAAATTGGTAGTTACAGTCTTGTCCCATCGCTGCAACTCCCGTACGGACTCGGGAGAGGTGAAGGTCGAGAGCCGTGCATCCTCAGAAACACGACCCAGCCAAGCCGCACTGCTTCTTGACACAATGCCCACTTAACCCAGTAGCCAGCCGGGAAAACACTGTACACCTGGAGACCGTGTCAGCGTACATGCGCCCGGCCCGCTACAGGAGTCGTTGGAGCGTGATGGGACAAGGACATCCCCATAGAACACACACCAACAAGTCGACTAGGTTGTCTGCTTTTGTTTTAAATAACATTACATGGCAAAAACAGTCGTTTGAACGCCAAGGTGGTGTGCAGAAAAGACTATTTAATTCACTTAATCTGAACATCGGAGTGTCAGCAACAATCCTGCAAGTCAGTTTAATGCAAAAGGTTCAGAGAAAATGTTTGAGAATACATTTGGGAATAGTGAGCCCCAATATGATATTTCTGTATCTAACTTTCTCACTCATTATTATTCACGACTCATTCGGGATTATCCGGAATCATGGTAGCGTCCACATTAAATGTATTATTGAGTAGAAACATATTATATTCTTATTTACAATAAAAGTGACTCCAAAGTGACAATACTTTATTTATTTATTTTGGGCACAAAATTATCCGAAACAACCAAAACTAAGAGCAAACGCATCCAACAAATGTGTTGAGTCAAAAGCTTGATGTAGTCATTGTGTGCTAGGAATATGGGACCAAATTCTACACTTTTGACTACTTTACACAAATAAATTTGTCCCAATACTTTTGGTCTCCTAAAATGTACAGGAAGTGCTGTAATTTCTAAACCACAGAATCCAGACATAATTTAATTAAACAATATTCAAAATATATATTGAACTGGGCAAATTAATGTTCTAAGTTATAAGACACTTAAAATGCATCAGTGATTTAGTTTCCTGCAACTTTGACACACGACAAGAATGCCCCAGTGTGTGTGTGTGCGGTGCGCATGTCTACACTGCGTAACTGTTAGCAATTATGCTAACTATAACCACCTGGTAGAGATGGAAAGGCTTTCCCAAAAACATCCTCAATTAAATGTTAACTACAAAGTAGCCTATGCACCTGGCAGAATGATATGATTATTTGCATTAGTCAAGTGACCATTTGCTTTGCAAACTCTGCAATCACATCGCTAACGAAACCATGGGCCCCTACCTGGTGCACACTTGAATTAAAGTGTAACTACACCCACAAAATTCTGATATTTTTTCCCAGACCTGAAAAGTAGTCTCTTGGTGTGTTTTAAGCATTGTTGTGGAATTTTTCTAAATAAAAAAAACTATTGAGAGCAAAAACAAGAGAAAGAGGCAACAAAAATAAAACCAATTTTATAAGGCCCTGTTTGGGTGAAGTGTTACCGGTGGCTTTTCTTTTCCTTACCTGCTGATCTCACAGGCCACTCGGCCCTTCATTTCGATGACATCCGAGGAAGTGGCAAACCCGAGACGCCTCAGGACACGCTTCCTGCACTTGAGCTCGTCCATCTGCAGCACGGTTCGAGCCTTCTTCAGCTCCCGCTTGGCCCCTTTGATATCCCCCGCAATCTGACATTCAGACACAGGATAACATGACACTTAAAACCCATTGCGCCCTAGTAAGGAACCAGAAAATATGACTGATCTCAGTGCTAACAACCAGACAATAGACCGCTTTCAAGGAAACAAATATGTACATTTGTCATTAGGCTGAACAATCCATTTAAAATGTACAATATTATGCATATCATAAGGCCATATTGTGATGTTTCGAGAGTCCAGATGAAGATTTGTTGTGCATGACTGAAGCTGCAAACTGTGGCATTCAATCCAATCAGAGCTCAGCCATAGCCAAGACTGACAGCCGATGCAGTGTTGGTTAACTGTCTCGGTCCGTTACAGGCAGCTGTTTTCCTCTCCGCCACACACAGTGCCCAACAGTCCCTGCTTAAAACCATTATCCAGTTACACGCTCACCATTATATCATGCTGCAGGGAGAGTCTGACTGACAACACGGGGCAACTAGACACCAGTATTAGGCAACCTCAGTCGGCACAGATGGGTTTTTTTCACGTGTTGTGGAGTATACAGGTTACGAGATGTGGGCGCCGAGTGGTATCACTTAGTAAAGTAAAAGTGGGCGTAAGGTACGGATGTTTGAAAAATCTGGATATTCGAAATAGGCCTACATGTTTTTTTCAATGTACGTTTTTAACCGGAGCATTGCAGCTTTGATTAACCAACATTTAATTTGTCATTTAGCAGATGCTTTTATTCAAAAAGATTCAGGGTGTTCACACTACGTCCCTTACAGACAATTTTTGTGAAGTGTGAACACTCCAAAAGGAACTCAGACCCCTCAAAAGTGCCCCGAAGCGAACTGAGACCAATCGAGAGGTGGTCCGAGTTCAGTTTGAGGGGTCTGCTTGAATTCCGTGGTACGGTTCCCTTTTTTAAGGACAATGTGAACACAAAGCTCCCTAGGTTCACTTGTCCTTATTCCCGCACCGCACACTGGACTACTGCAACACTGTTTCCACTGCCATAACGCCATTGGTGCCATAAATGAGAAGATGAGCAGGTACATGGGGAAAAAAGCTTTGGATATTGATTAGCGATTGTCAAGGATGCACAGAAAGAAAGTTTTGGGTTCAGATTATTTGTTTGCAATATGTGATCACTACTTCTCTGATAGAGTTCAGTGTGTCAAATCGGAGGGTCTGTTGTCCGGACCTCTGGCAGTCTCTATGGGGGTGCCACAGGGTTCAATTCTTGGAACGACTCTCTTCTCTGTATACATCAATGAGGTCGCTCTTGCTGCTGGTGAGTCTCTGATCCACCTCTACGCAGACGACACCATTCTGTATACTTCCGGCCCTTCTTTGGACACTGTTAACAACCCTCCAGGCAAGCTTCAATGCCATACAACTCTCCTTCCGTGGCCTCCAATTGCTCTTAAATACAAGTAAAACTAAATGCATGCTCTTCAACCGATCGCTACCTGCACCTACCCGCCTGTCCAACATCACTACTCTGGACGGCTCTGACTTAGAATACGTGGACAACTACAAATACTTAGGTGTCTGGTTAGACTGTAAACTCTCCTTCCAGACCCATATCAAACATCTCCAATCCAAAGTTAAATCTAGAATTGGCTTCCTATTTCGCAACAAAGCATCCTTCACTCATGCTGCCAAACATACCCTTGTAAAACTGACCATCCTACCAATCCTCGACTTTGGCGATGTCATTTACAAAATAGCCTCCAATACCCTACTCAACAAATTGGATGCAGTCTATCACAGTGCAATCCGTTTTGTCACCAAAGCCCCATATACTACCCACCATTGCGACCTGTACGCTCTCGTTGGCTGGCCCTCGCTTCATACTCGTCGCCAAACCCACTGGCTCCATGTCATCTACAAGACCCTGCTAGGTAAAGTCCCCCCTTATCTCAGCTCGCTGGTCACCATAGCATCTCCCACCTGTAGCACACGCTCCAGCAGGTATATCTCTCTAGTCACCCCCAAAACCAATTCTTTCTTTGGCCGCCTCTCTTTCCAGTTCTCTGCTGCCAATGACTGGAACGAACTACAAAAATCTCTGAAACTGGAAACACTTATCTCCCTCACTAGCTTTAAGCACCAACTGTCAGAGCAGCTCACAGATTACTGCACCTGTACATAGCCCACCTATAAATTTAGCCCTAACAACTACCTCTTTCCCAACTGTATTTAATTAATTAATTTATTTATTTTGCTCCTTTGCACCCCATTATTTTTATTTCTACTTTGCACATTCTTCCATTGCAAAACTACCATTCCAGTGTTTTACTTGCTATATTGTATTTACCTTGCCACCATGGCCTTTTTTGCCTTTACCTCCCTTCTCACCTCATTTGCTCACATTGTATATAGACTTGTTTATACTGTATTATTGACTGTATGTTTGTTTTACTCCATGTGTAACTCTGTGTCGTTGTATCTGTCGAACTGCTTTGCTTTATCTTGGCCAGGTCGCAATTGTAAATGAGAACTTGTTCTCAACTTGCCTACCTGGTTAAATAAAGGTAAAATAAATAAAATCATAAGTTGTTCATTCAATTGTGGGGTTTGAATAGTGTGCGAAGACAACATATTTGGCGAGAATTACAACATAGGGTACAAAATCAATTCTAGGGGCAGTAGCTTACATTGGGTGTACAGCATTAATTCATCTGCAGTTATTCTGTTATTTATTCAGTTACCATTCATTTTAAATATTAATATCTTCTGATGACAATTATGTATAATATTTTAACTAAATGCAATCTATCAGCTTCCAACTGTAAGTGGGCATATCTAGCTGTCCAATAACACATTCTGATGGAATGGCAGAGTGCATTCTGAGTGAATGTTGGAAAAATATATTGGTTCCTCCTAAACATAGTAATGTGAATGCAAAGAGGACTCGGACCACAAAGTAGGTGAAGTGAACTGACAAAAGAGTTGAGTCCTCATTCAAAGGCAAGGGCAGTGTGTCTACAAAGAGAACTTTTACCTCAAGAGTTCACTTTAAAGAGGACAGAGATCAGTTCTTATAAAGAGGCCCGTGTGTGAAAACAGTCTTACAGCAGTTAATGCATACATTTTCATACCCCCCCCCCCCCCCCACAATATACTGGTTCCCCCATGGGAGTCGAACCCACAGCCATGGTGTTGCAAGCGCCATATGCTCTACCAACCGAGCCAGACAGGACCCATACACATAAACAACAAGCTACACACGTGAAGGCCACCGGTCAGCTACCAGTCTTTCTCTGGGGCACATGTCATAAAACCTACATTGAAATGTATGTTGTTTAATTCAATTGAAATGTCATGGTATATCCTTGTAGTATGTAACAAAGTCAAATGGATTTTTTATAACATTTTGAAAAAGCCTGTGTAAAACAGGCATTTCATTTTTTGGAGGGGGGTGTAAAAATGAACTCACAAGTTTCCAATGCTAATCGTCCGTTCGGATATTCGAATAACCATTGCACATCCATAGTGTAAGGTTACGCCTATGAATTTTATTCAAGCCCAAGTCAACCCAGAAAAACCACCCAGAATGGAACCAGCTTTGTGTTACTAGTGAAAGTGCACGTCTGTATGAGTCTTTCCTTCTGTAGCAGGCCGATCAGTCGTGCGGTGGTCCAATCACAGAGGCCAGGCAGAGGATTGGAGATCTTTTTCGAGCAGGTGTAAATCTCACGTCATGCCTAATCAAACATGGTGTGTCTGTGTGTGTGTGTAATCTGGTTTACAGGGCTTTATCCCTTCCCATGCGCAGACATGTAATACATCCCACACACAGAGATAACAGAGGTCATGACCTAGGCCAGTTGTTGGAGCAGGGAATGGAAAATATAAATAACCAACCCACCACAGTACAGCTCGGGACTTAAAAGGAAAGATTCACCCATTTTGAATGCTATATTGCTTGTGTGCATCTCTGAGCGATGTTCGATCGATTCCAGGGTCATTTCATGTGTATCTGAGTAATTGCCGTTCAAGCAGGCAGAAATCCTTCTGGTATTACGTAGCACTGATAAAGTCGCTCTCACTACACTGGAAGTTTATAGGAATACGCCTTTTGGATCGTGAAAATGTCTATCATTACATGTCAGATTTCAATACTGGCCGATGTCATAACGCGGGAGGTTGTCTTTGGAATGAGAGCCCAACACACTTCTCCTATTTGTCTAACTCTTCGGTTCAGGGTGCATTGCATGGAGCCTTTGAATTGCCGCTGTGAACATTAGACTTCAACTCTGCGAGGCACATCAATCTGCAGATTGAACATGGCGAGATTGTAGACTCCTAAATTGATAGTGCAGTTTGTTTAGGCAATTTTACAGCCAACTACCTACTTCACATGCTGAACTGTACTTGTATTATTGTATGTAGCTACCCAGCAAGCCCATAGACAGCATTACATGAGTTTTGTAGTCGCCTTGAGCTGCAACAGATTTCCACATGTTGCTACCAACATTGACAAAAGGAAACATTTGTTCACAACAACAAAATGTCACGTGTTATTTAACACTGTAAATTACAGAAATGGGTGGTTTTGAATACATTTTTCCTTTAAAGCTGGAACATGTAACTTTTTGGGCTTCCCAACCAAATTCGCAAACTCTCATTGAAACAAGTCTAAGAAGCAGTAGATCTGTTCTATGGTGTGCCATTTCTATGATTCCCATTCTTAAGTTATGTTTTTGTGTCTTACTCTTTTAATCAGCTTCAAACATGTGAAAATACAATATTTCTGGTTATGAAAATTATATTTCACAGCGGTTTAGATGATTCTATACACTATACTTGGTTGTTTTGTCACAAACTGAAATTACGAAAATCCTTAATTTTTGCAAACAGGAAATAGCGGAGCAATTTCCCCATAGTGCTTCTTCAACACGCATCCTCTCACAGGTACTTGGCAACACAAATATTAACTTTATTCCTCATTTCATAAATATCTCCCTTCTTGGCATTTTAGAGCTAGCCAATTAAAAGAGGCACAGTCGGTTGGTGCTGAATGTGCTGCCAAAATTAGATGAATGAATGAGAGCGATCTCATTTCCATCAGATATTGTACATCACCACAACCTATGTCTATTTATGTCAGTAAATGGCCGTTTCCAGCTCAGGCGGACAGGAAGAGACTGAAAACAATTGTTCTGATTTAGGCTAGATCTACTTAAGTGACCTTGGGGTGTGAGCGCTTGGAAGATTGAGTACAGAACCTTTGATTAACGTCGACAGAAAAAAAACTAAGTTCAAAATCATTAAAATATTTTTCGGCAAAGTCAATGTTTCTTGAACCCCAACCTATCCACAAAACATAATACTCATCATAGCCCCACTGACAAGCCGATCAATCATTACTTACTGACAGAACATTATATGGCGCCAGCAATACAGTGGGCAGTGTGGCTCTACAGGACATGAACCAACCAACCATCCCAAATACCACCACCCCACCCATCCTCACCAGGGCTTTCCTCTCGCAGAGGGAGTAGACGGCCTCCAGGCTGGGGTCAGAGTGCATGGGGTGGGAGTACATCCTGTGTTCGAATGCCTCCACCTTCTGGATGACCTTCTTCAGGCCCGGGTCCTTAATGCCCATGTCATCGATGGGGTCCAGAAGGGGAACGCCGTCCGGGAACCTCTTCTGCACCTCCTGTGTGGTGGAGACAGGACCAGAGAATGATCCATGAGAAAGCCTTTGATCACCGTTGACAAATAGATTTATTCTATCTACAGTACCAGTCAAAAAGTTGACACCTACACCTTTTTCTTTATTTTTTACTATTTTCTACATAGACTTCAAAACTATGAAATAACATTAGGAATGATGTAATCACCAAAAATGTTTATGATAAATGTTTCTCATGGTGTTGTGTCCTCCAGGAATGCAAACTGGTGAGGGCTTAAAAAAAGTGAAAAACATTTTGCACAGATTTTTTTATATTGGTGTAATCTGCAAGGAAAATGTGCCTATTTTCAGAGTTGGGTTGTCACAATACCAACATTTTACTAATGATGTGATACCAGGCCAAGTATCACAATACCGAGAAGTAGTTTGATACCACAGGGTTCTCACCTGTATGGATTTGAGCATGCTCTGTCTGTTGTCATAAGGCCGCAGGTCTTTGGGGCTGTAGAGACGAACTGAACTGATGGAGGTCAGGAGGTGGAGCATCACAGGAACCACCTGATCAGAAGCAATACAAAATCATAAGTATATTAGTTGATGCATACAGTTGCTACACAAACACATATGCATCCATTTACTTAGTATCAAACAATGTAGCTGTCATCAAAGCTATCATCATTGACTGAGGCAGGAGATCCTGAACACTAACTAATGGGGTTTTAAATGCATATAAAGAACTAAGACGCAATCCTGTCTGCTGCTATGTCTACGGGATCTGTATATTGGCACAAACTGCAGAACACCTGATTCAACTAGTCAACCTCTCCATTTAAATCAAATTTGATCCCCTAGTCTGTACTTTTTAATGCCAGAAAAGCCACTGGATATTGGTCTGCAGATCCCTCCAGTCCACACACTGCCAGGTCGACGGCACAGGCTACAGAGGAGCTGGAAGAGCTTGGGGAGAGAGGGACTTTGCCGTACTTTGACAGTGAAGGGGAAGATATGAGGGAGAGAGTGGGGAGAGAAAGAGAGGCTTTGCTTTGACAGAGGGATTCATCGTAACGCGTTTAACAGGAGTGAGCCCAGAAAGCAGTGCCAGACAGTATTTCAACTAGAGTTTAAGGGCTCCTCTGAGATATGGAAGAATAATACGAGACGAGAGACAGGCAGGCAGCTAAAGTCATCCAGATCTAGACGGGGCTCACAGAGGAGTTTAGGACAGGAGGACTGCACTAAATAACAAGACAGACTCTAAAAGGACTAGTGCAAAATGGTGGAAACGTGCACAGGCAGCAAAAGACACAGCAGATTTAAAGCGTGGTACTTGGCAAACTTGGGTTCAAATACTATTTGAAGTCTTCCAAATACTTTGAGCATTCTATTTAGCCTGCCTGGAGTGCCAGGTGGGCGAGTGTTGTAGTTGAGAGTTCTCTATTGGTTCCATTGCAACAGGCAAGCTCAATCATGCACAGATACAGTATTTGAAATGATTCAAACAGTACAGAGTGTGTGTGTGTGTGTGTGTGACTGGATATGAACCTAAACTGAGAGAAGTCTCAAAGTTTAAATGGTGTTTATATTATATGGAGGGTTACAAAACCAAAGGAAAATAAATCAATGTTTTACACGAGGGCCGTCGATACCAACCACTCCATTCATGGTGTTTCAATGTGAGCATGAACATACTGTATAAGACAACAAATGAACATAGCATACAAGCTAATTTCTCCTGAAAACAGAGATAAAATATGTGCTCCATGTCCATTACGTGGTTGTTGCTTTAAGTTAAAGGGAAGCTCTGGGACACAGCACAGCAGCAGTTTCACCATTAACGACTTGGCCATGTTTGATTTCCTTCAGGCTCAAGGACAGTTACAGTGTAGTAACCCCTCCCGTAAATGACTTGTGTGTGTGTGTGTGGTCCACATTCTAGAAAGAACCACTTCAAAATGTTGGATTCCATCCTGCGGCAGACCACCAAACCAGGAGTACATAGTATCCAGTGGTATTATTGTATCATTGCATTGGCTATGTCTGAATTAGCAACCCATCAGGTCTTTTGACGCTGTGTGAGGCCATATAGGGTCAAAAGTAGGGCACTGGTTCCTCCCCTTAAATCATTGGGGAACATCCCACACCTTTCTCCCCCTGCGATTCAATACATTTCACCATGGGGTGAATTTTTCCTGCAATTCTACACATTTTGCCATGTCTAATGTGCTGTCGGAGTGACTCAAACATTACAATACCTATGTGCAAAAAAATAAAAAATAGCTAAAAGCTGACATGGGCTAGATCTGGGCATTTTTGACAAGTTATAAATAGCTCTGCAATTCTTAATTAAGGTCTACAATACCAAATTTCAAAATTGCACCTTGTGCATTCTACTATTACAACTTAAGAGTAAGTTGAAAGCCTGAGTTCACTAAAGATAAAAAAATAAATAAAAAAAGAAAGCACCCCCATTTCTGACGGAGCCACGTCGTCCCATCATATGTACCCACCTGCATTTCCCCCTTCTCCCCAGCGGCAGCGGGTTTGGCAGCCTCTGTGGCGGTGTTCTTCACACTCTCCTTACTGCAGTGGACCAGCACCTCTACCACGTATAGAGGGTCTGCGTCACCCGTTATGGCCTGGAGGGAAACAATCACATACCCTCAACATGGGTGCAACACTAAGCATTATGGGGTACCCTGAAGGACAACAAATGCATAAAAACACAGCGCCCCAAAACACATGCTATAAAAACACACGCTATAACACAAGGTGTATCTACATTGTATTTAGTTTTAATACCAAAAAAAAAAGTTGTGTTTTCACAGATCCTTTCTGATAACATTCAACATATAAAAATTACCTTGACATTTGACTTCTTTGAGAAATTAACAACCACGCCCCACCCAAAGTCAGCATCTTCGTTTTTGACCTGGAAAATAGTTCAACATTATAGGCACGTCTGTATGTACAACAAACGCTCTTATTGTTCCTTATCTCAGAAAAACCACATTGAAAAAAAAACATTTATCTGCGTAAGCCCTTTTGAACAGCACATGAAGACTTAAGAACGGTGGTGTACATTTTGTCTTTGGGCTGTGCTACATAGTAAGTATTTGAGTTGGTGGTATGAGTGGTATTTGGGTCTCTTAACCTTGACCAGTCTGCCAGGCTGGAGGAAGGGAAGACAGTATTTTGGTTTGTGGATGAAGTCCTCTATCTCCTTGCTCAGTTTGGCCAGCTGTTGGCGGATCTTATAGTAGGTCACCACACTCTCCTCGTTGGGGATCTCTATGGCGTTGTACATCTCTTCCAGCTTCGCCATCTCTGTGGACATCAGAGGAAAGGCAGTCGTACACACAGAAATAGAATTACTAGAATGGGAACGCACATCAATAGAGTGGGGATTCCCGTTCTGGTAATTCCGGTCACACGGTATGGAACGAGCAGCTAAAAAATTGCAGCTCACACCGATGAATGATATACACAGACATTCTAATAAATGTATGCTATCGCTAAAATTACTGTGTGTCGCAAGTTCGATGGATCGCGGTGATTCTGCCCTAAGTTTTATTTGAAAATAGAGCTCACGGGGTCATTTGTTTGTTGTTTGTCAAGGATAGGGGATTTGGAATGAGAATCTGTTATTTTTGATACTATACAGACATCAAAACGTCTTACCTGCGTGTGACTAGGAGTCACTTTTTGGCACTCCGTTTACCTGCCTCTGTCAATTCCAAGGTGCACTGCTAAATCAGATTCTTTACATACAAACTGACAATTGATACTATTCTCACCCATCAGACTGTCAATTTAATCTCGTTTTTAGGCCAACTATTGTTATAAATATGTGTGAAATTAGTTTGGATATAGTTTAGGTGTAGTTTCGAGCTGACTGCCAGAGAATGACTCGCTGTGAATGACGGGCAGGGGGAGAAATGACATGTTCTTTTAAACTGCTTGTAACACATTCTTTTTGTAATATTAAGATTCAAACAATGACGGTGTTTTAAAACAGACGCGTTCAGGAAAAGTCAAGAACAGGCGGGAGACGTGACTTAAAATGGTAAGAGAAATTAAATGTAAAAAAGCACATTTGGCTCGAGTCAACATGACACTCTCCTAAAGTTAAGAGGATCAAGAATACACCAGCAAGTAGGCAACATCAAAACATGTCTTTATAAAGCTTTGCATGTACTCTATTTGGCCAAACCATAATCAGCGGAACAGTCTACCGAATCAATCTGATCTATTCTCTTGAATAAAGCACGACTAGCTGGGGGGGAATTCCCAACCAATGGAGAGGTTGAGAACCAAATCCAGGACTGGAGTAGGTAGGCCTGTATTCTGTACTCACTCTCTACGACCCCGGGCACAGCCCTGTAGTGCTGAAACTGGTAGAAAGACTTCTCCAGCATGTACTCCGGGTTGATCTCCTCCACCCGCAGCAAGTTGAGAACCATGTTGTAGGTGAGGTGGAAGGCACTGTTCAGAGGGTCTGCCGAGCCCTGGGGTGGGAGAAAGGAGAGAGGTTAGGTTAGGTTTAGACAGATGGAACGTATTCAGCAGGGTGAGCACGATGTTGTAGCTCAGGCGGAGCAGGGGAGAGAGGACGATGGTCACTCAGCTGATTATTCAAGGAGACAGACTCGCGTCATATGGAAAACCGAGTAACTCAGTGAACGCATGGGACAAAAGACCCAAGTCATGTTTCTCTATGAGGAACATTGGATTTTCAGATTACTTCATCAATTGAGTGAATTGAAATGGAGTGTTTGGATAACCCTGTCCATAAGGACAGCCAAGCAACTCAGGGAACAGTTTAAACTTAACAGATCTTGAATCAGTCAAACATTGTCACCACGTCCTACTCTGACAAGTCCTCTAGTTAGGGACTGAAACATGGAGTTTGGATGCCCCATTAAAATCAACACAAGCTGATGGTGAGTGACTAAATGTACCAAATTGTGAAATCACATTACAACAGAAAAGTTATCCATTATCCAAGGAAATGTTTGAGGCCACTTGTCTATGAAGCCAAGAGCAATTGGAGTTTCTCAGAATCTTTCTTTCGCAATCAAAACTGATCCTTCAGTTGTGGTTTCCAGAAAGCGATTACAACAGTACAGTAAGAAGATAAATGATATCTACTCCAGAGCAGCCAGATGTCTCATTAAAATACATTCCTGTCATTAATCTGTCATGTGTTAGCCAGTGTATTCCACAAACACATGAAGTAGCCAGCCAAATAGATAAAGTAGCTCGCCAGGACCCCCCGGGCAGTAAGCCCCCCCCCCCACCCAGCGGGTTTAAGAATTGTTTGCTAAAAATATTTTTGGTGGCCTCTGGTACCTTCTAATGCCTTGATACCATCCGAAATACACAGCAAAATGACTGAATACTTTGAGTTGACCTCAGACTGGACACATTTTTTGTGCTATTGTTTACAATTTCAAATAGTGAAAATGTATGAATTTACTGTATTGTTAGCTTTGTTGGATTTGTCTAGGCCTGTATGATAAGGACTATTTTTTAAGTAAGAGAACATGAAACTTAAAAAATATATATATTTTTTTACATTTAACCAGTCGTCTCTTGAAATTAAACTATTTTACTGCAAGGTATGAATTGCCACAATGTTTGTTCTTCAAATTATGCATTTTATTAAAACAGAATAGCCTTACCTAACTTTAAAAATTTAAATTTAAAAATTACAATTGTGCAATGGGCACTTTCTCTAATGGGAAAATGGGTCTCTAAAATAAACAGAGCAGATGTTCAATTAAGTTCTGGGTCCATACATGTTAAGAGATAGAACAAAGTCAGTTAAATTAGTGAAAGAATTTCAAATAGTGTGCAACTTTGGGAATGGCAGTAAGTCAGTTATGAAAATGTTGTTTAAAAAAAAAAATGTTTTAAGAGTCTGCTGACTTCCCCAGGCTTCAAGCTTCCTTTCAAGAGGAATTTTCTCAGCTATCTGCAATACCGGTATGTTTGAAGAACGAAGCAGGTGTTAATCATGAGCTTCGCTACACAGAAAGCAGCAGTTGACTACTCCGACACGGATTAAATGAATTCGATACATCAATATCTTTGAAAATACCATATAAAAGTAAATGTTTCTTAACACAATTCAATCGATTTTCTTTTATCATATTTTGGACCAGAGTGAGGCTATTGCTCTACTTGCCTAACAATTTATCTGCGGATAATCGGCAAAAAGCTTACCAGTATGCAAATTAGGGAACCAAAAGAATGGCTCGCTTACCAACGCGATTGGGTAGGCTACTGACAAGTCACTCACTTTAACGTCACTGCCTGGCAAGTCCTGATGGACCTCAGATCGAAAATACAAAACGAGATCTTTAGTCGACTTGTCCCGATGCGATACCATGGACACGTAAACTACATTGAATGATTTATAAATGGCAAGGACATGACATCGACCTCAGTCAGTTCGACACCATTTTACCCATTTTCAAGCTTGCTGTTCGTCCAAGTACAGTAATAGCCTACGCAACCAGCTGCATATGAAATACACGAAAGAAAATAAATGAAAGTGCCAGAAAATAGGATAAGTGAATTTCGACTCATCGTTCCCACATTATATGGGACGTGCAAATCGACTCACAGACGAAGGAGCATCATGCCCTCCCCCTCCGTGTAAAGAAATTTGAGTTCAACCACCACAGCGTCAACACACACACCCAGGTACCAGGAGGAACAGACAGCAGACTGTCAAACCATCAGTGTTTCCCTGTCATCGCTCACTTTGTGACTGACAGGCACCTGTCCTATCTATAAATCAACAAATTTTCTAACTTGTGAATTAACTAGGCTCCTTTTCAATTCGCATCACTTATTTTAGCAGAAGGGGGCTCAGCCGAGTTATTTTCTGACTTGCGAATTGTATAAAAAAAATAGCCTAGTTAATTTAAGTGGAAAAAGTATCCGGCTGAAAATGATTGTGTATAGTCAACAGTGAAAAGCAGGAAAACACGGGTTAAGACCAAGATTAACTGCCTTTGTCGTCTGTGAAAGATGGTGTTGTGCAAGCCTTAAGACGCTTCAACCCAGGACCAACGACACAAGGGACCAGGAAGAGATGGAGGACAGACCGTTCCCCAGAGAGAGCCTCTACAATACAGGACCACCTAAATGGAAAGAAAGGTTTGCGCTTTGGGGTTTCAGGCTTGCAAGCCAGTTAACCAAACCAAGGCTCCAAGGGTCCCTGATTGTATTAAGACTCCCTAAAGACTTGAGGTTTGAATACGAGAGTCAGTTAAACAAACCAAGAGCTGATAGATCCCTGATTATATCAAGACTAAGGATTCCCTATAGGTTAGGAGAAGTGTTTGGCTGAGGCTGAGTGAGTGTGTACTTGCAAATGACCTGAAGGTCAGGAATGAGCTACAGTTTAGGGGAAGTGTTTTTCTACACAGGCATGTCCATCTGTCCTTGTCTCTCTCTGCTCTGTGTGTGCACGTGTAAATGACCAGAGGGTCGGGAAGTAGCTCTGTGACCCAGTAGAGAACCCCAAAACGACCGACTCACTCCATTACTGCGGCTCAGGAGAATATTAGGGTTCTTGGCTCCGGTTGTGCTTGTAAACCCCTGCCCTCTCTCCCCTCCCTCTGTGCAATCATTCAGAGCCTGTACGTCACCCGGACAGTGTGTGGAGGGGAGGACTGCGTCGTTTTAAAAACACTAGGGGAGATGTCTTGGCCCGAGAACCATTGTGAGAGCATCGCAGCAGGGGTTAGGATCAGTGCAAGATTCAAGAGTAACTGATCTGGTGCTGAAAGTGTTTTACAACTGGACTACTAGGTGTTCTGGGACTCATATAGTGTACATACTAAAATGTGTTCTATAACCCCTAAAATAAAATATATCAGATCAATGCCAACACTGCAGGCATCCCAATCATTCATGTGTGTGTATTGACATTCTGTACACACACACGGAGAAAAGTTATGAGGATGATCCTTCTGTATGAAAATGACACACACAGCTATTATTCAAAGCCCCAGCGTGCAGTCTGTGTTTCGTCGGTACCTTAAGCAGCTGTTTCCCAATTGCAGGGCTCATCTTCTCATCCACCATGAAGATGACGATACCCCTCTCATCCATCCCTCTCCTGCCAGCTCGACCGGACATCTGGATGTACTCACCAGACGTGATCTAACACAGAGAGAGAGCACAGCACATAAATATTGTCACTAATAATAGTCACAGCTGTCAAAACACACATGCTTGCTCACTCAGACACACAAATAGCAGCCACGTCAATATTCACACATGCATGGACATCTTTTGCGTGGGAGAAGTAGTTCAGAAATGTGGAGCTAGTACCAATGACAGAAGGTAAACTATTTGGCCTAATCGTCATTAGAAAGGTGTACGGAATCAGATTAATTTACTCAAATAAAGGCCAATTCTCTTTTAGATGCATTCCTCTGAAACAAAGCCAGAACAGTGAGTGGAGGTTTGTGGAGGATCCGCAAGTCAATATTAAGAAGGTGTTAAGTTTTGTACACACACACACACAACCAGTCAAAAGTTCACATTCTCGTTCAAGGGTTTTTCAAAATGTTTACCATTTTCAACATTGTATAATAATACTGAAGACATCCAAACTATGAAATAACACATATAGAATAATGTAACCCAAAAAAAGTGTTACACAAAAAACATGTTATATGGGAGATTCTTCAAAGTAGCCACCTTTTGCCTTGACAGCTTGGCATTCTCTCAACCAGCTTCCTGAGGTAGTCACCTGGAATGCATTTACATTAACAGGTGTGCTTTGTTAAAAGTTAATTAGTGGAATCGCTTTCCTTCTTAATGCGTTTGAGCCAATCAGTTGTCGGGGTGGTATACAGAAGACAGTCCTATTTGGTAAAAGACGAAGTCCATATTATGGCAAGCAGAGCTCAAATTAGCAAAGAGAAACAACAGGCCATAATTACTTTAAGACATGAAGGTCAGTCAATACGGAACATTTCAAGAACTTTTAAAATTTCTTCAAGTGCAGTTGCAAAAACCATCAAGCGGTATGATGAAACTGGATCTCATGAGGACTGCCACAGGAAAGGAAGACCCATAGTTACTTCTGCTGCAGAGAATAGGTTCATTAGAGTTAACTGCACCTCAGAAATTGCAGCCAAAATAAATGCTTCACAGAGTTCAAGTAACATAAATCAACTGTCCAAAGGAGACTGTGTGAATCAGACCTTCATGGTCGAATTGTTGCAAAGAAACCACTACTAAAGGACACCAATAAGAAGAAGAGACTTGCTTGGGCCAAGAAACACGAGCAATGGACATTAGACCGGTGGAAATCTGGCCTTTTGTCTGAGTCCAAATTTGAGATTTTTGGTTCCAACCGCCGTGTCTTTGTGAGACGCAGAGTATGTGAAGGGATGATATCCACATCTGTGGTTACCACCGTGAAGCATGGTGTGATGGTGCTTTGCTGGTGACAGTCTGATTTATTTAGAATTCAAGGCACACGTAACCAGCATGGCTACCACAGCACTCTGCAGCAATATGCCATCCAATCTGGTTTGCGCCTAGCGTGACTATCATTCGTTTTTCAACAGGACAATGACCCAACACACCTCCAGGCTGCATAAGGGCTATTTGACCAAGAAGTATCACCTTCCAACAGGACAACGACCCTAAGCACACAGCAAAGACAACTCAGGAGTGGTGTCCTTGAGTGGCCCAGTCAGAGCCCAGACTTAAACCCGATCAAACATCTCTGGAGGGACTGAAAAATAGGTGCGCAGCAACGCTCCCCATCCAACCTGACAGAGCTTGAGAGGATGTGCAGAGTATAAAGTCCTGAGTAAAGGGTCTGAACGCTTATGCAAATGTAATCTTTTTTTTAAATTGTATATACATTTGCAGGGCATTGTGTGTACATTAAGGGGGAAAAAAACTATATTTTAGAATAAGGCTGTAATGTAACAAAATGTGGAGAAAGTAAAGGGGTCTGAATAATTTCCGAATGCATTGTGTGTGTGTAATTATTTTTTTTACCGGTTATGATGGTTATTTTATTTTAATTTGACCTTTATTTAACTTGGCACGTCAGTTAAGAATAAATTCTTATTTTCAATGACGGCCTAGGAACAGTGGGTTAACTGCCTTTTTCAGGGGCAGAACGACAGATTCGTACCTCGTCAGCTCGGGGATTCGATCGTGCAACCTTCCGGTTACTAGTCCGACGGTCGTCATCCATAACCGTAGGTTATACGGTAATTGTGCCAGCACTAGTTGCAACGTGCACTAACACCTCTTCAGAACATTAACATGGAGAAGAGCTGCAACGGCTTGATTTGCCACTTGGTTTATAAACCCTCTGCTTTAGTAAAGCTGCCTGCCACACATGGCCCTGATTAAAATCACCAGATTCCATTTGGTCTCGGACATAAACATTACTGACTCTGCCACGAACGAGCTAATCCAAACAGTTCCTTTTATGCCTTTGTCAAGCAGATTCAATTCTAATCTCGTGGGCGTTGTTGGTGCTCTACAACATTTGGTCCCAGGTTTAACACTGGCACGGGGCTATACTCTCTCCTTACATCTCGGAGATACTCGCACACACCATGACAGAGCCAGAGGAGAGCTAAGAGGGGGCAGTCACCCCGTGAAGGGGCCCTGGATCTCTCCCTTTTGCTTTGTGATGGGAGGGATGAGGGAGAGGAGGAAGGAAGGCCTTGACTGCATGCGTGGTGTTCTGGCATCAGTTCTCCCACCCCAGATGTTCCTCGTAAGCCTCTTGGACAACCGTTTCCTTTTTTCTCTCTCCCGCTCTCTATCCAGCGAGCAATCGCTCTCTCCTCTCTCTCCCCATCCCCGAGCCAAAGGGGTAATAATCCAGCCCCTTTATTCCCAACAGCTTGATTCACGACCGGTCCTGTGACCCCCAGCTCCTCACATAAACAATATGTGGTTGTTTATCTTTGTCAGAGCTTCCCTGGCTCCCGCCATGGCTTTATAAAGGCGTCGCACAAACACGCAGAGGAAATGAGGAAGCCTCGAGATGAAAAGTCAAACAGAGAGAGCTCTGCACTACATCAAGTTAACCCTGGGTTCATCTGTCAGTCTGATTGCAATATAGCAGGGATTACCCAGATTGAGACACGTGTACTGTGTTTATCCAAACCTAATGATGGCTATTAATCATTCCAGGGAGTGATGAAACTAGGGCTGTGGCGGTAATTACATTTTGTCAACCGGTGATTGTCAAGCAAATAACTGTCTCAAACACATTTAGCATCTCCTGGCTTCCACGTATAGCCTACAAGCTACTGATGCAGAACTTTGAAACATCTACATTTTAAAAAGTCTAATAAATTAAATACATCACAATAAATCCATTATTTTATTTTAGAGAGGTCTAAAGAAACATGATCTGAAGAAAATGTAGTCTACTCCAGAAGAACAGAATAGCATACTCTGCGGTCCTGATCTGGCTATGGGCTACACTAATTTAGCAGACAAGCTGTGCTTCGAATTCCGTGGCATTATATTATAGCATGAAGAATAGAACTGAATATAGCTGAATAAAACAGGATATTTTCTCCAGAGTATTTGAGGGAGTGCGCACATGCGGCTATTCTGTGTTGAGCGATTAATAAAATAAACAGGTTTTCCTATAGGCTTAATTGGAGTTACTCCCGGCTGGGCACACCAAAGCACAACTCTTACATGGCTCTCAGTCACGTGATCGAGTCTCTCTCACAGGCTACAAGTGAAGACCGTCACATCTGGGACACAACTGCGCGCTTCCTTATCCAATTCCGAGGTGCATACTGAAGCTATTGGAAGAACTGTCCACATTTAATTTGTCAGCCAACAAGATGAACAGCAAAAGCACTAGCCTAGGTCAATCTACGATCCCCCATAGTATTCTATCCTGTGCGGGAAATAAATATTCCAAACAGTCTGACACTTTCACATGCGATAGATCCCAAATTAATACAAACACCAGCATCCCTGTTTTTTTTTAGTAATGAGGCTTACGAAACAGATCATAACGTTTAAGCTTAAAATGTTGATTAACCATTAGACTATTTGTTCAAATTATAAGTGCAGTAACGCGCACACGGCAATCGGCTAAAAGTGTTCAATTTGAAAAATAGGAGCCGCTAGCCAGCACCTCGCCTAAATAGGTGTGCGTTTCTTTCGCCTCTAGATTAAATGTGTTCCATTAGCAGGAAAATACCCTTCTCAAAAGTGACTAAAAATGCGATTATGCATGTAATGCTTTTATTATAAAAAAGGTGCATTTTTATGGTGAAAATTCGTCCTACACTCGCTCGCTGCATATGTATGCCAGTTAGGCTCGAGACCTGTTGAAAAGCGGAAGAATGTTCTTAATTTTAAGTAGTAATTTGGCCACTTCAGTTGTGATATAAACGTTGGGCCATATGTCTTGATTCAAATACATTCAAAGGGTACAAGATGCGACTAACGATATGAAAAAAGTTGCATGAAAATGCATGAGATCTGCTTTGGGGTTTTTTGCGCAGGCTGTACACACTTCATCAGTCTCTCATTCTCAATTTGACAAGCACTTGATTATGACTTGAATTTCCTGGTGGCAAATATATCATTCACAAGTGATACGCTAATATTGTCACCCATCAGACTATTCTTGATTTAATCTGGTCTTTATATATACACACTAAATAATATACAGTGTCTCAGACCACTTGACTTTTACCACATTTTGTTACGTTAGTCTTATTCTATAATGTATTAATTCAAATCGTCAGCAATCTGCACACATTCACCCCATAATGACAAAGCGAAAACAGGTTTGTAGAAATGTTTGCAAATGTATTAAAAATGAAATATTTTATTTACATAAGTAATCGGACCCTTTGCAATGAGATTTGAAATTGAACTCAGGTGCATGTTGTACCCATTGATTATCCTTGAGATGTTTTTACAACTTGAAGTCAATTGATTGGACATGATTTGGAAAGGCACACACCTGTCTATACAAGGTCCCACAGTCGACAGTGCATGTCAGAGCAAAAACCAAGCCATGAGGTCAATAAAAATTGTCTGTACAGCTCCGAGACAGGATTGTGTTGAGGCACAGATCTGAGGAAGGGTACCAAAACATTTCCGTAGCATTGAAGGTCCCCAAGAACACAGTGGCCTCCATCATTCTTAAATGGAAGAAGTTTGGAACCACCAAGACTCTTCCTAGAGCTGGCCAAACAACCAATCTCTGTGGAGATAGGAGAACCTTCCAGAAGGACAACCATCTCTGCAGCACCAATCAGGCCTTTATGGTAGAGTGACCAGACAGAAGCCACTCCTCAGTAAAAAGGTACATGACAGCCCGCTTGGAGTTTGCCAAAAGGCATCTAAAGACTCTCAGACCATGAAAAACAAGATTCTCTGGTTTGATGAAACCAAGATTGAACTCTTTGGCCTGAAGTAGAGGTCGACCGATTAATCGGTATGGCCGATTAATTAGGGCAGTTTTTTCAAGTTTTCATAACAATCGGAAATCGGTATTTTTGGGTGCCGATTTGCAGTTTTTTTTTACACCTTTATTTAATCTTTATTTAACTAGGCAAGTCAGTTACACATTCTTATTTTCAATGACGGCCTAGGAACGGTGGGTTAACTGCCTCGTTCAGGGGCAGAAAGACAGATTTTCACCTTGTCAGCTCGGGGGATACAATCTTGCAACCTTACAGTTAACTAGTCCAACGCAACAACGACCTGCCTCTCTCTCGTTGCACCCCACAAGGAGCCTGCCTGTTACGCAGATGCAGTAAGCCAAGGTAGGTTGCTAGCTAGCATTAAACTTATCTTATAAAAAACAATCAATCATAATCACTAGTTAACTACACATGGTTGATGATATTACTAGATATTATCTAGCGTGTCCTTATCTGACTGAGCATAAAAGTATCTAAGTATCTGACCGAGCGGTGATAGGCAGAAGCAGGCGCGTAAACATTCATTCAAACAGCACTTTTGTGTGTTTTGCCAGCAGCTCTTCGTTGTGCGTCAAGCATTGCGCTGTTTATGACTTCAAACCTATCAACTCCCGAGATGAGGCTGGTGTGACCGAAGTGAAATGGCTGGCTAGTTAGCGCGCACTAATAGCGCTTCAAACTTCACTCACTCTGAGCCTTGGGGTGGTTGTGTCCCTTGCTCTGCATGGGTAACGCTGCTTCGATGTGGTGGCTGTTGTCGTTGTGTTGCTGGTTCGCGCCCAGGGAGGAGCGAGGAGAGGGACGGAAGCTATACTGTTACACTGGCAATACTAAAGTGCCTATAAGAACATCCAATGGTTAATGAAATACAAATGGTAGAGGGAAATAGTCCTATAATAACTACAACCTAAAATTTCTTACCTGGGAATATTGAAGACTCATGTTAAAAGGAACCACCAGCTTTCATATGTTCTCATTTTCTGAGCAAGAAACTTAAACGTTAGCTTTTTTACATAGCACATATTGCACTTACTTTCTTCTACAACACTTTGTTTTTGCATTATTTAAAGCAAATTGAACATGTCTCATTATTTATTTGAGGCTAAATTGATTTAGCCTCAAATAAATTGATTTTATTGTATCATTTTAAGTTAAAATAAGTGTTCATTCAGTATTGCTGTAATTGTCATTATTACAAATAAATGTATTTATTATTTTTTATTATTATTTATTTATTTAATTAAATCGGCCAATTAATTGGTATTGGCTTTCTTTGGTCCTCCAATAATCGATATCAGCGTTGAAAAATCATAATCGGTCAACCTCTACTAGCAACCTTGCGGTTACTGGCCCAACGCTCTAACCACTAGGCTTCCTGCCACCCCTGATTACTGTGACTAAACAGTCACTTGGAATTTGACTGCCATCATGACTCGTTACCGCTACACCGGCGGTCACAAGGTCACCGTAACAGCCCTAGATGAAACTGTGTAATGAATAAAATGCCCCCATGTGTCAGTCAGTCACTAACATAATGATATGACCCGGTCTTTACTAATGTGACATAATCCCAGTCCTGGGTTTAGCCAGTCAAACAGGAGGGACTGAGGACGTTGGGAGATCAACTGGACACTTCATTGACTGGAAGGGGAATACTATGACCGTACAGTGGGTTATGCTCCTCCATGAACTAAGATTATTAACAGGGATGTGCATCGTTCCCTTTCAAAACCATTTGATACATATCTACATACACGGGCTCCGATACGATACAGGAACACTGCGTTTTAGTTTGAAACGATCCAGTGTAATTCGGTTTGATTAGAAGAACGAATTGATGAGATTCGGTTCGATATGATTCAACGCGCTAACATTTTCCATTCCACATTAAAAATCTGCTGCTGATGAAGATCATGAGTTGCCCCAATTACCATGTAGGCTATAGCCAGATGAGAGTTGTCTCCCCGGCGGTAGCTAAGGTTACTTTCATTCAGGTAAAACAATTTTCAACTGCGTATTTGATTCCAAAACATTACTTAGCAAAATACAACTAATAAAACCTAAAATTGCACAAGTCATTTTACAAACATTTGTATGCTGAAGGTGTGCAAGATACAGAATAGGCTAACCTCATTGGTCAGCGCGAGAAGCTGCTCACAGCGCGCAGTTTGACTAGGCCTGGGGTTGTCCGACATGCAAATGATTTGTAGATCAATGAGTGTCAACACAATTACATGCTTAGTTCCACACGGAAGGTATTTTCGGAAGGTACAGTAATATGTGCAAAACATTTTAGCGAACCAGCGATTCTAACATTTGAATCAATTACCTAATCGATGGCTTGTGGTCCCGAGGACAGATGCACTCGTAACCCGGACCGATGTATATCTGTGAATCTTTACATCCCTAATGATAAAGTAGTAGCTAAGTAATTAACAGAAGGCTTTTTTAAAGGAGTATTACCCAGCGGAAGTCTTTGCCATCAAACTTGCGTGCGTTGGTGAACAGGACAGTGCGGGCGGGCATGTTGATGCCCATGGCAAAGGTCTCTGTGGCGAACAAGGCCTGTGGAGAGAGGATAATGTCACATTCAGCATACTTACTCCTATTGAAACACAAAGCAAGGCCTTCGGGTTATAGCCTTTTCACACTACAGAGCTGAGATGAGCAGAGCTGTACTGGCCTTGTTATGCATCCATAATAGTTGCTGGAACGACAATATCCGAAAACGGTTGGTATAATTCAATGAGAGATCCAGGTGAGCTCCAGACAGGCCTACCTTGAGAAGCCCCTCAGAGAACAGGATCTCGATGGTTTCCTTTAGGATGGGGAGGAGTCCTCCATGATGAATCCCTATACCTCTCTTCAATAGAGGCAGGACGTGCTCCACCTGGAAACACACAGCAAGAATAATCAGACATTTGATTAACAACACATTTCTTGTCAACGGTAGCACAAAGATATGCCAAAGATAGCAGAACAAAGCCAAAGCTGGCACGGTCTACAATAGAAGTGAAGCCATACAACAATCAAGTAAGATCAAATGTATACAAAAGCTGCTCACACTAGCCTGAGGCAGCAATCCATCTTAAGGACAATAGAAAGAATGTGCCTGTCCTCCTCTGATCCTAGCAGAGCCGCGATCCCACATGGTCGTGACCGTTAACAAGCCTGCGGAGCCGGCTTTCATAGCATAGCAGCCTTCTCCTGACATCTGTACTGCTCTACAAAATAACGACCACCGCTGAGTCTAACGAAACTGCACTATGAGAGACAACCGCACAGAAGAACAAATCCAATACAGCCTGAACTTACGGCATCAAGGGAACGAAAATACTGTGTGTGTGTGTGTGTGTGTGTGTGTGTGTAAATTCAAAGCCACCAGAAGGAGCCACAAAGAGAGTGTGGAAACTTTTACAGTGCCCTCTTAAAAAGCTACTTATATAGAACCTCCAAAATAATAAATAGTGTCGTTAAAGACACTAACAGCTTACAGACGGTAGGCAATTAAAGTCACAGTTATAAAAACTTAGGACACTAAAGAGGCCTTTCTACTGACTCTGAAAAACACCAAAAGAAAGATGCTCAGGGTCCCTGCTCATCTGCGTGAACGTGCCTTGGGCATGCTGCAAGGAGGCACTCTGCCCAGTCATGTGAAATCCATAGATCAGAGCAAAATGAATTTATTTAAATTTACTTAATTTTTTGTATGAACAAAATAGTTGAAATTGTTGTGTTTATATTTTTCAGTATATTTTCAAATCAATCAATGAGAAGTACTCACCTGGGGCAGCTTCTTGTCATCGTCTGACAGACAGTCTATGGCATTGTTGAACACCTCCTCCACCAGCTTCTTCTCCTCATCTGGAAAAACAAACGGAACAGATTTACATATTCATTCACACATTTAATTAACAAATCAGACGTGTGTATTGTGCATTCTGCCACCTGACCGATAGAGTCACTCAAAAGCTAAACGTTATCCTTCTGACAGAGCAGGGAGTGCGTTTTGTTCTGTCCGAGGCCAATGTTGAATACTTTGTAGAAATACAGAAAAGTACTCATGCTTGATATGGATTCAACGTCATTGGAAGACAAAGTCGTTTGGATGTGATAAGAGTACGTCTTAGCTTCTCAGCCATCATCCAACCACAATTCGATGGTGTAAAAGAAATCGATTGAGAAAGAGATGCGGAATTCAGCCACATTCTGTGTGATTCATGCAGGCTTTGTAGGTCTGATGCAGATTTGATTATCATTTCCATATATTCCACACCACAAAGACTAAGCCACAGGCGTCAAACTCATTCCAAGGAGGGCTGTGTCTGCACTTTCACGCCTCCCTTGTACTTAATTGACCAACCAAGGACACTCATTTGTAGGAACTCCCCTCACCTGGTTGCCTAGGTGTTAATTGGACAGGAAATAAACAAGCAGACACTCTGCCCTCAATGGAAAGGGTTTGGTGTAAGCCAATGTGCATCAGTGTGCCTCTCCTCACCCTCCACCCAACTGCCTGTCACAGATGTAGGCCTAACCAGAGCTGACTCTAGTTGAGAAATGGTTCCTCAGGTTATTGCTAGAGGACGACCGATTAATCGGCATGGCCAATTATGTCCGATTACATTGCAACCAATGAGGAAACTGCAGGCTGACCACCTGTTACGCGAGTGCAGCGTCAAAAGGACCCTGTGGCTGCGATGAGCCACGGTAAGTTGCTAGCTAGCATTGAACTTATCTTGTAAAAAACAATCAATCTTCACAATCACTACTTAACTACACATGGTTGATGATATTACTAGGTTAACTAGCTTGTCCTGTGTAGCATATAATCACTGCGGTGCCTGTTAATTTATCATTGAATCACAGCCTAATTGAACTTCGCCAAACAGATGATGATTTAACAAAAAAACGCATTCGCAAAAAAAAGTACATTCGTTACACAAAATGTACCTAACCATAAACATCGATGCCTTTCTTAAAATCAGAAGTAAACAGAAGTATATTCTTTTAAACCTGCATATTTAGTTAAAAATAAATTCATGTTAGCAGGCAATATTAACTAGGGAAGTTGTGTCACTTCTCTTGCATTCAGTGCAAGCAGAGTCAGGGTATATGCAACAGTTTGGGCTGCCTGGCTCGTTGCGAACTGTGTTTCTTCCTAACAAAAACCGTAATTAATTTGCCAGAATTTCACCTTATTATGACATAACATTGAAGGTTGAATTGAAGGTAACAGCAATATTTAGACTTAGGGTTGCCACCCGATTGACAAAATAAGGAATGGTTCCGTATTTCACTGAAAGTTTCCGTATCTGACCATATTAAATGACCAAAAGCTCATATGTGTGTGTTTAATATAATTAAGTCTACGATTTGATATTTGAGAGCAGTCTGGCTGAGCGGTGGTAGGCAGCAGCAGGCTCGTAAACAGTCATTCAAACAGCACTTTGCGAGCAGCTCTTAGCAATGCTTGAAGCACAGCGCTGTTTATGACTTCAAGTCTATAAACCCCAGAGATTAGGCTGGCAATTCTAAAGTGCCTAAAAGAACATCCAATAGTCAAATGTACATGTAAATAGTTGATGCGTCATAATTCCTATAATAACTACTTAACTGGGAATATTGAACCACCAGCTTTCATATGTTCTCATGTTCTGAAACGTTAGCTTTTTTTACATGGCACATATTGCACTTTTATGTTCTTCTCCAACACTGTTTTTCCACTATTTGAACCAAATTGAACATGTTTCGTTATTTATGAGACTAAATAGATGTTATGTATTATATTAAGTTAAAATAAAAGGGTTCATTGTTCATTCAGTATTGTTGTAATTGTCATTATTACAAAGATATATAAAAATCGTCTGATTAAATCGGTATTGGCTTTTTTTGGTCCTCCAATAATCAGTATTGGCATTGAAAATTCATAATCGGTCTACCTCTAGTTATTGCTGTTAAGTGTCCATAGTAAGGCTGTGCCATGGTCCACTGCTCCCCGAGAAGGCCTACACTGCAGTGAGGACAGTCCCAGGGTAGCAGTAAAACCACATGGACAGAATGACAGAACGAGAGAGCAAGCAAACAAACCACAGCCCACGGGCAGGCCACTTGGCTTACGTCAGCTCTCTGGCACTGGGCCCAAACGTAAACACTTTAAATACACACACGTAGACCTACACATACACACACAAACGCATTTTCACACACACAAACTAGTTTCCATCACATGTAGACAAACTCATCTCAAGAGTAATATAATATACACACGGATACCGTTTTGGCTCAGAGATCTCATAACAGAAACAGTCACACGTTAAACTCTAAACACACAATTGCCATGCGACTACGGGCACAAGAGGTGCCTGAGTAGTGTGTAAAGTAGAGTGGTGTCAGCATGACCACACCAGCAATCCATGGTAACCAGGTCAGCACCAGAAAAGTATTCTAAGTAAAAGTAATTAATTATAAAGCCCATCTGTCTGATATACTATTTATATAACAGTGTGACTTCATCAGATAACCATTATATACTAAACAAAAATATAAACCGCAACATGTAAAGTGTTGGTCCCATGTTTCATGAGCTGAAATAAATGACCTCCGAAATGTTCCATACGCACAAAAAGCTTCTCACATTTTGTGCACAAATTTGCTGCCAAGATAATCCATCCACCTGACAGGTGTGGCATGTCAAGAAGCTGATTAAACGACATGATCATTACACAGGTGCACCTTGTGCTGGGGGACAGTAAAAGAGCACTAAAATGTGCAGTATTGTCACAACACAATGCCACAAATGTCAAGTTGAGGGCGTGTGCAATTGGCATGCTGAATGCAGGAATGTCCACCAGAGCTGTTGCCAGAGAATTGAATGTTCATTTCTCTACCATAAGATGCGTCCAACCTTTTAGAGAACTTGGCAGTACGTCCAACCGGCCTCACAACCACAGACCACGTGTAAACACGCCAGCCCATACTTTACATTAGCGGCGGAGATGTTGAAAAAATGTTCTCCAGCGCCATGTAAGACAACAGATGGCAACCTATGATTAAAAAAGCAAGCCATTTCATATTCAGGAAATGCAGGGCTGATATTTTGATGTGCAACCTGGCGCGCTAGAGAATTTGACGACATCTTGGTGCATTTTGGGCTAAAGGCTATAATATGGATAAGGATAAGGTCCTACTAAAACTTCACAGCGCTACTTGATGCAGGCATATCCACTGCAAATGGAGCACCCTGCACAGGTCTGACTACAGCCTACTCCGGTTGTAAAGTGGTGCTATGAACTCAATATAAAAAAATAACAAAAGTTACAAATACATAATGTACTCACAGAAAGCTGTATGTCCCCTAACTAAAACAATGTTATTTAAAAGCTTTAAAAATGTACATTTGTTCCTACAATAGCATTTTGAGCAACATTTATATGCTTGTGCGTCTCAGAATGCATCTCTACCACCTCCGTGAGAGGGAGTGAGAGTTCGCAGCAGACAGTGAAACAAGCACAGGCAGATACTTTCATAGCCTCGCAATATGTTGATTTGTGCTATCATTGTTGACCAAATAACGGTTTTAGAACAATCTTCCGGAATATTGTGTCGCAAAAATCACAGAAAGTTACAGACGGGTAAGAGGAAGGCTGCGTCGGTAATTTTCGGGTTTATCGTCAAAGTTCTAGTCAAGCGGCCCGATCCAGTGTCACACAGCTGCCTTGCATGCAGAGTAAGCCATGCAGGCACCATAAGCCACCGCGTAAGTAAGCCATGACCGACAGTTCCATAAACACAGCCTAGAAACAAATATGTCATAAAAGATTAAAGCCCACTCAGTTCATTAATTAAAAGAGAGCGAGAGAGCGAGTCAGAAGGGGGAGTGGAACGTGGCTCCAATTAGGCTACTACCACCCTCTTACACCACAGAGACATAATATAGCTAGCCTAAACCTGAAGACAGGCCAGCAGCTCTGTTTCTATAAAGACTACTAATACGAAACTACGTCTTATCCCACAACAGTGCTGCAGCTTATTAAAAAAATTAATTAAACGCTCATCTATTAAGTAATGTGATAAACAGGCATTAGGTTCAGAAGAGAGCAAGACGGAAAACAAAAGTATTTGACTTTCCATCATATAAGCACATCACTCAAGCGAGAGCACTAGCACCGCCTAGATAGGATTTTCCGAAAAATTCCTCAAGCCCTCAGGATAAATCACAACTCGTATAGTCAGATTGTTTGTTTGTGTAAGTAGAACATCTTACACCAAATGTGTCAGTGTGTTGCAAAGCAAAAACAAACCAAGCGAGTGAGAAACGCACAACGTCAAAATATTTGCTCGGGAACTGGAGCACATGCTCAAGTCGATTCCATTACAAACAGAATCCTCCTGTGGTCAGGATGGGGGGGGGGGGGGGGGGGTAGAAACCTCTGTTGCCAAGGGCCTGGCTCCAGCCAAGCCAAGAGAAATCTGCTCCATCTTTATCAATACACTGTCGTCTCTCCTCCCTCCAGAGACTGACCGGGCAGATGAGAAAGTACAACACCCATATTCATATCAACTCGATGAGAGATCGTTCACATCATGCCCAGTGGAAAGAGAGCATTTGGCGTTCTTGGATGTTATAACTGACTTCATCGAAATCGCACACAAAAGCGTGACGATTCGCCAGCTACGCAGGGCGGACTCTGACACGCGCGTTCTTCACAGTTAGGCCTAACCAAATTAGATCTGCAGCCCAGATTCATCCTGCTGCTCAGGGTCATCTTGCAGCGAATCAGCACAGGCTGCATAACCTACTGGCAAAGAGCGTGTAGTCAAGTATTGGGGGGCAAATCTATGGCAGCGTCTGAAGTGACACCCTATTCCCTATATAATGCACTACTTTCAGTGGCGATGACTCAAATGGCACTATATAGGTAATAGGGTGCTGTATTGACAGGATGCCATGCATTTCTGAGTGGTATGTGCGTTCACATCAGCGGATTTAGTTAGTATCATCAGTCAACCCCCCCCCCAAAGAGAGCGAGAACAGTGAGATGTGTACAGTTAATAGAAAACATAATATTGAATGACTTGAGTGATGCCGATTATTAAAAACACCCCTAGCAAACTTCATGACTTATACCTGCCCCACCTTTCGAGGGAGTACATGATTGACTTCATTCGGCACCAAACAGAAGGGAGGGGGGGAGACACACTACCTGAACTTCTCCAATTAAGGAACACCCTTTTCCGTTGAAAAGCGCTTTGCTACGGTGTGCCCTAATGAATTTCCATTGGGGCACGGTGTTACCCACATCACTCATTGAAGGAGTAGCTACCGCTATTGAAGTCGAGCTTGGACACCTGCAGGGAGTATCGTTAGGCTATTAAACTGTATATCATTATGGGGATAACTATACCTGTGTTGAAGTCGAGCTTGGACACCTGCAGGGCATAGGCCTCACACTCCTTCTTACTGAAGCTAAAGATGATGACCGGCTGAAAGTTCCGCTCCATGATCATTTTAACAATCTTAAACACGTTGGATGGCCCTAAAGAGAAACACAACCACATTGAGAACAAAAAAAGGCAACCATTTTGAAACCCTAATTTAGATGACACTGAATACCCTGACAAAACTACTCCCACAAATACTTCCGCTATTCTAAAATAACGTAATGGTTTATCGGTCTTAGTCACACACACACACCTCGTGTCCCTCCTTTGCGCCCCTTGGGGTCCCATTTGCCCCCTCCGCTGCTGCCTCCAGAGTCACCAGTGTCTCTCAGCACCTGCATGGCCGTGTTGAAGTTGTCCTCCCTGAACTCTCCCTGGAGGAGACAAGTCAAGCAAAGGATCAACAGCCAACTTTAACCCGATAGTACACCAGGCAGACAAACTGGCCCCATTTCACATTCTGCAACAAGCTGACTAAGATCGAACCACAACTCAGGTGGGTCTTGTGTGGTGAAGGATAACAATTATTTATAGCATGTTTTATTCCCTGTACCCTTGGTAGTGAGATTGTTGTGTGTTCAGTACCTAATGAGAGTAAACTCTCACCAAATTGTATTTGTTGAAAGTGTGGAATATGTCAGTGATGTGGGATGCATTCTAATCACAAATCGTGCGTGGGAATCTTGGGATATTATGCACCTGGCCCCATTGTTCAGGAAACAACACATCGAGCTATTCCTGGAGGTGTGACTGGTCCGCACTCTAAGCTACTAATTGTATGTTTAGCCTAATACCTAACAGCATGTTTAGTCACTGACCGACATTGTACACCAAACCTAAATAATGAAGTGAGAGGAGTTCTGTTTGTTTGCCGGCACAGAAAGGCATTCTGGGCTGAGTTTCCAATAAGCATGGTAGCACTAAGATGATTTAAATTCTACTGAAACTAAATTGACTAAAGATTATCTTAGTGCTATGATGCTTTTGGGAAACACAGCCCTGCTCAACAAAGCACTAGATTATCTTTATGGCTACATCTATTCAATTATTGTACAAGGAACCGAATTAAGTATATTTCCACTGACAGGCTGTGCATTATCTCTCTGTGTGTGTGTGTGTGTGTGTGTGTAGTAAATGCAGAATGTCATGTATTATTGTCCTAGTCAAGACCGAGGAAACCTTGAGCTGTGTGCGTTTCCTTACGTTCTCATCCACCACAAGGTGAAGTCCGTCGCCACCTGCTGGGAAGATGTAGTGCTGCAGGGGGGTGGGCCGGAATTCAGTGTACACCACGTGACAGGGCTGCATGGGGACAGGCGGAAGTCAACAACATGAGCACCTAACGACAATCCCTGAAATTCATTTAAACCATTCCGTTAAAACAATTACGCCTGATGCATGTCTATACAGTTAACACAAACACGCTTACAAGAGACAAGAACAAGTCAATTGTATGAGCACCTGATGCTTGATACACAAGTAAGCAGACAAGGGATATTTTGGGCTGTGTTTTCTCAGCCTTCGGAAAGGAGAAGCCCTGCCTTTCTGCAGACTGAGGTTTATCTGGCAATGGAAGGAGACTGGACAGCCAAGGGGACAGCAGCTGATCACTAGACAGGGCAGGGGTAAGGGAAATGCCTTGTAGGGTAGTCCCAACCAGGTCTTGACGAACCTTTGGACCTTTTAACGGTCACCCCGACACCTTGGCCCAAGCGATTCAAACCCCTTGACGAGGTCTCTAGTTGTTGGGTTATGGTCGCTCCGTGGTAGCCTACACACATCAATAAAAGTAAATACATTTATTTTTTCTTTACCTGTCTGTGGAGGTGGCAGATCCATTCAGCGAACTGCTTGGCGTTTGGGATGGTGGCAGACAGGAAGACATAGTGGACGTTGTCAGGAAGCAGGATGATGGTCTCCTCCCACACCACGCCACGCTCGGCATCTCTCATGTAATGGATCTCATCAAAGATGACCCAGGCCACCTCTCTCATGACCTCTGACCCTCGGTACAACATGCTCCTCAGGATCTGAAACACAGAAACAAATGAAATGTCAACATAATCAATCATTTTCAAACTAGACAGACTAGTAACACTAGAGAAAAATGTAAGTACAACTTAGTCATATTCTAGCTCAGCCTAAAGACACAGTGGAGATTGTTGGCGAGAATAATGTAATTATAATGTATAATACTTCGGTAGTCATGATGAGGCAGGAGGCGGTGGGGTTGATGGTGACATCACCGGTCATCAGGCCAACATCCTGGAACTCTTCGTACATCTCTCTGTACTTCTGGTTACTCAGGGCTTTGATGGGGCTGGTGAAGATGACCCTCTGCTTCTCCCTCAGAGCTAGAGCTATGGCATACCTGGATGAGGAAGGGAGAGGGCGGGAAAGTGAGTAAGAGGCTTTTTCTGGTGGGGGCAAAGCCAATGGCGCATTCACCAACCTAAGATTTTAGAGGTCCTCCCGTTGGATGCGGGGACAATTTTGCTGTTTTAAGGCTAATTTCCTGAAATTCTACACATTTTGCAATTGCTTATGCTATTATAAGCGGAAGATTAGAACAAAATAATTGCGGGGCCATGACAAAAAAATACTCCTGAATGCATAATTTTGATTCTCCCCGACTTTAAAATTGTATTTAGTGAGTGCCAATTCTCAAAGATGATCTTACAAAAATTCATACTTAATATCTTGTTTTAGTTGTTTAAGTTCATACTGAAAATACAGTTTTGGATGGGAAAATGTTCTTAAATACTCAGTTGAAAACAATCCAGTATTTCACTCATCAAACGCGCAAAACATCTGAACACACTCGTACTCTTTTCCCACCATCTTGCTAACCCGATACATACTGTGCTGCACAGTACATTACAGCTCGGCGTAGTTCGGCCAAACTCAGTAGTGTTAAACCTGAAAGGGTATCAGCATATCAAACTCACTCTGCACAGACAGTCTTTCCTGCAGAGGTGTGGGCAGACACAAGCACTGACTGGTTGTTATCGATACACAGAATGGCCTCACGTTGGAAGGGATCCAGAACGAAGGGGTACTCCTGCAAAAAGAGATCAGTTGGATGTTAGCAGGAACACAGATGGGTGGACTGGAGTCATTTGACAAGGCAATGTCAAAGGCCACAAGTTTCAGACTGCGCTCTCAAAGTATCCCAATCCAATCAGTGGACTGATGTACCGTTACAGTACCTTGGCTGCTTTCCCCACACGAGGCTTAAGCTGTTTGTACTCCTCATTGGCTGGTAGGGCCACCTGTCAAGGTAAAGAAAGCAGATTTTCAGTAAAGGGAACCAAGTTGTAATATTGAAATATAGGCCTACCTAGGTTGCATAAATACATTTTTTAAATGAAGTCATTAAATTCGTATTTCAAAAGTCCTGTGAGCGCTCTTACCTCGTGGTTGCATCCTTCCACTGTCTCAACTGGCTCCACCCTCACCTTGGGCATGCAGTCGGCAAGACTGAAAAAGCAAGTGTCACATTCATCAGTATTCAATCCATTAACCAACCATGATAATAATTCACATTTCTTTGCAGATCA
The DNA here is from genome assembly GCF_045791955.1 of Oncorhynchus clarkii lewisi. Taxonomy (NCBI): domain Eukaryota; kingdom Metazoa; phylum Chordata; class Actinopteri; order Salmoniformes; family Salmonidae; genus Oncorhynchus; species Oncorhynchus clarkii. The sequence continues at coordinate 44,020,634 of NC_092151.1, forward strand.
TAGTCATGAAGCTAATTGTGTCTATAACAAGACAATAACACCACACCATAACACTAATCTTGCCTCGCCATATTGTTATTTTTTCCTAAGGTGTGCGGCAGTCGGTAGAGATGAAAGATAGCGAGTGTGCAGAAATAGCAGTGGGCTGGATTATAACCCGTGCTGCAGGGGTAGCTATATCTAATCCGGAGGTAGCCATTGATCATGACTCCGTTCCATTACACATAAGATCAATGGACGGACGAAGGCGTCTTCTGTAGGGGGGGTGGGGTTTGTTAACAAGCATCGCTTGCGATAAGGTTTTGGAAGCGTAAGGGGCTTATCTTATTGAGAAGAAAAAAAAGGTTAAATTAACACACATTGGTAGGGTTGGGGTTTCCATGTCACAGCACTATTTTACAGAAAACAGACAAAAGATAGAGTAGACTACATTTGCTAATTAGCTATGTGTCCAAACACCTGTGTAAACAGAATTGATTAACGGCTCATGGTGAAATCATAACGGCATACAGGAACTCAAGTCCTTTTGTTCACCTGACCTAGAATTCCTACCAATCAAATGCCGACCGCATTATCTCTCTTCGATTATAGTCACAGCCGTGTATTCAACCCCCCCCCCCAACAGATACCACGACGGCCCTAAAATAACTTAACTGGACTACTTAAACTGGAAACCATATATCCTGAGGCTGCATTTATTGTAACCTTGGGATCTTAACATTGACATATACGCTGACTCTGTGTTTATTAGGAAGTGCATTGGAGATTTTTTATCCACGGTGACTATTAAAACCTTCCCTAACCAGAAACCGTGGATTGATGGCAGCATTCAAGCAAAACTGAAAGTGCGAACCACCGCATTAAATCATGGCCTGAGGACTGGAAACATGACCGAATACAAACAGTGTAGCTATTCCCTCCGCAAGGCAATCAAACAAGCAAAGTGTCAGTAGAGACAAAGTAGAGTCGCATTTCAACATCTTAAACACGAGAAGTATGTGGCAGGGTCTACAGACAATCACAGATTACAAAAAGAAAACCAGGCCCCAGACAAATTAAACAACTTCTTTGTGCACTTTGAGGACAATACAGTGCCAATGACACAGCCTGATACCAAATACTGTGGGCTCTCCTTCTCCGTGGCCGACGTGAGTAAGACATTTAAGTGTTTTAACCCTCGCTAGGCTACCGGCACAGACGGCATCCCTAGCCGCGTCCTCAGAGCATGCGCAAACCAGCTGGCTGGTGTGTTTACGGACATATTCAATCTCTCCCTATCCCAGTCTGCTGTCCCCAAATTCTTCAAGATGGCCACCATTGTTCCCATTCCCAAGAAAGCAAAGGTAACTTAACTAAATGACTAATTCCCCGTAGCACTCACTTCTGTCATCATGAAGTGCTTTGAGAGACTAGCCAAGGATCATATCACCTCCACCTTACCTGATACCCTAGATCCACTCCAATTTGCTTACCACAATCGCCATCACACTGCACTTTCCCATCTGGACAAGAGGAATACCTACGCAAGAATTCTGTTCATTGACTACAGCTCAGCATTCAACACCATAGTACCCTCCAAGCTCATCATTAAGCTTGAGACCGTGGGTCTAAACCCCACCCTTTGCAATTGGGTCTTGGACATTGACGGGCCGCCCCCAGGTGGTGAAGGTAGGAAACAACATCTCCACCCCGCTGATCCTCAACACTGGGGCCCCACAAGGGTGCGTTCTCAGTCCTCTCCTGTACTCCCTGTTCACCTATGACTGCGTGGCCATGCATGCCTCCAACTCAATCATCAAGGTTGCAGACAACACTACAGTGGTAGGCTTGATTACCAACAACGTCGAGACAGCCTACAGGGAGGAGGTGAGGGCCCTCGGAGTGTGGTGTCAGGAAAACAACCTCTCACTCAACGTCAACAAAAGAGATGATCGTGGACTTCAGGAAACAGCAGAGGGTGCACCCCCTATCCACATCGACGGGACAGTAGTGGAGAGGGTGTTAAATTCCGTAGCGTACACATCACGGACAAACTGAAATAGTCCACCCACACAGATAGTGTGGTGAATAAGGCGCAACAGTGTCTCTTCAACCTCAGGAGGCTGAAGAAATTTGGCTTGTCACCTAAAACCCTCACAAACTTTTAGATGCACAATCGAGAGCATCTTGTCGGAGTGTATCACGGCCTGGTACAGCAACGGCACTGCCTTCAACCGCAAGGCTCTCAAGAGGGTAGTGCGGTCTGCGCAACACATCACCGGGGGCAAACTACCTGCCCTCCAGGACACGTACAGCACTTGATGTCACAGGAAGGCCAAAAAGATCATCAAGGACAACCACCACACGAGCCACTGCCTGTTCACCCCACTATCATCCAGAAGGCGAGGTCAGTACAGGTGCATCAAAGCTGGGATCGAGAGACAAAAACAGCTCCTATCTTCATCTAGCTTCATCACTAACATAGAGGCTGCTGCCAACATACAGACCCAAATCACTGGCCACTTTAATAAATGGATTCAATAAAGTTATCACTAGTCACTTTAAATAATGCCACTTTAATAGTGATTACATATGAGATGAGTAATGTAGGATATGTATATACTGTATTTTATACCATCTATTGCATCTTGCCTATGCCGCACGGCCATCGCACATCCATATATGTATATGTACATATTCTTATTCCATCCCCTTACAATGTGTGTATAAGGTAGTCATTGTGAATTTGTTATATTACTTGTTAGATATTACTGCACTGTCGGAACTAGAAGTACAAGCATTTTGCTACACTCGCATTAACATCTGCTAACCATGTGTACGTGACCATGTGTGCTAACCATGTGCACCATGTGTACGTACACCACAAAGCGTGTTGTCACCCAAAAAATACTGTCGGTTGCAACTGTTAAAACCATTGAATTGTTAGATACTACTCCGCTGTTGGAGCAATGAACACAAGCATTTCGCTACACCCGCAATAACATCTGCTAGAAATGTGTATGTGATCAATAAAATGTTATTTGATCAGGTTACAGTAAGTGCGTATTTTGCATTTGTGAAATTATTTTTTATGTGATATGAAAGGTATTTATATTTCAAGAACTGTACCATTTAAACAGAACAAGTAAGGTCATTGGACTAAGGAGTAAAGATAGGCTCCATTAGTCCAATATTGGGCACATCCAATATTGGGCTAAGACCACCCCAGCCCAAAAATCTAGCCTTGTTCAAAGTCAATCTTACTTGATCTCCTCTGTAGAAAGAGTCTCCAGCTTGGACCTCTTCCCAAACACCACCTCATCTGTCCCGTTGTTGTCTGCTTCCCGCTTACTCTTGGCTGCATAGAACTCAGCCTTTCCTCCTTTGACATTTTTACTGGTCGATTTCCTAACGGAAGGGAATATTTTACAGCAATGTTACTTTAAGACAGAAACAAGTAGACTTTCTGCAGCCCCATATGTTGGTAGGTATTATTCCTCAGCAATTTCTGGCTGATATTTGAATATTTAAACTTAAATGTTATCTAGCTAAGGAACATAGACCAGCCAAACAAAATAATCAGATATGAAATCCAGGACAATACCACCACTTAAAAATATATTCAAATAGCTAATCACTACACATGACTATGGAGAGTATGGAGGGCCAGATAAAATAAAAGTTGACACACTGGACTGCATCCTACATAACTAACATAGTTCACATTTTCAACAAATAAAATGTTGAGAGCTTATTCTCATTAGCTAGGTAGTAAACACACAACAATCTAACTACCAAGGGTCTGGGATGAAACAAACACAATGCCGGTGTAAACGTGGGCAATGTGCTGTAGCTAGCTAGATACTGTAGCATTAACATTGAGGTCTAACGTTAGCCCTGATGCCCCCTGCGCGTGTTCTCATTTGATAGTTGTCTATGTCACTACTTGAACGAAACATCTCCCTAACTGAATTAAACCCCAAAGCATACATACCCCTTTTCAGGTACCGCTAGTTTCTTTTTAGTCGAAGTTGTTTGTTCTTCATCAAACACGCTGAACAAATCGTCACCAAAGGCATCCGCCATGATTGCAAGAGAAAAGCACACAAATCCCACAATGCAAATGCACAGCAATATCACTTCCTGTACAGCATCCGGAAACGATCAAGTCATAACACGGGAAAAATATTTTTGACTTGTTTTACTATTCATAAAACTAGCCACATCATTATCAAAGACAGTACAGTATGAGGATAGGATAAAACTGCTTCTCCAACCAAAATTCCCTTTCACACTTGTCGGTCATCGGGTGTCTCACGCCGAGCTGCGCATGTGCAAACTGTCGCATTAAAGGCACTCCTTCGATATAATGTTGTTTTTGACGATAATGAAAACGTGTCAGTTTGTCACTCTCGTAAGATTTGAGTAATAACATGTTCAGCTATTTAATACATTGGCTTATATCTAGGTTGTACCTTTAGATTTCGAGAAAATGAACAACTCAGGAACAATTTGTGCTTCTCTCATTGACTTCTCAAACCAAGGTCTGATCTGTTTGTCTGTTTCGCAAGCTTTCCCAAAAGTCTCGCAATGTGCGCATCTGGTTTTCTTCTTCTTCTATTATATAACTGCAGTCCGCAAACCAATGTTAAAAGTGTATGCCGCCACCTACTGTGTTGGAGTGTGTGGTCAATCACTGTTTACAACATTTCTAAATCCTCCTACCTAACTCAGTACTTCTGAGAAAATAAAAAACAGCCCTACTAACTTGTAATAGACCCTTCCCCATCCCCAAAATCCCTTCCAACCCCCCCCCCCAACCCCATTCAACCTCAATGACCCTACACTTCAATCTTTCCATCTCTTCAGCATACTTACAACAATATAACAACATATGCTCCAACGTTTCATCGACCATACACTCCATACACAAACCATTCATATGCTTGCCAACCAGATGTAATGACAAGTTCAATGTACAATATCCTAAGCGCAATTGAGCAAACACCACCTCTTCCTTCCTAATCTGACCTTTGAATCTTTGTCCACCAACATTTCTTTGGAGGGCATATGAATGCCGGCCCTTGTGCTCGGAGTCCCATCTCTTCTGCCGCACATCTATCAAAATGGCTCTGATCTTACATTTGGCCTCACCTCTACCCAGTGGAACATTAATATCAATCATATCTTGTTTCAAAGCTCTTTTGGCTAACTGATCTACAATATCATTCCCTTCCACGCCTGAAAGTGAAGATAAAGAAGAATCTCACTACTACACCCATTCTCTCAATTCTCCATAATAACATTAATACCTCCAATAGAAGGTAATTCCTATTAGATTTACCAGATGACAAACTATTCAATACAGACAGAGAATCTGAGCATACTATAATTCTAACCGGTTGTACATCCTCCGCCCACTGGAGGGCAACTATTATCGCCAACAGTTCAACTGAGTATACTGACAGTTCATCTATTAGTATTCTACATATCCGCACATCAAATTCAGGAACGTATATGCCTGTTCCTGTGCGCCCACTATCTGGGTCCTTGGATCCATCTGTGAAAAGCGGTTAAAAAAAAGCATAAAAACTTCTACCAATGTAATTGTCAACCAGTTTCCCTATATCACTGACTTCTAACCAATATTTCATTTTCTCTATCAAGGTTAGATAAACAACATGATCTGGGAGCAACCATGGAGGAACATCCCCTATCAACACAGAAGGGCCAACCTCTAACTCCCTCAAACCACTCTCATCAGCAAGCTTTGCAACTGTCCAACCAAAACCCCTGCCTTGTCTACTAGTATATTCCCAACAGTCATCTAGAACAGTAGCCGTGGGATGCTCAACCTCACAGCTTTTCAATCTAACCCAACAAGCTAATGACAATGTTTTAAACCGTATATCCAAAGGCATCTCACCTACCTCCACTAGTAAGGCACATACAGATTTTGATTTAAATACACCAATACATATCCTTATTTATATTTTTTATTTAACCTTTAATTAACAAGGCAAGTTAGTTCAGAATAAATTCTTATTTACAATGACAGCCTACCCCGGGCAAACCCTAACCCGGACGAATCTGGGCAAATTGTGTGCCACCCTATTGGACTCCCAATCATAGCCGGTTGTGATACAGCCTGGAATCCAACCAGGGTCTGTAGTGACGCCTCTAGCACTGAGATGCAGTGCCTTAGACCAGATTTTTTTTATATACTGGATTTTGTACAGCTTTTGTTCCATAAACTATACACCCATAATCAATTGTCATCCTGACTGGAGCTCTATAAATATCTATCAACGATTGTTTGTCAGCACCGCATTCATAACCAGAGACCGAGCGCATACAGTGTATTAGGAAAGTATTCACACCCCTTGACTTTTTCCACACTTTGTTACGTTACAGCCTTGTCCTAAAATGGATTAAATCATTTTTCCCCCTCATCAATCTACAGTCATGGCCAGAAGATTTGAGAATGACACAAATATTAATTTTCACAAAGTCTGCTGCCTCAGTTTGTATGATGGCAATTTGCAAATACTCCAGAATGTTATGCATTTCAGCCCTGCCACAAAAGGACCAGCTGACATCATGTCAGTGATTCTCTCGTTAACACAGGTGTGAGTGTTGACGAGGACAAGGCTGGAGATCACTCTGTCATGCTGATTGAGTTTGAATAACAAGGGGCCTCCCGGGTGGCCAGAGACTCTGGGTTCACGCCCAGGCTCTGCCGCGACCGGGAGGTCTGTGGGGCAACGCACAATTGGCATAGCGTCGTCCGGGTTAGGGAGGGCTTGGCCGATAGGGATATCTTTGTCTCATCGCGCACCAGCAGCCCCTGTGGCGAGCCGGGCGCAGTGCACGCTAACCAAGGTTGCCAGGTGCACGGTGTTTCCTCCGACACATTGGTGCGGCTGGCTTCCAGGTTGGATGCGCGCTGTTTTAAGAAGCAGTGTGGCTTGGTTGGGTTGTGTATCGGAGGACGCATGACTTTCAACCTTCGTCTCTCCCGAGGCCGTACAGGAGTTGTAGCGATGAGACAAGATAGTAGCTACTAACAATTGGATACCACGAAATTGGGGAGAAAAAAGGGGGTAAAAAAAAAAAAGAGTTTGAATAACAGACCGGAAGCTTCAAAAGGAGGGTGGTGCTTGGAATCATTGTTCTTCCTCTGTGAACCACGGTTACCTGCAAGAAAACACGTGCCGTCATCATTGCTTTGCACAAAAAGGGCATCACAGCGCAAGGATATTGAGACCCCTTCCCTTTTTCCACATTTGGTTACGTTACAGCCTTATTCTAAAATGGGTTCAATACATTTTTGCCATGGTGTGGGTCCGACAGTGTCGTGGAAATACTTCTTAAAAATATCTCTTAAGACACCAGAGCTTGTGAGTTTAATAATAGACTTTATTACAAAGTAATAAGCCGAGCTGGTCCATGGAGCAACTGCCGGTCCCAGACTCAGAGATCTCTTTATATACAGTTTCAGTCTGACACAACATACACAGTCACTCCTCTTTATGTATATGATTCTCATCTTTTGGTATTCTGCCACTATTGTTTCCTAATCTTACTTCTAGTCTGTCTACGACCATCTTTACTTGGTTTCTCCTCCCCTTCTTGGCATATACTTCAGGGCATGGATTATATTGGTGGCGTAACCATAGCAATGATACCAAAAAATAATACAGACATTCATTCATAATGCAGGTGCATGTCCAAGGACACCCACAGGACTAGACAACAGCCTCCATCAAGCCCACAATGGCCCAGACACACACACACACAATGGCCTCCTCCCAAGCCCACATTGATTGTACTCAACACTACGAGACAAAACAACACATGCACCAGAAAATCCCCCATAATAGCTAAAGTGGTCTTGGTCAGGACCCAGGCCCCACCAGAGCTTGAGACTTTCACTATGATCTCCTGAAGAACACACACAACACCATGAGTTACGTATTGGTTCCTGATCTAGGTCATGGATCAGTTCTGAATTATTTACAGCAGTGTAGACTAGGATAGCACAATGATTGAGTATAGGAAATAACAAGGCATTTCTACATTTACCAGATGCTCTTTATTCAGAGCAACATTATAGAAGCAATTAGGGTTAAGTAACTTGCTCAAGGGCACATTGACAGATTTTTCACCTAGTTGGCTCAGGGATTCAAACCAGCAACCTATTGGTTACTAGCCCAACACTCTTAACAGTTAGGCTACCTGTCTCTCATTTCCATAGTGTTTTCAGAGACAAATCAGTTACTTGCCTATCTGACCCTGAGACCCAATGCGGCAGGTACTATAACAAGGCCCCTTATACCCAGAAATCTCACCCCTGTCTGTCATAGTACCCCATCTCACCTGGTGCTGCATCTTCTTCCCTCCTTTCAGAGTGAGGTTGATGTTGACCTCAGATTGGTTTATGTCTCCCTACTCAGGTTTAGACTGGTAGCTCGACACTCGTCCAAGGACCAGGCAGCTGTGTTTACAGTGCTCCCTGCTGGAGTTTGGCAGGTACTGGGGTTTATTTCTCTAGTGCAGTGATGAACTGAGATACTGCTGTGAATGACAAAAGTGAAACAACAATTGCCCACATTACCCTGTCTCTATTTTAGATTGTGCTGTCCACAAACATAGCGGAAACTGGAGTCACCATACCTGATGTTGTGTGAAAACAAGTACCATGAGAGCAGTCAGATGAGTTCCCTGGTGGAGACGTTTGTCAGCAAGGCCAGCACCCTCCAGAGGCAAGACAGGGCAGGACACGTACGGAACGGGTTCTGCTTCCGCCTCTAACCCAAGTCCAGGTCAGGTTCTCTCTGTGAACCACATAACAAGTTACCCTCTACAGCCTTATTGAGGTCAGCACCTCCACAAGTAACAACCTGATTGTGAATGTTCCTTCTAACAGGTTTCTGGCCTTCATGGATTTCTCCATACCAGAGATACTGAGGGTTCACTGGAGGATCTGTGACTTCATATCGTGGTACAGTAACAATTATTTTTAATCAGAGGCGAACAATAAAAAAAAACACACAAAGTAACCACAGACCCATACTCCAAAATAACTACTTACACATGGGTATAGAATAATGACTGTCTTACCACTTAAACACATGATCTCACCCCAAACGACCTCTGTTTCCGATTCTGTCCCCTCTACAGCAGTGTGAGTACGGCTCCCCATAGGAGTTCCTCTGCAGAGCCCTGGATGCGCCCCAGTCCCAGACAGTGAGTAACGCTGTGTGCCTGTTCCAGGGGATTGGGGCGTGCATACTGGAGGGTCATGCCCTCAGCCCTCTGGGTTGCCACCCTGCCCATAAATGACAAGATGCTCATCTTCGGCACCATCTTGGGCTGCCTGGAACCAATTGTAAGTTATGTCCATCAACGGTGGCATAAATTATGTCTGAATTGCAAAATGAGCAGTTACAGTGCCTTGCGAAAGTATTCGGCCCCCTTGAACTTTGCGACCTTTTGCCACATTTCAGGCTTCAAACATAAATATATAAAACTGTATTTTTTTGTGAAGAATCAACAACAAGTGGGACACAATCATGAAGTGGAATGACATTTATTGGATATTTCAAACTTTTTTAACAATTCAAAAACTGAAAAATTTGGCGTGCAAAATTATTCAGCCCCTTTACTTTCAGTGCAGCAAACTCTCTCCAGAAGTTCAGTGAGGATCTCTGAATGATCCAATGTTGACCTAAATGACTAATAATCAAGTCTCCGTATAAATGCACCTGCACAGTGATAGTCTCAGAGGTCCGTTAGAACGTGCGTTGAAGATGTCGTTCCCATAGCAACGATTAAAACATTCCCTAACCAGAAACCGTGGATTGATGGCAGCATTCGTGTGAAACTGAAAGCGCGAACCACTGCTTTTAATCAGGGCAAGGTGTCTGGTAACATGACCGAATACAAACAGTGCAGCTATTCCCTCCGCAAGGCTATCAAACAAGCTAAGCGCCAGTACAGAGACAAAGTAGAATCTCAATTCAACGGCTCAGACACAAGAGGCATGTGGCAGGGTCTACAGTCAATCACGGACTACAGGAAGAAATCCAGCCCAGTCACGGACCAGGATGTCTTGCTCCCAGGCAGACTAAATAACTTTTTTTGCCCGCTTTGAGGACAATACAGTGCCACTGACACGGCCTGCAACGAAAACATGCGGTCTCTCCTTCACTGCAGCCGAGGTGAGTAAGACATTTAAACGTGTTAACCCTCGCAAGGCTGCAGGCCCAGACGGGATCCCCAGCTGCGCCCTCAGAGCATGCGCAGACCAGCTGGCCGGTGTGTTTACGGACATATTCAATCAATCCCTATACCAGTCTGCTGTTCCCACATGCTTCAAGAGGGCTACCATTGTTCCTGTTCCCAAGAAAGCTAAGGTAACTGAGCTAAACGACTACCGCCCCGTAGCACTCACATCCGTCATCATGAAGTGCTTTGAGAGACTAGTCAAGGACCATATCACCTCCACCCTACCTGACACCCTAGACCCACTCCAATTTGCTTACCGCCCAAATAGGTCCACAGACGATGCAATCTCAACCACACTGCACACTGCCCTAACCCATCTGGACAAGAGGAATACCTATGTGAGAATGCTGTTCATCGACTACAGCTCGGCATTCAACACCATAGTACCCTCCAAGCTCGTCATCAAGCTCGAGACCCTGGGTCTCGACCCCGCCCTGTGCAACTGGGTACTGGACTTCCTGACGGGCCGCCCCCAGGTGGTGAGGGTAGGCAACAACATCTCCTCCCCGCTGATCCTCAACACTGGGGCCCCACAAGGGTGCGTTCTGAGCCCTCTCCTGTACTCCCTGTTCACCCACGACTGCGTGGCCACGCACGCCTCCAACTCAATCATCAAGTTTGCGGACGACACAACAGTGGTAGGCTTGATTACCAACAACGACGAGACGGCCTACAGGGAGGAGGTGAGGGCCCTCGGAGTGTGGTGTCAGGAAAATAACCTCACACTCAACGTCAACAAAACTAAGGAGATGATTGTGGACTTCAGGAAACAGCAGAGGGAACACCCCCCTATCCACATCGATGGAACAGTAGTGGAGAGGGTAGCAAGTTTTAAGTTCCTCGGCATACACATCACAGACAAACTGAATTGGTCCACTCACACAGACAGCATCGCGAAGAAGGCGCAGCAGCGCCTCTTCAACCTCAGGAGGCTGAAGAAATTCGGCTTGTCACCAAAAGCACTCACAAACTTCTACAGATGCACAATCGAGAGCATCCTGGCGGGCTGTATCACCGCCTGGTATGGCAACTGCACCGCCCTCAACCGTAAGGCTCTCCAGAGGGTAGTGAGGTCTGCACAACGCATCACCGGGGGCAAACTACCTGCCCTCCAGGACACCTACACCACCCGATGTCACAGGAAGGCCATAAAGATCATCAAGGACATCAACCACCCGAGCCACTGCCTGTTCACCCCGCTATCATCCAGAAGGCGAGGTCAGCACAGGTGCATCAAAGCTGGGACTGAGAGACTGAAAAACAGCTTTTATCTCAAGGCCATCAGACTGTTAAACAGCCACCACTAACACTGAGTGGCTGCTGCCAACACACTGACACTGACTCAACTCCAGCCACTTTAATAATGGGAATTGATGGGAAATGATGTAAATATATCACTAGCCACTTTAAACAATGCTACCTTATATAATGTTACTTACCCTACATTATTCATCTCATATGCTATATATGCTGTATATACTGTACTCTATATCATCGACTGTATCCTTATGTAATACATGTATCACTAGCCACTTTAAACTATGCCACTTTGTTTACATACTCATCTCATTTGTACATACTGTACTTTATACCATCTACTGTATCTTGCCTATGCTGCTCTGTACCATCACTCATTCATATATCCTTATGTACATATTCTTTATCCCCTTACACTGTGTACAAGACAGTAGTTTTGGAATTGTTAGTTAGATTACTTGTTATTACTGCATTGTAGGAACTAGAAGCACAAGCATTTCGCTACACTCGCATTAACATCTGCTAACCATGTGTATGTGACAAATAAAATTTGATTTGATTTTGATTTGATTTTAAAAGCGCAGAGAGCATCATGAAGAACAAGGAACACACCAGGCAGGTCCGATATACTGTTGTGAAGAAGTTTAAAGCCGGATTTGGACACAAAAAGATTTCCCAAGCTTTAAACATCCCAAGGAGCACTGTGCAAGCGATAATATTGAAATGGAAGGAGTATCAGACCACTGCAAATCTACCAAGACCTGGCCGTCCCTCTAAATTTTCAGCTCATACAAGGAGAAGACTGATCAGAGATGCAGCCAAGAGGCCCATGATCACTCTGGATGAACTGCAGAGATCTACAGCTGAGGTGGGAGACTCTGTCCATAGGACAACAATCAGTCGTATATTGCACAAATCTGGCCTTTATGGAAGAGTGGCAAGAAGAAAGCCATTTCTTAAAGATATCCATAAAAAGTGTAGTTTAAAGTTTGCCACAAGCCACCTGGGAGACACACCAAACATGTGGAAGAAGGTGCTCTGGTCAGATGAAACCAAAATTGAACTTTTTGGCAACAATGCAAAACGTTATGTTTTTGGCGTAAAAGCAACACAGCTCATCACCCTGAACACACCATCCCCACTGTCAAACATGGTGGTGGCAGCATCATGGTTTGGGCCTGCTTTTCTTCAGCAGGGACAGGGAAGATGGTTAAAATTGATGGGAAGATGGATGGAGCCAAATACAGGACCATTCTGGAAGAAAACCTGATGGAGTCTGCAAAAGACCTGAGACTGGGACGGAGATTTGTCTTCCAACAAGACAATGATCCAAAACATAAAGCAAAATCTACAATGGAATGGTTCAAAAATAAACATATCCAGGTGTTAGAATGGCCAAGTCAAAGTCCAGACCTGAATCCAATCGAGAATCTGTGGAAAGAACTGAAAACTGCTGTTCACAAATGCTCTCCATCCAACCTCACTGAGCTTGAGCTGTTTTGCAAGGAGGAATGGGAAAAAATGTCAGTCTCTCGATGTGCAAAACTGATAGAGACATACCCCAAGCGACTTACAGCTGTAATCGCAGCAAAAGGTGGCGCTACAAAGTATTAACTTAAGGGGGCTTAATAATTTTGCACGCCCAATTTTTCAGTTTTTGAATTGTTAAAAAAGTTTGAAATATCCAATAAATGTCGTTCCACTTCATGATTGTGTCCCACTTGTTGTTGATTCTTCACAAAAAATACAGTTTTATATCTTTATGTTTGAAGCCTGAAATGTGGCAAAAGGTCGCAAAGTTCAAGGGGGCCGAATACTTTCGCAAGGCACTGTATATGTTGTTACTTTCTCTGCAATACTGTGATATTTATTAAAAAAAATATGAAAGTGTGTTGGAACTCATTGGTAAAAACTGTATAGCTCTGGGTTTAAAAGTTGCTCTTTGAATAGGGTAGTCTCCAGTATATTCTCCATACTGAATGTAATTGTTTATTCCAGGCGACTATAGAGGCAGCCATCTCGGAGAAGTCTCCCTTTGCCACACCCATGAACCAGAAGGATTAGGCCAACCTGGCTAAGGCAGCCCTGGCTGTTACCAACTGATCACCTGGCCATCTACAACGCTTACTTGGAGAGGTAGCTCTTTTAATAACAGTATGAACGACCAAAATCAGAGATAGCTAATGCAGGCACATGTTGATTAGGGCACACAGTAGCAAAACATTTTGCAACGGCGGATGAAAACAAGCGTGTCTTACTCGACAGGTTCACTCAGTACCTCTACATGTCAATCAGTTTTCTTCCATTTTGTGCCTAATGAACAGGACCCTGTTTTCTCTAATATCGTAACGTAGTCTAACTGAATGAGTGTATTGTTTCTATGCCCTTCCAACTTTTCAGCCAACATCTTGGTTCCTTATAACATATAATATATGCCATTTAGCCGACGCTTTTATCCAAACAATTGTCTTGCTAACAGGTGGAAGAACATACGCAGTGAGAGATATCGAGCCGAGACAACCTACTGCAGGAAACACTTCCTGAATCGCGCTGCCCTTAATCACCATAAAGGTACTCGACTCAATCAATATATCAAATCAATCAAATGTATTTCATAAACCCCTTTTTACATCAGCAGAGGCGAGGAAAAACTACCTGAAAGGCAGGAATCTAGGAAGAAACCTAGAGAGGAACCAAGGTGGCCAGTCCTTTTCTGGCTGTACAGGGTGTAGATTTGAGGACAGATCATTATTCAAGACGTTAAAACATTCATAGATTACCAGCAGGGTCAAATAATAGCCGTGGTGGCTATAGAGGACAGTTCAACAGCTCAGGAGTTAATGTCAATTGGCTTTTATATAGGCAGGCATTCAAAGTGTCTCTCCGTGCAGCAGCCGGTGGGGAGGGGGGTCGAACAGCATGTCTACTCTACTCTATTCTCTCTCACACAAACTTGTGCATGTTTTGTAACTGATACGGTATACAGTGTAAGTAGTGATCTGACCTTTAGAGTGGCTAGTGAGAACATTTACCAGAGATGGCGTCTAGTCTTGGTTCGGATCTTGGTGGCTCCAGTCTTGACTCCATCACTGACATTTACCTGGATCTGCTCCCCGTCAGTACATCAAACAGGAGCTGATAAGGATGATGGACCACGTCGCATTCTCTTCTTCCTCCAAGTCCGGTCGAGGACCAGCTTCCCGGGACCGGTCTGACCCAACGGGAACCTCAGGCTCCCCTCACCCCTTTGGGTAAGGCTCAGATCTGTGTACTGAATGTGGTGGTGACGGGAGGGCTGTGTGGTAGTGTGGGGCAGATCCTCTACACGCCCTCTGTGGATACGCTGGACCCGGGTGGCCTGTTCTGTGGAAACCTCCCAGGGGAAGGCCCACGTCCACCCCTCCTCCTTCAACCGCTGCCTGCTCTTCCAGGAGAAGGTCAGTTGGATAGAGATAACACTATCGCTCTCACTCTCGCTGTTTCCTTATCTGTCTGTATATCTATTAATAGACCATCAATATACCTTTTGTATCTGTCTCCATCTTACTCAGGGAGGCACTGAGGTAGAAGATGCCCTTATGATTTAGGATCAGATTACCCAACTCCCTCAATCCTATCCATAATCATTTAGGAAGTGAAAAATCTGACCCTGTATCAGTGGTTAGGGGCAACCTCTAACTACTCTGAGGGAGGCCCCAATAAATTGAAGTACTAAATGTGTTTCCTAATCGGATGTAAAAGACTTGATGTTTTAATGCCATTTGGACTCTTCCTCTGATCTACCTGCGGGACACAACCCTGATATCTCCATTCGCCATGCTACTGTTCAGAGGGGACATCGACGTGCAGCACTGTGAACGACTCATATCTCTGGTCGAATGGATCCACTTCCAGGTCAGAGTTCATTTCTGGACCAGCTGTATTAAATGTGTATTATTATACTGTGTGTGTCATGCGTGACTAGAGGGCTGTGTTACTGATACTGCAGAGACATTAGGATAGACAAAGATAAAGAAAATCAAACTATTGTAGCCAATTTCCCAGACCCAGTTGAAGCCTACTTCTGAACTGAAAATGAGTGTTCAATAGAGAATCTCCATTGTAAGTGCTCTTATGTCCAATACTAGGCTTAATCTGGGACCAAGAAACTGACCCGTGTCGTTGTTGAGCATACTGTAGCAAGCAAGGCTCTGTTTGATCTCGGCTCCTGCCCCGTCCCCTCCCCCAGGCCCCAGTGAGGATTGGAGTGATCTTTAAGCACCTGAGGAAGCTCTTAGACTCACGACTGGAGAAGATGAACCCAAGGACGAATCTAGAAAGTAATATTCTACCCTTTCTCTGTCTTTCCCCTTCCATTAAAAAATAAATAATCTTGTATCCTTTTCTCATGTTCTAATTTCAAATGCTGTATTTTGTGTGTGTGTGTGTGTGTGTGTGTGTGTGTGTGTGTGTGTGTGTGTGTGTGTGTGTGTGTGTGTGTGTGTGTGTGTGTTCATGAAATTAAACATTTTCCTCTGTGTTTAGCACGGTTTAGCACTGTGTAGTGGCTCATGGAATTATTTACTCTCTTTTGTCTCTCAACCGTAGATGAGAAGACCATCCAGTTAATTAAAGAGCTGATCAAGATGTTGAACGTCTCCTGACCCCTGTGACTTCTCATTGGAGACCTCAGCTATGGAGATGTCCCTGAGACAGGATGGGTGGGTAGATGGGCCAGATGAATGACCTAAGGATAAGAGGGTGGTGGCGAGTGTATAACGAAATGTAAATCGTGAAACAAAATAGCATATTTCTTATCCAATGATGGCTGTTGTCAAACATCGAATAAAACTACCTTTGGTGTTCATGTTGAATATACGTTTTAGGGAAAAAAATCTTTATTCATGGCTCCCTCACTCGGGATGTAACAGACATCCTTTCGTGAGTGTTTAATGTTTTTTGTTTTCCAAAAGACAGAAACAGAAGTGCAATAGCTTTGTGTTTGCTTCTAGTAAACATCCTTGAAATATTCCTGCAATTATGCCACTGGTGCTGCCCGAACATTATTTCTTTAAGAATAGAATAGAACATCTCCAAACAATAACGAACGAGAACAGCTGTGCCCAGTGCTGTAACCCAAGACTTTCTCTGTCTGTGACACAAACAAACAACATTGCTTTAACGACTATCAAGGGATCTACCCACCCTAGCTAGCTTCATGTATTATGATGTCATTTACTTGACATTTAGAAACCACAGAAAATAAGTGGCCATGCACACAGAGGGTATACAAATCTATTTTGATTTTACTCTGTACACTCTTAAGAAAAAAGTGTTTCCTGAAAAGGGTTCTTCAGCTTTCCCCAAAGGATAACCCTTTTTGCTTCTGGGTATAACCCTTTTGGGTTTCATGCTGAGCCCTCTGTGAAAAAGGTTCTGCATTGAACCCAAAAGGGTTCTCCTATGGGGACAGCCGAATAACCCTTTTACGTTCGAAGGTACTAAGTGTAGTGTGTACACATGCGAGTTCTGGCAGTGTGGTTACGTTTACACTTTGATTTCCTGAATACATATTAAAGCTCTTTAGGTCCAGGTCCATGTTCATTAGGCACCAAATGGAAGAAAACGGACTGAAACAGGGATGGATTACCTTGACTTCTACAACATAAAACAGTTCAAACATTTTGAAAAATGTTCCCTTGTGTGCGCTAATGAACACAACCCAGGTTAGATGCCTCTGCTTTAATAAAGTGCAGTCCCTCTTGACCCCTCCATGACCACTTGCGTGACAAAACATACCAATATTTATGAACACCGACTGACCTCACACAGTGACTGGTCTCCCTTGAAAATAATATTTCATCTCAATAAGATCACCATGTTAAACAAAGGACACATTTTGAAAAACATGGAGGTGACTCCGTCATGATCTTCTCCTCCCCTGTGTGACAAAACTCTCCCACACATCACAGTTAAGAAACAATTGTTATGCCGTTTTAACCACCAGTTGGCGTTTTGGACAGCAGTGTGTTGAAACATTATTTTGTGTCATTTCCAATTTCTGCTGAATCTATCTCTGTGTTTTCTCAGGCCTCACCCACTTCTGTATTTGTGTGGCTGAGGCTCGCTCAAAATAAAAAGGCCCAAATATGGACATTACTGTCTTTCAAGGATATGATGTGTATACTTGGTTTACTGCAATATTAGCTCTTAAGGGGGCTAATTTAATTGAATGATTTGGATGTTATCTGTCGGAGATCTGTCTCACTTTCTATGCATTTAAAAAAAAAAACACATGGTTGATTTTTGAATGACAGACTATGAATCTCCACAGCTACATGCCATGCCACACTGAGCAGAAAACAGGAAGAGATCTTCCGTTGAAAACAGCAAAATACCCATCTCAAAGAGTTTAACAGACAGCTGAACACTTTGCATCCATATTAGGGGCTCTATTTAAACAAACCTAACGCAATGTCAAATCTTAGCACTGGCAGTAGATTTATAGGTTCAGTAGTGTGTCAGAAATATTTTTGCTATTTTCACAACCGGAATTATGAGCGCAATTAGCTGGCGATGTTGCAAAAGGGCTGGGTTTTGATGATTTTTATTTATTTATTTATTTCACCTTTATTTACCCAGGTGGGCAAGTTGAGAACAAGTTCTCATTTACAATTGCGACCTGGCCAAGATAAAGCAAAGCAGTTCGACACATACAACAACACAGAGTTACACATGGAGTAAAACAAACATACAGTCAATAATACAGTAGAAAAATAAGTCTATATACAATGTGAGCAAGTGAGGTGAGATAAGGGAGGTAAAGGCAAAAAACGGCCATGGTGGCAAAGTAAATACAATATAGCAAGTAAAACAATGGAATGGTAGATTTGCAGTGGAAGAATGTGCAAAGTAGAGATAGAAATAAAGGAGCAAAATAAATAAATACAGTAGGGGGAGAGGTAGTTGTTTGGGCTAAATTATAGATGGGCTATGTACAGGTGCAGTAATTAGTGAGCTGATCTGACAGCTGGTGCTTAAAGCTAGTGAGGGAGATAAGTGTTTCCAGTTTCAGAGATTTTTGTAGTTCGTTCCAGTCATTGGCAGCAAAGAACTGGAGGGAGAGGCGGCCATAGGAAGAATTGGTTTTGGGGGTGACCAGAGAGATATACCTGCTGGAGCGCATGCTACAGGTGGGTGCTGCTATGGGATAAGGGGGGACTTTACCTAGCAGGGTCTTGTAGATGACCTGGAGCCAGTGGGTTTGGCAACGAGTATGAAGCGAGGGCCAGCCAATGAGAGCGTACAGGTCGCAGTGGTGGGTAGTATATGGGGCTTTGGTGAGAAAACGGGTGGCACTGTGATAGACTGCATCCAATTTATTGAGTAGGGTATTGGAGGCTATTTTGTACATGACATCGCCAAAGTCGAGGATCGGTAGGATGGTCAGTTTTACAAGGGTATGTTTGGCAGCAAGAGTGAAGGATGCTTTGTTGTGAAATTGGAAGCCAATTCTAGATTTAACTTTGGATTGGAGATGTTTGATGTGAGTCTGGAAAGAGAGTTTACAGTCTAACCAGACACCTAGGTATTTGTAGTTGTCCACATATTCTAAGTCAGAACCGTCCAGAGTAGTGATGTTGGACAGGCGGGCAGGTGTAGGCAGCGATCGGTTGAAGAGCATGCATTTAGTTTTACTTGTATTTAAGAGCAATTAGAGGCCACGGAAGGAGAGTTGTATGGCATTGAAGCTCGTCTGGAGGGTTGTTAAAACCTCTTACTTCTACCCCCTCCTTTTTCGAACATTCTGTTAAAAATCGCGCAACTTTTCAGCGTCCTGCTACTCATGCCAGGAATATAGTATATGCATATGATTAGTATGTGTGGATAGAAAACACTCTGAAGTTTATAAAACTGGTTAAATCACGGCTGTGACTATAACAGATCGTGTGTTTCATTGAAAAACGCAAGAAAAACTGCTCTCTGAAAGCTAAAAATAATTTCCATAAGTCACTTCCACGAGTTGTTAAAAGAGAACAGAATTTAATATCGACCTGCCTGCAATTCATACAAATTCCACACGATGTCGCCATTGTCGTCATTTTCAATTGAATTAATTGTTGGAAAATCCATCTATCTGGCATCCATTTTCCCAGTCTTCACCCGGATGTTGTTGAAGAAGACATTAGCAGCCATTGATTTGCAAGCAAAGACCTATTGAAAATACATCGCCCTGTAATCATTTTGATAGATTATAAACGTTTACTAATACCTAAAGTTGGATTGCAAAAGGATTTCGAAGTGTTTTGTGAAAGTTTATCGTCGACTTTTTTAATTTTAAAAAATTACGCAGCGTTTAAAAACTATGTTTTTATCTGAATGACACAGCTTCCATACAAAGCTATTTTGGGTATATATGGACCGATTTAAACGAAAAAAAGACCCAATAGTGATGTTTATGGGGCATATAGGAGTGCCAAGAAAGAAGCTCGTCAAAGGTAATGAATGTTTTATATTTTATTTCTGTGTTTTGGGTAGCGCCGGCTACCGCAAAATCTGTTGTTTACGTGTCGTGCTGGCATTTTGGGGGGTGCATGCTATCAGATAATAGCTTCTCATGCTTTCGCCGAAAAGCATTTTAAAAATCTGACTTGCTGGCTAGGTTCACAACGAGTGTAGCTTTAATTCAATACCCTGCTTGTGAATTTTGATCAAAGATTGAGTTGTAACGAGTACATTTAGCATTTAGCGTAGCGCATTTGCATTTCCAGGTGCATACTTGAGACGTCTGCGTCTCAAGTATGGTCAAGAAGTTAACACAGTGTCCATAGAAGGGCCAGAAGTATACAGAATGGTGTCGTCTGCATAGAGGTGGATCAGAGACTCACCAGCAGCAAGAGCGACATCATTGATGTATACAGAGAAGAGAGTCGGTCCAAGAATTGAACCCTGTGGCACCCCCATAGAGACTGCCAGAGGCCCGGACAACAGGCCCTCCGATTTGACACACTGCACTCTATCAGAGAAGTAGTTTGTGAACCAGGCGAGGCAATCATTTGAGAAACCAGGGCTATCGAGTCTGCCGATGAGGATGTGGTGAATGACAGAGTCGAAAGCCTTGGCCAGGTCAATGAATACGGCTGCACAGTATTGTTTCTTATCGATGGCGGTTAAGATATCATTTAGAACCTTGAGCGTGGCTGAGGTGCACCCATGACCAGCTCTGATACCAGATTGCATAACAGAGAAGGTATGGTGGGATTCGAAATGGTCGGTAATCTGTTTGTTGACTTGGCTTTCGAAGACCTTAGAAAGGCAAGGTAGGATAGATATAGGTCTGTTGCAGTTTGGGTCAAGAGTGTCCCACCCCTATGAAGAGGGGGATGACCGCAGCTGCTTTCCAATCTTTGGGAATCTCGGACGACACGAAAGAGAGGTTGAGCAGGCTAGTAATAGGGGTTGCAACAATTTCGGCAGATAATTTTAGAAAGAAAGTGTCCAGATTGTCTAGCCCGGCTGATTTGTAGGGGTCCAGATTTTGCAGTTCTTTCAGAACATCAGCTGGCTGGATTTGGGAGAAGGAGAAATGGGGAAGGCTTGGGTGAGTTGCTGTGAGGGGTGCTGTTCTGTTGACCGGGGTGCGGGTAGCCAGGTGGAAAGCATGGCCAGCCGTAGAAAAATGCTTATTGAAATTCTCAATTATCGTGGATTTATCGGTGGTGACAGTGTTTCCTATCCTCAGTGCAGTGTGCAGCTGAGAGGAGGTGTTCATATTCTCCATGGACTTTACAGTGTCCCAGAACTTTTTTGAGTTTGTGTTGCAGGAAGCACATTTCTGCTTGAAAAAGCTAGCCTTGGCTTTTCTAACTACCTAACTGGCTGTTCGATGCTAATTGTAACGTCGGGTGAGTGATGAGTGAGGAGTCAAATGCAGAGAGCGAAGTGAACGGGAAAAACGCTTTAATGTCCTTTAAAACGTAACAGGTCCAAACATGGGTGAATCCCCTAAAACACTGGTGCTAAACAAACCAAAAACCTTGTTACAAACACTGGACAGCGAAAACCCAAAACAAACACGATACATCACCAAACGTAACAACCAACAAGCCCGCACAAACACCAGCGGGCAAAACAAACTTAAATAACACCCATCCCAAAACCCCAACAAGGAACAGGTGAAAACAATTAGACAAAAACAAACAAAAAGGAAAAAGGGATCGGTGGCAGCTAATAGACCGGCGACGACGACCGCCGAGCGCCACCCGAGCAGGAAGGGGAGCCACCTTCAGTGGTATTCGTGACACTAATGCAGAACGCCATAGGATGTTTTTGTGTTGGTCAGAGGCAGTCAGGTCTGGAGAGAATTAAGGGCTATATCTGTTCCTGATTCTACATTTCTTGAATGGGACATGCTTATTTAAGATGGTGAGGAAGGCATTTAAAGAAATAAAAACAGGCATTCTCTACTGACGGGATGAGATCAATATCCTTCCAGGATATCCCGGCCAGGTCGATTAGAAAGGCCTGCTCGCTGAAGTGTTTCAGGGAGCGTTTGACAGTGATGAGTGGAGGTCGTTTGACCGCTGACCCATTATGGATGCAGGATTAAACAAGTTGTTGATGTGCCGAGCCTTGGCCCCTCATTGGCCATCAGAATGTGCTCTATGGCTGAATATGTGGTTGCTTCAAGTTGTGTATTTAAGGTCTGTTAGTCTGTTATAGCCTAGTTTTTTTAAATAGCCTGCACCATATTTGCTAAATACGTTGAACATGTTTTCAGTCCACATTGTTGTAATTGCATTGCTTCAATAAGGAAATACATTGTTAAACATAGGCTATAGCATGCACATTGATATAGCGAGGTCTACTGTAAATTACAGTCTTGACATGGATATACTGTGCCAAACGTAATCAATAAGCAAGATGAAATTCACTAGGCTATTGATAAGGCCTAAAAATACATTGTATAATTCCAATCAAATTCTAATAAATATGAAACAACTTGTTTTAAATGGGCTATGTCAAAATACAGTTCCAGGCATCTTAATTGCTCCCTGTGGATGTCTAATACACACAAGGCAACTTAGACTATGGAGGGTTTTACGCACATGCAAACTTTTCACAGAAGCATGATAAGGATTCAATATAAAGAGAAAGGGGGCTTGCCCATTCACCGTTATACTGCTCATGAATGTAATGTTTTACAAACATCATGGAACCATCTGACAGATCGTATTTGCACTTCTCCAGAAATAGCAGACGAAGTTGCGTTACATTCGAGAATCTTTCCAATAAATTAGGTTTTTAAATAAAATTAAAATGAAAAATAATCAATTTGCTTTTTAAATTAACAACAATATTTCTAAATAGGATCGGGTCAGAAGTATGATATCATAAATCGCTTCTCTCATTCCATGGTACTGTGTACACACTTATGCCTAAATGTCTTTATGCATAGGCTCCTGTTAATTGTAATGTTGCCTATGAGGTAGATTCTCAAAACAATTGTCCGTTAATATGGCATTATATGAGGACAATAGTTTAGAGGAGCATGTCTTTGGTAATCGGACGAGGGGTGCTCTTTGAAAATGTGGGTGGATCAGAGGAGGCTGGTGGAAGGAGGTATAGGAGGATGGGCTCATTGTAATGGCTGGAATGGAATGAATGGAATAGTTTTATTAATGTTTCTAAATACCAGATTCACTGGTACATTTCCCCTTCCATGAGCACGGTGCGTCATGGCTGAATAGGCTGAAACTTCAGCTCTAAAAATCTGTGCCATTATCAACTGCGTTTCTGTAAAAACCTGCATTTTATGAGTCTTAAAACTTCGCAGGTTGACGTTAATTGTCATGAATCTTACCCTGGAGGCAGAACTGAGATATTTCCACGAGATGTGCATGCTGCAAAGTCAAAATTGGCTATATTGTGAAAATTCATAAAAACAAATTTAATTTAAGGTGAGGGTTAGGCATTAAGGCTAGCAGTGAGGTTCGGGTTAGGGTTAGGTTCATAATCAGATTTGATGACTTTCTGGCTGTGCCAGCTAGTGATCACTCTGCAGAGCTGTCTCCAGGGCAAGATTTATGAAAATAAATGCTTTGAAGGACACACTTCAAACATTGCCACACGTCCCACCACAGCGCAAGCGAGCTAATGTTATATAGGTACAGTGCCGAACCTGACATTAGGACTGGAAAATAAATGTCAGTGCGCCAGTTTTTACTTGACAAAATTGCTAAATAAAGTGCGTTTGACACAGCCAAAAATAGATCCCTAGACGTCAGGAGTGTCAGGTTCTTGCGTACCCACTCATTTGTTCCTCAGTTTGATTGTACAGTATGGGGTGTCATGACGTTGCCCTGTTGGTGAGGTTTATGACCCCCATAAATACCTTATCCACTTTTCTCTCTACTCTACAGATTGGACTCTTAGAAAGCCTTTTGTCAACATAGAGAGAGTCTGGTAACATCAAAAGGTTGGGGAACGGAACCATATTTCAGTAATCCAACCAGTTGAAAATATCCGTTGGTACTTAAAGAATATGATGTCAGATCAGTTGTCGTCTGAGAGATTATCAAATCAAATCAAATCAAATTTATTTATATAGCCCTTCGTACATCAGCTGATATCTCAAAGTGCTGTACAGAAACCCAGCCTAAAACCCCAAACAGCAAGCAATGCAGGTGTAGAAGCACGGTGGCTAGGAAAAACTCCCTAGAAAGGCCAAAACCTAGGAAGAAACCTAGAGAGGAACCAGGCTATGTGGGGTGGCCAGTCCTCTTCTGGCTGTGCCGGGTGGAGATTATAACAGAACATGGTCAAGATGTTCAAATGTTCATAAATGACCAGCATGGTCGAATAATAATAAGGCAGAACAGTTGAAACTGGAGCAGCAGCACAGTCAGGTGGACTGGGGACAGCAAGGAGTCATCATGTCAGGTATTCCTGGGGCATGGTCCTAGGGCTCAGGTCCTCCGAGAGAGAGAAAGAAAGAGAGAATTAGAGAGAGCATATGTGGGATGGCCAGTCCTCTTCTGGCTGTGCCGGGTGGAGATTATAACAGAACATGGCCAAGATGTTCAAATGTTCATAAATGACCAGCATGGTCGAATAATAATAAGGCAGAACAGTTGAAAGAAACTGGAGCAGCAGCAAGGCCAGGTGGACTGGTGACAGCAAGGAGTCATCATGTCAGGTAGTCCTGGGGCATGGTCCTATGGCTCAGGTCCTCCGAGAGAGAGAAAGAGAGAAAGAGAGAATTAGAGAACGCACACTTAGATTCACACAGGACACCGAATAGGACAGGAGAAGTACTCCAGATATAACAAACTGACCCTAGCCCCCCGACACATAAACTACTGCAGCATAAATACTGGAGGCTGAGACAGGAGGGGTCAGGAGACACTGTGGCCCCATCCGAGGACACCCCCGGACAGGGCCAAACAGGAAGGATATAACCCCACCCACTTTGCCAAAGCACAGCCCCCACACCACTAGAGGGATATCTTCAACCACCAACTTACCATCCTGAGACAAGGCTGAGTATAGCCCACAAAGACCTCCGCCACGGCACAACCCAGACAGGATGACCACATCAGTGACTCAACCCACTCAGGTGACGCACCACCTCCAGGGACGGCATGAGAGAGCCCCAGTAAGCCAGTGACTCAGCCCCTGGGTTAGAGGCAGAGAATCCCAGTGGAAAGAGGGGAACCGGCCAGGCAGAGACAGCAAGGGCGGTTCGTTGCTCCAGAGCCTTTCCGTTCACCCTCCCACTCCTGGGCCAGACTACACTCAATCATATGACCCACTGAAGAGATGAGTCTTCAGTAGAGACTTAAAGGTTGAGACCGAGTTTGCGTCTCTGACATGGGTAGGCAGACCGTTCCATAAAAATTGAGCTCTATAGGAGAAAGCCCTGCCTCCAGCTGTTTGCTTAGAAATTCTAGGGACAATTAGGAGGCCTGCGTCTTGTGACCGTAGCGTACGTGTAGGTATGTACGGCAGGACCAAATCAGAGAGATAGGTAGGAGCAAGCCCATGTAATGCTTTGTAGGTTAGCAGTAAAACCTTGAAATCAGCCCTTGCTTTGACAGGAAGCCAGTGTAGAGAGGCTAGCACTGGAGTAATATGATCAAATGTTTTGGTTCTAGTCAGGATTCTAGCAGCCGTATTTAGCACTAACTGAAGTTTATTTAGTGCTTTATCCGGGTAGCCGGAAAGTAGAGCATTGCAGTAGTCTAACCTAGAAGTGACAAAAGCATGGATTAATTTTTCTGCATCATTTTTGGACAGAAAGTTTCTGATTTTTGCAATGTTACGTAGATGGAAAAAAGCTGTCCTTGAAATGGTCTTGATATGTTCTTCAAAAGAGAGATCAGGGTCCAGAGTAACGCCGAGGTCCTTCACAGTTTTATTTGAGACGACTGTACAACCATTAAGATTAATTGTCAGATTCAACAGAAGATCTCTTTGTTTCTTGGGACCTAGAACAAGCATCTCTGTTTTGTCCGAGTTTAAAAGTAGAAAGTTTGCAGCCATCCACTTCCTTATGTCTGAAACACATTCTTCTAGCAAGGGCAATTTTGGGGCTTCACCATGTTTCATTGAAATGTACAGCTGTGTGTCATCCGCATAGCAGTGAAAGTTAACATTATGTTTTCGAATAACATCCCCAAGAGGTAAAATATATAGTGAAAACAATAGTGGTCCTAAAACGGAACCTTGAGGAACACCGAAATTTACAGTTGATTTGTCAGAGGACAAACCATTCACAGAGACAAACTGATATCTTTCCGACAGATAAGATCTAAACCAGGCCAGAACTTTATTATTTTATTATTATTATTATTATTATTATTATTACTTTATTATTACTGATGATAGGATGACATAAACTGTATCTTGGAAAGTCTACACATTCTAGTTATCAGATTCACATGGAATTGTTGTGCAATGTAAATGTTTAAATATGAAACTATTTGTGAAAAGATTAAATGTCATTTTAGCTTCTAAATGAGAGAATTGTTTTTCATAAGTGAACTATGCTCACTCAGTGGCCCCGCCCAAGTGAACAGACATTGGTTGTGAACTATGAAACACGCCATTCTCTCCACCACTACAAAGCCCATTGATGAAAGTCAACCTTGGGTTCCCGATGATGTGAGGACTGCCGTCCATACGTTTAAAAGGGCTAATATCAACTACAGAACTAAGCCAACCTCAGCATGAGCTATGGTTGAACAACTACAACCTAATGAAATTAACATTGTGTTCACGTGGACTGCTGTCCATACGTTAAAAATAGCCATTTTCAATGTGGAGGTGACGATCAACAAGCTGGAAGGATGAATTTCGACTATACCAGTCAGAATATAGAATGAGCTTATAGCATAGCAACTTGGTATGAACTTTGAACTCTTATTCACTAAAGAAGTGATACATCCTAGACGTCGAGTTAGCAGCGGCAGCTGTAAACGTGGGTTAGGAAAGGACAGACAATCTCTTCAGAAAGACAGGGTACTACAACGTATCCATTCTACCACTCAATGACGGTACTACAACGTAACCGTTCTTCCACAAGACATATTCTTCAAAGGACAAGGGGGACCTCTGCTGGGCAACCCAACCTTCCATCTTCGGCCAATCTATATAAGCGCAGCTCAGAGTAAATATTTATTGCATTTTCCTTTTCCAAATAGGCGGTTATTTAGAATGCATAAGATTCTGTATTTACGATAGCATAGCTTCATAAGGTTCGATAGAGACCCAATCCTTTTGTTCCTCAGTCTTCCCGCGCTTTCATTCAAACCTGTCCGCTAAGGACGTTTTCTTGTGTGACATAATTAGTAATCAATGTATGATCCATCATGTGTATATGTAATTATGTGTAATTGATATACGTATTTAGTAAATAAATAATTAAACCAAATGTTGTATTGCTGATTCAACATGCTAGCCAGAAGATAACCAAGAATTTTACAACGTTCAGAATTTACTGCTATTGATTTTTTAAGATTACCAGGTCTTTAAGAGTTTATTCGGAAGACAACAGCTCTATAAACATTCTTCCGTGGTGCCCCGACTTCCTAGTTAATTACATTTACATGATTAGTTTAATCAGGTAATATTAATTACAGAGAAATTATTTTATAAAATAGCATGTCATATATCACTTAATCCATAGCAAAGACACGACAGGGGAAAAACCAAGAGTACTTGGAAGTACCCACCCCTCATAATAAGCAAGTCTGTCAGGGTTTCAAAACATAATTTATGAATAAAATAACAATAAGGAGGCTATACACAAGGGGTGCCGATGTGTAGCCTGTGCTTCCTAGCTAGATATGTAGCTTGTAACTTGTGTGTGTGTGTGTGTGAGTGAGTGAGTGAGTGAGTGAGTGAGTGTGTCTTACATAAGTGGTTACATAGAAAGGTTACATAAATGCATGAAATGGCCATCTATAAAGTTATCACATATCATTAAATCAAACATGACACATTTACAATACTAACAAAAGTGTGTGAGTGAGTGAGTGAGTGAGTGAGTGAGTGAGTGAGTGAGTGAGCGTGTCTTACATAAATGGTTACATAGAAAGGTTACATAAATGCATGAAATGGCCATCTATAAAGTTAGCACATACCATTATATCAAACATGACACATTTACAATACTAACAAAAGTGTGTGTGTGTGTGTGTGTGTGTGTGTGTGTGTGTGTGTGTGTGTGTGTGTGTGTGTGTGTGTGTGTGTGTGTGTGTGTGTGTGTGTGTGTTGTGTGTGTGCACGTGCACATTTCCTGAAAAGGTACGAAACCAATAACTTTTTTTGAAAAGTCAGGCCTTTTTTCAGGTCCTGAATTTGTTCTAATGCTATTTTAAGCTTAAGGGTTAGGTTTAGGGGTTAGGTATAGGTTTAGAAGTTTTGGGGTTAGGGTTAGGTTAAGGTTTATGGTTAGGCTTAGGCTTAGGCTTAGGGGTTAGGGAAAATAGGATTTTTAATGGTGAAACATTTTAACACTCCAAAAGGTCACATTTCACGAAAACACAGCTGTGTGTGTGTGTGTGGCATCAATATGCATGTGTGTGTTTTGTGTGAGTGTTCATGTTCGTGTGTGTGGTTAGAGTCCAGTGAGTGTCCATCGAGCCTGTGCAAGAGAGTCAGTGCAAAACATAAGGATACATAAGAATCAAATAAAATATTATTGGTCGTATACATGTATTAAGCAGATGTTATTACGGGTGTAGAGAAATGCTTGTGTTCCTAGCTCCAACAGTGCAGTAATATCTAACAATACACAACAATGCGAAAAAAGTAAAAGAATGGAATTAAGAAATTTAGAAATATTAGGAGGAGCAATGTCGGAGTCCGGAGTATAAATATACTGTATATATACAGTGCAGAAAGTATTCAGACCCTTGACATTTTCCACATTTTGTTACGTTACAGCCTTATTCTAGAATGGATTCAAATGGTTTTCCCCCTCATCAATCTACACCATACCCCATAATGACAAAGCAAAAATAGGTTTTTAGAAATTGATGCAATTATTATATATTTTTTTAACTACTGAAATATCACATTTGCATAAGTATTCAGACCCTTTTGTCAAGTCTACTCCAGCTACTGCTCATTGTCACCAGTTTACTTATTATTACGTACACCTGCCACCATTGTTATGCGCACCTGTAGCTACCGAGGATGCCTCAGCTGGCTCGTCAGGCTCCCATGCCTCAGCTGGCTCGTCAGGTTCTCAAGCCTCGGTTGGCTCGTCAGGATCCCATGCCTCAGCCAGCTCGTCAGGCTCCCGCACCTCACCCGGCTCGTCACGCTCCCGTGCCTCATCAGAGGCAACCGGCCATCTCCTGGTCCCGCACGTTAGGGAGGGGGTACTGTCATGTCTACTCCCGCTCCCCCTCTCTGGCGCTCATTGTCACCAGTTTACTTATTATTATGCACACCTGCCACCATCGTTACGTGCACCTGCACCTCATGACACTCACCTGGACTCCATCACTTCTATGATTACCTCCCCTATATCTGTCACTCCCTTTCATTCTTTCCTCAGGCATTATAAGTTATGTTGCTCATGTCCAGACACTACCCATTTGGTATTGTTACATGTTTTTTGTATTATTAAATTCACCCGCTGTACTTGCTTCCTGACTCCCAGAGTCTAAGTTACACCTTTACTCCATACTTTGTTGATGCACCTTTGGCAACGATTACAGCCTCGAGTCTTCTTGGGTATGACGCCACAAGCTTGGCACACCTGTATTCAGGGAGTTTCTCCCATTCTTCTCTGCAGATCCTCTCAAGCTTTGTCAAGTTGGATGGGGAGCGTCGTTGCACAGCTATTTTCAGGTCTCTCCAGAGATTTTCGATCGGGTTCAAGTCCGGGCTCAGGCGGGGCCACTCAAGGACATTCAGAGACTTGTCCCGAAGCCACTCCTGCGTTGTCTTGTCTGTGTGCTTAGGGTTGTTGTCCTGTTGGAAGGTGAACCTTTGCCCCAGTCTGAGGTCCTGAGTGATCTGGAGCAGTTTTGGTGTACCTGTACTGACCTCTCCTTCAGGATGATAGCGGGGTGAACAGGCTGTGGCTCGGGTGGCTGAGGTCCTTGATGACCATTTTTGGCCTTTCTGTGACACCAGGTGTGGTGTGAGGGGGACAATGCAAATAGTCAGGGAGCCATTTGAGGGTAGAAGCTGTTGAGGAGCCTTCTGATCCAAGACTTGGCGCTCCGGTACCACTTGCCATGCAGTAGCAGAGAGAACAGCCTATGACTTGGGTGGCTGGAGTCTTTGACAATTTTTAAGGCCTTCCTCTGACACCCGCTGGTATAGAGGTCATGGATGGCAGGAAGCTCGGCCCCAGTGATGTACTGGGCCATACGGACTACCCTCTGTAGTGCTTTGCCAAGCAGCGGTTATGACCTACGGTTATGGATGGCGATGACGACCGTCATGGTTATAGCGTTGGACCTGTAACCGAAAGGTTACAAGATCGAATCCCCGAGCTGACAAGGTAAAAAAATCTGTCGTCCTGCCCATGAAAAAGGCAGTAAACCCACTGTTCCTAGGCCACCATTGAAAAAAAAGAATGTTCTTAACTGACTTGCCTAGTTAAGGAAAGGTAAAATAAAATACCAGGTGGCGATGCTACCATGCTCTCAATGGTGCAGCTTTAGAACTTTTGGAGGATCTGAGTTCCCATGCCAAATATTTTCAGCCTCCTGAGGGGAATAGGCATTGTTGTGCTCTCTTCACGTTGGTGTGTTTGGACCATGATAGATCCAAGGAACTTGAAGATCTCGACCCGCTCCACTACAGCCTCGTCAATATGTGTCCTCCACGATGTGCATTAATACCACTAGAGAGCAATGTTACCTCCAGACTATTCACTTGTCTATGCAACCTTAATCGGACATGTGTTAGTTTGTCTCCACAAGATCTGTTAGCAATCACCAACCAGAAACTAACCTGCGTCACACAAGGTGCAGTGTACCAGTACAGACCGTGAGATTACCATAGACCACAACAGGAAACAACTACGTGGTACACAGGCGTTTGTTAAATAAATGAGTGACTGTCACAAAAAAAATATTTATTGATCCACAACAAATATTTAGATGAACTTCTGACTTTATCAAGCAACTCTAAGACTTTTAGATCATGCACCTGTATTGTTCTATATTCATGTACGAATCAACAAACAAAATTAGCCCTCTTGTCTTGAAAAGTTGCAATATGCTTTGGACAGTCTGGTGTCATGTCTGGTGCCAAAGCTCTTTTTCGTCCACCCCGATGTTGGAACCAGCTTCCCCCTGAAGCTAGGAGAGCAGTGTCCCAGCCCATCTACTGAAAACATCTGAAACCCTAAGTCTTCAAAGAGTTTCTTAAATAATCCCACAGCACCAACCCCTCCCCACTCCCCTCTTCCCCCATCCCAACAAAATCCCTATGTCACTTGATACATTTACTTCAATCATTGTAGATGAAGGGGAGGAGACAGGTTAAAGAAGGATTTGTAAGCCTTGAGAAAATTGAGATATGGATTGTGTATATGTGCATTCAGGGAGTGAATCGGTAAGACAAAAGATTTGAGTTCCTTTGAACAGGGTATGGTAGTTGGTGCTGGGTTTTTCATGCTCAACAGTTTCACACGTGTATCAAGAATAGTCCACCGCCCAAAGGACATCCAGCCAACTTGACACAACTGTGGAAAGCATTGCAGTCAACGTGGGCCAGCATCCCTGTGGAACGCTTTCAACACCAAGAAGACTAGCTGCTGCATGTGAACTTTAAAAAGAAAGTTAGCAAAAATAGATAAGATCTTGCTACCATGGAAAGTTAAATGCCTGACTATTTGTGGAAAAATCACCCTGATTAATTCTTTAGTCATATTCCAGTTTACCTATTTACTTCTGGCCCTGCCTACATCGAACAATTTGTTTTTTAAATGATATGAGCAAAACATATTTCACTTCACTTGGAACGGCAAGCCAGACAACATTTTACTTGCTTATTTATATAATGAATAGGAGTTTGGGGGGGAAAAATTGACTAAAATCATCAGTCATACAAAAGTTATACCCAAACTGGTTCTCCAGTAGATTAATAAGAATATCTCACCCCTTCCTCAAAAATTGACATTTTCCCTGTATACAAGATTACAGCCTCTCACTTTCAGTTAATTGAAAATGGAGCACATTGACCTTGAGCTGCCGAGGAGAGCCCCAGATGACAACGTGGGCTACACATTCCGTCTCTACTGAGGACATCTGTAAGACATTCAAACGTGTTAACCCTCGCAAGGCAGCCGGCCCAGATAACATGTCTAGCAGGGCCCTCAGATAATGTGCAGACCAGCTAGCTGTTGTATTCTCTGACATTTTCAATCTCTCCCTAGCTGAGGCCTCTATCTCCCACCTGCTATCATCCCTATGCTCAAAAAAGGGAAAGTAACTGAACTGAATGACTACCGACCAGTAGCACTCATTTTCATCATCATGAAGTGCTTCGAAAGGCTGGTCAAAGACCATATCACCTCCTCCCTCCCTCCCACCTCCTCTCCAACTCGCCTACCGCCCTGACAGATCCACGGACGACACAATCGCCATTGCACTGCACACTGCAGTTACCCACTTGGACAAAAGGAATGCCTTTGAGAGGATTCTGTTCATTAACTACAGCTCATCCTTCAATGCCATAGTGTCCTATTAGCTCATTACAAAGCTCACGGCCCTGGGTCTGAACTCCTCCCTATGCAATTGGGTCCTGGCTTCCTGGCGGGCCGCTCCCAAGTGGTGGAGGTAGGCAACATTACCTCCTCAACACTGATCCTCAACACGTGGGCCCCACAAGGGTGCGTCCTCAGTCCCCTCCTGTATTCTCTGTATACCCATGACTGCGTGCCCTCACACAGTTCCAACTCCATCATCAAGTTCGCTGACAACACCAACAATGACGAGACAGCCTACAGGGAGGAGGTAGGCACTCGGACGGCATGGTGCCAGGTAAACAACATCTCCCTCAACATGAGCAAATAAAAAAGCTGATTGTGGACTTCAGGACAAACCAGGCTGAACACTCCCTCATCCTCCTCAATGGGGCTGCCGAAGAGACGGTCAATAACTTCAAATTCCTAGGCGTACACATCTCAGAAGCTGAAGTGGTCTAGCATAGAAAGCACGACAGCGACTCTTCAACCTCAGGATGCTGAAGAAATTTGCCCCCCCCCCCAACCAACACAAGCGATGCCCTGTTCGCCCCGCTTCAATCACAGACAGAGCCAGGACAGGAGCACCATGGCAATAACTGAAAGACTGGCCAATAGTTTCTACCCTCAGACCATCAGGCTGCTGAATAGCCACCACTAGACAGCTGCCTGCTCCCCCTCCCCCTATGGACATTCCCACACCCTCAATTCTCACTTACCTAACCTCCCTTTCTAAAACAAGCCATACAAAGCTGGTTGCAATTCCAGTTTCATCCTCCAGAAAACACAGGACAAATGTTACAACAAATATTACGGTTCAACTCAAATATACTAATTGACACAAATTTAACTGATTTATAGAAAAAAAGGAATGATCTTTGTTTATTATTTTATGAATAGGAAAGGTGGAGTTATTTCACATATGCAGCTAACAATTTTTTTTGCGCTATCCACAATTACAACCTACTGATTGCAGCATTACCGCAAAAAAATTAAGGAGTGGGTAGGGAACCTCCAAAAAGCATTCCTTACCCCAGTATACTTCAACTGGTGACCATCCGGGAGAATAAAGAGAAAGGAACGCTCTGTTTTTGCGTAAATCATATAGATTTATTGATGAAACAAACAAACAGTAGGCTTACATTTCGGCATGAATCGCCTTCTTCAGTGTCACGCCCTGACCATAGTTTACTTTGTATTTTCTATGTTTTGATTGGTCAGGGTGTGATCTGAGTGGGTATTCTATGTTTCATGTCTTGTTTGTCTATTTCTATGTTCAGCCTGATATGGTTCTCAGTCAGAGGCAGGTGTTCGTCATTGTCTCTGATTGGGAACCATATTTAGGTAGCCTGGGTTTCACTGTGTGTTTGTGGGTGATTGTTCCTGTCTATGTGTTTTTCACCAGATAGGCTGTTTAGGTTTTCGTTACGTTCTGTTTTGTAGTATTGTATTGGAGATTCGTGTTTCGTATTATTAATAAACATGGATCGTAAACCACACGCTGCATTTTGGTCCGACTCTCCTTCGTATGAAGACGAAACTCGTTACAGAATCACCCACCACCAACGGACCAAGCAGCGTGTCAACAGGCAGGAGCAGCGCGAGGAGAAGCGCAATAAGGATTTCTGGACATGGGAGGAAATCCTCGACGGGAGAGGACCCTGGGCTAAACCAGGGGAGTGTAGCCGCACTAAGGTGCAGCGGGAGAAGAAACAACAGGAACAGCCCAAGGAGGAGTACAGTATGGAGTATACTACTTGGGAGGAGATCGACAGGTGGGCGGCCGACCCAGGGAGAGTGCCGGAGCCCGCCTGGGATTCGCTGGAGCAGTGCGAGGAGGGTTACCGTAGAATGGAGGCGGTGAAAGCAGAGAGGCGCTGGTATGAGAAGGCAGCACGGCGACGCGGATGGAAGCCTGAGAGGCAGCCCCAAAAATTTCTTGGGGGGGGGCTAACAGGGAGTATGGCTATGCCAGGTAGGAGACCTGAGCAGACTCCCTGTGCTTACCGGGGGGCTAGAGAGACCGGACAGGCACCGTGTTATGCAGTGGTGCGCACGGTGTCTCCAGTGCGGGTGCATAGCCCGGTGCGGTATATTCCAGCTCCGCGTGTCTGCCGGGCTAGATTGAGCGTCGAGCCTAATGCCATGAAGCCGGCTCTACGCAGCTGGTCCCCAGTGCGTCTCCGTGGGCCGGCTTACATGGCACCTGCCTTGCGCTCGGTGTCTCCGGTTCGCCTGCATAGCCCAGTGCGGGCTATTCCACCTTGCCGCACTGGCAGGGCGACCGTGAGCATTCAACCAGGAAAGGTTGGGCAGGCTCGGTGCTCAAGAGCTCCAGTGCGCCTGCACGGTCCGGTTTTTCCAGTACCACCTCCACACCCCAGCCCTCCGGTAGCAGCTCCCCGCACCAGGCTTCCTGTGCGTGTCCTTGGCCCAGTACCACCAGTGCCAGTACCACGCATCAGGCCTACAGTGCGCCTCGCCTGTCCAGCGCTGTCGGAGCCCTCCTCCTCTCCAGCGCTGTCGGAGTCTCCCGCCTGTTTAGCGCTGTCAGAGCTTTCCGCCTCTACAGCGCTGCCGGAGTCTCCCGCCTGTTCAGAACTGCCAGTTAGCATAGAGCTGCCAGTTAGCATAGAGCTGCCAGTTAGCTTAGAGCTGCCAGTTAGCTTAGAGCTGCCAGTCTGCATGGAGCTGCCAGTCTGCATGGAGCTGCCAGTCTGCATGGAGCTGCCAGTCTGCAAGGAGCCGCCAGAGCTGCCAGTTAGCAAGGAGCAGCCAGGGCCGCCAGTTAGCATGGAGCAGCCAGGGCCGCCAGTCAGCATGGAGCAGCCAGGGCCGCCAGTCAGCATGGAGCAGCCAGGGCCGCCAGTCAGCATGGAGCAGCCAGTCAGCATGGAGCAGCCAGTCAGCATGGAGCAGCCAGAGCAGCCAGTCAGCATGGAGCAGCCAGTCAGCATGGAGCAGCCAGAGCTGCCAGTCAGCATGGAGCAGCCAGTCAGCATGGAGCAGCCAGAGCTGCCAGTCAGCATGGAGCAGCCAGTCAGCATGGAGCAGCCAGAGCTGCCAGTCAGCATGGAGCAGCCAGTCAGCATGGAGCAGACAGAGCTGCCAGTCGACCAGACTCTTCCAGATCTGCCAGTCGTCCAGACTCTTCCAGATCTGCCAGTCGTCCAGACTCTTCCAGATCTGCCAGTCGTCCAGACTCTTCCAGATCTGCCAGTCGTCCAGACTCTTCCAGATCTGCCAGTCGTCCAGACTCTTCCAGATCTGCCAGTCGTCCAGACTCTTCCAGATCTGCCAGTCGACCAGACTCTTCCAGATCTGCCAGTCGACCAGACTCTTCCAGATCTGCCAGTCGACCAGACTCTTCCAGATCTGCCAGTCGACCAGACTCTTCCAGATCTGCCAGTCGTCCAGACTCTTCCAGATCTGCCAGTCGTCCAGACTCTCTCAGATCTGCCAGTCGTCCAGATTCTCCCAGATCCGCCAGTCGACCAGATTCTCCCAGATCCGCCAGTCGACCAGATTCTCCCAGATCCGCCAGTCGACCAGATTCTCCCAGATCCGCCAGTCGACCAGATTCTCCCAGATCCGCCAGTCGACCAGATTCTCCCAGATCCGCCAGTCGACCAGATTCTCCCAGATCCGCCAGTCGACCAGATTCTCCCAGATCCGCCAGTCGACCAGATTCTCCCAGATCCGCCAGTCGACCAGATTCTCCCAGATCCGCCAGTCGACCAGATTCTCCCAGATCCGCCAGTCGACCAGATTCTCCCAGATCCGCCAGTCGACCAGATTCTCCCAGATCCGCCAGTCGACCAGATTCTCCCAGATCCGCCAGTCGACCAGATTCTCCCAGATCCGCCAGTCGACCAGATTCTCCCAGATCCGCCAGTCGACCAGATTCTCCCAGATCCGCCAGTCGACCAGATTCTCCCAGATCCGCCAGTCGACCAGATTCTCCCAGATCCGCCAGTCGACCACATTCTCCCAGATCCGCCAGTCGACCAGATTCTTCCAGATCTGCTAGTCGACCAGGATCTGCTGAAACCGCCAGCCAGCCAGGTTCTGGTAGTTTCTACTACCTGCCTGGGCTTCTTCTCAGTGCTGAGCTTCTTCTCAGTGCTGAGCTTCCTCTCAGTGCTGAGCTACCCATCTGTCCCGAGTTACCTCTGTCCCGAGCTGTCCCTCTGTCCCATGTTATCATTGTGGTGGGTAACCTATTTAGGGACGTTTAGGAGGGGGATTAAAACTGTCATGGAGTGGGGTCCACGTCCAGCGCCAGAGCCGCCACCGCGGACAGATGCCCACCCAGACCCTCCCCTATAGGTTCAGGTTTTGCGGCCGGAGTCCGCACCTTGGGGGGGGGGGTACTGTCACGCCCTGACCATAGTTTACTTTGTATTTTCTATGTTTTGATTGGTCAGGGTGTGATCTGAGTGGGTATTCTATGTTTCATGTCTTGTTTGTCTATTTCTATGTTCAGCCTGATATGGTTCTCAGTCAGAGGCAGGTGTTCGTCATTGTCTCTGATTGGGAACCATATTTAGGTAGCCTGGGTTTCACTGTGTGTTTGTGGGTGATTGTTCCTGTCTATGTGTTTTTTACCAGATAGGCTGTTTAGGTTTTCGTTACGTTCTGTTTTGTAGTATTGTATTGGAGATTCGTGTTTCGTATTATTAATAAACATGGATCGTAAACCACACGCTGCATTTTGGTCCGACTCTCCTTCGTATGAAGACGAAACTCGTTACATTCAGAGCCTTGAGCAGGAAATGTGTGGGAGGCACCTACTCTGTATGCCCTCGTAGGGGAGTGTCCCGCTCATCATGTCAATCAAACATGTCAATACTGTCAGTATAACAGTAGTAGCAGGTTATTCAAACAAGAGTATGATCATCATTCAAGATTCCTACACATACATTTGTGAATTTGTGAATTGAATTAAAGACCGAAATTGGCCAAAACGTCATAAGTATAAAAAATATTCCTGTTTCATTTGAAGGCCAAAATGTTGACTGCAGCCCCATACAGGTTACAAAATAGATGAGAAGAGATTTTCAATGTGCCAATTCCATGGCACATTGTTTATAAACGGATACAAAAAACAACGCTTGATTCAACGTTTTTCCAATTGAAATTACTGTACAAAATTCTTGCCACCAACAGAATGCTATGTCTATGGGGGCATACAACCATCTCAGCTCTGCAGAGTTTGCTGCGAAGAGACAGACTCATTAGATCACTTATTCTAGTATTGCCCCGGTGTAGCTTGTTTCTGGTCACCGGTTCAGAAATGGCAGAAAAATCTCAACATTTACCTAAAATTAACCCTACAAATAGCACTGTTGGGAGATTTGGAAAGCAATAGTAAATCTATCAACAACCTAATACTTTTTGCAAAAATATTAATCTTTAACTTACAATCTGTAGATACTATGCGATTAAAAAGGTTCAGAATTTATGTGAAACATCACAGCACAGTTGAAAAATATACGGCACATGGAAATCATAAGAGGGGAATTTAAGGAAATAGGTGAGATGGACTGAGAGTAGCTGAGGGGTGGGTTTAAAAGCTCATGTTTAAAAGCTCATGTTCTATAATAGTTGACTAAAAACACAATACGTAATGTATAGCGTATGCGTTTGGGTACCTTCTATCTGAATGTGATGTTTGTCAACTATGTAACCACCGTAAAGAAAAGAAAGAGAGATGTGCCATGTAAGAAAGATGTGTGTACAGTAGATGTACATCTAAGCTTTATTCTGGTCCAATTATTTTGGTCCTCCGAAGAGGGGAGGTGGTGGATGGGCCAATAAAAAAATAATAATAATAATAACAAATAGTTGTGGTGATTACTTTTATTTTTGCTTTAACAATATTTCCTGGTTTAGACTGTACAAAAACTAAATATATTACCAATTGACATATATTGTATATGAGCTATGACACTTAACCTTACTGTTTATAACACAGCTATAAAACCACAATGATGATGACATAATCAAAACATGCTGTTCTAACATCAGCGTTGGTGGTGTTTCTGAATTAGTTTGTCAAGGTGTCACTGTTGAATGCACAAAGCACAAAGTCCACTCTTTACATCCATCACTGAAGGGATCCACACTCAGCATTCCACCAGGCAGTCGATATCAATACCCATAGATAACTGGAAATTAAACAAATAAAACCATGGATTTAGGTGGGCTCAAACTTATTGTGATGACAATGGTCATTTGACTGAAGCTGTAATACTGAAGAATACACGACTTACCCGTGTGCTAGTATTGTATAACACTGTAGGCTCGATCTGGATCTAATGCAGTTGAGTTGATCAAATCACCTACAGCAGAGGAAGTCAAAACACAAATAAATAAACAAACAGGCAGCGGCAGGTCATTCAATGGAAAACAAAGAACAGTTTATTCATATTTTCAAGGATGGATTACATCTGACAACTTTGTCATAATATCGGAATGTCTCAGTCGTTTTTTAACATATACCTCACCTCCAGTGTTGGTTGGATTAGGCAGTGGTCTCCTGATGTTCACAAAACAGACAAAATAGAAATCGACATGACATGATGAGAATTACGATAAAAAAATAATCTTTTTTTGGTAAGGGGAAAATCATCATCTGTTGTGCGTGTTGTTCCCCTTTCAACATATTATTGGTTTGCCCCCCCCCCCCCCCCCCCCCCCCCCCAAAAAAAAACAACAACATTTATTGATAAAATCACACTCACCTGGTGATAGATGGAGTCATTTGGGTGACTGATGGTGCTACGGGGACCCTCTGACTGCCGTAGAAGTTATCATACAGAATAGGAGCTGAGAAGTGAGGACCGAGCAGGTCAGGGGGTGAGTAGTGAGTACAACTACAATAAACAACTAGACTGTCAAGGAGGGGGGCCCGGACACGAATAACAAGGCTAATGCCTACATAAAAGTATCAAGGATGACACACACAAAAAAAGTCAGATTTTCATTGTAGCCCTTAAGATGACCTATAATGTATTGTAATGTGCCTGTTGTTTTCTTTGGATGACAAAGCGGACCCGTGAAGAGTGAGGAACTGTACCTGGTGGTTTATCCCCAGTCCGTCTGAGGTTCACAAAGTGTTCAATGTCCTCCTGTATGTCGCAATGTTCAAGAGACTTCCTCACTTCCTCATATAGCTGAACACACAGACAAACAAGTTAGAAACAAGCAATATGGAAGGTCCCTTACAGCCACAATCCTTCACGCTATTCTTTGCGTATCATTTACAACAACAAAAAATGAACATTGACTACCAGTAAGTAACTACTGCAGATTGCACCTTGATGAGTCCCTAGGAAATAAAGCATTTGAAGTGTGACTTTACCTCATCGCTGGTGACACACTGCTGGGAGAGCTGGTTGAGATGAGTCCACACCATGTTCCTTAGAGTGTTAATCCTCTCAACTTCCTGCTTCTCAAATACCTGGATGTAACAGAGCACTAAATGGTATACGGTGCGTTCAAAAAGTATTCATTTTTGTTGTTTTGTTGTTACAGCTTGAATTCAAGATGGAATAAATATCAGTTTTTTTTTCTTCTCACCAATCTACACACAACACCCCTAACGACAAAGTGTAAACATGTTTTTACAAATGTCAGCAAATTTAGTGAAAATAAAATACACAAAAAACGCGCTTACATCAGTATTTACAATCCTGAGACAATACTTGGTAGAAGCACCTTTGGCAGCGATTACAGCAGTGTGAGTCTCTAAGAGCTTTCCACACCAGGATTGTTTGACATTTGCCCAAAAAGTGAATTGCATTGCCACATTTTTTTTTTGCAGTATTACTTTAGGTGCCCTGTTATAAAGAGGATACATGTTTTGGAAACGTTTTATTCTGTACAGCAGGGTTTCCTAAACTCGGTCCTCGGGACTCCAAGGGGTTGTACGTTTTGATTTTTGTCCTAGCACTATACAGCTGATTCAAATAATCAACTAATCATTAAGCGTTGATAATTTGAATCAGCTGTGTAGAAAAACTGTGTAAAAAAACAAAATGTGCACCCCTTGAGGTCCCGAGGACCGAGTTTAGGAAACACTGCTGTACAGGCTTCCTTCTTTTCCCTCAGTCAATTAGGTTAGTATTGTGGAGTAACTACAATGTTGTTGATCCATCCTCTGTTTTTTTCCTATCACAGTCAATAAACTCTGTAACGGTTGCCATTGGCCTCATGGCGAAATCCCGGAGCGGTTTCCTTCTTGTCCGGCACAGTACAAATATTACAAATAATGTACAAGTAATACAGTATTCAACTAACAAACCAACAAAAATACTCTGATGCTTTCTGGCCCTTACCTCGCATGCTTTGACATGCTCCTTCTGCCAGTCCTCCCTGATTCTTCCCAGCGCAGTCACATTCTGCATGTATAGCCTGTCTGGGATTCCAATCAGAGAACATACATCTTTGGAGACCAT
Organism: Oncorhynchus clarkii lewisi; assembly: GCF_045791955.1. NCBI lineage: Eukaryota > Metazoa > Chordata > Actinopteri > Salmoniformes > Salmonidae > Oncorhynchus > Oncorhynchus clarkii. The sequence continues at coordinate 44,061,821 of NC_092151.1, forward strand.
ACTATCAGCACATAACCCTAGATGATGATTTGTGGTTTCCCCTGTTTATGGTGGACAAGAGTCAAAAGGGATAATAGGTTGTCATTCTTACCAGCTACCTCTGCATTCATTTTTGCTTGATTTGTTCTTGCAAATAGCTGAAAGATGACAAAGAAAAACACTGAGGACATATTCGGTACTTTGTGTAACCCTTCCTTGTGTTCAGGTCGTTACTTTAGTTATTTTTTTTGTTTTAAGTATACAGTAAAAATATGTCGTCATATTGGAAAAGGTTCACTTCAGAAACGGTGTACAAGCTAGATAGCCGTGTTCTTCCTGTGGTCAGTGTAGGCCTAATTCTTGCGGTCTAATTCCTGTGGTCAAAATAGGCAGATTCTCATGGCTCACTCAGCTCATTTAGTGTCGCCAGCATTTTTGTTTCTTTTTAAAGCCCCCAAGCAGTCTTTTTAATGACATGTTTAAATCATCACTGCATGTCTAATAAATCATTGTGTGTGTTTATTTCACGAAAATAAACACAAAATATGCTTTTTTTTTAAAAATCATTTATTTCCCTGAGCCTCCTTTTGCCATTGAAATGCTCAGTCTGATTGTGTGGGCGTGTCGATACAAATGTGAACACAGTATATTGACATACACAGCACTGTTTGGAGGACTCTAGACTAGAGCCTACCCCACTTATCCCTTCAAAGTAGCAGGATACATGTAAGGGATAATTAATGTGGGGCTATTCGTTCTATGGAGAATAATGAATGACGAATCCCATTAAACAATGCCAATACGTTTTTTTTTTTATTCGACTTTTGCTTTCAAAAGCAGTCCAAACATAGAACATGTAAGAATGAAATATAGCCATTGAATTCTACCGTGTTGATATACCGTGCATTAGAAGGGAAATAATGCACGGTCTAGAATGCCCTTCAAGCCAATCACAAACGAGTATTCAACAATGCATTGGTGTAAATGCAAATGAAAGATGACTGCTCATTGGTCAGAATAATCAGATCAGATTGGGATGACATGCTGTGGGACAAAAATACCATCCCACTTGAACAGGCTGAAATTTCAAGTGTTTTTTTTTTTCAAAAAGCACTAAAAGAGCATTATCATTATTTTCACAAATTCAGAGTGTTTCGACCCAATTGTGTTGAAATATTGTTTATAAAAAAAAACAGGAAAACCACAATTTTGACTGCACTGTCACGTTCGTGTTAAAAAAAAAAAAACATTCAGTGAATAAGTTATGGAGATGGGGGAGATAGAGGAGAAGGACATAGAATGGAAAGTGGTGCAGTCAGGGTTTGAAACTTTGCCTCCGGGACAATGTGTGGTCCGTTTCTCTGAAGCTTACCTTTTCCTGCTGCTTGGCGTTACTGGTGCTTGCATTTCGGTTCATGTTCTGTTCTGCTTCCTCTTTGTCTCGACACTTTTGCTCATATGTCTTCTTTGACTTTGGTTAACGACATGGAATAACAGGGGAAGTGGGGTTACACGTCTGAATGTGTGAAAACGCTTTACTGACTATGCTATTCTTCACTGAATGACTGACAACAGGAAAGTCTCTAAAACATTGACATTTGTTTGAAGACAACTACCACAGTCAATTGCTGCTACCATAGGACAAAAAAATAACTGAGGTCTGATATGATGGTGTTAAAGACCTTGAGTGCTGAAGTCTCACAAACCATAGAACCCATTAAACAACCTGTGTTCATACCGCAGCAATATCCCCCACCACCAAGCAGAGAACAGGATAACATGACAGCGCATTATAAAGCACAAGGCCCCCCCGCAGCAGCACTGGCCAGCTCGTGGTCTAGGACGGATGGGAGAAACTGTCCAGTTACATCAACAGTGATATGAACCACAGGTAAAGTATCCATCAGAGCAGATCAGAGTAGTACTGCCAGCACTGCTACAGATGTGGGAGCAGCGACCACTTCCTGGCAGGCTGTCGGTTTAGAAGAAACAAGGCCAACCAAAGAGGTTCCTTTAAAACGAAGACAGGTTGCCCCTGTGGAACAAGGAGTAATTAGTCACACAGACACGTCCCAACACTGTACAACCTGTGGCATGAGAGAAAAGGGCCATGCACTGCAACAGTGCCCATCCTGTAAGAAAACACTCTACTGTTCGAGACAACGGCAAAATGAACTCTGGGCTGAACACCGGAAAAACTGCACACAGAGACGAATGGTGAAAGACTACGTGCATGACCTGATAGCACAGGGTTGGGTGGAGAAGTCCAACTTTCCTTACTCTTCCCCAGTCGTATGTGTAAGGAAAAAGGACGGTAGCTTACAACTGTGCATAGACTACAGGGAGCTGAACAGGAAGACTCACCCTGACCGCCAGCCAATACCCAGAGTACAGGATATCATGGACAGCCTTGGAGGACATTCCTGATTTTCACTCTTGGATCAGGGAAAAGCATATCACCAAGGGTTCATTGCAAAGGAAAGCAAGCCCATGACAGCCTTTGTGAGCCCCTGGGGACTGTATGAGTGGGTTCGGATTCCGTTTGGACTCATGAATGCACCCGCAGCCTTCCAGCGCTGTATGGAGGAATGTTTGGATGGCTTGACAGATGAGATCTGTATCCTGTATCTGGACGACAACCTCGTCTTCAGCAAGACCTTTGAGAACCATATCGACATCCTTAGAAAAGTACTACAGAGACTAAGAGTTTATGGGATAAAGCTGAAGCCCAGAAAGTGTGAGATATTCGCAGCGGAGGGATCGCTCTTTAGGGAGAATAGTGTCTGCCCGAGGGAAGCAAAATCAATTCAGCTGATACTGCAGCAGTCAGAGCTCTGAAGGACAAAACACCAAGTACACGAGAAGAGCTCAGAGGAACCATGGGGTTGCTGAGCTACTATAGGCAATGCATCAAAGACTTCTCACGCATTGCTAGCCCCCTCTACAACCTGCTCACAATGTCTCCTGAAGAAGTTACAGGTACACACAACAAAGCAAAGAAATGGCAGGCAAAGGGGGAAACAAGAGGATTGCCCTCTCACAAATCAATGACGTGGACTGATACGCATCAACAAATAATGGAGCAGCTGATAGACCGCTTGTGCTCGGTTTCCCAGACTTCTCAAAGCCGTTTATCATTCACACAGATGCATCAGACAAAGGTTTAGGAGCTGTGTTGTATCCGAAACAAGACACAAAAAAACGGTGTATGATAGCCTATGCATCTCGGACCTTGACTGCACCTGAGAAAAACTACCATTTCCACTCAGGAAAATGTGAGTTTCTAGCCCTGTACTGGTCAATCACAGTAGAGTTCTGCGATTACTTATACTGTGCACCAACCTTCACAGCCTACAGTGACAACACTCCCCTTACCTACGTCTTGTCGACCACCAAGCTGGAACGCAACGGAGTGCGGATGGGTTGCAGAACTCGCCAAGACCAATTGTGCGTCGCCCCACAGACCTCCCGGTCGCAGACAGTTACGACAGAGCCTGGGCGCGAACCCAGAGTCTCTGGTGGCACAGCTGGCGCTGCAGTACAGCGCCCTTAACCACTGTGCCACCCGGGATGCCAAAATATACTAACTTATAATAACTTCCCCTTCATTCGAGGTGCCTCAGTACATATAATGTAACTTCCTATTTATTTGAGAGGTTCCCCCCCTTATTCACTTCTCATTGCTGTTGAGGAAGGATGACTTATATTACAATAGTCTGTTTCACATTTTGGTAACATGATGACTGAAACTAGACATGACTTTAGATGACAGAATGGATGATAACTGGTGGCTTGACTAATAATATAGGAAAGTTCTCCAGCTTACCTCCATAGTTTTCTTGAACTGAGTGGCCCTCTGTTTGTGTAGGGCATCCATCTGTTGTTCAACCTGCGAAGAAGAAGTGTCAAAGATATTATATTCTACCTAAGACGATAGAGATGATAAATCCCTGATTTGCAATTACAGTGCGCATTGTCACATCCATGCAGGACAATTTGATGTTATCAGTTATAAGTGGTTGATCACTATAAACGCATTCACTATTAAGCAGAGTGCACTGTATTAGCAATGCATTATTAGGTCTATAAGTAACTAAAGATGTTTTAAATTTCCTACATTTATTTCAGGGGTTTACGTAGTTGATAGAATGCAATGGTACCTTTTTCCTTGCCTCTTTCTGTCTCTCCCTGAAGTCCTCAAGTTTTTTTGCCTCATCCCTCATTGTTTGTGCCAGTTGTAGGTGTGACAAACTCACATGTTCAGTCTCTATGTTGTAAAAGAGGGTTTGAGTGAATTAGTAAATTGTGTGGATGACACAACACACATCACGTGGAAATACCAACTCATAGCACAGTCATCATCATATATCATCAGGCACATTGTTGTGACTGCAACACTTACGCAGTTTGAACACATCCAGCGATCTCTTCAGTGTGCTAAACAAACACACAAATGATGTAAAATGATGAAATGGAATTTATGCAAAACAACCTGACCTCACATAACAAAGAATAATTAAGAATGAAGAGAATGAGCTGTATGATTAATTAACCCCCCCCCCCCCCTCCCCACCTTACCGGAAAAGGCCTTAACCACAAAACCATTTGAAGCATGTGACCAAGCTGAAACAGGATGGACACTCAAACCACTGACAGAATCCTTCTCGACAGAAAAAGGCCCCAACAGTAATTAAATCGTGTAACACAAATGCACTAATAACGCTCATGCGTGTAGTGCTGCATGGTCAATGAGCCGTTGAAGCATGCAAACCATCATACAACGCGCCAAAAAAAATGGGTTTCGTCAACTTCAGACAGTGCTATCAATGGGCAGATCCACAGCCTTCTAGTGTGCCATCTGAAGGTTACATGCCAGGCAATATCAACAACCCACATATAACAACAACAAAACAAAAAAAGTTTTTGCGTCGTCATTATCGGGTATTGTCTATAGCCTAACGAGGAAAAAAACTATTTCATCCATTTTTAGAATAAGGCTTTAATGTGGAAAAAGGCGTCTGAAAACCTTTCTGAATTCACTGCAAGTTTGCATTTACTTGTCTTGTTTGAGACAGATTGGCACCAGGGTAATAAGAAGGCTATTAAACATGTTATGTGATGGCTTTTAAGGGCTTTCAACAAAGCCCATTACAAGGGCATCTCTACCTTCAATAGCAGGCCTTTCAAATGATTTCTGTATACATTTTTACAGTGTCTGACTGATGGCAAGCAATATCGACTACAGCATGGATAACATCGGCAACAACAGACGGACTTACTTCATCTCATTGCACCCACACACCTTCTTGGAGAGACCCAGTAGCTCTTTGGCATACTTCTCCTCTATGGATGCTCTGAAAGATGACCAAACACATCTCTTCAGAGGTGCATTCAACAAGGTAAACAGTTCACAAATGTTATCTACAACATGTGCATGAGAGAAGATTTGGCTATAGTGTGAAGATTTGCACCACCGAAGGGTCCTAGTGTCCATGAGATAAAGAAAATTCAAATATAGGCAACTTTCACCATAACTGCTTTAACTTTTTTCTATTTTTTTCTACATATGACTGCAATATATTTGCAAAACCACACTTTCTATCTTTCAATATGATATATATATATATATATATTTTTTTGTGTCAGTGTAAATAACGGCGGGTCCGGGAGCCGCTACCGGCTCCCCTGCCTCAGCCGGCTCCTCGGGCTTTCATGCCTCAGCCGGATCGCCAGGCTCCCCTGCCTCAGCCGGTCTGGCAGGTTCCCGCGCCCCAGCCGGCTCAACTATACTCCCTCTCCGGCCTCTAGGTCGTCAGGCTGCTGATTATCCCGCACACCTGTCAACATCGTCAAGCGCACCAGCGTGACACTCACTTAGACTCCATCACCTCTTTGATTATCTTCCCTATATCTGTCACAACCCTTTGGTTCTTTCCTCGGGTGTTATTGACTCTGTTTCATGTGTTGTTTGTGTTTCGTGTTAATTGTTTTGCTTGTTTATTTATTAAAACACTCACTCCCTGTACTTGCTTCCCGACTCTCAGCGCATTCGTTACAGAGAGAATCAAATCAAACATAGAAATGATTCATAATATGAACTTTGGTGAACTATGCTGTATCAGTTGGCCAGGAAAGGTGTCTATTTAGATTAGGGGGAAATTCTCCCCCTTCAAATCGTGTGGTGTATTACACAGTAACTAGGTGCTATCTGGAACCTTAAAGGGTTCTTTGGCTATCCCCATAGGAGAACCCTTTGTGGTTGCAGGTAGAACCCTTCTCTACAGAGGGTTCCACCTGGAACCCCAAATAGTTCTACTTGGAACCACTTCGTCTCGGGCCTAACAACACCCGTGCCATTATATCCTCCAAACGCCGGCTTCTCGGGCATCATCACTTAAATGACTTCCTTATCTTACTTCTGTGTCGTGGAACGAATACTCAATGCCCTTTGAAAAGGTCAGCCCACAACAACACATTGCTGATATTCGGTGAAAACAAACAGACAACAACAAGAACGACATGGCAGCAGAGCCTGTGGGTGCTGTCACCTATAACAGAACCATAGCATTCATAGTCTCTTTTCCAGAGCATATTCTCTGTAGTACACTGTTAACAAAATAGAGAGACTCAAAAACACAATTAAAAAAAACAAATAAAAAAAAACATGAAAAGTAGTGCACCTATGCTGATATCTGGTGTTCGGAGGGTGTTTGAACGTAGACCCAAGTGTTATGATACACTGATTGTGTTTAAAAACGGAAGTACTCTGAAGTGGTTCTTTAATCTGAGTAATTGTGCTTTAAGTGAGTGTTGAAAAAACCCTTTTTGATGTTTCAGTGCATGTAAAAGGCAGCATCAACACATCAAAAGTATGTTTTGGCAGACTGTCTCGCATCCAATCTGATGGTTTTAAATTGCAAATGGTTTATAGCATAAATATTGATTGATGATGATTTTCAGTCAATATTTGATTGATGATGATGTTTAGTAAATATTTTAATCAACATTTTAAAGAAGACACTGGGAATTGAATACCTATTCTAGGATAGACCGTGGCACTAATTATGGGCTACATTTGCCAGGACCCATTGTAAGATGATGATAAATATTGTTACAATCAAAATGTTTAGGGCAATCTAAGTTATAGCAGATGTACCATGAGGTAAAGTGTAAAATGGTCCTTCATCACTGGTATTCATGTGAGGTGGATGTGAACCCGGGTCCTGCTTGTCAAAACACTGCCTTAATGCTCTCAGCCAATCTTCAGGACTAAATGGTTGTGCTGAACCACCCTTGTTATACTGAGCACATGTGGCCCGATTCAGACTTGAGATAAGTAGACCTAGCATGGACTCAATAAAACATGGATTCAAGTAATGTTAAATCAACTTATCTCAAGTCTGAATAGGGCCTAAGGAGATTTTTGGGGAGGCGAAATTCCATCGTTATTATGGAGTGAAAGTTGGAAAGGCAGAAGAAGGAATTGAACCCCCGAACCTCCAATTTCTTTGGAATTTTACCCACTCAACCACACAGTCACGTATCGTGTGATGAATTTGGGCCCCCTATTTAAAGGCAAAGGTTTAGATTAAAGGCAAAATGTGAACTTCAAACGGTCACAACCATGATCTGTTTCACCTGTCGTGTGCTTGTCTTCACCCCCCCACCGGGTGTCGCCCATTTTCCCCTGTGCTTTCTGTTTGTCTGTTGCCAGTTCGTCTTGTCTCGTCCAGCCTACCAGCGTGTTTTGTCACGTACTCCTGTTCTCTCTAGTCCCTGTTTTCTAGTTCTTCCGGTTTTGATCATTCTGCCTGCCCTGACCCCGCCTGCCGTTCTGTACCTTACTGACTCTGCCCTGGTTTACTGACCTCTGCCTACCCTGAGCCTGCCTGCTGTTCTGTACCTTACTGACTCTGCCCTGGATTACTGACCTCAGCCTGCCCTTGACCTGTAGCTTGCCTGCCATCTGTTTTGTTATTAAACATCTGTGATTTGAACTCTCTGCATATGGGTCTTATCCTGAGACCTGATACAAACATTGTGCTGCCGTACTGTTCAGAAATCCCCCAAGTCTGAGGCATGGAGTTGGAGAGGGGGCATTCGTGGAAGGTGCCCCCTCCAGCGAACTCTATGGTCGAGTAAAAAAACTGCCACGTTTGTTGGTCCTTCACGAACTCAGGTGAAAGCACACCAGACGCTCAGATTAAACTCTCCAAAACAATCCAAGGAAGGATGTGTCAATGAAAATGTGAGTACAAAATGTTTTCACGTTAAGGAAGGAAACATAAAAGGAATTCACTCAAGGAGAACATGGGTTTTGTGTAGAATATCAGCCACTAATGCTTAATAGTCAAAGTCGAACAGCAATTTTGATGAGTTTTCATGATGCCACATGTCATTGTTTGCAGTTTTGCACCTTTCGTGCACTTGTTTTAAATTACGGCAGGCTTTTCAGTTAATACTGCTGGCTTGTTTGCCTGGTAACTTTATGAGCTTTATCTATTATTTGATGTATGACTCACATGTTATACGCTACAGTAAATAGCCACTGCAAATGTAGCCTGCTCTAGCATTGGCCTACCCCATTCATGGATGCTAACTGCTTTAGCGCCTATTGACGATCCTTACCAAAGCCAGCGAAGACAAGACTCACAAACTCATGCCAACTGAATTGTCAGCTGTCAATCATATCATCATCTAAACTCTACTGTCATTCCATCCACTGAACATAAAGACTCAGGTCTGAGACATTAACATAATGGATGACTTGAGCCCTGGCCTGAAGTTTTGTACAAGGTTTGTTTAAGTGCTAATGCTCACATAAGCAGTCCTTGCATGTCTTTTCCCCCCATTGATATTCAATATAATTCTACATTTCTGTTACTTTTGAAGAATATTAATACGATAAATAGCTTAGAGATCTTTGAACTTTCTTTATGAATATAAAAATATGAAAGACCTGTTCAAGTTGTCATTTGATCACTTGCAAAGAAAAATAACGCCTTTGAAGCTTCAGAATCATGTGTTGAAAAAGCAATTTTGTACAAATGAATTATCGTTCTGGACAAACGTATTCATTTGTTCTTTCACAAAACAATCTTGTGTCCTATGTTAAAGCGTCATGTGCATTTTAACTTTTGGGATTACTGTAGAGTTTGTCAACATGCCATATAAGAGCAGTGAATATACACTAAGAAAAGGGATACCCATTTACAGCATTTGGAAACTATTTCTGCACTAGACAGTAGGCTTAGGCAGTATATATCGTATATACCGTATACTGAGGTATTTGGAAATAGCCATTGGATTGTTTTTCAATACCATTGAAACTATTTATTTGAAGTTTTTCAATACATTTGTATATTTTAAAGTTTTTACCGGAGAAAAGTAGGCTAGCTACACCGAGAAAACTATTGGAGAAAAGTAGCTACACATCAGTCAGAGCTAGGGTGACCACATGTCCCGGATTGTGCGGGACAGTCCTGCATGTTGTCCCTTTGTCCTGCAACCAAACAATGATGTGCCACATTTGATCAACAAATGAAAATACCACTAATCTAAATGAGATAGATTTGTTCCGTATTTCATTCAGACTTCCTACCAATTCGATGAGAATTGACATTCCAACCTCTCTTTTGTGGTCACTTTGCGCTTATGACATGATATTACATCATGAGGATGTGGTGCTGGTGACAAATACTTCTCCAATCATTGATGAGATCTGATATTTACATAGGCCAGTGTCCTATCGTCAACAAATCACATTTGTCAAATCCTTTTAGGCTAAATTCCAGCTAAACTTCGAGAGGACAGTTAATTACCGGTACTTACAAAAAGTGTGCGTCTGACGAAAAGCTACAAAAGTAAGTAAAAAGACGTATTAGACTGAAGAATAAGATAATTTCGTCAAACTCTCAATGCTAATTCAACATATTTGCTGCTACTTTACTCAAGCCCGTTTTAAAAGTATCCCTAACTAAGACCAACCAGAAATGTTTCCTTGGCCACATATTCCCAGATTGTCATAAAACAGCCACAGTCTCTCATTTCTGGATCACAACATTTTGTGGGAGGCTTGCTCGTTGCAGCGGGAGGGAGATTTTTGTGTGTGTGAAAAACATATTCAGGTGTAGGCTACACTATACTGCAAATGTCCCACTAAATTATCCCGTTGTCCCGCATTAGGGTATTTTAAATGTGGTCACCCTAGTCAGAGCGCTGTCTGCTGACAGAAAGCCCGTTTGTGAATTCTCATCCGAGTGGAAAGTGCAACTGAAGCACAAAATTAGTCTGATGCCGAGCAGAAATGACAAGAAGCATTCTAGATCTTCGTTTATAAAACGCAGCAAGATATTTCTTATGAGTAACAAAAAAAAATCCTGCGTGAAATATGCAGAATTTTGCATTAACACGACCCCTAATTTATAGTGTTCGCTTTCTTCCTTGTTTGAGAAGTCAAAGCCCTTTGGGTGAGTTATCTGTACAGCTCACACTGCTCGATTTCCTTGCGTTTTTTCTCCTCTCCGTTCTTGGCCTGTCTGCTCTGAGCAGGGTACAGTGTGTACACATGCTGCTTCAGAGTCAGTACTGTTCTTCCTTCAGACAAGCATGTGTCAAAAGTTTGTTCATTTGCACAATGTCTCTCGTTCACATTCGCTTGTAAATGTCCAAACTCACCAAAAAAATACCTTACCTATATATTGATAACTTTATGAGTTGGATTGACTATCTTTGCAATTTATTTATTTTCGTTTTCGTTGTGCTTGTTAGCATATTTAGCTATCAGCCTCCAAGGAAAATCGCAATTACTTGTGCTAATTTTGTTAGCATTCTGGTACTAGACGCTCAATGAGCTTTTTTTCATTTTTGACTCCACTTACTAAGCCAGTAATACTCTAAATCCCAGAATGAGCGAAGGACTGTATAACGTTATGAATATCTGGATACCGCACAACCCTACTAGACAGGATTTGAAACACCACAATAGTGTTTTAGAAGATTTAGAGAGAGGAAACGACACCAAAAGAGAAGTAATCTAATTCTTCACCACATAGGACTCGAAATGCCATAGTTTCAAACTTTTCCGGGTTAGTGCTCCCAGGCTATGGCAAGGTGTTGCACAACTCTTGATTATGTGGTGCTACAACACGCCACGTCATATTCCATAACCCCTCAGGATGAATGTGTCAGTACCCTCACAACCATATGTTTCAATAGCAGCAAAGTTAAGATTTTCTTTAAGGTGGTGCCAGTTCAGTTGGGCACTAGTTAGTGTTGCAAAGCACTTCATTTTTAACAGTGTAATCTGAGGATTCAATGCATGGTTTCTATATCTATATCTTACATGGCTTCTCACCTGGCTTTCATGAAGTCTTCTATCTCCTTGCATGTCTTCTTGCCATTGTTGAGGTGCTGGATGATACTGTCATAACCCCCAGTGCCGGTGAAATCCCTGTTCTGGCAATTTTGGGAATGTGGAAAAGCAATACGCAATCACGGCACACCATGGAGTGCCTCTCACACCCTCCCAGTAGTGGTCATTCGAACCCCTATACACCTCACTGCATTGCCATTTAACAGTCTATCAAGAAGGAAACAACTCCATTCCAAAAATTCAGAGAGAAGACCCCCCAAGTGCTCCAACCAAAATGATCCATAATGTAAAAGATTCCCAATGGGCTACATACAGCACACGATACATCAAACAATGGAAACAATAAAGAAAACAGTAATGAAGCAATTTATTATTTAGTATTTTGTGAGCATGAATAAATTGGTGTTTTTTTGTGTGCTAAACTGCAGTTGAAGTTACCTCTAATGTCTATGTCTATGTATGTCTGCATGAGAGAATGGCATAATCATTTTAACCACATGTGATTTGAGAGGTACAGTAGGCCTACAGATGTAGAAGGATTCAATTTGAGCCAGTTCGCTACAGCAGGAAAATAATCCTGCAGCAACAGTAAATGTGAATTATTATGTGGATTGCAATTAATGGATGTTTTTGTCAGTTTACAGTTTACGTATGGTAAAATCAAATGAGATGAAATGACCAACTACATAGGACTTTTTAAACCTCAAATACATTACAAGTTTTACATTTCCTGCATTGATATAGCCTACACTGTATGGGGTATACTCCTAAACCCTGCCATTCTGATTTGCATCTAGACATTACAAGGTTTTCAAAAGGACCAGAACCAAATCCATGCGGTATGTAATATTCTAAAAAAGTCAAATTACTTAACAAATAGACATAGCTAGACCTGTTCTATTATTGTGTAGGCGTATGTTGTGTTTACACCCTTATAAATGAAAGAACACATTTGCATAACTTGAAAATCATATTTAGATCTCTAAAAACAAATAGCTCTGCAATCACATTTGTACTCACCCAAAAGCAATCCTTAAAGTGAAGTTCTCTCATTGTAGACAAGAATAACGGCAGTAGAACTCTTCAAATTCCGCAGCTTGCTACCGTGTGAGTGAATGACGAACTTCTCAATGGAGGGTGCGTTCACGACTCCACTCATACCGCAACGGAGCACTAAACTCCTTCTCTGGGTCCTAACGACCGAGGAGAGGCTCCCACCGACCTACGAGCAAGATAGATTCTGTTGGATTTGGTGCCACTTGGTGGTCACAAGCAGATGAGCAGGAGAAGGAAGGACCTCTGAGTCTGCCAATTCATATATTATATTGCCTCTTGGTTCCTCTTTTATCTGTATTTATACCATTCTCTTGTAAATATGCTTTTAATAGATATTATGAAATTGGGATATATCTGGAGAACAGTTAAACGTCCTCATTTACAAGCTGACATACAGAAGTGATACAAACTACTGTAATAATAGCACCATAGCAGCACCCACTCATAGCACGCACTCCAGTGGGTTTAGCTCACTGGCCACCCCCAAAGCCAGTTCCTCCTTTGGTCGCCATTATAGACTTTGTTTTCTTTTTTTCTACTGTATTATTGACTGTATGTTTTGTTTATTCCATGTGTAACTTTGTGTTGTTGTATGTGTCGAATTGCAATGCTATATCTTGGCCAGGTTGCGGTTGCAAATGATAACTTGTTCTCAACTAGCCTACCTGGTTAAATAAAATAAAAACATTTCAACAAAATGTAGTCCCTTTAAATGGCTTTTATTGATTACTTATTATAGCAAACCCAATAATACACAAACACACATACAGCTACATCTGAAGCACTCAACAAGCATAACATACATTGGGTTTTCAGACACAGCACAAGAAGTAAACAGAAACTTTAATCTTTAAAATATACACAATGTTGTCTTGGTCGGTCACTTAAAAAATGTGTGTCTCTTCCTTTAAAAATGTTTCAATAACAATATAAAAAATGGTGGCAAAGTTAAGAACAAAAACAGAATGTATGGTTGTGGATGGTAAATCCCAGGCAGCCAGAGGCCTCCCTCTTATATCGCCTTCACAGCGTCGTCGATCTCAGAGATTTGATCCTTCAGCTGGTTCCACTGCTCTGGGTTTAGTGAGATACCTGGGCACGGAACAGAGGAAAGTTAGACAGAGGAAAGTAAACTGATCTCGGTTCAGTTAATGAATCCAGAAAAGTAGCATCACTGGGCTTGATGTCAAATATGACATCTGGGGACCACTATCTCAGAACAGAGGTGGAAAAATACACATAGAAATTGTGATAACACTTAACATTTGTTATCCTTTAAAAAAATGTGTAAAGGGCATATGGATTTGATAGATCATCAATAAACCGTTTTAAACCGTTTAATAAAACTATTTCAACCAATGATTCGTCATTCCAAATCCATATGTGTGTTTGTAGAGTGACGGCATGACAGTCGGCTCAGGGGCCAGGGTTCTGCTGTGACAAATCTTACCTTTCCTGCCCGGCTTCATCTCTCCCTCCTGGTCCATCCAGTACTCACGGATGTCAATCAGACACTTTCCTTTGAATTCCCGAACACTCACATACCTCATCTTCCCAATCTGAAATTTAAAAAAAAAGATGCATGTGAAGACAACCATATCGCAGACCTTCCAACTTTGAATCATTTTTACGAGTACCACATCAGCACCCCAGCCCCCATGCGTGCATTACCCACACTGCTAAAATCATAGGCATATGCACTCTTTTTATTGACCTAATAACGATATAGGCAGAAGACTGTCTCAGCAGGAACGGTAGCCTACATTACCACCACATATCGGCAGTCAGGAGTCACGACCTCAGTCAAATTCCATGTGACTGTTCAGCTCGGATGCCTCCGATGGTCATTAGTAGCATACCAGACGTGCTAACGGCCAGTTGCTAATGGCCGGTACTCAGCACTCCATTGTCCCTCTAATCGCTCTGGCATCAATGCAAATGCGATTGAAAATCATATCAAACTCTTCATGAGAGCACAGGCTTTCAAAGTTGGAGCGGAATAGGATCACCTGTTGCGCAGGGAGAGCCAGCTCCTCATAGGTGGTTGATGCACAGCATAAAATGTTCCTGTTGCGCAACATATCTATAGGCTATGCAATTGAGTGAGAAAGAGTTTTGCTGGCCTCTACTAAAAAGAGGGTCCCATCAGCTTTCGATAGGCTAGGACAATATTTATTTCTCAACTTTCCATATGCTAAGCACATTGCGTTGATTTTTACAACCGGAGTAGCCTACCTGGCTGAGAAAAGCATCCTCCATTTGTTATTTAAGTGCATAAGGGTGACATGTATTTTTTTTTGTCCCCTTCCCCAACAAGTGCATGACCAATGGTCATCTCGAAATCAAAACTAACCTCATAGATATTATTTAGTATATGTAAAGACAAGATTAAATTGAGAATTTGTTTTGAATGGCGAGAACATGATCACTTGTGATCGATGCACAGAGCACAAATTTTTGGGGACGACTTAAAAAAATAATAATCATAGTCTCACTCATTATGTAGCCTGGCCCATAGGCCTAAATGTTTTGTATCACAACTGAAGTGGCCAAATAACTCCATACGTATTCTAGAGGCCTAGGACCCCTGGAGCATGGTTGGAGAGCACAGAGCCCACAGTTCTTAAAAGCCACATCATTGAGCAATCCCATTTGAAAACAGAGTTCTGACAGGCCACTATTTAATAAAATCATATCCCAGCTTTCTCTATTGCGAAATTCTTACAAATTAAGCACATTAATCTGCTTTACAAACAGTGTAGCCTATTAGGCATATAAAAAAAAAAAGTTACTGCATGTAACCTACATTTCGCTATGTGAGTGCAGTCTATGGACATATTTTTTTGTGTGTGGGCAATTCTAACTCAAAAAGAATTCCACACATGCTGTGTATCGGGCTCCCGAGTGTCGCAGTGGTCTAAGACACTGCATCTCAGTACAAGAGGTGTCACTGCCGTACCTGGTTCAAATCCAGGCTGCATCACATCCGGCCGTGATTGGGAATCCCATAGAGCGGCACACATTTGTTCCATATATTATTATTTTTGTACATTTTTTATTTAACCTTTATTTAACTAGGCAAGTCAGTTAAGAACAAATTCTTATTTACAATGACGGCCTACACCGGCCATACCCGGACGAAGCTGGCCCAATTGTGCACCGACCTATGGGACTCCCAATTACAGCCAGTTGTTTTACAGCCTGGATTTGAACCAGGGTGTCTGTAGTGACATCCCAAGCACTGAGATGCAGTGCAACTCTGCGCAACTCGGGAGCAACTCGTAAAGACCAGATTATTACGTAAAGACCAGATTCAACGGAGAATATTGCATGTGAATATGATCAAGTGCTTGTCAAATTGTGAATGGGACTGATGAAGTGTGTGCAGCCTGCACAAGAAACAGAGCAGCGCAGTTCCCTTTCATTAAACTTTAAAAAAAAAAAAGTTTTATCGTAATTTGTCGCATCATGCAGCCTTAGAATGTATTAGAAATCAAAACATTTTGCCCAACGTTTGTATCATAACAAAAAAAAAATAATAATAATAATTAAGCATATAGGAGGACCTGTTTGTTAACCGCTCAACACAGAATAGCCACATGCGCGCACACTCCCTCAGAAATCATTTGGGGGGGGGGGGAATATCCTCTATTTTATTCAGCTATGTTCATTGTATTTTTCTTATTAAAAAATATAAAGTAATGCCACAGGAACTCTAAGCAAATCGTGTCTGCTAAATGAACTAGTGTAGCCCACAGCCATATGGCATAGCCAGTGCCTAACAATGACACAATGACAGTTCTTAACATAATGACAACTCCGAATATGCTATTCTGTTCTTCTGAAATAGGCTACATTTTGTCATATCATAAAGTTTCTTTATCCCTGCCTAAAATAAATATTGGATTTACTGTGATGGTGTAGGCTATATTAAACAGAAGCCTACTTATTTTTAAAATGGATGTAGGCCTGATGTTCCAGAGGTCCGCATCAGTGGCTCGTAGGCTATGCGTGGAAGCTAAACTTGTTTATGTTAGTTAACGGTCAATTACCGTGAGACAGCGCTTATTTTAAAGACAATCACTGGTTGACAAAATTTCATGACTGCCACAGACCTGGGCTACACTCTTAGAAAAAAAAGGCTCCAAAAGGGTTCTTCAGCTGTCCCCATAAGGAGAAAGCTTTTTGGTTCCAGGTAGAAGCCTTTTTGGTTCCATGTACCTGGAACCAGAAGGGTTCTACCTGGAAGAAAAAAAGCTTTCTCCAATGGGGACAGCTGAAGAACCCTTTAATGTTCTAGAGAGCACCTTTTTTTCTAATAATGTATATAGACTTATGGGTACTTGGTAATTGGTTGACCTTCAGTAGCTAACTAGAAACATGTTTAAAATGTACAAATCAGGGTTCTCCCTCTGATTTAAGACTACAGTTAGTTAGGGGGGAGGTCCGGAGGGTGTCCGCCAACTTCCCCCTCAGGTAGTTGGCGCATTTAGCATTTTTGAAAACCATTAACTGACACTTCCTGAAACCTAGAATCTAAAATGATATCCAACAATGCAGACAGCACTTAAGTCTTGTGTATGATCCTAAAAGAAATTGGAGTTGGTCTCAATTACACTTTTCTATGTCAAATCTTGGTGTAATAATTTCAAATTAATAGGTGCCTTTATGGGGATAGTGAAGTGACAATGGAAACTGTCATCCTAATTTTGTTTGGGGAGAAAATCTGAATAATTCAATTACTGGACACAATGCAGTAGTCTAACTTACTGTAGGCTATTTGGAATATGAAACAACTGAACTAGACCTACTGTATTGTTTCAGGATCTCCATCCCGGACCTAATCCATCAAGTTAGGTTTGACTTCTAGGTTACCATTCATTCAACATGCCTTATTGTCATCGGTGAACTGAATAGGATCACATCATTAGAAGCCTACTGTTGACATACAGCTACAGTATATAACGACGACACCAGATCATGAACTGATGAAATAACATAGGCCTACTAACCTTTAACAGCAACATACAGTCGAAGTCGGAAGTTTACATACACTTTTACACTCAGTTTATCACAATTCCTGACATTTAATCCTAGTCAAAATGCCTAGTCTTATGTCAGTAAGGATCACCACTTTATTTTAAGAATGTGAAATGTCAGAATAATAGTAAAGAGAAGGATTTGTTTCAGCTTTTATTTATTTCATCACATTCCAAGTGGGTCAGAAGTTTACATGCACTCAGTATTTGGTAGCACTGCCTTTAAATTGTTTAACTTGGGTCAAACGTTTCAGGTAGCCTTCCACAATAAGTTGGGTGAATTTTGGCCCCTTCCTCCTGACAGAGCTGGTGTAACCGAGTCAGGTTTGTAGGCCTCCTTGCACACATACGCCATTTCAGTTCTGCCCACACATTTTCTATAGGGTTGAGGTCAGGGCTTTGTGATGGCCACTCCAATACCTTGACTTTGTTGTTCTTAAGCCATTTTGCCAAAACTTCGGAAGTATGCTTGGGATCATTGTCCATTTGGAAGACCCATTTGCGACCAAGCTGTAACTTCCTGACTGATGTCTTGAGATGTTGCGTCAATATATCCACATAATTGTTCTGCCTCATGATGCCATCTATTTTGTGAAGTGCACTTGACCCTCCTGCAGCAAAGCACCCACACATCATGATGCTGCCACCCTCGTGCTTCACGGTTGGGATGGTGTTCCTAGGCTTGCAAGCCTCCCCTTTTTCCTCCAAACATAACGATGGTCATTATGGCCAAACAGTTCTATTTTTGTTTCATCAGACCAGAGGATATTTCTCCAAAAGGTATGATCTTTGTCCCCATCTGCAGTTGCAAACCATAGTCTGGCTTTTTGATGGCAGTTTTGGAGCAGTGACTTCTTCCTTGCTGAGCGGCCGTTCAGGTTATGTCGATATAGGTCTCGTTTTACTGTGGATATCGATACTTTTGTACCGGTTTCCTCCAGCATCTTCACAAGGTCCTTTGCTGTTGTTCTGGGATTGATTTGCACTTTTTGTACCAAATATGTTCATCTCTAGGAGACAGAACGACTCTCCTTTCTGAGCGGTATGGCAGCTGCGTGGTCCCCCATGGTGTTTATACTTGCATACTATTGTTTGTACAGATGAACGTGGTACCTTCAGGCGTTTGGAAAATGCTCCCAAGGATGAACCAGACTTGTGGAGGTTTATAATTTTTTTCTGAAGTCTTGGCTGATTTCCATGGTGTCAAGCAAAAGGCACTGAGTTTGAAGGTAGGCCTTGAAATACATCCACAGGTACACCTCCAATTGACTCAAATTACATCAATTAGCCTATCAGAAGCTTCTAAAGCCATGACATCATTTTCTGGAATTTTCCAAGCTGTTTACATAGTGTATGTAAACTTCTGACCCACTGGAATTGTGATACAGTGAATTGTAAGTGAAATAATCTGTCTGTAAACCATTGTTGAAAAAATTACTTGTGTCATGCACAAAGTAGATGTCCTAACTGACTTGCCAAAACTATAGTTGGTTAACAAGACATTTGTGGAGTGGTTGAAAATCGAGTTTTGGCCTCCCGGGTGGCGCAGTGGTTAAGGGTGCTGTACTGCAGCGCCAGCTGTGCCATCAGAGTCCCTGGGTTCGCGCCCAGGCTCTGTCGTAACCGGCCGCGACCGGGAGGTCCGTGGGGCGACGCACAATTGGCCTAGCGTCGTCCGGGTTAGGGAGGGCTTGGTCGGTAGGGATGTCCTTGTCTCATCGCGCACCAGTGACTCCTGTGGAGGGCCGGGCGCAGTGCACACTAACCAAGGTTGCCAGGTGCACGGTGTTTCCTCCGGCGCATTGGTGCGGCTGGCTTCCGGGTTGGATGCGTGCTGTGTTAAGAAGCAGTGCGGCTGGTTGGGTTGTGTATCGGAGGATGCATGACTTTCAACCTTCGTCTCTCCCGAGCCCGTACGGGAGTTGTAGCGATGAGACAAGATAGTAGCTACTACAACAATTGGATACCACGAAATTGGGGAGAAAAAGGGGTAAAAATTCAAAAAAAAATGTAATCGAGTTTTAATGACTCCAACCTAAGTGTATGTAAACTTCCGCCTTCAACTGTAACTTTCTGTGAAGGACGGTATTAGCAGAACAGCTCTCTCTGCCAAGTCTGCTACAGACACCGCACATTTCCTTGCTCGTCAATGCACTCGCGCCTACTACCGTTGCGGAGATCAAAGCATGTGCAGGCAAGTAAGTGTGCTCGCATAGTTGACTAAACACTATAGCTAACTACCTTTGTTGTAATGATGCCTTAGCTAAGGAGCTAAAGACTAAACAATCGTGGCTTACCTAGCACATAAAATTTTTTGAAAATGTATTTGACAAACAGTTCTCCATTTTGCCTACCCTTTACTCCTCACACGTCACTGGTATCAACGGACAAAGTGGAGAGCTGCCATCCAGCTCGAGGGAGGAAAATAGTGTTAACTCAAAATGACAAGGTTCCAGTTGAACAAAGTATACTATACCATATGAACACACTACAAGGTAGCCATCGCACACCAGGCTAGGTCCATCAACAGCAAGCCTTCCCGCGCACGCGCACTCAACATGAACTTAACAGTCTCCCACTTTTCTTTAAAGACAAATAAAACATCAACAACATAATTAAATGTCCAAGTATTATTCAAGTTCCCCATTACAAATCGATTGTGTGAAAAATATATTTATATTACTCAAGCTGCCACTTTGCATTTACTGAGTGCCTATAGGAGCACAAAACCAGATGCTCCTTTTTTTAGCCAGACAGTCAGCAAGCTGTTCCTTTGTGGTCGACCACAGAATCCGCTGGATTCTCTGTGCTTGAATAAGTTCCTTGATGCTGCTAAACTCAAGACAAAGTCTATTCTCTGTGACAGACTTGGTTGACGTCACAGCATCAACTAATGAGTAGTTGTCAGTGACACAAACTACAGGTAGAATGTGCCGTTTTGTCTCGCCAGTGGTAAGCTCTGAGAACAGAGTTGCAAGAAAGATTGCATTGTCAATTCCATCCGCAAGAGCAAGAGTTTCTCCAGCAAGTGTGCTTCGGACAACCCTTCTGATCCTTTTTGACCGCCAACAGATAGGTGAGAATCTTCCTCCTTCACCCATTAACACGATTAGATGTCCACCGTGTGCCTCCATCTGTAAGGTTCCCTAGCGAAGCATCACTGAAGACAACTAGTTTCAAAAAGTCATATTTTCCAACATGCTGAAACTTTTAAAAAGTCACTTGTTGTGAGTTCAGTTGACAAACAACTTTGTTCGCCTCATGAATGGTTTGTACAGTGGCGTGTTTTGTGTTAGATGCCAAGTTGCAACCATCAAACATTACATCAGGTCTACTCTGTCTAGCAACCCATAGAATTTGTCCTATCTTTGACCTCAATTGATCAGCTTCAATTCCACAGAGGGGAATTCCTTTGTGCGGCTCTTGAAGGATCCATGTGGATGGGTTGAAGATTCTTGATATAGCTCTCCTGTTGCATCAGTATTGTTCCATCAACTGTAATCAACTCTATGCCAACAAACATTATCATGCTCCTCACGGCCGACCTGGAAAACAGCTTTGCGGTGTGGAATCACAGTTGTAGCAAAGGTCTGTGAGCCACGCCAGATAAAGTCATCAACATGACAGGCAAGTACTCCAGTCACATTGCAGTCTTGATCAAGCCAATAGAAGACTGCAGGATCCACTTGTGACATTTTTCCACCTGTATTCAGCATTCTTGCCTTGACTTTGTTGTACCAGTAGAGTGATGCATCTGCCAGTCCACACACACACTTTTTTTTAAGTTTCCACAGTGTTCCTTTCTGTCTTAGCTTCAGGCGGAGGTCGGATGTGAATGTCCCTTGACAGCTTTGTTCCCTGCAAAAATGCAGATTTGATGTCTATGGAATTCAGTTTCCATTTCTTCTGGCAGATCACCATCATCAGCAATCTGAGTGACTCTGAGGCGCATGTCGGTGAGTCTTTTGGGAGTTGTTTAGCAGCCAGCTCCTCTAAACCTCTAGCCACTAGACATGCTTTAGGAACTATTCCAGTTAAGGATTCTTTAAAGGGTACACACCCACCTTGTTGAGACACTTTTGACTAATGTCTTTGACTTCCTCAAATACTCAATTTTTCCTCCAATTAATGAGCTCATCATGTGTCAAATGACATCCTTTGTTTCAAGTACATCATCATTTTGAATGTCATTCTGTTTTTCTCAATTTTCCATTCGTTCAATTCTGAGATTATCTACAAGTGACAGGTCAGCTGACCCTGTTATACCAGAAAGTGTAGCTGGTTCAGAGTACTGCAAGTTGTACCAGTTCTGGTGTTTTCCTTTGGCTTTTCCTGCTCGTCCAATGACGGTTGCTGTATGTGGAATACCACTTTCTCTGTCCAGTTTTAAGATTGGAACAACCATGTTCTCTTAACACGTGTGGCTGTTGTTGAATGTTTTCCTCATTTGAACGCTCAACAGTATTATCTGTGGCATGGTTGAAGGTCTCTGCTCTATTTCCTGTGTCAGTTTCAGTGTCCATATCATTGGATGCGACATCTGGTAGGTTTGTGTTTGTTACTGTGTCCTTTTTGTCATTTTTTCATTAGGAGACAGAGGGGCTGTTGCTGAGAATCAATCTTGATAATTTACTTTCCGCAATCTTGAGTGATGGACCCTGACTATGGTGCACCCTGACTATGGTGCCTCCGTGCCTCACAAATATCACCACACCATCTTGGCCAATGACTACTCCCAGTCCATTTCACTCTTGACAGTCAACTCGTTTGTAGTACACTTTGTTTCCAGTCTCGTATTTCTCATCGGTGGGTCGTAGCGGTTTCCGCAGAGCCCTGCGAATTCTCTCTGAGCACTCTGCTTCGGTGGACGCTTTTCTCGCTGCATGTAGTGCTGAAAGGTGCTGTCCCACCCCCATGCACCCACACTGGTCCCCTCTAGTGCTGGTGGCTTGTCAACCAGTACAGAGGGAAGATGGGGTTCTGCCCGAACACTAGTTGCTATGGGCTGTAACCATGAAGATTGTGCAGTGAGTTTTCTTGCATTCAAAGCCCAATCTAGGGCTGTTTTACAGTCACATCCATTGCCTTGCTTCACTTATAGCATGATCTCGGTGAGTGTTTGATTGTGTCTCTCCATAAGTCCATTGCTCCATGGTCTGTATGCAGCAGTTGTCTTTACTTCCATGTTGAAGTTCTCTGCCATTTCTCTTATTTCATTATTATTGAATTCTCCTCCATTGTCACTGTATAATTTCTGGGGCGGGCCAAGCAAGCACACTTATCCAGGAATGAATGAAGTGCTTGATAATTTCACTGTATTTATTTTATTCACAATGCTTCCAGCACTGAAGCGTGCAAAGCTCATGTAGATTTACCTAGCTCATGTAGATATACAGCCACTGTTTCATTGTACTTGGAAGCCAGTGGCAAACCAACAGCTGGTCTGGGCTTAGGTTTACTGTATTTTTGACATGTCTCACAGCTGTTAAATATCTGCTGCAGAATGGAAATACTCTCATCATCATTATTCCCTGAACTGCTGAGTACTTCCTGAAGTCTGGATATGCTACAGTTGACAAACTGTTTGTGAAGCTATAACAATAGTTTGTGTTTTTCTGTGTTCAAGTTGTCTGTGACTGTCAGAATCTCCATGTGCTCTGTGTCCATTAGAATCTTATCTTTGCATGGACTCTGTGTGATGTCTTTGTTTAAAATGTTGACACAATAGTGGCCTGAGGTAGTAAGTTCAAGAGTCACTGGTTGTTTAAACATCACTGCCGTGTCATTTTGTATGTCTAGTCCCTTCTTGAGGGAAGCTTTGCTTAATTGTAAGGGGGTATCTGTAGGGACCACCTCTGTTTCAATGTGACACTTAGTCTGACCAATTTTTGCTGGTATCTTAACTCTCTTGGTAGAATGGACGATTCTCCCATCTCCAAATTTGAAAGCTCTGTTGCTTGGTGTCTCAATCATATTTTGTACCCCTTTCATATTTAGTTCACGGACATAGCTATCAAGCCATTTTGCACCACACACTGTCCGTGTACATGCAGTATCAATCACAGCAGAGCCTAAGGATTCAACTAT
Source organism: Oncorhynchus clarkii lewisi (assembly GCF_045791955.1). Taxonomy (NCBI): domain Eukaryota; kingdom Metazoa; phylum Chordata; class Actinopteri; order Salmoniformes; family Salmonidae; genus Oncorhynchus; species Oncorhynchus clarkii. Next base: position 44,085,356 of record NC_092151.1, read on the forward strand.
TAAAATCTCAGTATCGGAAGCAGATTAGTTTGAAAACAGTGTAATGTTACACTGCTCTCTCTATCTATGTTTTCACATTTTCCTGTTAGCTTAACTTGTTCATTTTATGAGGACAGTCTTTAACCCAATGGTAAGTGCTTCGACAAATAGCACATTTTGATCTCCTTCCATATTTGCCCAGACGATTTGTGCCGGGCAATGGCGCCCCCTTCTGGTTGTCTTGAGAACGTGACTTGTTTGCGCCTTTTCTCTGCTGCTCAGTGTAATATGCTGCGTCACTCACTTGCAGTCCATCTGTTATTGGCGCGACAGATGTCAAAAGTCAGCACAGTACAAGCAGTCGAAGCCAACTGAACCATGTCGTACTTGCGCATCCTATTGTACACCTCTGTTCGAAATCAATGGTATCGGAAGCAGATTAATATCGGAAGTAGATTAGTTTGAAAACAGTGTAATGTTACACTGCTCTATCTATGTTTTCACATTTTCCTGTTAGCTTAACTTGTTCATTTTTATGAGGACAGTCTTTAACCCAATGGTAAGTGCTTCGACAAATAGCACATTTTGATCTCCTTCCATGTTTGCCCAGACGATTTGTGCCGGGCAATGGCGCCCCCTTCTGGTTGTCTTGAGAACGTGACTTGTTTGCGCCTTTTCTCTGTTGCTCAGTGTAATATGCTGCGTCACTCACTTGCAGTCCATCTGTTATTGGCGCGACAGACGTCAAAAGTCAGCACAGTACAAGCAGTCGAAGCCAACTGAACCATGTCGTACTTGCGCATCCTATTGTACCTCTGTTCGAAATCAATGGTGTAGTCCGTCATTGCAACCGAAATATCTCTCGTAACACTGTCAAAGTTTGAATATGCCTCGTAGGCACGGTCTTTCTCTTCTTTAACCTCTTAGAGCTCTAGGGGCGCTATTTCATTTTTGGATAAAAAACGTTCCCGTTTTAAGCGCGATATTTTGTCACGAAAAGATGCTCGACTATGCATATTCTTGACAGTTTTGGAAAGAAAACACTCTGAAGTTTCAGAATCTGCAAAGATTTTGTCTGTAAGTGCCCCAGAACTCATTCTACAGGCGAAACCAAGATGATGCATCACCCAGGAATTAGCAGAATTTCTGAAGCTCTGTTTTCCATTCTCTCCTTATATGGCTGTGATTGCGCAAGGAATGAGCCTACACTTTCTGTCGTTCGCCCAAGGTCTTAGCAGCATTGTGACGTATTTGTAGGCATATCATTGGAAGATTGGCCATAAGAGACTACATTTTCCAGAGGTCCGCCCGGTGTCCTTTGTCTAAATTTGTGCGTAATCTTCAGGTGCAGGCATTTTCTCCTGGGATTCAGGAGAGAAAGCATGTTTCCAAGAACGATGTATCAATGAAGAGATATGTGAAAAACACCTTGATGATTGATTCTAAACAACGTTTGCCATGTTTTCAGTCGATATTATGGAGTTAATTTGGAAAAAAGTTTGCGTTTTGAGGACTGAATTTATGGATTTTTTTTGGTAGCCAAATGTGATGTATAAAACGGAGCTATTTCTAATACACAAGGAATCTTTTTGGAAAAACTGAGCATCTGCTATCTAACTGAGAGTATCCTCATTGAAAACATCAGAAGTTCTTCAAAGGTAAATGATTTTATTTGAAGGCTTTTATGTTTTTGTTAATGTTGCGTGCTGGATGCTAACGCTAATGCTAACGCTAAATGCTAACGCGAAATGCTAACTCTAGCTAGCTACTTTTACACAAATGATTGTTTTCCTATGGTTGAGAAGCATATTTTGAAAATCTGAGATGACAGTGTTGTTTACAAAAGGCTAAGCTTGAGAGATGGCATATTTATTTCATTTCATTTGCGATTTTCATAAATAGTTAACGTTGTGTTATGCTAATGAGCTTGCTGATAGATTTACACAATCCTGGATACAGGGTTTTTTTCATAGCTAAACGTGACGCAGAAAACGGAGCGATTTGTCCTAAACAAATAATCTTTCAGGAAAAACTGAACATTTGCTATCTGAGAGTCTCCTCATTGAAAACATCTGAAGTTCTTCAAAGGTAAATGTTTTTTTTTAATGCTTTTCTGTTTTTTTGTGTAAATGTTGCCAGCTGAATGCTAATGCTAAATGCTACGTTAGCCATCAATACTGTTACACAAATGCTTGTTTTGCAATGGTTGAGAAGCATATTTTGAAAATCTGAGATGACAGTGTTGTTAACAAAAGGCTAAGCTTGAGAGCTAGCATATTTATTTCATTTCATTTGCGATTTTCATGAATAGTTAACGTTGCGTTATGGTAATGAGCTTGAGTCTGTATTCACGATCCCGGATCCGGGATGGGGAGATCAGAAAGGTTAAGAAATACAGAATCCAGTGCTCTGATCAAGGGTGATGGTATGGAAACTTTGTTCAATTCCTCAACGGATATTTCCAGCGCTGTGTCTCTCGAACTTCGCTCGAGCGATAATACCACCGCAAGTGCTTGCTTTTTCGCGTCCAGATTAGTAACCCGTGTCCAGATTCCAAGTTCATTTTTCCAACTGTCGTACAACCTCTTCTTGTCGAAGCGAGGTGGTACATTGTAGTTATTAACCATCCTCTGCTACCAATGTTAACTCGAAATGACACAACAACAAGGTTCCAGTTCAACAAAGTTTACTATGGCGTATGAACACACTACAAGGTAGCCATCGCACAACCAGGCTAGGTCCATCAACAGCAAGCCTTCCCGTGCAGGCGCACTCTTGACAGAGTGAAGGCCCCGTAATAACAGAAATATAGGGATACTTCAAACATGAACTTAACAAATAGTACTGCGACTACGGGGCGGACGGAGCGGAGAGCTAGAGATTTCTCTCCTTGCCCGTCCTCCAAATGTCTCAGCTCCAACTGCAGACAGTTGAGTCAAAAACCACAACGTGCAAACTAGAAGCCTATTTTTGCGTATTTGGGGGTAGTTTTTCATACCAGCATGCTTTGACCTCAAATGTCATCCATGGCATGCAAAAGGTCTGATATCGACATGCAACGAACGTCGCATCTTTTGTACTGGGGATGGACTGACAACGTGTTCCTCTGTGCTAGAGTCTGGTCGAGCAGCAACACAGAGCTCGGATCTCCCTACCTGGAACTTGTTGTCATCCTTGTCCTTGTTGCCGGTTCCCTTGGAGGTTCCACCAGGTTTGGAACTCTCCCCTCCTTTCGGTTTCTTAGCTGCTGGTTTCTCTGGCGCTGCTTGCTTTCTCTTCTTGGCCTACAACAGGGGTTCATTTCCACACATATAAAAATGTACTTTCTCTTCTGAAAGTACAAAAGGCAACCTCTGATTATAATATGAACAGTAGCAGGTTAGCGTTTTTCGTCATGAATCTTGTTCTGGAGGCAGCTCTGCAGTGGTCACTAGCAGGCAAGGCCACAAAGTCATAAAATCAGAATTTAAACTTGACCCTAGCCTTAACCCTAACCACACTGCTAACCCTAACACCTAACCATAACCTTAAAATTATGACCAAAAAGCACATTTTTGTTTTCATAAATTTTTACAATATAGCCCCTTTTTTTACTTTGCAGAAGGTCCATCTAGCAGAAATCACTCAGTTCTGCCTCAAGGACATGACTCATCCCAGTAAACGTCAACCTGCTTTGGACTCCCGAGTGGCGCAGCAGGCTAAGGCACTGCATCTCAGTGTGAGAGGCGTCATTACAGATACCCTAGTTCAAATCCAGGCTATAACATGCTGTGATTGGGAGTCGCATAGAGCGGCGCAGAATTGGCCCAGCGTCGTCCGTGTTTGGCTGGCATTGTAAATAAGAATGTTCTTAACTGACTTGCCTAGTTAAATTTAAAAAATCTAATATATGCAGCTATATAAAAACCCAGCTTTGAATCTAGGTACACTACCGTTTGAAAGTTTGGGGTGACTTAGAAAAGTCCTTGTTCTTGAAAGAAAAGCACATTTTCTGCTATTAAAATAACATCAAATTGTCAAATTAATGGAATATCTACATAGAGGCCTACACAGAGGCCTATTATCAACCACCATCACTCCTGTGTTCCAATGGCACGTTGTGTTAGCTAATCCAAGTTTATCATTTTAAACCTTTTATGTTAGAATTTCAGAAGAAAGGTCTTTGTTTCTTGCCATTTTGAGCCTGTAATCTGCATTGTCGGAACTAGAAGCACAAGCATTTCGCTACACTCGCATTAACATCTGCTAACCACGTGTATATGACAAATAAAATTTGATTAGATTTTTACCTTGGTCTCAGCCTCACTGTCTGAGTCACTGGCACTGGCACTGCCAGAAGTAGATGACAGAACTTCCTTTGACTTGGGCATCCTGGGGAAAAAAAGATGATGCAATGGCTGAATAAATACCATCCTTTCGTAAGAATGTTATCAAAAATGATAATCAGTGACCTAGCCTATAATGCACTCTTAGAAAAAAGGTGCTAAGTAGAACCATACAGGGTTCTTCGGTTTGTCCCCATAAGGGAACCCTTTTTAGTTCTGGGTAGAACCCTCTATGTACGGTTCCTCAAAGAGCACCCTGTATATGGTTCATCCTAGAACAATAACCATTTTGTCATCTAAAGGTTCTTCCTAGAACCCTCTATGAACGGTTCCACCAGCTTTACTCGCCTTTAAAAATTGTATTATTTAGGACAAAACATTACATTTATCATCAGGCCTTTCATTGAGGAACTAGTCAAAGATTTGTTTAACTAAACCAAGATAAACCACAGCCTGTCGTTTCAAATGGGAACAAATGAGCCACAGTGGGCAGAACAAGCAAGGAGGTTGGCAGAGTCAAGCACGAGCTAGCAAAATCCTAGTGGCGCATTCTAGCATGCATTTCCATATTTCCGTTGGGGAACGCCTACTCTGTAACGTGCATGTGTGCAATAACTCAATTTGCCTTTGAACTCCTTCTAAACAACCCAACATTGGCAAAGGATAGAGTCTACAAAACTTTGTCCACTCTGTTCGTAACATATTGTAGTTTTGGGAAAAGAGAACTGTATTGAGATCAAATGCTTAATTGATGGGTAAATTAACAGATTGTCGGCCTAAATCCATCTCTTTCCATCACTGCCGGCCCCCGGCTTTCTCTTGCTACCATATTTGATAGTGAGTGGAAACGCCAACCGGGTGCTTCACATCTATACATCCAGTGAAACATCTGTCTCATTGTTCTATCCGTGGCCTAGTTATACCAGAACACAGTGGTGTTAGGAATCTCCTGGTTTACATGCCACATCAGGCCTGCAAGTCACATTATGCTGGTTTGCAAAGTGATGTGTAATTCCTATTGTAATCCAGCCAGAGTTAGGATAGCCAACAAGTGGAATTATTAATCAGCCCCAACCTGCATTCAGAATGACTGCCAGGTTAGGGAAGTCTGAATACTGAGACTTCCTCAGTCATCTAAACTGGAACAACCCTCTCAGTAACTAACAATAAATCCAACAGATTGGATCAGTTTAGAAAACAGTATGGTCTTTATCTTTGTGTAGCATAAAATGAATTAGCCAATCAATGTACATGCAAAAACATATTTTACAGTAAAACAAACAATTCTGAAAATCTCCCTTACATGCTGGGAAACATTATAGATGGTTCTATGCAGCACCCTCCATTCCTTCCAAAAAAACGTCAATGAACCCTTTCTTCCAAAAACGGTTCTTATGATGTTAAATGTTTCAGATGGAACACTTTGCCTAACAAAGGATCCTTGTCTTCCAAAAGGGGTTCTGATCAACAATTGTTATTGGTAGAACCCTATCCCTCCGCAAAGAACCGTTTACTACAAGTAAAAACCGTTTACTATGATGTAAAACAACTGATGTCAATATATACAGAAATCAACCACATTTCCACTGGACATTTTCCAACCTAAAAAAAAAAGAAATGCTACACGGGTTCCCTCACGCTGACCCAGATGTAGTCCACGTGACCACCGAATGTGTACATTCAAGTAAATGTTATGGTTATTATTTCCATTTGCAATCTAGGACTGATTCGCTCGAATTATTGCACAGCTCGTCGAGTTACTGTACAAAATAGCACGCGCATACTCTGGATAGGTAGGCCTGAATTAACCAAGAATCCAACAATGTATCACGATCAATCGAGTTTGTAAAGCTCTTGCAGCACGGCTACAATGTTGCATTTGGGTTTGCACCATTGTTTGCTCCAGGTAGAAAATCTACATAGTAACAACAATACAGTACTTACGTGCAATATTTCACTGTATCAGGCTCGAGGGTCGTGTACGCGGATACTGTGAAGGCGCGAGATAAAGGCCTGCAAATCAATAATTTCTTGTCTTGTCAGAACCTGCGCGGTTTACCAAATCTTCCTTTCAAATGAACTGGACGAAGTAAAAACAGCACAATGCTTTCACCCCGTTCATGTGATCTAGAAATCAGCGGCGCAAGTTTTTGCTGCAGCTTCGATGCATCCGGAGGTAAACGGTATATTTGTGGGAAATGGGAGTTGTGGGAAATGGTGTTCTCTGATTGTGCTCCTGCTTACAGTTAAAGGCGCTGCATGGTCAATTCTATGTTTTTATTTGACCTTGATTTAACTAGGCAAGTCAGTTAAGAACAAATTCTTACTTACAATGACGGCCTAGGAACAGTGGGTTAACTGCCTTGTTCAGGGGCAGAACGACAGATTTTTTACCTTGTCAGCTCAGGGATTCGATCTAGCAACCTTTCGGTTACTAGCCCAGCTCTACATTTGGTAACAGTTCAAAACAATAAAAATGCATACATTTCGGCAATCACTGAAAGTAATAGGGCCAGAATTATTCTATCAATAACCTTGTAATAGAGTTGTAGTAGCAGCACATAATAAATAATTATTTGGTGGGTACTTATATTTGTCAAATTTCACACACGTGTATAATATACATGTGTGAATTGGAAATGTTTTTTTTTTGCGTATTCCAACTCACTCCTAAGACACATTCAGAGAGTGAGGTCACAGCCAGGGTCAGCCATTATCAATGGCGACCCTGGAGTAATTAGGGTTAAGTGCCTTGCTCAAGGGAACATCAACATATTTTTCACCTTATCAGCGCTGGGGTTTGAACTAGCGACCTTTCGGTAGTGACCCAAAGTTCTAACGGCTAGGCTACCTGTCATGTTCTGTGAAGTACAGTATATAATATGATACAGTATACTGTGTGATATTCTTATATTCACTAAAAACACATTTCCTTTGCATCAGTTCATTATAAAACTAAAGGTAAAAAAATGATAGCATTTAAAAAATAATTCATAAACAGAAGCATGTTTGCTCCACTTCTAATGTGAAAACATCTTCTATAATCTTCCTTGATACACTGTTTAGGATGTGTCATAAAGTACACGTAGTTGACCTTAAGGAAAGATAAGATGATTCTGCTAAGTGCCTTGGAGCAATGGTTTATTGGGCCTCTGGGTTCAACCAAGGGTCATATTCTTTAGGCACCAAATGGAAACAAAACAGACAAACAGGGTGGGACTACCTGAACTTGTCTAATATGAACCTTTCTGTTGCAAAACGTTTTGCTACAGTGTACATCAAATGAATATGACACAGGAGTCAGCTGACAACAGGTGCATTCATTGCAGACACTGTAGAACTGTACAGTACTTCCCCACATCTGATAGGCACGCCCACAATACAGGACAAGCCATAACATGTTAATCACTGCTATTACTGTTGTGACCAGGGATACGAGAGCACTCATGATAGGAGGGAAATTATGTCCACATCAGTTCTGAACCTGGTGCCAGTGCAGGCCTTTGAAACATATGTAGTATTGTTTGAAAACCCATAAACATTTGCAGTGAGTGCCCTGGCCTGAAATAAACCTACAAAAAAAGACATATTTGGGGAACTAGCCTAGGGTCAAATGTGCTCTGTAATGTTCATTAAGGACACACATTCCTTACCATCTATTAGAAACAACCTGCCAATCAATATTGCACAATCTAGCCTTATCAATCGTTGTTTGTCATTTTATCAATAGAGGTATGTTCCAATCACAGTTGAACTGTTTAATAAGGCATTGACAGATGCTCCTGTCCTGCGTTGTTATTCCGTCTACCAATGAGTACATTGAGCAAGCCAATTCATTTTGACAACTGTTTTACGTAAGTGTGCAAGCATTCTCCCGGTGATATCAATCAAATAACATGTTGTGTCCTAACCCAGCATGCTATTGATTGCAGGTGTGGTGTTCCTAACATACACAGCATCACTTTCAACAGATTATTTTTGACAGATTAAATGGACTGTCGCTTGCTGCAGTGGAAAGTGTACTGTGCCAATCAACTTTCAAGTGGAGACCAAGAGAATATCCCTAATTTACATTTTCCAATATTCCATTTAATTTGGTAGCTGTCTAGTATTTTATGAATCAATATTTCAGATATTTACGAGTGTCTTTTTGTTCCACAAAATAATATAAAATAGTGTAACTATCTGTAGTCCTTAATTCATCTTTACTTGGGAAATTGGGCACCCATGGTCAGTGAGGGCCAAAGGAATATCCAGAATTAGTTTATGGATAGTGTAATGTATGATTTTTTTCCTAGGCCCACCCCACAAACTTCCAAGTGAATTAGCCTACAATGATAATCAGTTGCCTATTTGATTGCAAAGTCATCTTTGAGGAAACACAGCACACAACATTGTAATAACAAAGAGAACTGAGCATAACCGCAAAACAGCAGCTAATTAGGAGGCGAGACTTGCACAGGGGATCCACAATCTACTTCACCAAGGCAATATAACGAAGCTAACTTCCGACTTCAGCAGAGACCTCACTGCTGACTGATAAGAATTACAGAGCTGCATGCATTCAGATACTCAATCTATCTACTCTGTACCACAAGCACAACATAGCTCTGGAAGAGCTCAACAAAGAAACACAACGCAAGCCCAATCAATATGACCGGAAAAGGTCATTCATATTTCTGCAATTTAGTTTTGTGCTTACGATTTTACCACAAATGATCCTATGTTAAACTGACCGACTAAACGGTTACTTTCTCTTCTCTCCAGATCTAACTGCCGTTCTGGACTGTGCGCATCAGCTGCGTAAAGTTGGAGACGGCCTCGCTAATGACGTCCTGGACTGGAGATCCAAATGGTTGGAGATATTGACAACACATTACAAGAATATAATAAAAGTGAAGTGAGGAACTTCAACCCACTCTCTGAAGATCACTGAAACAAGAAGACGGAATACTACCTCAGTGCCCGAGGGCAACGGTTTTGTTAACCAGGCAGTGGGCGGGATGGAGGGTTCCAGTTCGCCCTCGGTGATTCAGTGGGGTGAGGTGAAGTCAAGAGGATACTTTGCCTGGACCTGGCCCACAATCAATGCCAAGGTGGCTGGTGCTCCCCACGTAGTCATGGAGAGAGTGAACAGTGAACCTGTGACATTGTAATGGCAAAACCAGTACACCACCATGCGTCGTTTGACATTTGGCCAGGGGTGGAAAAAGTACCCAATTTTCATACTTGAGTAAAAGTAAAGATACCTTAAAAGAAAATGACTCAAGAAAAAGTCACCAAGTAAAATACTACTTGAGTAAAACTTCAAAAAGTATTTGGTTTTAAAATATAGTTAAGTATCAAAAGTCAATGGAATTGCTCAAATGTAAAATAGTATCAAAAGTAAAAGTGTAAATAATTTCAAATTCATTATATTAAGCAAACCGATTTAGTTTTTTACATTTACAGATAGCCAGTGTTACACTCTAATACTCAGACATAATTTACAAACGAAGCATTTGTGTTTATTGATTCCGCCAGATCAGAGGCACGAGGGATGTTCTCTTGATAAGTGTGTGAATTGAACCATTTTCCTGTCCTGCTAAGCATGCAAAATGTACTTCTGGGTGTATGGAGTAAAAATAACATCATTTTCTTTAGGAATGTAGTAAGGTAAAAGTTGTCAAAAATATCATTAGTAAAGCACAGATACTCCCAAAAAAGACTAAAGTATTTTTACACCACTGCATTTTGCAGACCCGTGGCCAGTCATATGGACGATCCAACTCAAAAAGGGGGTCCAGAGCCAAAAAAAAAACTATCATACAAAGTGTGATGAAACAAATGATTATCTGTCATTGGGGACAAGTGTCCTATCACATTCAACTACATGGAGATCATGGACACAAAGTGGCCTTCAAAGCACTATAATGTGTTAAGTGGAGGCCAGAGGTCTAGAAGTTATTTTTGCTTCCATTAATTACTACATGTGCCACTAAAAGCTGAGTTCAAAAAAACTGCATCTTGTGAAGTTAGTTATCCATTGTTAGCGTTTTTGATTCTGTTAAAAGAAAAAAAGTCAGACAACATATACCGTATGTTTCAGTCAGACGGCGAGTCCTTTTTTACACTCTGTTGTAGTGCAATCAATCTGGAGGCGTTTGTTTTGAGTACTGGTAATTCATTCAAGGAATTATCATACAGAAGGCGGCCGATAAAGACAGGAGCGCTACACAGTGCTAAATTCAGGCACTTAAAAAGATCCATCCTTTATTGTGTGGTAAAAAAAAAAAAAAAAAAGCATACAGAAGATCCCTTTCATTACGCTGTACATTAATTGATCAAATTTGATATTATAATCAGTTCCTCTCAGGAAATCCATACTATATAAATCATCCCCATCCAATCCCTCCACCATACTTTGTCTGTACACTCTCCAGATGAGTCAAATGCTCAAGGTAGAAGTTAACCCCAACCACAGATCTATGATCAGATAACCCTTCCCCCTGTCCTAACCTTTAGGCAGATCAAATAGTATCTGACCCTGTATCAGTAGTTAGGACCAACTCCTAGTGATGAATAGTACAACCAACTAGCAGCCATAAAAGAGAGAGAGAAAAAAAAAAAAGCCCAAACCATGAATGAAGACCAACTAAATATGAACGTAATCATGTGAATTATATTAAAGCAATAGAAATTGGCTCAAGTAGAAAATAAAATATACATTTTAAGGATAAAATCAAAAGCGTTAAGGATTATACTGCCAGAGCGGGACACGTATAATATACAATTAGCCCGTTTTAGATGTTTCTTCTACCTAGTCATATGCCACAATATCTTTTTCTTCTTCTCTCAATACACTAACTAAATGACATAGATATTTGGCCAATTTGAGAGAGTTTCTTTCTTGGAAACTGTACCTCTTTAAAACATGACTGCACACATGTACACCCGAAACCAGTTTGCCTGCAAAGAGGAGACGCGCAGTGTCTGGAATAGGATGATAGAGTTGCAGAGAATATAGTCTCCCATCTGAAACGGAGGGAAAGCACAAGCTATGATTCTTTAGTACATGGAGAGGGGGACACAAAGTAAAATTGAACAGGAATAAAGCATGCACTTGGTTGGTACCCTGAACAAAATAAATGGTGCTTCGGAATTCAACTTCATGATTTTTTCTGCTTGTTTTTACAAATAGTAAACTCTTCTATATCCCGTGTTGAATGTGCAAAATGGTTTGGAGATGGTTAACATTTATTAACAACAAACAGACGTGAGATCTATAGGTCATGTCTAAAAAAAACCTCCTCAAAGTGACTAAACGCAAAAGACAAAAACAATGACTTATGTTCTGTATGATCATATCAGGTCATCATGGTAGGTCTGGGCCATGATGGTCACGCAAAACCTGGCGGTTTTAAAAGTCCCTCCTAAAAGAAAGGACACAGACCTGGGTGAGTGCCAGCTACTGACGCAAGTGCTTAAAGTTACACTAGGTCTCACAGTGAACAGAAAGGCCGCAACCCAAATGGCACCCCATTTCCTATGTAGTGCCTACTTTTGATCAGAGCCATTAGGGCCCTGCTCAAAAAGTGCCTTATATTAGGAAACAGGGTGCCATTTGGGACAAACCCACAGGGTACTTGATGTCAACCAACTGGCCAGGAGATAACAGGACAGTGACTCCGAGAGGTCAGGGGTCACAGCACTGTCAATACAGAGGGAGAGCCGTGCTTTGTGATCTTCATCGTCGTCTTCCTCACTGCCAACACCATCATCATCCTTGTCGTCGTCATATCAGAACAGGGGAGATCTGAGAGCTCTGAGCCCCAGAGGTCTGTAGTGTTTTTTAAAGTTCCGTCTCACGTTGGTTTCCGGTAGGGCTTCATTTGGTGAAGGCGGCCACCACGGCCCACAGCAACTCGTTAGCGTTGGCCTTGGTGCTCTCCGCCTCTGGCTCCAGGTCCAGCAGCAGACGTACCCTCTTCATGGCCAAGTCATACTGTTCGTCCAGCAGCGGGGCGAAGGCGTTCTCCAGCACGTCTGATGAGTGGGCCAGGAAGATCAGGGCCAGCACGCGCTTGTCGAAACGCCCCGGATCGTTCACCCACTTGTCCAGGACGGACTCCTGGACCTTCTTGACCAGCCGCTGTTTGATGGTGTCGTTGGTCAGCGGGTGTGTGGTCATGTCGAAGAGGAGGAAGTTCTGTTTCTCTGTGGTCAGAACGCCTTTCTCGACCAGGTTCTTGGCCAGACGTTCACGGACATTCCTCAGCTGGTAGTGCAGCTTCAATGGGTTCCACGTCTCACCTGGACAACAAAACAAATTACGGGTAATTTCTGTACAATTTTACTTGGAAACCTAATAGGCTAGCTATTGTTTAAAAAAAACATAATGGAAAGGGGAGGTGGCACAGTGTGGTAATATCAAATAATCATGATGATAATAAAGAACAAAACACTAAGAACGGAAGACAGACAGATATAGCACAAAGAAATACAGTAGTTTAAAATAGGGGGAGTAATGGAGGGTGGGCGTATTCAATATGGCTTCTCACCGCTCAGCAGCTCTATCCAGCTCTGGACTGTCTCTGGGGGCTGGGTTTCTTTGACATGCTTCAGAGCCTCGTCCAGCAACATGTCTCCTGTAGGGGCGGCTGACTTACAGATAACCTGACAAAATAGATACCAGTTTTTTTTAAGGTTGATTTCACACCACACACACACAACAAAACCTTACTGTAACATTGGGATATACACACATAAGCATAAACTTCTAGAGTTGGCAGACTCTGCTGGTCTACCACGTTGCAATACCACACACACGGCAGGTTGCCTAGCAGTTAACGCCATGGATGATGAAAGCGTTCCACTGGGATGCGGGCCTATGTTGACTCCAATGCTTCCCACAGTTGTGTCAGGATGTCCTTTGGGTGGTGGACCATTCTTGATACACACGGGAAACGGTTGAGCATGAAAAACCCAGCCGCATTGCAGTTCTTGACACAAACCTGGTACCTTCTCCCATACCCCGTACAAAAGGCACTTCAATCCTTTGTCCTGCCCATTCAGCCTCTGAATGGCACACATACAAAATCAATGTCTCAATTTTCTCAAGGCTTAAAAATCCTTCTTTAACCCGTCTCCTTCCCCTTTATCTACACTGAGTGAAGTGGATTTAACATACGATTTCAATAATGGATCATAGCGTTCACCTGGATTCACCTGGTCAGTCTTGGAAAGAGCAGGTGTTCTTAATGTTTCGTACACTCAGTGTATAAGCAAGTGGGTTTGAAGGCTGTTGACACTTGAGAGAGAGAGAGGTGGAAGAGGATGTTCTGTGTGAAACCGACAGCTGTGGTGACGGCACGTTGGAAGAAGATACGAGTGTGTTAAGAGTAGCGAAAAAAGGAAATAAGAGAAGTAAGGTTCCTGTGGAATCTTGTAAAACCAAGTATAGTTCTGCCTCGTTTTTTTAGTCCGAGTGAGGGTTTTGGACTGATGGGAGTTTCCCGGGACATCTGATCAATACAAATCATGAATGCATTGTGTAATGGGACATCAGTTAGGGTAACAAGAAGAAACGGTGCCTTCAGAAAGTATTCACGCCCCTTGACTTTTTCCACATGTTGTCGTGTTACAGCCTGAATTTAAAATGGATTTTTAACTAATTGTGTCACTTACCTACCTACACACAATACCCCATACATTTTCATTCTGAATTTTGTTTGTAGATTTACTTTAAAAAAATGTAAATAATAATTAAGCACTTTTGGGTAGTGATTACAGCTGTGAGTCTTTCTGGGTAAGTCTCTAAGAGCTTTGCCCAATATTGTTAAAATTATTCAAGATCTGTAAAGTTGTTCAGGCTGTAACACAACAAAAATGTGGAATAAGTCAAGGGCCAAGGGATATGAATACTTTCTGAATGTACTGTAGCTGCTTAACTAACAAACCCTTGACCTGCACTTCTGGTGTGCTGGTGTAAGAGTGGATAGGTATGGGGAGTGGCCGGTCTGCTTACTTACAAGTCCTTAACCAACAATGCAGTTCAAGAAATAGAGTTAAGGAAATATTTACTAAATAAACTAAAAGTACATTTTTTAAAGTAACAATAAAAGCACATAACAATAATGAGGATATGTACAGGGGGTACCAGTACTGAGTCAATGTGCGGGTGCACAGGTTAGTCAAGGTAGTTTGTACATGTAGGTTGGGGTAAAGTGACTATGCATAGATAACAAACAGCGTGTAGTCGCAGTGTAAAAACCAAGGGGTGGGGTGGGTCAATGTAAATAGTCTGGGTGGCCATTTTACTAATTGTTCAGCAGTCTTCTAGATTGGGGGTAGAAGCTGTTAAGGAGCATTTTGGATCTAGACTTGGCGCTCCGGTACCGCTTGCGTGCGGTAGCAGAGAGAGCAGTTTATGACTTGTGTGACTGGAGTCTGACAATTTTTTGGGCCTTTCTCTGACACAACCTAGTATTTAGGTCCTGGATGAAAGGAAGCTTGGCCCCAGTGATGTACTGGGCCGTACGCACTACCCTCTGCAGCGCCTTACGGTCGGATGCCGAGCAGTTGCCATTCCAGGCGGTGATGCTACCGGTCAGGATGCTCTCGATGGTGCAGCTGTAGAACTTTGAGGATCTGGGGACCCATGCCAAATCTTTTCAGTCTCCTGATTGGGAAAAGGTGTGCCCTCTTCACAACTGTCTTGGTGTGTTTGGACCATGATAGTTTGTTGGTGATGTGGACACCAAGGAGCTTGAAACTCTCAACATGCTCCACTACAGCCCCGTTGATGTTAATGGGGGCTTGTTCAGCACGCCTTTACCTGTCCACGATAATCTCCTTTGTCTTGCTCACATTGAGAGAGAAGTTGTTGTCCTGGCACCACACTGCCAGGTCTCTGATCTCCCTATGGGCTGTCTCATCGTTGTCGGTGACAGACCACTTGTGTCGTAAGCAAACTTAATGATGGCGTTGGAGTCGTGCTTGGCCACGCAGTTGTGGGTGAGGGGAGTAAAGGAGGGGACTAAGTGCACACCCGAGGGCCCCATTGTTGAGGATCAGCGTGGCAGATGTGTTGTTGCCTACCCTTACCACCTGGTGGAGGCCCGTCAGGAAGTCCAGCATCGACTTGCAGAGAGAGTTGTTTAGTCCCAGGGTCCTTAGCGTAGTGAAGAGCTTTGTGGACACTATGGTGTTCAGCGCTAAGCTGTAGTCTATGAACAGCATTCTCACATAGGTGTTCCTTTTGTCCAGGTGGGAAAGGGCAGTGTGGAGTGCGATTGAGATTGTGTCATGTGGAGGCAGTATGCAAATTAGAGTGGGTCTAGGGTTTCCGGGATGATGGTGTTAATGTGAGCCATGACCAACCTTTCAAAAGCACTTCATGGCTACCGACGTGAGTGCTACGGGGCGGAGGCCATTGAGGCAGGTTACCGTCGCTTTCTTGGGCACAGGGACCATTAGTGGTCTTCTTGAAACATGGGTATTACAGACTCGGTCAGGGACAGATTGAAAATGTCAGTGAAGACACGCCAGTTGGTCCGTGCATGCTCTGAGTACACGTACTGGTAATACATCTGGCCTCATGGCCTTGTGAATGTTGACCTGTTTAAAAAGGTCTTGCTCACAGCAGCTACAGAGCTCGTGGTCACACAGTTATCCGGAACAGCTGGTGATCTCATGCATGCTTCAGTGTTGCTTGCCTCGAAGCGAGCATAAAAAGAGGCATTTAGCTCGTCTGGTAGGCTCGCGCCACTCGGCAGCTCACAGCTGGGCTTCTCATTACAGTCCGTAATAGTTTGCAAGCACTGCCACACCCTACGAGCGTCAGAGCCAGTGTAGTAGGATTCAATCTTTGTCCTGTATTGATGCTTTGCCTGTTCAATGGTTCGTCTGAGGGCATAGTCCGGATTAGTGTCCCGCTCCTTGAAAGCGGCAGCTCTAGCCTTTACCTCGGTGCGGATGTGGCCTGTAATCCATGGCTTCTAGTTTGGATATGTACGTAAGATCACTGTGAGGACGATGTCGTCAATGCACTTATTGATGAAGCTGGTGACTGAGGTGGTATACTCCTCAATGCCATTGGATGAATCCCAGAACATATTCCAGTCTGTGCTAGCAAAACAGTCCTGAAAGCGTAGCATCCACGTCCATATAGAGAGAGAGTCACTGGTAATTCATGCTTTTGTTTTTGCTTGTATGCAGGAATCTGGAGGATAGAACTATGGTCAAATTTGCCAAATGGGGGGTGAGGGTGATCTTTGTACACATCTCTGTGTGTGGAGTAAAGGTGGTCTACAGTTTTCCCCCCTTCGGTTTGCACATTAAGTTTCCATGCATTAAAGTCCAGAGCCACTAGGAGCGCCGCTTCTGGATGAGCATTTTCTTGTATGCTTTATGGCCTTATACAGCTCGTTGAGTGCGGTCTTAATGCCAGCGTCAGGTTGTGGTAGTAAATAGACGGCTATGAATAATATAGATGAAAATTCTCAACTATCTACCAAGAGTTATCTGTTAATTGAATGATTAGAATATTCGGCCCTGAATCATACAATTGTATGGAATTGATTAGAATGTATAAAATCATAATCAGTAAATGTGTAGTCCTAGTCAGAATTAGGGTAAAACAATATGTCTTTATGGTATTTTAAACACAGACTGTCTGAGCTTGGTGCCGACCTGACTAGAGATTTGGGAGAGAACGGGGAGTACGTCTCAAGGACAAGGTCACTATCTCTGTCGGCTGGGTAGTGAGACAGTGTGTGCGTAGCAGAACATTGTGTGCGTATGGCTGTGTGTATGTGTGTGCGCGTATGGCTGCGTGTATGTGTGTTCGCGTATGGCTGCGTGTATGTGTGTGCGCGTATGGCTGCGCGTATGTGTGTGCGCGTATGGCTGCGCGCGTATGGCTGCGTGTGTGCGCGTATGGCTGCGTGTATGTGTGTGCGCGTATGGTTGCGTGTATGTGTGCGCGCGTATGGTTGCGTGTATGTGTGCGCGCG
The DNA here is from genome assembly GCF_045791955.1 of Oncorhynchus clarkii lewisi. Taxonomy (NCBI): domain Eukaryota; kingdom Metazoa; phylum Chordata; class Actinopteri; order Salmoniformes; family Salmonidae; genus Oncorhynchus; species Oncorhynchus clarkii. Next base: position 44,102,655 of record NC_092151.1, read on the forward strand.
TATGGTTGCGTGTATGTGTGCGCGCGTATGGTTGCGTGTATGTGTGCGCGCGTATGGCTGCATGTATGTGTGTGCGCGTATGGTTGCGTGTATGTGTGTGCGCGTATGGTTGCGTGTATGTGTGTGCGCGTATGGCTGCGTGTATGTGTGTGCGCGTATGGTTGCGTGTATGTGTGCGCGCGTATGGCTGCGTGTATGTGTGTGCGCGTATGGCTGCGTGTATGTGTGTGCGCGTATGGCTGCGTGTATGTGTGTGCGCGTATGGCTGCGTGTATGTGTGTGCCCGTATGGCTGCGTGTATGTGTGTGCGCGTATGGTTGCGTGTATGTGTGTGCGCGTATGGTTGCGTGTATGTGTGTGCGCGTATGGTTGCGTGTATGTGTGTGCGCGTATGGTTGCGTGTATGTGTGTGCGCGTATGTTTGCGTGTATGTGTGTGCGCGTATGGTTGCGTGTATGTGTGTGCGCGTATGGTTGCGTGTATGTGTGTGCGCGTATGGCTGCGCGCGTATGGCTGCGTGTATGTGTGTGCGCGTATGGTTGCGTGTATGTGTGTGCGCGTATGGCTGCGTGTATGTGTGTGCGCGTATGGTTGCGTGTATGTGTGTGCGCGTATGGTTGCGTGTATGTGTGGGCGTATGGTTGCGTGTATGTGTGCGCGTATGGCTGCGTGTATGTGTGTGCGCGTATGGTTGCGTGTATGTGTGTGCGCGTATGGTTGCGTGTATGTGTGTGCGCGTATGGCTGCGCGCGTATGGCTGCGTGTATGTGTGTGCGCGTATGGTTGCGTGTATGTGTGTGTGTATGTGTGTGCGCGTATGGTTGCGTGTATGTGTGTGCGCGTATGGTTGCGTGTATGTGTGTGCGCGTATGGTTGCGTGTATGTGTGTGCGCGTATGGTTGCGTGTATGTGTGTGTGCGTATGGTTGCGTGTATGTGTGTGCGCGTATGGTTGCGTGTATGTGTGTGCGCGTATGGTTGCGTGTATGTGTGTGCGCGTATGGCTGCGTGTATGTGTGTGCGCGTATGGCTGCGTGTATGTGTGTGCGCGTATGGCTGCGTGTATGTATGTGCGCGTATGGCTGCGGTATGTGTGTGCGCGTATGGCTGCGTGTATGTGTGCGCGCGTATGGCTGCGTGTATGTGTGCGCGCGTATGGCTGCGTGTATGTGTGCGCGCGTATGGCTGCGTGTATGTGTGTGCGCGTATGGCTGCGTGTATGTGTGTGCGCGCATGGCTGCGTGTATGTGTGTGCGCGTATGGCTGCGTGTATGTATGTGCGCGTATGGCTGCGGTATGTGTGCGCGCGTATGGCTGCGTGTATGTGTGCGCGCGTATGGCTGCGTGTATGTGTGCGCGCGTATGGCTGCGTGTATGTGTGCGCGCGTATGGCTGCGTGTATGTGTGCGCGCGTATGGCTGCGTGTATGTGTGTGCGCGTATGGCTGCGTGTATGTGTGTGCGCGTATGGCTGCGTGTATGTGTGTGCGCGTATGGCTGCGTGTATGTGTGTGCCCGTATGGCTGCGTGTATGTGTGTGCCCGTATGGTTGCGTGTATGTGTGTGCGCGTATGGTTGCGTGTATGTGTGTGCGCGTATGGTTGCGTGTATGTGTGTGCGCGTATGGTTGCGTGTATGTGTGTGCGCGTATGGTTGCGTGTATGTGTGGGCGTATGGTTGCGTGAATGTGTGTGCGTACGGTTGCGTGAATGTGTGGGCGTACGGTTGCGTGAATGTGTGTGCGTACGGTTGCGTGAATGTGTGTGCGTACGGTTGCGTGAATGTGTGGGCGTACGGTTGCGTGAATGTGTGGGCGTATGGCTGTGTGAATGTGTGGGCGTATGGCTGTGTGAATGTGTGGGCGTATGGCTGCGTGTATGTGTGTGCGCGTATGGCTGCGTGTATGTGTGTTCGCGTATGGCTGCGTGTATGTGTGTGCGCGTATGGCTGCGTGTATGTGTGTGCGCGTATGGCTGCGTGTATGTGTGTGCGCGTATGGCTGCGTGTATGTGTGTGCGCGTATGGCTGCGTGTATGTGTGTGCGCGTATGGCTGCGTGTATGTGTGTGCGCGTATGGTTGCGTGTATGTGTGTGCGCGTATGGTTGCGTGTATGTGTGTGCGCGTATGGTTGCGTGTATGTGTGTGCGCGTATGGTTGCGTGTATGTGTGTGCGCGTATGGTTGCGTGTATGTGTGGGCGTATGGTTGCGTGAATGTGTGTGCGTACGGTTGCGTGAATGTGTGGGCGTATGGTTGCGTGAATGTGTGGGCGTATGGTTGCGTGAATGTGTGTGCGTACGGTTGCGTGAATGTGTGTGCGTACGGTTGCGTGAATGTGTGGGCGTATGGTTGCGTGAATGTGTGGGCGTATGGCTGTGTGAATGTGTGGGCGTATGGCTGTGTGAATGTGTGGGCGTATGGCTGCGTGTATGTGTGTGCGCGTATGGCTGCGTGTATGTGTGTTCGCGTATGGCTGCGTGTATGTGTGTGCGCGTATGGCTGCGCGTATGTGTGTGCGCGTATGGCTGCGCGCGTATGGCTGCGTGTGTCCGCGTATGGCTGCGTGTATGTGTGTGCGCGTATGGTTGCGTGTATGTGTGTGCGCGTATGGTTGCGTGTATGTGTGCGCGCGTATGGTTGCGTGTATGTGTGTGCGCGTATGGTTGCGTGTATGTGTGTGCGCGTATGGCTGCGTGTATGTGTGTGCGCGTATGGTTGCGTGTATGTGTCTGCGCGTATGGCTGTGTGTATGTGTGTGCGCGTATGGTTGCGTGTATGTGTGTGCGCGTATGGTTGCGTGTATGTGTGTGCGCGTATGGTTGCGTGTATGTGTGTGCGCGTATGGCTGCGCGCGTATGGCTGCGTGTATGTGTGTGCGCGTATGGTTGCGTGTATGTGTGTGCGCGTATGGCTGCGTGTATGTGTGTGCGCGTATGGTTGCGTGTATGTGTGTGCGCGTATGGTTGCGTGTATGTGTGGGCGTATGGTTGCGTGTATGTGTGCGCGTATGGCTGCGTGTGCGCGTATGGTTGCGTGTATGTGTGTGCGCGTATGGTTGCGTGTATGTGTGTGCGCGTATGGTTGCGTGTATGTGTGTGCGCGTATGGCTGCGCGCGTATGGCTGCGTGTATGTGTGTGTGTATGTGTGTGCGCGTATGGTTGCGTGTATGTGTGTGCGCGTATGGTTGCGTGTATGTGTGTGCGCGTATGGTTGCGTGTATGTGTGTGCGCGTATGGTTGCGTGTATGTGTGTGCGCGTATGGTTGCGTGTATGTGTGTGCGCGTATGGCTGCGTGTATGTGTGTGCGCGTATGGCTGCGTGTATGTGTGTGCGCGTATGGCTGCGTGTATGTGTGTGCGCGTATGGCTGCGTGTATGTGTGTGCGTGTATGGCTGCGGTATGTGTGTGCGCGTATGGCTGCGTGTATGTGTGTGCGCGTATGGCTGCGTGTATGTGTGCGCGCGTATGGCTGCGTGTATGTGTGCGCGCGTATGGCTGCGTGTATGTGTGCGCGCGTATGGCTGCGTGTATGTGTGCGCGCGTATGGCTGCGTGTATGTGTGTGCGCGTATGGCTGCGTGTATGTGTGTGCGCGTATGGCTGCGGTATGTGTGTGCGCGTATGGCTGCGTGTATGTGTGTGCGCGTATGGCTGCGTGTATGTGTGCGCGCGTATGGCTGCGTGTATGTGTGCGCGCGTATGGCTGCGTGTATGTGTGCGCGCGTATGGCTGCGTGTATGTGTGCGCGCGTATGGCTGCGTGTATGTGTGTGCGCGTATGGCTGCGTGTATGTGTGTGCGCGTATGGCTGCGTGTATGTGTGTGCGCGTATGGCTGCGTGTATGTGTGTGCGCGTATGGCTGCGTGTATGTGTGTGCGCGTATGGTTGCGTGTATGTGTGTGCGCGTATGGTTGCGTGTATGTGTGTGCGCGTATGGTTGCGTGTATGTGTGTGCGCGTATGGTTGCGTGTATGTGTGTGCGCGTATGGTTGCGTGTATGTGTGTGCGCGTATGGTTGCGTGTATGTGTGTGCGCGTATGGTTGCGTGTATGTGTGGGCGCGTATGGTTGCGTGTATGTGTGGGCGTATGGTTGCGTGAATGTGTGTGCGTACGGTTGCGTGAATGTGTGGGCGTATGGTTGCGTGAATGTGTGTGCGTACGGTTGCGTGAATGTGTGTGCGTACGGTTGCGTGAATGTGTGGGCGTATGGTTGCGTGAATGTGTGGGCGTATGGCTGTGTGAATGTGTGGGTGTATGGTTGCGTGTATGGCTGCGTGTATGTGTGTGCGCGTATGGTTGCGTGTATGTGTGTGCGCGTATGGTTGCGTGTATGTGTGTGCGTACGGTTGCGTGTATGTGTGTGCGTACGGTTGCGTGTATGTGTGTGCGTATGGTTGCGTGAATGTGTGGGCGTATGGCTGTGTGAATGTGTGGGCGTATGGTTGTGTGAATGTGTGGGAGTGAGAAGTCAGTATAAAATGAATTGTTTTGTATTCTTGACTTTAGAACGTTCCCGTGAATAAACCTTTTTGACTATTTTAGCTGGGCCTCCGTCGGTTTCGACCAGGATCTTACAAATTCTGGTTTGCAGACTGAGTAATATAATTAAATTGGGTTATGTACCTGGAGAACATAATTCTCTATTATAAATAGTGTGGTCTACAGCTTATCATGAACTACTCTACCTCAGACGAGCAATACGTTGAGATTTCTTTAATATTAGACATTGCGCATCTGCTGTTATTGACAAATAAACACACAACTCCACCCCGTCTTACCAGACGTAGCTGCTCTGTCCTGACGCAACTTTATGTACAAAATATGTTAAACAACGCAGGGAATTATTATATATATATTTTTTTTAAATAGCACAGTTGGGTAGGAACCCGTAAAACGGCAGCCATCCCTTCCAGCGCCATTATCAATGTAGACCAATCAGTGTACTTCAACAACGTATTTAATACCAATGTTTGTACCTCATTTTTTACAGTTGCTTTTATAATTATGTTTTTTTTATTATGATTTTGTCTCTTTTCCCAGCCATAGGCAAGAGATGGGTTGGTGGGGTTGTGGGGGAGAGGGTAGATGGAAAATTGGGTGAGGGTGTAAGTGGGTGGGTAATAAAAATAAATCCAGTAGGATGAATTACTATTACGTCACTGTGCGGGAATAATTGTGAAAACATTGTTTGATTTTGGGGGTTTGTGTGTACGTGGAGCCGAAGAAATATGCTTTGTTCCTCAAAAAGATATCGGAATGTAATGTGCCGTGTGTGGCTCTTCAATGCAAGGCGCCTATCAATGAGGATTATCTCAAGGGGTGGTGCTGGAAGGGAATGCAGATGTCGACTGACCAGTATAGTGGATGGAGTGAAGAAGTTTACTCCATCCATACTATTGTTCTTTGATGAACAATCTCTCCCTTCACATATAAAGTTCGGCTTTATGAGATATTCTGTAAGAGCTTTCGTGCCAAATCCCATCAAGTATGATAAATTAAAAATATTTGGTCATGTGGCAAGTGTATGCAGATGGGAAGAGTATTGTATGCCAGAGGTGAAATGTGGTGATGAACATGCCTCCATTGAAGCCAGGGGCCTTCCCCAAACTGTTTCCACAAAGGAAGCACAGAATCGTCTAGATTCTAGAATGTCATTGTATGCTGTAGTGTTAAGATTTCCCTTCACTGGAACTAAGGGGCCTCGCCGAACTATGAAAAACAGCCGCAGACCATTATTCCTCCTCCACCAAACTTTACAGTTGGCACTATGCATTCGGGCAGGTAGCGTTCTCACCCCAGAGAACACGATTCCAATGCTCCAGAGTCCAATGGTGGCGAGCTTTACACCACTCCAGCCAACGTTTGGCATTGCGCATGGTGATCTTAAGCTTGTGTGCAGCTGCTCGGCCATGGAAACGTATTTCTTGAAGCGCCCGATGAACAGTTATTGTGCTGACGTTACTTCCAGAAGCAGTTTGGAACTTGGTAATAAGTGTTGCAACTGAAGACAGATGATTTTTACGCGCTGTGCAGATCAGCACTCGGCGGTCCCGTTCTGGGAGCTTGTGCGGCCTATCGCTTCACGGCCGAGCCATTGCTGCGCCTAGATATTTCCACTTCACAATAACAGCATTTACAGTTGACCAGGGCAGCCATTTAACGAACTGACTTGTTGGAAAGGTGGCATCCAATGACAGTGCCACGTTGAAAAGTCATTGAGCTCTTCAGTACGGGCCATTCTACTGCCAATATTTGTCTATGGAGATTGCATGGCCGTGTGCTCGATTATATACACCTGTCAGCAACGGGTTTGGCTGAAATAGCAGAATCCAATCATTTGAAGGGATGTCCACATACACTATATATACAAAAGTATTACATGTTAAAAAGGTGGATAATTTATTGCAATGGTCATAAACTGTACAGCACAAGTGGAGAAGGAATCTGAGAAAATGTGCATCATTGTGAGTGCGGCTGAAAGTTTTTGGACATTGTGATTTCAGAGCCGAGGCCTTCGAAGGAATCCTGCTGACAACTGTTCCACCCTCACAAGACCCTGAGCCTGTGTAGGGTTTGTGCATTTTGGATTGGAATGTGACTGAAGGAGTTGGATGGGTTTTGTTTGAAGAAATGGCCCACCGCCCCCTTTTCCCCGCAATGGATTAAAAATGTTTTTTTTTAATGACTACTCCGTACAGCAGGTGGCGGCAATACACCTTATAGGTTGTGGTCTGCCAATAAGACTCAAATAATACGAAAAAGACGCAAGCACAGTTAGAACAATGAGCCAGATCTTTCACTGGATGTGAAGCATCCGATTGGCATTACCGCTCATCACCAAATATGGTGACGAGAGGAAACCCAGTGGCGAGATGGATTTTGGCCGACATTCTGGAAATGTTCTCATCGACGAAACATCGGATCTCAATACAGTTCTCTGTTCACAAAACTAGAAACTATTATGAAAAGAGTGTACTAAGTTTTGTAGACTATTGCCTTTGCCAAAGTTTTTTTAAATAAATGGTGTTGTTTAGAAGGAGAGCAAGGGCGAATTGAGTTATTGCCCTCGCGCACTTCAGAGTAAGCATTGCCTAACAGAAATATGCAAATACAGGGTAGAAGGTGCCAATAGGATCTCGCTAGCTCATGCTTTTTATGATTCATGCTCCCATTGGAAACAACAGGCTGTGGTGGGGAGCAATGGCGGAAGCATTGTGTGATTCTGTGGGCGCGAGTAAAATTGGTGAGAATGAGTGTGGACGACAGTGAAGAGTGGAATAAAAAAGGCCTCAAGTTGGACAGGAGCAGAAGTTTGTTGGAGTTCGATTCACCAGCATATTTTTTTTGGGGGGTGACCCGTTTTGCGGTCTCAACGATGGCGAAGGACACATTGGGAAAAGTGGAATTGGTCAGAGTGACCAGGAGCGGTATGATGGTGATTTTGTGTGTGTCAAAAGAGCAAACGCTCTATCGACCTATGATGTGGAAAGCTAGGATTTTCTGAGTAGGGCACCGATTAAAAGGTGTCATCTCTGGTGTCTCGTTGGACAGAGGCTTCTTAATTTAGAACATGCCAGGGGTGGTAGACGCACGAACGCTTGACCCAAATGATACACCGGAAGAAGGTGGAAAGTCTATCGGCTTTACTGTCGTTTGACTCAAAGTAAAACTTAGGTATGTGAGATATGCGGTGAAACCGTGTATACAAAAACCACTGCAGCGTTACAATTGTAAAAAGGTTTGCAGAAGGAATGCATGTCATTGGTGAAGAAGAACGCATGGTGCTGCAATTGTGGTGGGAACCACATTCCCAAGTTCCTGGAGTGCCCAGTAAGGGTGAAGGAGGTCGCAGTATCTAGGATCAGGGCTTGCTCCAGCAGGTCTCCTTTGTGGATGCAGTACAATTAGCTGAAGGAGCGAGTGGAGATTAAATTGTAGTGGATGCCCAACAGCCTATAGTGAGATGGTGTTCATCAGAGATCCTGAAATACTAATAGTGAAGAAAGTGGACTGTTGCAAGTTTGCGCAATTGATAAATTGCACTGGACTAACTAATATATAAAAAAATATATAAAACTAGGTATCATTGTTAAGGTGGCAAAAATATTTTGGGATCTCCAGGACCTCAGGACTGAAACGGTGCAGGGAATATTGAATGAAGATGTTCCCCCCCTTTCAGGCTCCCGAGCCTGTGTAGGGATCTGAGTACATATTTGAGTCTGACTGAAGGAGTACATTTTGTTTCCTTTTAGAATACTCAGAGCATGTTTTATTTTCACCTATTTTTTCTGTTTTAAAGTTTCTCAGTTTTCAACCTATCCAGTAGGTGACGGCATGCACATCTAATACTTGTTTGCGAATCACCATAATACCAAGGAGGAAGATGACAGGCTGTGGTCTATCTTGGGTTAGTTAAAATATATATTTGACACAAGTGTGGTAACCAAGTTAATCAGTGTGTTTTCCTCACCTTTCTGGCCAGCAGGCTTTTCCTCCTCATGCCACAAGCCTCTAGCTGCAGTCTCCCTCTCAAAGCCAGTTCGATGAGCATACAACCTCGGAGACCAGAAGAAATGCAGTCATTCCAGAATGAAGTGTAGCCCTGTTGGAGAAAAAAAAAAGTCAAGCATTTGGTGAATGCTTCACATGATGACACGTCCTGGTTAAATTAAGCAAACATCCTACTGGTGACAGAAGTGACACGCACAAAGTGACACGTTTGAAAACCTTTCAGAACAAATGGGAACACGGAAATCTCGAACTTCGGAGAGTTCAAGACAACTGGGAACTCGGGAAAAACGAGCTTAGAATGGGGGAAAAAATAGTTTAACGGTCTTCCAACTCGGAAATTCGGGCATTTTTCTAGAGGTCCGACTTCCCAACCTGAAGATCACAGACGTTATGATTTTCTCGTTCCCGCCCCCAAGTTCCCAATTGTATTGAAAGCACTGTTTGTTTGTAACGTTGAATAGAGATCCTATGATATGACGGTAAAGCTAACTAGCTAACGTAGGAAAAGCGCATTAGCTTAGCTAGCTATGTTAGCACATAACGTAAGCTGGTTGGAACGTAAACAAACAGCTAGAGTTACTGTAGCTAGCTGACGATATAGCAACATGCTAACGACGATAACTAACACCATACCTCTCGATCTTTCAATCCCAATAGCAACACTTCTTCCATCAACGTCAGTCGAGTTTCTTTGGAGTCTCCTTTCTCATCCTCTTCCTCTTGACGTGGCTCGTAGTCCTCATCATCTGACCCCCTCTCCTTATCGGCAACTGCATTGCGAGAGGCCTCGGTCCTCCTCTGCACCAGGCCCGAACTTCGCTGTGTTAGGGAAGTCATACTCTGGATGCACGTCCCAACAACAGGTAAATACAAATTATTTGATATCTCCTGAAGGTTTTAGTGTTTCCGGTGCATAAATAAAACCCAGTTGATCGTAAAATTGGGTGAAAATTGAATTAATATTCGAATAACTACAACAGCAAACCTGCAACAGATTTCCACTTCAATACTTTCCACTTCCTGACCCAATATGGCGACACGTGATGAATGGAAACACGTGATGACGTCAGAAGAGGATGTGCCTCTCTCTCTCTCTCTCTCTCTCTCTCACACACACACACACACACAAGGCATAAACATGGTTGAGTAGGCATACTTAAATCCATAGATTATTGTAGGTTGTAATACATTATGTTGCTTGTACAGGCAGTAGGTCCTTGTTTTTCATGTTGTGATGCAAACTCCATTGTCTTCTGAGCTCTCAACATTCTGCAAAACATGTATTACTGATGCATTCACTCATGTCTTTTTCTCCTTTTAGTTCCATTCATGCAGTCTAATTGAGAAGCACCGTCTGATGAGAGAAGACTTGTCATAATCCCTCCACAGTAAACAAGATTAATTCAGCCGATTCTGTTGCAAAACGTTTCTTAAACAGAACGAAATGGGGAGGGACCTACCTGAATTTGACTTCCATTTGGTTCTGAAACGGTAAACGGGTTTCCGTAACGAATATTCACCCTTGCTATTTCTCCATGCGTGGCAGCTCTTATGATGCTTTCACCTCTGGCCTACATTGGCAACTTAAAGTAAGATTAAATTGACCCAAGCATGTAGATTAGATGACCGAAACCTTTTAGATGGGTTCACTTAGAAGGTTCTAACTGATGGGGGGGGGGGGAACTATGTTCTTCTTCTTCCCAAACCACTTCTTCTGTGACAAACCACTCTACTCAAAGACAAAGATCAGTGTCTTTGTTCATGTGTCTGTTTACCATATGAACAGCAGAGAGAAGAGTTCAAGCCAGATAGCTTTGATGATAACAGTCCTTTATTGTCTGAGTGTCTTTGGCTATGCCGGATTAAGTGATATGACATACTATTCTATAAAATAATTTCTCCGTAATTAATTTCACCTGCTTGAGCTAATCATGTAAATGTAATTAACTAGAGAGTCGGGCACCACTAAATAATATTTATAGAGCTGTTATCTTCTGAATAAACTCTTAAAGACCTAGTAATATTTTACATCAATAGCAGTCAATATTAATCGTCCTCTTTATTCAGTCTCATCTGAAAGTTGTAAATTCTTGGTTATCTGCACGAACCCTGGCTAACAAGTTGAATCAGCAATACAAAATTGGGTTTAATCATTTATTTACTAAATACCTAACTAATCACACAGAATTACACATACACATTATTAAATCATAACTTGATTACAAATTACGTCATAAAGGAAAACGTCCCTAGCGGGTGGAACAGATATGACAGCTTGTTACACATAGGAAAAGGGCTGGGTTTGAGTGAAAGAGCGGGAAGACTGAGGGACACAGGGAGAAGCTGTGCTATCGTAAATACATTATCTTATGCATTCTAAATTACCGCCCATTTGGAAAAGGAAAATGCAATAAATATTTACTCTGAGCTGCGCTTCGGTAGGTTGGTGGTAGATGGAAGGCCGTGTTGACCAACCGAGTCCTTTGAAGAATGTCGCTGGTTGTCAATTGGATACATTGCAATAATGTCGTTGGGTGATAGACGGGATACTCTGTCTGTTCCTTCCTAACCCTCGTTTGCATCTGCTGTTGCTAACTCAACGGCTGGAGGTATCACTTCTGTAGTGAATAAGAGTTCAAAGTTCATACCATTCGCAACCAAAGCTCACGCTGATGTTGGCTTCATTCTGTAGTTATTATCTGAACCATTCTGACATCGGACCGTCGTCCTACATCCTCAGAACAGGGGGTTATGTTGTCGTCAAGGGCTTATATAGGAAGGGAGAGGAGGGCGTGTTTGAAAAGTATTATAGCCCATGTCCCTTCACAGGGGCGGGCCACTGATTGAGCAGCCCTATCTTATGAAGACCCAAATCTCATATTTTAGAAGCTAAAATCACATTTCATCCCATCACAAATAATTTCATTTTCAAACATTTAAATTGAACAACAATTCCATGTGAATCCGATAGCTCTGATGTGTAGACTTTCCACTGTAGAGTTTGTCATCTTATCATTGATGAGAATGTCTCAGATGACAACCGAACTGACATCATATTCATTAAGTACCACCGCATATGTTCAATTGTTCGGATTACCAGAATATAGTTAATTTCCCCCCACCTACTGATGTTCCCAGAATCTCTATGTTAACCAAGGATTTTGCAAATGTAACCTCCATTGGGTAGAGAGAGGAAAAAGGGGGGAAGAGGTATTTATGACTGTCATAAACCTACCCCCCAGGCCAACGTCATGACACTCCCCATCGCTGCTTGCTGGTCTTGCAATTCTTATTCTTGTTGTTTCAACTCCTCTTAAGTGTATCCCGGCTCAAATGAATAGGGTAGTATGTCCCTATGTAAGAAAAAAACATCCAAAACATTTCTGTCCACCGTCAGGCTATAGTCTATACAAATCCAGGTTAAATGTGTCAACCTAAATGTCCTGCAATGGCTCTATTGAACAAGGACAACTATAGCTACTTGCTGCTAGGAAGCGTGATTGCGCATTCGGCAAAACACAAAGGCCACAATAATTGCTCCAAAACATGACTCCATAACTTTTTTGATCAGACAACAGGCTCAATCAACCAATGACATCAACCAATGTGTGTGTGTGTGTGGCCTGCAAATCTGGAACAGCATTGATCCCTGTTGGGGAACATGAGCGTTCATGTTTTTCTTCTTTGGGAAATAACAGGACGAAATACACACGCAGTCTGGCCGCTGTGAGTCATCTGTATGTAATACACAATTCATACCAGAAGATGGCAGACTAAAAGCAAGTAAAATATGATACCTTTTCAATGACTTGCTGTACTTTACTGATACTGGTAGCACTGTTGTTGTAGAAGCTGTTAGTAGTTGTAGTCACAGCATTTATATTTTCACCGGTTTCTCTTCTACTAGCCAGAAGAACGAACATGTGAAATTAAACTTTTGACATACCAATCTAAAAAGGACATGTATTTGATTTTCATTACAAAAAAAACAACCCTGGGAATTTCTCCCTTATAAATCCCATTTATTTCCCCTGTAAATAGAGATATGCTAGTCTTAGTCTTAATCACATCAGTTTGGGAACTTCAGGGAATCAACAAGTAGCAACATATATGACACATGGCCTCGAGTGGCACAGTGGTCTAGAGGCACTGCATCTTGAGGCATCACTACAGACACCCTGGTTCGAATTCAGGCTGTATCACAACCGGCTGTGATTGGGAGTCCCATAGGGCGGTGCACAATTGGCCCAGCGTCGTCCGGGTTTGGCCGGTGTAGGGCCGCCGATGTAAATAAGAATTTGTTCTTAACTGACTTGCCTAGTTAAATACAGGTAAAAACATTTATAATTGGCCCTTGATTCCCATTGTGAGCAGAAAAGCTGCCCTCTCATGCTCACAGTGAAATGAGATAGCTTCAGCACTCCTGTGAGAAAACAGTGGAGAATCTTCGGCCCAGTATTAAAATACACTCTCGATTCCCAGCATTCAGATTCAGAAAGAATTTCTGGAAATTAAAACTGTGTTTTAGGGACATGAGGATGACATGAGGATGATGACTATGATGACCCATATAGACGTTGGAACAGTGTTGAATTAACACACTGCTTGGTGTAAAGCCCTATTTCCCAGAGTGCCTTGCCTTTCGAGTGAATTGTAGAGTTACCACCCATGACTGTATTTGTTAGTGACAGAGATGGTTATTGCACTCATCTATTTTCAGTCCTAGGGACTTCACCAAGTGAAATCCTGAGCTAATATATCATCATTAAAAAGAGCAGGGTAGTGTGGCCGAGTGGTCTAAGGCGCTGGATTTAAAGGAGGGAGGTGGTCAAGAGGCCCAGGTCCAATGGGGGAGGCTTGCCTGACCTATACAGCGTTACATCTCACTCTTGCCACCTCCCCGGTCAACGACAAGACCCAGGTCCTCGCACGGTTCTGGCTGGGATCTTACCTCAGAACCCTGAGGCTGATCCCAATCGACCTGCGAGCCCCAGTCTCTTTCCTGCTCCTTATAACAACACTGCGCCCAGCTCCGGAAATGTTTAATACATTTTAAACTGGAAAAATAAGCAGTCACGGTTTTAACTAAACACCGCTCTCTTCTCTCTCTTGTGCAGGAGTGGGAACCAGTGTGAGCCCATAACGGTTTGGCGTAACGTGGTCCATCCTGCTCTCCTGAATCGGCACCGGGACTTGTCCTGGATGGTCGCGCACGAGATCCTCCCGGTCAGGGCCGTGATGCACTCCCGGGGCATGACGAGGATATCCGCGTGCCCCCGACCAGGCTGTGGCTAAGAAGAGTCAGTGAGGCACTTTCTCTGGGAGTGCAGAGCCGCCAGGGACCTGTGGAAGGAAGCAGGCCCCCTGATCTCCCCGCCCCAGCTTGTGCTGTATGGGGTTGGCCGAAGGCCTATCCCACCAAAGGCCTCACGTGTCTGAAGGAAGCACTGTGGTCCTCCCGCAACCTGCTGGTAGCGAAACGGTAGCGACCACCCCCCCCAGGCAGTGGCCATGGTAGCCACGGAAGACCTGGGGTGGTACAAGCGAAGGGTCCCACACAACACCCAAGGTCCCGGCGGCCACGGCCTGACATTACTGCGGCGCCTAGGGCGATGCACCTAGGGGAGGGATCTCCTCTGGGCCCCAAAGGACGGCACTGGAATTGATTTGGAAGAGCAAGAGGAGGCGAGTTTGATAAGAACTCACCCTCATCATGTGCAAAGGACCAAAGACAGCTTCTTAACAAAGTGACTTTTTTCACGTCTTCATGTCTTAAATTTTTTAAAACTTTTGTTAAATAATTTGTACACATTTTAAATGGCTTTTACAGAATTTATGTTTTTACAAAGAAAAGTACTTTTATTCATGGTTTGTTTCTATTGTTTTTAACATGTACTTTTTAACAAATTTAATTGTAATATTCACGTGCTGTGTTTTATGCTTTTATGCCGTTTTTAATGTGTATAAAATTATGTACAAAAATATATATGAGCTGTTTTTAAAGGAAATGGAAAAATAAAACTTTTCCAAAAGAAAGAAATCATCATTAAAATGTAATTGTTTAACACAATACAATATGCATTTCTTAAGGCAGCGGTATTCAACTCTTACCCTACGAGGGATGGAACCTGCTGGTATTCTGTTCTACCTAATTAATTGTACACACCTGGTGTCCCAGGAGAACAATTAAAAAATGCAGTGGAACTGGCTTCGAGGTCCAGAGTTGAGTTTGAAGGTCATAAGGCCTTATTTTGAGGGCCTACACTCTAAACATATCAATTCACTCTGTAAGTGTTGAATTAACACTCATTGGTCTAAAATAATCCCAGTGTTTCCATCATGCTCTATTGCTGGTTAATTTTAACAATCGTTTGTTGTAATATCTATGTTTTTGCATGTACATTGATTAATTAATCAATCTATGATTCTCAAATATAAATGACATACATTTTCTAAACTAATCCAATATGTTACTTGAATTTATTGCTCCCTTTACTGAAATGGTTGTTCAAGTTTAGATGCTTTAGGTAGTCTAATAATTTAATCTTTCCAAACCAGGCAGTCATTCTGAATCCACGTGATTAAAAATATATGTTAGATATCCCCACTCTGGCTGGATTTCACTTGGAATTAACATCACTTTGCAAGCCAGCTTAATGTCACAGGTTGTGTCAATAACCTGAAATGTTGGTTGTTTGGGTTACCCAAACATGGGTAAATGTAACCATCAATTGAGGTTGTATTCACTTTCATGCTGGGTTGACCAAGCAGCTGTTTAAAAAAAATGTAATCCATAGATCATTTTCAAGAGGCGTGGCTTATTAGAGGCATGGCTTTTATATAGTTACCTTTGGCCACCCGTGAGAAGAAATGTCAATCCTGTTAAATTTGTACGCTGCAATGTTACATTTCACTTGAATATTATTGCACATTACATATAAGATATTTACATATTGCAATAAAGTGGTTAGTATCACATTGGAATTTGCATAGGCTTTTAAGGAACACATACACTTCTGTAAATGGTCATTTTATTTGGCTATTCCAAAATGTATTATAGTGTCAAATGTTCTACAAGTTCAAATTTAAACCATCATTCATTAAAAATGCCAAGTAATAAACAATTCAAACACAAAGTAATCAATTCAAATTAGGCAAAGACAAATGGTCATCCAATAAAACAAAAGCAATTAATTATTTAAAAATGATCGGAAAGAAATGTCAGTCCATCCAGTCAGTCAATCAGTCAGTCAGTCCACAATGTGTCTTTGTGATGGGGGAGGGGAATGGGTGGGTTCTGGGCTGGCAGTTGCTAAATGAAATTGGCAGTTGTGGTAGTTCGGTGCTGTGTCCAGGGTTGGTACTGGCGTTGGGGCCGGGACTGGAAGTTGTGCTGGGACCGGGACTGGAGTCCAAGGGTTGTTGCTGAGTCTGGTGCTAGGGACAAAAAACAGGAACCGGAAACTGGGGCTGCTGCAGGTGCTTGGTCGGGATCTGGGTCTGTACAGGGGAGGAAGGACAACCTGAGGAGCAAGCAGACACACCTAGAAGCACAAGACCCGGAGGTCAGTGGTGGTACTCCCCTGTGGTATGCTCGCTCCAGCTATCGGTCTAGAGCTTTAGTCCTTCCTCCGCACCTTTTTTGGTGTGGTGATGAATGGTTCCTGGCCCTGGTGTGGTTCTGTGAGAGGCAGAAGTGTAGAGGGAGGAAGGGGGATAGGAATGGAGAGGGAGAAGGGGGATAGGGGTGGGTATGTCCATTGGCCCGGGCTGGTTGGTGTTGGGGCAGCAGCGATACGGCAACAAGGCTGGACGCTGGAAGCTGAAAGACAGTGGGAGCAAACAGGGCCCAGACTCACCTGGCCAAGGAGCACTCACAAATAGTTGGTATGTGTGTTCAGTGGGAGTGCCTCTGTAGGGGCAGCTCTCTATACGTACAATGAGCCATCTATAGATGGATTCCCTTGAGGGGAGGCAACCATGAAGAGCCGACTAGGGAAAATTCTTCTGTTTGGAGTGTATTGTCATGGTCATGATGATGGATTATTGGGGGGAGGTTGGTGTTGGCCATGTCATTACATATTTGGATGAGGGCATCTAGTGTGTTGTTTGTGTTAGGTGGTTCTTGGCTGTTCCTTGGTCTTGGCATGCCTTCCCACTGACTGCCTGGTGAAACCCTGTACTGTCTTGGTGATGGTATGGGGGATGCTGGGAGGGGTGAAGGTGGTTTGGAGGGTTCGAGAGGTCTGGACTGAGGCAGCCTGGTTTGATGCTGTGCAGGCTCAGGGGCCAGGAGGGATAAGGAGTGTGGATCTGGTTTGCTAAGGAGCAGGGTGGAAGAGTCAGGGGCAGTAGGGGTATGGTAGGAGGGTCAGGGGCCATTGGTGGTGGGAGTGAGGATTCAGGACAGTAGGGAGGGATAGGGAGGAGAAATCAGAGGGCATCTCAGTTTGGGTTCTGGGGTAGTCTTCTGGTCTGGTCTCTTGTTAGTCTTTTCTGTTTCGTAAATTTTGTCCAATTTGGGTCATCGTTGTCATCTAAGAACTGGAGTTGTGTGGTCAGGGGGTCTTCCAGTTGTATGACCTCTCTCTCAACCAGCTCCTCTTTGACCAGGGGTTTGGAGGGGGTGGAGGAGGCAAGGAAGGTATTTGTTGGGACTGTAACGGTGGAGGGGCCAGCAGGGGTGGGGGCTGTGTCTGGGGCGTCTAGTGTGGTGACAGGGATGAGGGCCGTTTTTGAGACATCTTGGGTGGTTGGTTTGGTGCTGCCTGTGGAAAGGGATGGGTCTTCGTTGTTGTTGTCTGATGGAGGGAGTTGGGGAATGGTGGGTTTGGGATTTGAGTTGATGACGTTGATGTTGGCACTTGCTCTGCCGGCATAGGACCTGGGGAAGGTTCTGATGAAATGGCCCCCTTTCCCTCACAGGTTGCAGGGGCATGTGGAGGTACAGTCTGAGGTAGGGTGGTTGTCTTTACAGATCTAGCAGATGGTGGCTGTGCAGGCTGCGGCCGGAAGGTCCAGTTGGCCGCAGTTCCTGCACAGTCTGGGCATGGAGCCTCTGTTTCCCAGCGTGATGGTGCTAGGGAACAGTAACAGTACCAGACATTTTCTTGCCCCAGTCCAGACGTTGTCTTCGTCCAGGACCCTCATAGCCACTGACTTGAGGTGGCGAAGCTGCTCAACCAAACTTGTATGTTGTAGTCCTGAATGCATTCGTTGTGAAACTGTACTGTAACTATCTTGGACTCTGGAGGGTATGCTCTGAGTTTGTTTAACAGGACTGTATCTTTGCACTTTCTGTAACTGGGGGTCTTGAAACTAGCTTCAAATGATTCCTGTGCCCCTGGGGGTTTCACCAGGCAGTTCAGGTCAGATGGCACAAAGCCCAGATCTCTCTGGAGAACTGCCCTGCTGAACTTCAGGCGGGTCATGGTTTCAGGTCTGACGGTTGTTGTTGCTGCTCCCCGGAGATTAGCGGCTCCGTCTTCAGCAGCTTTCTCATTGGGGATTAGTGCCAGCCTCACTGTGTTGTAAGCGGCACCTGTGGTGGCAGTTTTTTTTTCTTTAGGAAAAGTATTTTTTTTATTGCATTTCCTTTAAAAACAGCTCATATATATTTTTGTACAACATTTTATACACAATAAAGCGGCATTTGAATATTACATTTACATTTGTTAAAAAGTACATGTTGTTAAAAAACAATAGAAACAACCATGAATTAAAGTAGCCTCCTCATGCTATTTAAAATGTGTACGAATGACTTAACAAAAGTCCCCCAAAAAATAATTAAGACATGAAAACAAGTCACTTTGTTAAAAAGCTGTTGTCAGTCCTTTGTACAGGAACGGGGTGAGTCCTTATCAAACTCGCCTCCTCCTGCTCTTCCGAATCAATAACCATCCTGTCCTTCAGGTGCCAGAGGAGGTCCCTCCCCTAAGTGCATCGCCCTAGGCGCCGCAGCGCTGCCAGGCCGTGGCCGCCGGGACCTTGGGTCATCCAAACAACCCAGTATTTTTTAGTGTAAAAGAAGAACTAAAAATGGATGAATGCAACAGCCATGTCTCTGTCACTAACAAATTCAGTCATGGGTGGTAACTCTACATTTCACTTGAAAGGTAACACACTCTGGGAAATATGCAAATAAAGCTTTACACTAAGCAGAGTCTTAAATCAACACTTCAGTGTATATACGGGTCCACATTTTCAGTGTTCATTTAAACGTGAGGAATTTGCTGTGTGAGAAAGAGTTGGCTAAAACATTCAGATGTTTATTTTAACTAGGCAAGTCAGTTAAGAACAAATTCTTATTTACAATGACAGCCTACCCCAGCCAAACCCAGACAACACTGGGCCAATTGTGCACCGCCCTATGGGACTCCCAATCACAGCCAGATGTGATGGAGCCTGGATTTGAACCAGGGGCTGTAATGACACATCTTGCACTGAGATGCAGTGCCTTAGACTGCTGTGCCACTCGGGAGCAGAGATGTACCTCTCTGTTAATTAAAAAATCTCATTAGGAACCACTTCTACAATCCTATCATCACGCCTTAGTTTAGTTCCTAGACTGTTTCACCCACGTCTGCAGTCAGAGTCAAAGCTGAAGCAGAGCTCAGCTGTGTTGTACAGCGGGAAGGCCCAATGGCTGAGAGAAGCCTCAGAAGCTCTCAAGAAATTATCCCCAAAAGGTATTGAACTATGTCCAGTTTAGACAAAACTCCTCCTGTAGACAGTCTCAGCCAAGGAAATGCAGCTCGTCTCTCTGACCATGTAAGTAACATATTTGCACACTATCCAAGATGACAAGATACACAAGCAATGCTCTCTGGAGAGAATAAGAGTAGCTGTCTATGTCCCAAAGGGCAGGCTATTCCCTATATTTTGACCAAGGCCCATAGGGTTCTTTTCAAAAGAAGTGCACTATATAGGGAATAGGGTGACATTTGAGACAGACACCGAATCTGACTCCTAGCTTTATCTTCACACACAAAAAAAGCCAACTGTTGTAAACTGAAATTGTTGACAGTTTTCTATATTTGCAGCTGGTATTAATCAGAGGAGGCTGATGGGAGCAGCTGTAGGAGGACAGGCTCATTGTAATGGCTGGAATGAAATTAATGGAACTGTTTCAAACACATATACAATGAACCTGTCCTCCTATACAATGAACCTGTCCTCCTATACAATGAACCTGTCCTCCTATACAATGAACCTGTCCTCCTATACAATGAACCTGTCCTCCTATACAATGAACCTGTCCTCCTATACAATGAACCTGTCCTCCCATACAATGGACCTGCCCTCCTATACAATGAACCTGTCCTCCTATACAATGAACCTGTCCTCGTATACAATGAACCTGTCCTATACAATGAACCTGCCCTCCTATACAATGAACCTGTCCTCCTATTACCTTAACTTAATAGGAGGACAGCAGCGTAAAAGGATACATGGATATGACATTGGATAGTTTGTGACACAACATTTCCCCTTAAACTAATCCTAATGAATGACTTCCCTTCAAATATTTACAATATTTTCAGTTTGAGATCTCTTCCCCAAAACAAACTATCTCCGAAAATATATATGATCGTTTACAATCTATTTTTGAATGAGATAATAACAAGGTCATAGGTGTTCTTCTCCGAAACGATTGTTTGGCTTGAACGTATGACTCAATAAAAGCGAAGCACAATTTTTCACTGCACATTTTTGCTTGCTGAACCAGAGTTCCATAGCCTGACAAGAGCCTTAAATCACTCCCTGGGGTTTTAAGAGAGCCACACTCATATTTGAGCCATTTCCTGTCTCTTGAGTAGGCAAGAGGGGGTGACCTGGACCCCCAGACCCAACACCACGAGCCCAGGGCTCAGGGCACGCAGTGCACCCCTCTTTTAAGTCAACACCCCCACACTGAGAAACAGGGGAGTCATTTTCCAGAACAGAAGAGCAGAACCCAACTGCAGAAAGGAAATATCTGAATAGTTCACACAGATCACCGAGGTCACAGGATATGTCTTACATATAATTAATAGGTGTTAGAAAAAGGCCATCATCTTTAACAGTACATACATACAATACATTGCTCAATTTTAAAAGCCCAGTGAGGCGATGGTCTTATGGTCTGTGGAACTCTCCAATGACTTCTCAAATAGGTTTCTTGCTCCCTGTTACAGTAATAGAAATGTGGGCTATTCTCTAGTAAAGGTGCGAGGAAACAGCTGAGATCGGAGATGAGAGAATTTAGTGCTCAATCTATCCATATGCAGGAGTTAGTTTCTCTCCACACGATTCCGTTACTTGGCTGATCTTGCAGAACGTTGGTCTGCTGGTGTGAACTTGACACGCACAGTGAAACAGAAGCCTGATGGCTTTCTGCTGCCGTGGCTCAGTCGTGGTCCTATTATGTCAGAGTCGAGGACGCATTGTTGTTCTTTTGCTGAGTCCACGTTCCCGGATGGACTTACTGTAATAAGGCCCTGCCATCGCTTCACTACCGTGGCACTAAAAACGCTAGACAAAGGAGAAAACTCTGAGAATGAGAGAGAGTGGGAGGTGGGGGAGAGTAGATTGACTTGAATTGAGAGAATGAGAAAGATGTAGAGAGAGAGAGAGAGAGAGAGAGAGAGAGAGAGAGAGACAGAGAGAGAGAGAGAGAGAGAGAGAGAGAGAGAGAGAGAGAGGAGAAGAACGAGGAACAAAAGAAAGTGATGGCACGTTTCAACATCTGCTCTTTGCCTTGACAATGGTAGGAAGTGGTGTTCTGTTACTTCCCATCGGTAGAGTGTACTGTACCATAACAATGACATTATGGGGAATTGGGAGGGAGAGACAACAATAACACTGATGCAATCCCTACTCATGGCCATTCAGTAAGAGGAAGTCACGTTTGTTGGAATGTTATGTCATTGTGACTTTTCATATCGGTGTTAAGTGTTACATTCGTTAAGGCGATACTGATTGCCCAAAAATATGATTTCCGTCTTCTCCCATGCTTAGCTAGAGCATGATTTTCTCCAGGGTTGGGGTCAATTCCATTTCAAAAGCAAATTCCTTTATCTCATTTCCACATTTTTCACATTGAAAATCATTGAAGAGAATTGGAATTTCAATTTCAGTGTACTTCCTGAATTGAATGGAATTTTAAATGGAATTGACCCCAAACATGGTTTTCTCCATAGCGTTCAAGCCTTTAATGGTATGTAGTTCTTAAAAATTCTCAAGACTGGAACAAATTCTCAAGGCAAAAGAAAATGTATGCTACACCTTGGAATATCTCCAGAATATCGACTGTTTGTTCGGGTTTAATTCTCACTTGGGGAGGTCTTTTTGTTCCGCGTAAGTAGGCTACTGTGCGGCTTGCAGCTTGCTGCCAAACACTGAACAGTGAACTACATGATCCTCCCTTTCCTCCACCCCCTAGGGGGATCTGTTCAGGAAACACTTAACAATAGAACCCCACTGCCTCCAAACCCTTCTGAAGCCCCTCCCACTCCGCTTTGAAGAAACACAGTGAGGGAGAGAAACCTACATTACAGGCCCCTGACTGGCCAGCATCCAGTCACTTCATAGGAAGTCACGTGTTCTATTCTCCATTACCTAGGTTGCTTCCCGACTTTCTATCCTTCTCCCAGATTTTAGTGTAAGCATCGGCTGGAGGGAGGTGGGAGTTTCCATCAATGCTACATCCATGACAGTGAGTGTGCAAATGTGTCTCAAACACAGAGGGAGCGAAGGCTAGCACTCAGTCCCTTTATAAACTGCAATAGAGCATGCTGGGAATATGATAAGGATGCAGATCAGTTTGACCGGCTAGCTAGGTCATGCTGGACCAGTATAGACAAAAAAAGTTATTGAGGGGTTCGTTGACAGGAGTGAAGGCAATACAGCATGTGTATCAGGAAGGGTTCTTTACTGCTGTGATGGTTGTGAAGAATCATCCTGTTCTTTCTCTCTCCACCATGTTTTCCTTTTATCGATTAAATGCTACACTGTCAAAAAAGTTCCTGTAAATTTGCGAGACACTACAGGCTAGTGGTTGCAGTGAAAGTATGGTAAATTAAGGTGTTATCGCTGTAAAAGCATGCTGCTGAATGCTGGTTACTTGGAAATATGCCTCACTTGAGATTCTGAACTCACTTCTGAAATAACCGGAAATTCCTCTTATGCCAACATGTCTGTGGGCATGACAGAGATTGCGTAGTGACTATGCACCGATAATAAACAGTGAGTAGCAGCAGTGTACAAAACAAATGGAATGGGGGATCTGCAAACCACTCCCATTGTTGTCATTTTTCCCAGCATGCTCTATTGCAGTTAGATCTTTAGAATTGTTTGTTTCAGTAGCTGTGTTTTTGCATGTTCACTGATTGATGAATTCATCAATTCATTTATCTACACAAATATAAATTACGTAACATTTTCTACACTAATCCAATCTGTTGGTCGGATTTATTGCACCCATTACTGAAATAGTTGTTCCAGTTTAGAAGGTTTAGATAGTCTCGTTAATTTACATTTCAAACCCTGCCAGTCATTCTGAATGCAGATTGTGTTACTCCACTCTGGCTGGATTCCATTAGGATTTACATGTCACTTTTCAAGCCAGCATAATGTGACATGGTGCTGGTTTTGCTTATGCTGGTCACCAGTGTTAAAAATACAGTGCATGCTGGTCACTGGTGTTAAAAATACAGTGAATGCTGGTCACCGGTGTTAAAAATACAGTGCATGCTGGTCACCGGTGTTAAAAATACAGTGAATGCTGGTCACCGGTGTTAAAAATACAGTGAAGGCTGGTCACTAGCAAAAACACAATGAAGGCTGTTCTGCTAGCATAACCAGCTATAGACCATGCTAGTTGGCCAGCAGAACCAGCTACACCATGCTGGTCAGACTAACTTGACCAGCTAGACCATGCTGGTCAGATCAGCTTGACCAGCATCCAACCAGCATTGACAAGCATGGAACATCATAGACCATTATGGACTGGCTTGACATTTATGCTGGTCTATGCTGTTTCTTTCAGCAAGTTTGCTTCCTCATTCTCCTCAGTTCTGCCGAAGTATAACTGATTCCCTGTCATGAATTTACAGTAAACACCATTGGATTGGTGTAATTATTGGCTGGAGTTTCCACCACTGGGAAATCATGAGAGGGAGCACACTTCAGGAGAAGGCTAGAAAATCTGGAACGCACCCTAATTCACAAAACAGAGGAGTCAATGTCAGTCCTTTTTTAGTTTTGAGTCTCTCCCAGACAAAGTCGTTAGGATATATCAGTTATCCTGTTTAAGCTTTTGCGCAGAATCCACTGTGCTGTTTTAGGTGCAATGTTTATAGTCATGTTGCAGCAGTGTGTAGGAGGGAGATTCCAAGTTGTGGGTAAGTGTGCAGGAGGACATGAGACAGAGGATTGTGTCGTTTCGGTGGATGTGTATCAACTGTAGGGGTGCTCATGTTGTTGGGGAACGGAAGTATCGTGTGCGAGAGAGGCAGGTTGATGTGGCCAGAGTCAGAGTAGTGCAGAAGGTGTCGTATGCTGAGTCCAGTGAAGAAAGTGGAGGAGGATGGGTCAAGGGTGAGGGTTCCTGAGAGGATCCAAGTGAGTAGTAGATTTGAGTCATCACAGAGCGATAGGACAACGAGTGAGTTATGCTTCAGTAAGGTTGGCTTCTTAGCATTCATGGCAATGGTGATCAACTGTACAGCAGAAATGGAACGTAAATAGATGTTGTGGTGGCAGCTGCAGACAAGTATTTGGGTATAAGAGATTGGACGTCAGAAGAGTTACAGGGTGTGTTGAGGGGTGGTGTCTCATCCTCTCAGGCCATTGGCATGGTGCAGGAGCAGATAGGGTCCAAGTAGTGGAATGCGGTAGTGGATTTTAATGAGTGTATGTGTGGCAGCTGCAGAGAAGCACCTGGGTGTACAAGATTTTACTGCAGAAGAGTTAATGGGGTGGTCACTTATTTTTTATTTTTTTATGAAATAGTGGTATATAGGTTTAGGGTTAGTTGGTGGTGCAATTTTTCCCTTTCAGGAAGAGGAATAATGAAGAGGATTTACTGCAGGTTAGCTGTGACTGGCCTCACACTTTAGTACAGTAGGTGGCGCTGTATACACCTTTGAGTTGGATGCGATCCGCCCACCCAATCCCACAGGAGATGAAGATAAAGAACCTAACTTACACTCAACCTAGACCTGCTTGCTAAACCAAAAAGACAGTGAATGAAAACCAGTGGAGAGAGAAAAAAACTGTGAAAACCTTTTATCCACGGCGAACCTGCCCTCCAGCCTATAGGCTGTCTGTCAAGCGTCAAAGGCTAACTTGTGTTTCAATCTGAAATGAAAGTGTTTGAGGGTTTGAATTCATCTCAGTGTGAGCACCACAAGAGAGCATAGCAGGCCGATTACAGGCCATTTAGCATGGGTCAACTCAGCCTCTACAACATGGGTCAACTCCCCATCACCGGAGAGCAACATTGCAGACACTTGAGGAGATTTGACTCCCCTGAAGTGTCTCAATTGTAATGTCACATAGCCCTGGGTAGATTGAACTCACCATGGCCAAAGGAAATCTGTCAAACTAGAAGTAACTAAACGATGAAAGTACAGTTCAGACTGCCATACTGGTCCCGCATGAGAGATGTTGTTGGACAATCAAACGTGTCACAAAATGAAAGCAAGCAGCATCACTGGTCCTTTAGTTGTTGTTGATGCTGTCGGCTTTGTTGTTATCGCTGTGCTTAACAAAGGGCCGCCCCATGTCCACATGAATAATTGAAATGCCTCGCCGAAGGGGGTGTAGATCCTAGAAGCCTGACATTTGTTGGAATTGACCTTGCAAGTCTGATCCCCGGACCACTTCGCTGCAGCACTCTGGCATGCCATATGTCACACTTGGGACTTCTCCTGTTCAGAACTGCAGAGGGGCAGAATCCGATATCCTCCAATCACACTGAGCGACGGAAATGTGCGGAATGGGATGTCACATGTGGTCGACTGGGAGTCGTAAAAAGAAAAGAGAAACTCTGAGTTCCTCAGACGATATTCTCACAGGACCACTGCTGGCATGCTGTAACCTGGGAAAAGCCCTGCGGTGTAGCTTGGCATTTATTACAATTGTGATGGTTCACGCCACTTACTGAGGGAACAACAAATTATTGCAGGAGCTGATTATTATTTTTTTATTTTTTATTTACTGGCACCGGTAGAAGTAGCTTTCATAAAAACATACAGTTCACTTTTGACTCAGCTTTTCAGATCTAAGTTCACCATGTAGTGCATTGAATTACATAATGGCTTCTAACTTTTGAACTCTCCCTTCACAACAATACAGTTTTTGCCCCATCAAATATGTCAACGGTAAACGGATCACAGAGAAAATATGTTTCACAACACCAAAAGTAACTGGACCATGGGAGAGAGGTTATGACCTTGCTGTAACCTCCAGCTTTGAGCCATTGTTGACAGAGCCAAAAGGCCAGGGCACCCTGATGGCCTAGGCATGGCCATTAGCACAGAGGGGAAGATAGGGCATCCAGGGGCCTCAGGAAGGTACATGGGGGAACCAGAGTTACATGGCCCTAAGTGGCCAGGATAAGGTTGTGTCTCATCAAACCCAGAAAAGATTCAAGTTTCAAAGTTTATTTGCCACGTGCACAGGATACAACAGGTGTAAAACAGCTCTTTCCCAACAATGCAGTGACAATAATAATAATAGGAAATAGAATTAAAAAATAACAATAATAATAGAAAAAAACTCTGGAAGTACGATATAGGTTAAAGAAACATGAACATTTTTTAGTATATACAGGTCAGTGCCAGTACCTTATTCAATGTGCAGTGGTACTGGAGTGGTTGATGTACACTCTTAGGAAAAAGGGTTCCAAAAGGGTTATTCGGCTGTCCTCATAGGAGAACCCTTTTTAGTTCCAGGTAAAAAAAAGGATTCTACCTGAAACCAAAATGTTTTTACCTTGAACCAAAAAGGGTTATTCAAAGGGTCCTCCTACGGGGACAGCCAAATAACTCTTTTAGGTTCTAGATAGCACCTTGTGTAGGCTTATACATAAGCATGTAGGGTGGAGCCTTTGGCAATGTTTTGGAGCCTTCTCTGACACCGCCTGACATGTATGTGCTGGATGGCTTGGATGTTGCCCCCCGGGATGTGCTGGGCAGTCCGCACCTCCCTCTGTAGGGCCTTCCGGTAAAGGGCGGTGGAGTTCTCATACCAGACAGTGATACAACTAGTCAAGATGCTCTCGATGGTGCAGCAGTTCGTGAGGTACTGAGGGTACTTATCAAAACTTTTCAGCCTCCTGAGGGAGAAGAGTCTCTGCTGTGTCTTCTTCAGGAATGTGCTGGTGTGAGAGGACCATGTTAAGCCCTCTGTGATGTGGATACTGAGGAACCTGAAGCTATTGACCCTCTCCACTGCGGCCCCGTTGATGTGGATGGAGGTGTGCACCCCCGTTTCCTGTAGTCCAAGATCAGCTCCTTGGGCTTACTGATGGTGAGGGAGAGGTTGTTGTTCTAGCACCACACTGCCAGGTCTCTGACCTCCTCCCTGTGGGCTGTCTTGTCGCCGTTTGTGATCAGGCCTACCACCGTAGTGTCACCAGCAAACTTGATGATGCAGTTGGAGTCGTGCATGGCAACACAGTCATGTGTAAACAGGGAGTACAGGAGGGGGCTAAGCACACAACCCAGGAGGGGTCCCTTGTTGAGGGTCAGCGTGGCGGAGGTGTGGTTGCCTACTCTCACCACCTGGGGTCAGCCCTTCAAGATTCAGTTGCAGAGGGAGACGTTCAGTCCCAGGGTCCCGAGCTTGGTGACGAGCTTGGAGGGCACTCTGGTCTTGAACACTGAGCTGTAGTCGATTATCAGTATTCTCCCATACTGTAGGTATTGCTTGTCTCGTAGAGTGATGTTGGCGATTCATTCCCTAAAAGATGTTTCCTGTTTATTTTTGTTTGAAAAGTGCGTTTCAAACAAACTGTCTAAATACCGTTCCTAAAAGGACAAAGGGAGAAGTAGAAAGGTGAAAACAAATCTGATCTGGAAATAGTCTCAAAGGACATTCAGTAGGAATCTCTCTGCTTTATTTCATACTGAGTTGTCAGAACGTAGTTTGAAGTCTTTACCATCCATGTCCCCTGGTGTAGTAAAAAGTTCAGTGACTCAACATCCACCTTGAGCTGAACAGGGTTTCGCTAGCTGTGCTATTTGCCTGTAACAGGGAGTGGATGGAGGGTTTTCAACAACGGTCAGAGAGAGAGACATGAAAGCAGTAAATCATTTTTTTTTAAATGAATGAATAGACTCTGAGAAAGCAGACTTCTTACTGTCTTTTCTTCTTCCTTCTCATGACTAATTAGATCATTTTATTCAGAGAAGGGAACTTCCTCTTCTCTATCTATCTTCCGTCTTTAGTTATTCACATTAACTATGAGTTTATTGTTTTATGAGTGAGCTTCTGATTGACTTCTTCCGTAACAGGCTAGTATAATCAGCTATTAACTCACCACCAAATGGCAGCTTAAAAGCTTTTCTTTGAAAATCAGATCATTGGTTTCTAACAGTCTAACATGGGAATGGATGGGAACATTTGTCATTTGGGGGGTGAATATGTCAAGAGAACATTGTAAACATATAACCATAAATAGCTCCAAAACAATAATCAAAAAGGAGCATTGGAGCAAGTCTGTAAGTCAAAGTAGTTTAGAAAAAGATACCACCATCAATTATGAAGAAAATGATTTCATATAGTTTACATTCCAATTGTATCACTTAGATAATACAGCTAAGGTGTGTGTATTTGGTATTCTATCCAAATATCCATGAGATTTGGTTCTGGGTTCCAAAATGAATATTTTGAGAATATGAAAACACCACCGAGTTTAGTGTTAAGTGGTGAGTTCAATGGTGAGCAACAACGGCTCAGCCGCGAAGTGGTAAGCCACACAAGATCACAGAATGGGACCGCCGAGAGACGAAGCACGTAGAACGTAAAAAACAGTCTGTCCTCGGTTGCAACACTCACTACTGAGTTCCAAACTGGCAGTGGAATAACTACACTGGTTGTCGGAAGCTTCATGAAATGGGTTTCCATGGCCAAGCAGGCGCACACTACCTAAGATCACCATGTGCAATGCCAAGTGTCGGCTGGATGGCGTAACCTCAACTAACCTGTACCCCGGCACATTGACTCGGTACTGGTACCCCCTTTTTTTCATGGTTCGGGCTAGGCCCCTTAGTTCCAGTGAAGGGAAATCTTAACGCTACAGCATACAATTACATTCTAGACAATTCTGTGCTACCAACTTTGGGGAAGGCCCTTTCCTGTTTTAGTATGACAATGCCCCTGTGCATAAAGCGAGGTCCATACAGAAATGGTTTATCGAGATCGGTGTGCAACAACTTGACTGGCCTGCTCTTTGCACCTTTGGGATGAATTGGAACGCCGACTGCGAGCCAGGCCCTAATCGGCCAACACCAATGCCCGACCTCACTAACGCTCTTGCGGCTGAAATGGAAGCAATTCCCCGCAACAGTGGTCCAAAATTCTTTGAGGAAAACCTGAAGAGTGGAGGTTGTCATAGCAGCAAAGGCAGGACCAACTCTATATTATCGCCCGTGACTTTTGGATTGAGATATTTGACGAGCAGGTGTCCACATACTTTTGGTCATGTAGTGTATATAATGTACAGGATATACTTATTCCAGATTCTTATGTATTTGACAGATTCCTTGTATGTAACCGAGTCCTAGTTGTTCAGAGATATTAAGCATATTGTTTCTGTGGCTTTTGGCTAATTCGATTACCAATATTGTTATGTCACACAATCCAAAATAATTCAATTCATTTCAAAGGATTTGCTCAGGATATGCATCGTCGATAAGCCGCCTGTAGCATGTACACCTCCTATACCACGATCTACATTCTCCATTCTGCCATCAACAGGCAGTGACAGTGGGAAGGGAAGGGGACAACATGAACACTAATCAGTGTCTTTCTTAAAATGTAGTCATGGAAGATATCTGGCGGGCTGAAGACACAGGAAATACTTTTGTCTGTGTGTGTGTGTGTGTGTGTGTGTGTGTGTGTGTGTGTGTGTGTGTGTGTGTGTGTGTGCGTGCGTGCGTGCGTGTGTGTTGTGCAAGCACATGTGCTTGTACGTGTATGCATGTGTGTGTTTTGTGTGTGTGTGTGTGTATGCTTGAGTGCATGTGTTTGAGTCACAGAATCCATGAACAGTAAATAGCAGTCATCTGTAACGTGTTAACTAACAGATGCAGTGAACCCCCAGCGAATGACATCCTGTGTGTACGAAACATCCAGAAATATTTATTACACGGTACTGAAATGGACACATAGTGTTCATGCCACTGAGTGATTGTAGAAACAGAGACGGGTAGCTATCTGCTAAGGCATTACCTCCCAAATGGAAAATGACGGGTCAAGGTAAATAGGAACACATCTCATGTAACCAGTATCCAAACACAGTCTCAATCTGTCTCAATTTGAAATGGAAAACTTCAGGAAAAAGAGGGCTAACAAGAAGAATGTCAACAATGGTGATGGGTCAGTGGTGAGTTGAAGGTTGCCACTTCTACTGTTTCTGTGGCTGCATGTTCTTTTACTTATGAGATTTTAACAACAGGAGGTAATCACAATCTCGCCTGGAATCCAAACTGATATACTCCAAAACAGAACATATCAGTTTGGGTTCCAGGCTAATCCCAAACCCCTCATCACTTTATGGATGTTGTTCCCTGTCTATCATGTAAAATATGTGCACGCATGACTGTAAATTGCTTTGGACAAAAGCGTCTGCTAAATGGCATATATTATTATATTATTTTAAAAAACTCTCTTCTCCAGAACAGGTGTAGTGAATTAACTGTCAGTAGGGTTGTGAAAGTCAACCATACTGTGTACATGCTAGTCATAACTCCATAAGGCAGGAGCACGCCCCAACACCTGAAAGCTAATGTTATCCTGTAATTGCAGCTCAGAAAGTACAGAAATGGGGGCCTCCCGGGTGGCGCAGTGGTTAAGGGCGCTGTACTGCAGCGCCAGCTGTGCCATCAGAGTCCTGGGTTCGCGCCCAGGCTCTGTCGTAACCGGCCGCGACCGGGAGGTCCGTGGGGCGACGCACAATTGGCCTAGCGTCGCCCGGGTTAGGGAGGGCTTGGTCGGTAGGGGTGTCCTTGTCTCATCGCGCACCAGCGACTCCTGTGGCGGGCTGGGCGCAGTGTACGCTAGCCAAGGTGGCCAGGTGCACTGTGTTTCCTCCGGCGCATTGGTGCGGCTGGCTTCCGGGTTGGATGTGCGCTGTGTTAAAGAAGCAGCGGCTTGGTTGGTTGTGTATCGGAGGACGCATGACTTTCAACCTTCGTCTCTCCCGAGCCCGTACGGGAGTTGTAGCGATGAGACAAGATAGTAGCTACTACAACAATTGGATACTACGAAATTGGGGAGAAAAAGGGGTAAAATTCAAAAAAAGTAGTACAGAAATGGTTATTCGTCCAGATTGTGGTAAATGTGATGTTCTTTAGACAACAATTTCCTCAAAACCAAAGCAAAGCATGACTGAAGGATGATTATAGCTGGCAAAATATTTTGAGTGACATGGTTCCATCATTGCTTTTCTTACTGTCAATTCGTTTTCTTTGACATTATCATTTTAGTAATGCTGTATATTTAAACATGACATTTCAGGGAAAGTTTATAGAAAGGTTGAAATCACCTGCTATTTTTCTCATCACTTTACAAATGTCTTTTGAATTATATATTGGCTATAGATATCACTAATGGTGGTGATTTGGATTGGTGGTGATTCCCCATTCCAAAGTAACTACTCGTATATACAGAGTCAGACCTCGCTGTCATTGTTTTTTTTTGCAGGATAAGATTTGCCCATGGGTTGGCTTGGCAAGCCAACTCCCACAAACTTGTTCTCCCTGCCTGGTCCACTCCACGCAGTAGCCTACGCAGCAGCAGAGGATATGGAGCGGTGATGTGCCACTGAACAGAAGAATAACGGAATAAGTTTAAACGGAATAAGTTTAAGTTTAGTGGCACTTACAGGGTTCCTCTTGTACTTCAAACGCAGATGCTAGAATACAGGAAATGCCAGGCGAATTCTCAGAGTAGTTCAGTCACCCCTCACGCCTCTAGAGAGATCTGTCTTTAGTTGAATATTGCGCGTCAGACGGGAAGGGTCGAAGAATACCGCTCCTGCCGCCCTGGAGACCGATGATACCAAGATGCTCGGGCGAATGCAGTATATTAAATTAACGACAGCACTCGGTAAGTGAGCTTTACTCGAATACGCATGTTATTACAAGCGAACAGTCCATCGTGCCGTGCGCGCATGGTTTACCTTACTGGGTCTAGGTTATATTATGCGCATCCGACGGGCACAAATCATCAGGGGTGTTCTATATTATTTATGAGTAATCGTGACCCATTAAAGCATCCATTAGGTGTAAGTGACTTTTGGATTGGATTGACCCCTTTTTAACCTGAAGGTTAAGCAAGTTCATCACGTGCACTGCCATGGTTTATTAGAATAGACCTCAGAATCTAACGGTTTTGAAATTGTCCTTTTCGGCCGGTATAAATGTTTCTCTGGTGAATGGGATAGTGGGACCCACCCATATGTACCCACCCATATGCTATTCCTTCCCATGTCTAACTTTGGAAATCCACTGCAATTAGACCCTAATTCTTTCAGCTCTGGTTGGGACATTTTAAGAGAGAACAACGCCACCTGTAAATCTGGACACAGAAGTTAAGTCATCATGAGTGATGATTAGATCAGATCAAGTCAAATCAAATTGTATTTGTCACATGCGCCGAATACATCTGGTGTAGACCTTACAGCGAAATGCTTCCATTACAAGCCATTAACCAACAATGCAGTTTTAAGAAAAAATAGCCACAAAAAATCTGAAATAAAAGTAATAAAATATTAAAGAGCAGCAGTAAAGTGAAGGGGCACCGGTTAGTCTAGGTAATTGAGGTAATATGTTGTCGTGTCTTTGGCTATGCCGGATTAAGTGATATGACATGCAATGCAATAAAATAATTTCTCCGTAATTAATATTACCTGATTGAGCTAATCATGTAAATGTATTTAACTAGAGAGTCGGGGCACCACAAAATAATATTTATGGAGCTGTCATCTTCCGAATAAACTCTTAAAGACCTAGCAATATTTTACATCAATAGCAGTCAATATTAATCGTCACCTTAATTCAGTCTCATCTGAAAGTTGTAAATTCTTGGTTATCTGCACGAACCCTGGCTAACAAGTTGAATCAGCAATACAAAATTGGGTTTAATTATTTATTTACTAAATACCTAACTAATCACACAGAATTACACATACACATAATTAAATCATAACTTGATTACGTCCTAAAGGAAAACGTCCCTTTTGGGCGGAACAGATATGACAGCTTGTTACACAAAATAAAAGGGGCTGGGTTTGAGTGAAAGAGCGGGAAGACTGAGGAACAAGGGCGAAGCTGTGCTATCATAAATACAGTATCTTATGCATTCTAAATTACCGCCCATTTGGAAAAGGAAAATGCAATAAATATTTACTCTGAGCTGCGCTTCAGTAGGTTGGTGGTAGATGGAAGGCCGTGTTGCCAAACCGAGTCCTTTGTCCTTTGAAGAATGTCTCTGGTGGTCAATTGGATACGTTGTAGTAACATCATTGTGTGATTGATGGGATACTCTGTTCCTTTCTAACCTACGTTTGCAGCTGCTGTTGCTAACTCAACGGCTAGGAGGTATCACTTCTGTAGTGAATAAGAGTTGAAAGTTCATACCATTCGCAACCAAAGCTCACGCTGATGTTGGCTTCGTTCTGTAGTTATTATCTGAACCATTCTGACATCGGACCATCGACCTCACAACAGGAGGTTACATTGTCGTCAAGGCTTTATATTGGAAAGGAGAGGAGGGCGTGTTTGAAAAGTTTTATAGCCCATGTCCCTTCACAGGGGCGGGCCACTGATTGAGCAGCCCTATCTTATGAAAACCCAAATCTCACATTTTAGAAGCTAAAATCACATTTCATCCCATCATGAATAATTTCATTTTCAAACATTTAATTGGAACAACAATTCCATGTGAATCTGATAACTCTATGTGTAGACTTTCCACTGTAGAGTTTATGTCCTCTTATCATTGATGAGAATGTCTCAGATGACAACCGAACTGACATCATATTCATTAAGTACCACCGCATATGTTCAATTGTTCGGATTACCAGAATATAGTTCACCCCCCCCCCCTTCTGATGTTCCCAGAATCTCTATGTTAACCAAGGGTTTTGCAAATGTAACATCAGTAGGGTAAAGAGAGGAAAATGGGGGGAAGAGGTATTTATGACGGTCATAAACCTACCCCCAGGCCAACGTCATGACAATGTACATGTAGGTAGAGTTATTAAATTGACTATGCATACATAATAAACAGAGAGTAGTAGCAGCGTAAAAAAGGGGTGGGGGCAATGCAGATAGTCTGGGTCGCCATTTGAATAGATGTTCAGGAGTCTTATGGCTTGGGGGTAGAAGCTGTTTAGAAGCCTCTTGGACCTAGACATGGCGCTAAGGTACCGCTTGCTGTGTGGTAGCAGAGAGAACAGTCTATGACTCGGGTGGCTGGAGTCTTTGACAATTTTTAGGGCCTTCCTCTGACACTGCCTGGTATAGAGGTCCTGGGTGGCAGGAAGCTTGGACCCAGTGATGCACTGGGCCAAACGCAATACCCTCTGTAGTGCCTTGCGGTCGGAGGCCAAGCAGCTGCCATACTAGGCAGTGATGCAACCATGCTCCTATGGTGAAGCTGTATAACCTTTTGAGGATCTAAGGACCCATGCCAAATCTTTTCAGTCTCCTGGGGGGGGGATACGTTTTGTCGTGCCCTCTTCACAACTGTCTTGGTGTGACAGTTTGTTGGTGATGTGGGCACCAAGGAACTTGAAGCTCTCAACCTGCTCCACTACAGCCCCATCGATGAGAATGGAGGCGTGCTCGGTTCTCCTTTTCCTGTAGTCCACAATCATCTCCTTTGTCTTGATCACATTGAGGGAGAGGTTGTTGTCCTGGTACCACACGACCAGGTCTCTGACTTCCTCCCTATAGGCTGTCTCATTGTTGTCAGTGATCAGGTCTACCACTGTTGTGTCATCGGCAAACTTAATGATGGTGTTGGAGTCGTGCCTGGCCATGCAGTCATGAGTGAACAGAGAGTACAGAAGGGGACTGAGCACACACCCCTGAGGGGCCCATGTGTTGAGGATCCACCTGGCGGATGTGTCGTTACCTCCCTTTACCACCCGAGGACTGCCCGTCAGGAAGTCCAGTATCCAGTTGCACAGGGAGGTGTTTAGTCCCAGGGTCCTTAGCTTAGTGATGAGCTTTGCGGGAACTATGGTGTTGAACGCTGAGCTGTAGTCAATGAATAGCATTCTCACATGTGTGTTCCCTTTGTCCAGGTGTGAAAGGCCAGTGTGGAGTGCAACAGAGATTGCATCATCTGTGGATCTGTTGGGCCGGTATGCAAATTGGAGTGTGTCTTGGGTTTCTGGGATAATGGTGTTGATGTGAGCTATGACCAGCCTTTCAAAGCACTTCATGGCAACAGACGTGAGTGCTACGGGTTGGTAGTCATTTTGGCAGGTTACCTTAGTGTTCTTTTGGCACAGGGGACTATGGTGGTTTGCTTGAAACATGTTGGTATTACAGACTCAGACAGGGCGAGGTTGAAAATGTCACTGAAGACACTTGCCAGTTGGTCAGAGGATGCTCGGAGTACACGTCCTGGTAATCTGTCTGGCCCTGAGTTCTTCTGAATGTTGACCTGTTTGAAGGTCTTACTCACATCGGCTACGTAGAGCGTAATCACACAGTCGTCCGGAACAGCTGATGCTCTCATGCATGTTTCAGTGTTACTTGCCTCGAAGCAAGCATATAAGTAATTTAGTTCATCTGGTAGGCTTGTGTCAATGGGCAGCTCGCGGCTGTGTTTCCCTTTGTAGTCTGTAATAGTTTGCAAGCCCTGCCACAGTTCACGAGCGGGTACAGCTGCCACTCCTTGAAAGCGGCAGCTGTACCCTTTAGCTCAGTGCAGATGTTGCCTGTAATCCATGGCTTCTGGTTTGTGCATATACAGTGCCTTGCGAAAGTATTCGGCCCCCTTGAACTTTGCGACCTTTTGCCACATTTCAGGCTTCAAACATAAAGATATAAAACTGTATTTTTTTGTGAAGAATCAACAACAAGTGGGACACAATCATGAAGTGGAACGACATTTATTGGATATTTCAAACTTTTTTAACAAATCAAAAACTGAAACATTGGGCGTGCAAAATTATTCAGCCCCCTTAAGTTAATACTTTGTAGAGCCACCTTTTGCTGCGATTACAGCTGTAAGTTGCTTGGGGTATGTCTCTATCAGTTTTGCACATCGAGAGACTGACATTTTTTCCCATTCCTCCTTGCAAAACAGCTCGAGCTCAGTGAGGTTGGATGGAGAGCATTTGTGAACAGCAGTTTTCAGTTCTTTCCACAGATTCTCGATTGGATTCAGGTCTGGACTTTGACTTGGCCATTCTAACACCTGGATATGTTTATTTTTGAACCATTCCATTGTAGATTTTGCTTTATGTTTTGGATCATTGTCTTGTTGGAAGACAAATCTCCGTCCCAGTCTCAGGTCTTTTGCAGACTCCATCAGGTTTTCTTCCAGAATGGTCCTATATTTGGCTCCATCCATCTTCCCATCAATTTTAACCATCTTCCCTGTCCCTGCTGAAGAAAAGCAGGCCCAAACCATGATGCTGCCACCACCATGTTTGACAGTGGGGATGGTGTGTTCAGAGTGTTGAGCTGTGTTGCTTTTACGCCAAACATAACGTTTTGCATTGTTGCCAAAAAGTTCAATTTTGGTTTCATCTGACCAGAGCACCTTCTTCCACATGTTTGGTGTGTCTCCCAGGTGGCTTGTGGCAAACTTTAAACGACACTTTTTATGGATATCTTTAAGAAATGGCTTTCTTCTTGCCACTCTTCCATAAAGGCCAGATTTGTGCAATATACGACTGATTGTTGTCCTATGGACAGAGTCTCCCACCTCAGCTGTAGATCTCTGCAGTTCATCCAGAGTGATCATGGGCCTCTTGGCTGCATCTCTGATCAGTCTTCTCCTTGTATGAGCTGAAAGTTAAGAGGGACGGCCAGGTCTTGGTAGATTTGCAGTGGTCTGATACTCCTTCCATTTCAATATTATCGCTTGCACAGTGCTCCTTGGGATGTTTAAAGCTTGGGAAATCTTTTTGTATCCAAATCCGGCTTTAAACTTCTTCACAACAGTATCTCGGACCTGCCTGGTGTGTTCCTTGTTCTTCATGATGCTCTCTGCGCTTTTAACGGACCTCTGAGACTATCACAGTGCAGGTGCATTTATACGGAGACTTGATTACACACAGGTGGATTGTATTTATCATCATTAGTCATTTAGGTCAACATTGGATCATTCAGAGATCCTCACTGAACTTCTGGAGAGAGTTTGCTGCACTGAAAGTAAAGGGGCTGAATAATTTTGCACGGCCAATTTTTCAGTTTTTGATTTGTTAAAAAAGTTTGAAATATCCAATAAATGTCGTTCCACTTCATGATTGTGTCCCACTTGTTGTTGATTCTTCACAAAAAAATACAGTTTTATATCTTTATGTTTGAAGCCTGAAATGTGGCAAAAGGTCGCAAAGTTCAAGGGGGCCGAATACTTTCGCAAGGCACTGTACGTACCGTCACTATGGGGACGACGTCATTGATGTACTTATTGATGAAGCTAGTGACTGATGTGGTGTACCCCTCAATGCTATCGGAAGAATCCCGGAACATATTTCATTTAACCACTTTTTTATTGACCCAGTCACTGGTGCTTCCTGCTTTAGTTTTTGCTTGTAAGCAGGAATCAGGAGGATAGAATTATGGTCAGATTTGCCAAATGGAGGGTGAGGGAGGGCTTTGTACGCGTCTTTGTGTGTGGACTAAACGTGGTCTAGAGTTTTTTCCCATCTGGTTGCACATTTAACATGCTGGTAAAAATGAGAGTAAAACGGATTTAGGTTTCCCTGCATTAAAGTCCCCGGCCACTAGTAGCACCGCCCCTGGATGAGCGTTTTCCTGTTTGCTCATTGAGCGCGGTCTTAGTGCCAGCATCGGTTTGTGGTGGTAAATAGACAGCTACAAAGAATATAGATGAAAACTCTCTTGGTAGATAGTGTGGTGCCTAATTGAGCAGTTGAGTCAGTGGTGCAACTGACCGTGAGAAACAGTGAACCTGCATGAGTGTAGCCTCTAGAACTGTCCTGGTTCTTATTAACTGTTATTATGTCTTAGGGAAGTATTTTGATATAATACACTTTTTTTTTTTTTTTGCCAAAATGTTGATGGCTTGTATTTTCGAGTACAAACCGTTTACTGTGTATGATAACTGGGAAAAATTGGGAACGCAGCTCCAATAAATAATCTGAAGTGAAATAAATTCAGTTCCTGTGTGGTGTTAGTCCACAGCCAGACCTCATGTCATGCAACCAGGTGTGGGGTTTCTGACACTGCCAGTGAAGACCAATTATTGAACGTTTTTGGAAATAGATATGCCTGTTACTGGTATTGGGAAGTCCCTCAGTGACTGAGCACTCAGTTATAAATCCAGCAGTACTGAATTAACTTCTCAGGTCATGTTCTTGTAGTGCAAAAAGGGAGGAAAGTACCAACAACATATTGGAGACTGGGTCTGCCTCCCTGGCACCTACTGTATATGTTCCCTATATCGTGCCCTACTTTTGACCAGAGCCCTATGGGCCTTGGTCAAATGTAGTGCACTATATAGGGAAGACGGTGCCATTTGGGACACAACCTGGAACTGGGTCTGAAACCCTGAAACGCTCCTCTGTTTCTGTAAAGCCAACTCCGACTCTCAGATTCCTACGCTCACATGTGATGCAGGCCCGTGACCATCATTAGAGAATTGAGTTAGATATGCAGCTGGAGATAGAGGCTCACATTAGCAGCTATCACATCACACCAAGGCTGAGTCCCAAATGGCACCCTATTCCCCATGGGCCCTGGTCAAAAGTAGTACACTATATAGAGAATAGAGTGCCATTTGGGACAGGGACACGGACTAAGAGTTTCCCTGTAACCTCTGGGTCCCATCCCCACTGACCACCTACTACACACCCAGGCAGCCTCAGTCCTTGCATTACAGCCTGGGGAGAGCTAGAAATGCTCATTCTGCTGCAAAACGTTTTCCATTCCATGCTCTAATGAAACTGACCCTAGACTGCTATAGTCCAGATGGAACACAGCCATATCCACAGCTATAGTAGTGGGAAAACGTCTTCCATACATGACCTCACATCGACTCGGTACTGGTACCCCATGTACATAGCCAAGTTATCGTCACTCATTCTGCATTTATTATTACATTTATTTTTACAGGTTTTACTTTTCTATTATTTCTCTATTTTCTTTCTCTCAGTAAGTAAGCATTTCACTGTTAGTCTACACCTGTTGTTTACAAAGCGTGTGACAAATAACGTTTATTTGTATTTTTTATTTGACACCTCCCCTTCTTGGAATAATAACCGTGTGAGTAGCTTTGTTTAATGGTTACTGTCCTAGCTACTCTTCCTGAGTATTGGTCTCGTCTATGGCCTTGTACCCCTCTGTGAGCTGCCTGATTGTTTATGAATGAGAGGGGCTGGGCAGGAGCATACTGGTTGGGACCATACTGACAAATCTCATGTTGTACTAGGAGAGCTGTTCCAGCATGGCTCAGGGGCCCACATCTGGTTACTGCGGTGGCAGCATTTAAACCTAACGCTAACAGAGATGGGAGTGCAGGTGTTTGGTTTAGGACCTGGAGGAGAGCTCATCTGGCTTCAATCAGAGGTGTGTGGGACTGGAACAAGTCAACTTACTCTGGACACTTGAAAACACACACACACACACACACACACACACACACACACACACACACACACACACACACACACACACACACACACACACACACACACACACACACACACACGCACACACACACACGCATTACACCATGACATTCATGGGGGAGGGTGGACTCTATGTTGAAAGCAAGCGCTTTATCCCATGGTTCTCACAGGGGACTGGAATACTAATTGGGACAACTTCAGGGATGAATTCGAGGACTATGCGCTGGCGACCGGTCTACATGAGAAACCCAACGAGGTCCAAGCGGCAACTCTGAGGAGCTTACAGTTTTTTTCGATTGCTAAACGACAGTGGACACAACTGGAGTCACATGTGCAAAACTCTAACTACAGTCTGCACAGCAGCAGTTCATGTGGACCAAACTCTAGTTTGTTTTTCATTGCTTGAACACAGTTTTCAAAACTCTACACACTTATCCCATGACTTTAACCACAACCTGCACAACACTGTGGATTTACAGCACTTTGTTCAAATGCTAACACACTGCTGTCAAAACTGTGAACCACACATTCAAAACGGAATAGATTTCAGCCTTGTGCCTTTCAAACACTGCTGATTGCAATTTCAGCTGAAAGGCTAAGCAGGTGTCTTGTTTTAGACTTGTTAGTGAACACACACACATATTACAGTATATATAGGTAGAGCTCAGAAAGACTCATTTTGGAAATGGAACAAGGAAGATAGGTTCGTGGAGGGAGAAGGGTGGCAGGGAGAGGGCGGATGCGTGGAGGAAGACAAAGAAGACAAATAGCTGTTATTTCAGATGAAATAAGGGCTACACTTATAGACCATGTCGTGAACCATGCTCTCTCATTGAGAGAGGCAGGGTTGAGGGTGCAACCCAATCTGCAAAGATCCACAGTGGCATCTGTAATGCGAATTTTCCATCATGCAAACAGGTGAGAGTTACATCCTTACAGTAAATGAAAACATTACAGGAATCTATTTTGTATTGCAATTTTAGAATATTTACACAGATATATATTACAGTAAGTTTGACTGTAAAAAATGTTTTTACAACAGGACCCAAAGGCTGCCCCCAACAGGGGGAAGAGGAAAAATATTTTCAGATGCGCAGGAAAATGCTATTGTTGACATGGTTGTTGTCAACAATGCAATAAAACTGCGGGAGATTCAAGATAGAGTGCTGGCTGATAATGATATATTTGAAAATGTTAATTATGTCAGCACAACAACTATTGCTCAAGTCCTAAAGAAACACCAAGTTACAATGAAACAGTTATACACTGTACCGTTCGAGAGAAACAGTGAACGGGTAAAAGAGCAAAGATACCAATATGTCCAGGTAAGACGTCTGAGGTTACGTACACAGCTATACAAAATATTTACAGTAAAAAAAAACACTAGCTTTTCTACAGTAAAACTGTGCACTTACTGTTTTTCAGAGAGTAATGGAGGTGGAAGCACTGGAAAGACCACATTCATTTGTATTTATCGATGAAGCTGGATTTAACCTTGCCAAAACACGGCGCAGAGGAAGGAATGTTATAGGTCAAAGGGCCACTGTGGAGGTTCCAGGCCAAAGGGGGGGAAATATCACCAGGTGTGCTGCAATGGTCAATGATGGTTTGCTTCTCAACACACCACTCATTGACCCAAACAACACAGAAAGGCTTTTAGCTTTCCTAGAACAGCTCTATGCTCAGCTAGTGCCAGCAGAACAGGGGGAGCCAGTAAGAAACACCCAAGTTTTTGTCATAGTTTGCGATAACGTTGCTTTTCACCACTCTGCAGCTGTCACAGATTGGTTTGCAGCACATCACAGATTTATGGTTTTGTACCTGCCTGCATATTCACCCTTCCTCAACCCAATAGAGGAGTTTTTCTCTGCCTGGAGGTGGAAAGTGTTTGGTCACCACCCACATGACCAAATGCCTCTTTTGGAAGCCATGCGTGCCGGATGTGAGGACACGAGTCCAGAGGACTGCCAGGGATGGATAAGGCACTCCAGAAGGTTCTTCCCCAGGTGCATGGCAAGAGAAAACATTAGATGTGATGTTGAAGAAAACCTGTGGCCTGATGCTAGAGAGAGGCAGGATTAGCCCCTCAATTATTTGTTCGAATTACAGTATGTACTTTTAGTTTCTACCTTTTTTTTCTCATTACTGTAATTCCGTAAATTACTACAGACTATTGAAGCAAACTGCTAATTTTCATTTACCTTAAAGAATTGTTATGTTCTAAAAATTTTAATAAATCATGTGAAATAATGTCACTCTTTTCTTTGAAGAAAATATTACTTTGTATGAAGTCACTGAAATTGTTCAAACTGTAAAGATGAAAAGTTTGTATTTTCTGTATTGGTGTTTGATGCTAGTGTTTTTACTCTCAGTGTGTTCTGAGTGACAGTGTGTGTTATCTCAGTGAGGGTTGTGCATAGTGTTTGGCTGCACTGAGCGTGTTTTGAGCCATGTGTTAAGAGTTGTGTTGCTTGGAATGAGTTTTGCAGGTGATGTGAACTGTTTAGCTCAGGTGCCTGTTGGTAGTGCAGACTGTAGTTAGAGTTTTGCACATGTGACTCCAGTTGTGCCCACTGTCGTT
Source organism: Oncorhynchus clarkii lewisi (assembly GCF_045791955.1). Lineage (NCBI taxonomy): Eukaryota > Metazoa > Chordata > Actinopteri > Salmoniformes > Salmonidae > Oncorhynchus > Oncorhynchus clarkii. The sequence continues at coordinate 44,144,797 of NC_092151.1, forward strand.
TAGCAATCGAAAAAAACTGTAATGGGCAGCGAATGCAGGCATATCTACCGGCACAATCTCACCCTCACAGCACAACAACAGGGTGATGCAAAGGCCATACTGGATGTATTGGAGAAGTACTTCAAACCCGCCAGAAACGTCATTATCGAGCAGTTTGTTTCTGGAAGCTGCAAACAGGAAGAGGGTGAGTCAGTACACAACTGTGTAACCCGTTTGAGAGAAATATGAACGCTGAATATGAGGGATTGAAAGATGAACTGATTCGTGACAAATATTCCTGGGAATTTCAAATGAGGACGCGCGCCGACATCTACTAAGAGTGAGAGGCTTAACATTAGTAACTGCCATTGAAGTGTGCCGCACTGCTGAAGTCACTGACATGAGAATGAGAGCAATGGAAATCGAAACCCCACACACCAACGTTGATACTGTTCACGCTGTTGCCAGGCAGACATTCAGACAAACCAATCAAACGGTGGACACAGACCACCCCATATCATGCAAATACTTTGTAAATGCACAGGCACGAGGCAAAGAGCACTGCCCTGCCTATGGAAAAACCACGCAGAGCTTGTGGAACCAATAATCACTTTGCAAAAGTGTGTCTCAAAAGCAAAAGAAGAGGGAGTGAAGGCAAGATTCACTGTGTTGATGATGTCACTCAGTGAAAGTGACATTTACATGCACGAATCCATTGGGGCTGTACACTCGAGGGAAGAAATGGTTTGTGACACTACGATTACACAACAAGATGCAACAATGTCACCTGGATTCCGGTGCTACGTGCAATGTAATGAGCTACAAAGACAAATATTTTGCCCAGAGATACTAGACTAAAGCTGTACTCAGGAGAACTAATGAGCTCTATGGGCATCTTTGAGACCGAATGTGTTATTCGGGGACACAAACACAAGCTGGAGTTTGAGATTGTGAAAACCAGTCAACATCCTCTCCTCTCAGACTCTACATGCGAACGCCTGGGACTGATGCAGTTCACCGTAGCAAATGACCTGCACATCGTGGAGCATGTCCAGCATGGACCCCTGTCCAAAGAACAGCTACTCAGCAGATATGACGATGTATTCAACGGGCCTGTTGAATCAGTACCTGTGGAGGTGCACTTTGAATTGGATGAGAGCATCACTCCAGTCTAGTGTGCTCCTCGCAATGTGCCCATTGCAATGAAAGTGGCCTTGAAGGCCCAGCTGGACAAGTATGAGGCCGATGGCCACATGACATCTATGACTGAACCAACTGACTGGATCAGCAATATGGTCATAGTGAAAAAGCCAGAGAAGATGAGAAGATGAACCAAGCAATGAACCAAGCATCTGAACCAAGCACTGAAACACTCCCACGACATCATGCCAACACTGGAGGATGTCCTCTACAAGCTTCCCATGGCCAGGATTTTCACCTTGGTGGACGCCCGAGATGCATTCCTTCAATGCAAGCTGGATGAAGAAAGCAGCTTCATGACTACCTTCTGGACCTCCTGGGGTCTGAAACGCTGGCTCAAGCTCCCATTTGGTGTATCGGTGGCGCCTGAGGTATACCAATGCAAGCAGCACGAGTTACTGGCTGGGCTCAAGGGCATTGAACCCATCGCTGATGATGTCCTAACTGTAGGCTGTGGTGACAGAGGCGAAAAAGCAGAACGCGACCACGATGTGAAGCTCCTGGCACTGATGGAGCGCTGCCGATCAGTTAAGCTGCGCCTTGGCCTGAAGAAGCTGCAGTTCAAGGTGAAAGACGTCCACTTCCATGGCCACATTCTCTCGGCCAAAGGCCTGAAGCCGGACCCAGACAAAGTCAGAGCGATCCTCGACATGCCAAACCCGTCTGATGCAAAAGGAGAGCAGCTTCTCATCGGCTTTGCAAACTATCTTGCAAAGTTCATGCCACACCTATCAGCAGTCTATGAGCTTCTGCGCTGATTGCTGGACAAAGACACACCATGGCACTGGCTACCCAAACCCAGACTATTTGCATTCTCCCTCCTCTTCTACGCTGCTGCTACTCTCTGTTATTATCAATGGATAGTCACTTTAATAACTCTACCTACATGTACATATTACCTCAGTTACCATGACGCCGGTGCCCCCGCACATTGACTCTGTACCGGTACCCCCTGTATATAGCCCCGCTACTGTTATTTACTGCTGCTCTTTCACTAATTATTTGTTATTCTTTCTCTTACTTTTTTTGGGGTATTTTCTTAAAACTGCATTGTTGTTAAGGGCTTGTAAGTAAGCATTTCACTGTTGTACTCGGCGCATGTGACATAAAATTTGATTTGATTCTGATTTGATTTGAAACACGAGGCCGCAGTGCCGGAGATGAAATCTCTGGCTTCATCCATGCCAGTGTTGCGCTAATACGACGTCACAAAGCCTGTCAAAATCCAGAGCAACTCCAGCCAAAGTGGACTTGTATGCTGCCTTATCCAGGAAGGCCTGGCCGTTGCGTTTGAAGCGAGAGCACTCACCCCACCGAACAAAACTATGCACAAATTGAGAAAGAGTGCCTCAGCATTGTCTTCTCCTGCCAGCGCTTCCATCACTACTTATATGGTTGAGAGCTGGTCACTGCTGAAACTGACCACAAACCACTCATTGACATATTCAGTAAATCTCTTCTCAACGCGCCCAAAAGGCTTCAAAGCATGCTCCTGACTCTGCAAACCTACAGCCTGAAGGTCATCTACAAGCCAGGACCAGATATGTACATCAGTGAGACACTGAGCATGGCAACAGCACAATGTACAGGCAGAGACACTGCCTATCAGCGGCATGCCATCTGTTTGCCACAGCAGGAACAACAAGATGTTCAACAAATCAATCAGGCAGACTACTTAAACGTGACAGATCACTGCCTAGCCCAGATCAGGCAACACACTGACAAGGACGAACACCTACAATCACTGAAGTCCATGGTCCTCACAGGTTGGCCGTACCTGAAATAGGAGACACCTTTCACAGTGAGAGATTACTGGGCCTTTCGAGATGAGATCAGCGTGCAAAATGGCATCTTGTTCGGAGGTCAGAAGATCATTATCCCCAAATCACTACGTCCAGAGATGCTTACCCGCATACACTCCAGTTTTAGGTGACGTATGCTACCGCCAGACATGTGAAACATTATACTGGCCAAACATTTAAGCAGAAATGAAAGCCTTTGCCAGCAGCTGTACCACATGCAACGAGTACCCTCATGAACAGCCAAAGGAAACCATGATGTCACACAAACTTCCCACAAGGGCCTGGCAAATTGTCAGCATGGACTTATTCAGCCACGGACAAAAGGACTATCTTGTCATTGTTGATCACTACTCTGACTTTTGAGAAATTGAACCACTCCCTGACTTCTCTACAGAGACAAAGAAGGTCGCAGTTTGCAAGGCAGAGCGAACCTGACAAGGTCAGCACGGACAATGGCCCACAATTCACTAAAAAGTTCAAGTGTTTCACCTCAGAATGGGAGTTTGACCACATGACCACCTCTCCAAGACACCCAAAGGCAAATGCAAAGCAGAGTCAGCTGTCAAGATTGCAAAAAACTTATTACACAGGGGCTTGCATGACAGCAACGACCCCTGGAAAGTCATCTTACAGTTGAGGACCACCCACCGAAAACATGGACAGCAGCCCAGCGCAACGCCTTCTGAAGACTACCATCCCCGTAGCTAACAAGCTACTTGAGCCCTGCGACATGGTCACGGACAAACTGCATCACAGAAAGCAGCTCTCTAAGTGCTTCTATGACCTGACGGCTCGAGACCTACCAGAGCTGGAGGTGGGTGAAACGATAAGGATGAACCCGCTTCTGAGAGACATACAGAACTTTGGAGGCTGGGCAAGTGCTTATGGAGAGTTGCACCACATTCTTACCGGGTGGATGTTGGTGGCTCCAGCTATCGTCGCAATCGGGTGGATCTGCACGTTGCAGAGCAGACAACAAACCATATGTCTGTCAACTGAAGTCTATGCAAAGTGAATCCTCAGCATTCTTTAGAGGAGTGACATTTTCCCTTTGCCATATTTCTGCCTGTGTGTATAGGCACTACAGTGTATCTACCTCTACTCCCCTAGATAAAATGGACAGTCTACATTTATTTCACTGTCTGAAGGCTGATTTATGTATGGAACGCTGCTGCAGCTGATTTGATTAAATTACTAATTCACTGGCTGTTAGAAGATACGTGGGGTGGAAGCTGGTCAGTTTGTCTTTAGACATTAGTGCTCTGGCTGAATTTATGAGTCTGGAGAAAAGGAGACTGGCTGAATCCACAGACCCACAGCAAATGATTGCAACCGTTGCTAATTTGATATGCACTGTATATGCCAAAAATAGGATAATATAATTTATTTTAATCTGGTGAACTCCACTCCATTGCCTCATGCAATGGAACCAAGGAAGTAGTCCCAAAAGTTAAAATTGCCCATCTGGCACTCTAGGCAGGTTCAACAAAGGTATTAGAAAGAATTTAAACCCAGGTCAGGGTATAACAGAAGAGCGGGAGAGGGAACGATAGCCAAGCTTTGTCCAACAGAAAAATGGCCAATCCCTCACCCTAACCATGGTCCTGGTATTGGGAGTCACTCCTCTGCACTCAACCAGCACTCTAGGCAGGCCAAATCAAACTATATACAGTTGAAGTCTGAAGTTTACATACACCTTAGCCAAATACATTTAAACTCAGATTTTCAAAACTCCTGACATTTAATCCTTGTAAAATTCCCTGTTTTAGGTCAGTTAGGATCACCAGTTTATTTTAAGAATGTGAAATGTCAGAATAATAGTAGAGATAATGATTTATTTCAGCTTTTATTTTTTTTCATCACATTCCCAGTGGGTCAGAAGTTTACATCCACTCAATTAAAATTTGGTAGCATTGCCTTTAAATTGTTTAACTTGGGTCAAACATTTTGGGTAGCCTTCCACAAGCTTCTCACAATAAGTTGGGTGAATTTTGGCCCATTCCTTCTGACAGAGCTGGTGTAACTGAGTCAGGTTTGTAGGCCTCCTTGCTCGCACACGCTTTTTCAGTTCTGCCCACACATTTTCCATAGGATTGATGTCAGGGCTTTGTGATGGCCACTCCAATACCTAGACGTTGTTGTCCTTAAGCCATTTTGACACAACTTTGGAAGTATGCTTGGGGTCATTGTCCATTTGGAAGACCCATTTGCTTTAACTTCCTGACTGATGTCTTGAGATGTTGCTTCAATATATCCACATAATTTTCCCGCCTCATGATGCCATCTATTTTGTGAAGTGCACCAGTCTCTCCTGCAGCAAAGCACCCCCACGACATGATGCTGCCACCCCCGTGCTTCACGGTTGGGATGATGTTCTTCAGCATGCAAGCCTCCCCTTTTTCCTCCAAACATAACGATGGTCATTTTGGCCAAACAGTTCTATTTTTGTTTCATCAGACTAGGTGACATTTCTCCAAAAAGTACGATCTTTGTCCCCATGTGCAGTCTGGCTTTTTTTATGGCGGTTTTGGCGCAGTGGCTTCTTCCTTGCTGAGCGGCCTTTCAGGTTATATCGATATGGGACTTGTTTTACTGTGGATATAGATAATTTTGTACCTGTTTCCTCCAGCATCTTCACAAGGTCCTTTGCTGTTGTTCCTGAGCAGTATGATGGCTGTGTGGTCCCATGGTGTATATACTTGCATACTATTGTTTGTACAGATTAACGTGGTATCTTCAGGCATTTGGAAATTGCTCCCAAGGATGAACCAGACTTGTTAGGGGTCTACCATTTTTTTCTGAGGTCTTGGCTGATTTCTTTTGCTTTTCCCATGATGTCAAGCAAAGAGGCACTGAGTTTGAAGGTAGGCCTTGAAATACATCCACAGGTACACCTTCTACTGACTCAAATGATGTCAATTAGCCTATCAGAAGCTTCTAAAGCCATGACATAATTTTCTGGAATTTTCCAAGCTGTTTAAAGGCACAGTCAACTTAGTGTATGGAAACTTCTGACCCACTGGAATTGTGATAAGTGAAATAATATGTCTGTAAACAATTGTTGGAAAAATGACTTGTGTCATGCACAAAGTAGATGTCCTAACTGACTTGCCAAAACTATAGTTTGTTAACAAGAAATGTGTGGAGGGGTTGAAAAACGAGCTTTAATGACTCCAACCGAAGTGTATGTAAACTTCTGACTTCAACCGTAGCTACTTGAAAGAAAGCAAAGTATTTGAACCCAGGTCTGATGAGAGGGAGTAATGGTCAAGCTTTGTCCAACAGACAGACGTCCACTCCCTTCCCTTACCCTAACCAGGACATTGGCAGTCTCCCCTCTCTCCCCTCTGCGTGGTCGGTCGTAAATCCCGAGCATCCCCTGACGGATGCTCCAGAACTCCCAGAAGACCTCACTCTGAACCGTCTCTCTCCATACTTGGAGCTTAAAAAAATACATTCCTTTACTGTCCGAAACACTGTCTTCTGTCTTCTCTTTTATCGGCCTAAATGAAACACTGGAAGCAAGAAGCTTATTGTTTCTTACAAGTATTTTTTGTTGTTGTTGTGAGAACCAAAAACTAGATATCAGGAAGGTTATATTTGTGAGGTTACATCAATGTGGTGTAGTGGTCACAGAAACGAAATATGAGAACTGAAATATCAGAATACGTATGACTTGATGTGATCTATAACCAGTAAACAAATAACATGTAAATAGTGAAACAAGACATCGGGTAAAATATCCAAGAAAATGTGCATCCAGGGGATAGTATCTACTGTAACAAGCATGGAGTTTGACTCCTGGAAGCAGATCCTATGTATTCACAGATCTCATACACAGCTGGTGTTTGCAAAGCTTTTAAGAGCCCGGAATAGTGATGTTTCCCATTAAGACAAATTACCTTGTGGAAGTGTTTAGCTTTGGAATATCAAACACCAAATGACCTAATGATCAAACATCACTGTTAGTACATGCCAACATACACAAGTACTGGCTTGGAAAGCAGCTAACTATAATACTTGAAGGAATTTAATGTCTATACACATAATTGATTCAGAACTATCAAAACGTTTGTGTTGAATGCAAAATATAACAATCGTGCTGTGAGGAAAACTAAACCTCAAGTGAGTTGTTAGGTGAACATCTGTTTTTGTGTATCACGATGTTGATATACTGTTACTTTATGTTCATTGACAGTGATGGTTAGTAGATGGAAGATCAAGAAAAGTGCTACTGCCGCCTCCTATTGCTGAGGCGGCTGTAAGGCTATCAAGCAAAGGAAGAATTCTGAGTGCAGGCAGCATGTTTATGTACACAGTTGTAATCGTTTGGTTGTTTTGCTGGCAGATTGTGGGTGGAAGGCATATCAGATATGGCAGGGGCACAAGTTTCCATCAAGTTAACAAATACACACTGCAGTTTGGCAGTAGACACAAGCAGGAACGTCGCTGGCTCGCACCATAAAAATAATTGCCTATCCACAGACTGGATAAATCTCATCCAACGCTTCTTTAAGGCTAACCGAGAGCCTTTCCTACGTTTGTTTATCAGTTTGTTAGTGTTTGTTAGTGCCTCTCCTCGGTGCACCACGAAATTAAACATTTAAGATTCTTAGCATTCAACATTGCAGCTATGTTGTCTACTTCAGTTTTTTGTTTCTTGTTTGTTCCTTTGATGCTGAGTTGCAGCCAGGAGAGGAAGTGTTGAGCAGGATGCATGAATGTGTGAGAAAGCTGCAGGATGCTCTGTCTGAGAAACGGTTTGAAAACGTATTGAAGCTGCAGGGGAGGCTGGCGCTGACATCGTGTGTCATCGTGTTTCTTACGAATCTGTGCTCATATGCACGCGGTCAAGCCATGTCTCGACAATCACACCTCGGAGTCTGTGGTCGAAGCTAGTTATCGACTTTGCAGTCAAATGTATTTCCTCTTACACACGCTGATGTTCTATGAAGTATGCCATAGCAGCATGGACACACAATGCTCTTGGACATGTCAACTCCGCTATGTAGTTCCAATCTCTCTCACACTCTGTTCTAAGAATTCTCCAGGTGTCCATGCTGGATAATTCTTAGAAGCTCATTGAGTGTGAGAGACTATGACTGGATATATCATGGCATTGTTGAATACTTGTTTTTGATTGTCTTGAAGGTCATTCTAGAGTGTGCATTATTTCCCTTTATACAACTGGTGGGTCAAATCCTGGACGCTGATTGGTTAAAACCGCATTCCAGCCGGTGTCTATTCCACAAGTTACCACCAGCTAATGCTATAATGTTAAAATGCCTATTTACTCTGTTCCATCTCACTGCAGAATCCACTGTCTCATCAGCCCAGCCAGACAATTTATAAACTTGATCTCCACTCTAAAAAGCATGTAGACATTATCTCCCATTTCTTTTAGACTAGCAATTTGTTTTCAATAGCACACATTTGTATAAACCTTGCTGTCTCTCTGACATTTGCAAAATTGTTTCAATATTCAGATTCGATCTCCAACTGTCCCATAGTAATGAACAGACATGCAGGCAGCTTCACTCAGCCAATCGAAGTCATGAATCAGCATTATTTATAATGATTTATGCAAAGAAATGTCAATAGAAAACAGGTCAAACGAAATGAAGTGCAGGTTGTTTACAGCTTTTCCAGCTTCAGTTTTAAGTGATTGTGCTAGCTGTGTTGTTGGCTAGCTCCTCCTCAACAACGGTGACCTTTGTCAGGTGAAATCGAACACATCATTAGTTCATTGTTATGGATGTATTCAAATAAATGTCTCTAGAAAACAGCCTAAACAAATGCAAATGCAACTACTACAGTGAGGGGAAAAAGTATTTGATCCCCTGCTGATTTTGTACGTTTGCCCACTGACAAAGAAATGATCAGTCTATAATTTTAATGGTAGGTTTATTTGAACAGTGAGAGACTGAATAACAATAAAAAAATCCAGAAAAACGCATGTCAAAAATGTTATAAATTGATTTGCATTTTAATGAGGGAAATAAGTATTTGACCCCTCTGCAAAACATGACTTAGTACTTGGTGACAAAACCCTTGTTGGCAATCACAGAGGTCAGACGTTTCTTGTAGTTGGCCACTTGTAGTTGGCCACCAGGTTTGCACACATCTCAGGAGGGGTTTTGTCCCACTCCTCTTTGCAGATCTTCTCCAAATCATTAAGGTTTCGAGGCTGACGTTTGGCAACTCGAACCTTCAGCTTCCTCCACAGATTTTCTATGGGATTAAGGTCTGAAGACTGGCTAGGCCACTCCAGGACCTTAATGTGCTTCTTCTTGAGCCATCCTTTGTTGCCTTGGCCGTGTGTTTTGGGTCATTGTCATGCTGGAATACCCATCCACGACCCATTTCACCCAGTTGTCCTCTGAATCATTCAGATGTTCATTGGCAAACTTCAGATCGGCATGTATATGTGCTCTCTTGAGCAGGGGGACCTTGCAGGCGCTGCAGGATGTTTTCTTGGTGACTATGGTCCCAGCTGCCTTGAGATCATTGACAAGATCCTCCCGTGTAGTTCTGGGCTGATTCCTCACCGTTCTCGTGATAATTGAAACTCCACGAGGTGAGATCTTGCATGGAGCCCCAGGCCGAGGGAGATTGACAGTTCTTTTGTGTTTCTTCCATTTGCGAATAATCGCACCAACTGTTGTCACCTTCTCACCAAGCTGCTTGGCGATGGTCTTGTAGCGCATTCCAGCCTTGTGTAGGTCTACAATCTATTCCCTGACATCCTTGGAGAGCTCTTTGGTCTTGGCCATGATGGAGAGTTTGGAATCTGATTGATTGATTGCTTCTGTGGACAGGTGTCTTTTATACAGGTAACAAGCTGAGATTAGGAGCACTCCCTTTAAGAGTGTGCTCCTAATCTCAGCTCCGCTAGCGTGTCGTGGAACATCTCGGCGTTCATTATTTTCCATAGAACGCATCGCCCCTCGGCTTTGGATATATACTGACCAAAAATATAAACGCATCATGTGAAGTGTTCATCATGTTTCATGAGCTGAATTAAAAGATCCCAGAAATGTTCCATTTGCACAAAAATTTTGCATAAAATGTTGTGCACAGATTTGTTTACATCCCTGTTAGTGAGCATTTTATCCTTTGTCAAGATAATCCATCCACCTGACAGATGTGGCATATCAAGAAGAGGATTAAACAGCATGATCATTACCCAAGTGAACCTTGTGCTGGGGGCAATAAAATGCCACAGATGTCTCAAGTTTTGAGGGAGCAAGCAATGGACATCCTGACTGCGGGAATGTCCACCAGTGCTTTTGCCAGAGAATTGAATGTTAACTTTTCTACTATGTCATTTTAGAGAAAATGGCAGTATTTCCAACCGGCCTCACAACCGCAGACCATGTGTATCCACACCAGCCCAGGACCCCCACATCCAACTTCTTCACCTGCAGGGTTGTCTGAGACCGTCCACCCAGACAGGTGGTGAAACTGTGGTTTTGCACTCCCGGAGAAGAATTTCTGCAAAAACAGTCAGAAACTGTCTCAGGGAAGCACATCTGCGTGCTTGTCATACTCACCAGAGTCGTAACAACGAACACAATTGCATTTTATCAATGGCAAATTGAATGCACAGAGATACCGTGAAGAGATCCCGAGGCCCATTGTCGTCTTGTTCATCCACCGCCATCACCTCATGTTTCAGGAGGATAATGCATGGCTCCATGTCGCAAGGATCTGTACACAATTCCTGGAAGCTGAACATGTCCCATTTCTTCCATGGCCTGCATACTTACCAGACATGTCATCCATTGAGCATGTTTGGGATGCTCTGGATCTACGCGTGTACGACAGCATGTTCCAGTTCCTGGCAATATCCAGCGACTTTTCACAGCCATTGAAGAGGAGTGGGACAACATTCCACAAGCCACAATCAAGAGCCTGATCAACTCTATGCGAAGGAGATGTCGTGCTGTATGAGGCACATTGTAGTCACATCAGATACTGACTGGTTTTCTGATCTACACTCTACCTTTTTTATTACGGTATCTGTGAACAACAGATGAATGTCTGTATTCCCAGTCACATGAAATCCATTGAATAAGGCCTTATTCATTTATTTCAATTGACTGATTTCCTTATATGAACTGTAACTCAGTAAAATCTTTGTAATTGTTGCATGTTGTGTTTATATTTTTGTTCAGTGTAGACGGCTCTTGGACATGCAGACTCAAGTTCCTCAGAGATGGATAGTGCGTGCAGACCAAGGCCATGTGAAGACATTATCATCTGACTTCACTGTACTGTAGTCAAAAGGGCTTCGCAAACCCAGCAATGAAGGAAATGTCTGTCTGGAATTCACATAAATACACACTATGGCACAATTCACATGGTTCACCCACTTCAAACAATCTGACAAACCCACATCCACATAAGTTTGACATGAACCACACACACACACACACACACACAGCGAGCAGATGCCAATATAACCTCCAAACACCGGCTTCAAGAGCATTATCACTTTTATATAACGGGTTACCCAGTGGTGTAAAGTACTTAAGTAAAAATATTTTAAATACTACTTAAGTAGTTTTTTGGGGTATCTGTATTTTACTTTGCTATTTACATTTTTGGCAACTTTTACTTTTACTTCACTACATTCCTAAATAAAATAATGTACTTTTTACTCCGTACATTTTCCCTTACACCCAAAAGTACTTACTTGTTACATTTTGAATGCTTAGAGGGACAGAAAATGATTAAATGCACGCACTTATCAAGAGAACTTCCCTTGTCATCCCCACTGCCTTTGATCTGGCAGACTCAGAAAACACAAATGCTTTGTTTGTAAATGATGTGTTATCCGTCAATTTAAAAAGAACAAGAAAATTGTGCCGTCTGGTTTGCTTAATATAAGGACGGTTTTATGATTCAAGAATGACAATTCGGTACTTTTCCCACCACTGGGGTTACCAACATATTCAAATAACGATTTACATATTTTCATAAAAAAATGTTATTTTGATCAGATCATGTGGCTTGCCTGAGTTTGCCTCTGTGTTCAACTTGACCAAGAAAACAATGATTTCTATTTGATTGGCCCTGTTGTGCTGCCCTGGTTTGTTTTGAGGGAGAGAAAAACATCTTACTTCCTGGCAGTAGCGTTTCAGCTTCCTGGTGTGTTGTGTTGGAATAATCCCCATCTAATGAAACATACAGTGCCTTGCGAAAGTATTCGGCCCCCTTGAACTTTGCAACCTTTTGCCACATTTCAGGCTTCAAACATAAAGATATAAAACTGTATTTTTTTGTGAAGTCAAGTCAAATCAAGTCTCCGTATAAATGCACCTGCACTGTGATAGTCTCAGAGGTCCGTTAAAAGCGCAGAGAGCATCATGAAGAACAAGGAACACACCAGGCAGGTCCGAGATACTGTTGTGAAGAAGTTTAAAGCCGGATTTGGATACAAAAAGATTTCCCAAGCTTTAAACATCCCAAGGAGCACTGTGCAAGCGATAATATTGAAATGGAAGGAGTATCAGACCACTGCAAATCTACCAAGACCTGGCCGTCCCTCTAAACTTTCAGCTCATACAAGGAGAAGACTGATCAGAGATGCAGCCAAGAGGCCCATGATCACTCTGGATGAACTGCAGAGATCTACAGCTGAGGTGGGAGACTCTGTCCATAAGACAACAATCAGTCGTATATTGCACAAATCTGTTAACGGACCTCTGAGACTATCACAGTGCAGGTGCATTTATACGGAGACTTGATTACACACAGGTGGATTGTATTTATCATCATTAGTCATTTAGGTCAACATTGGATCATTCAGAGATCCTCACTGAACTTCTGGAGAGAGTTTGCTGCACTGAAAGTAAAGGGGCTGAATAATTTTGCACGCCCAATTTTTCAGTTTTTGAATTGTTAAAAAAGTTTGAAATATCCAATAAATGTCGTTCCACTTCATGATTGTGTCCCACTTGTTGTTGATTCTTCACAAAAAAATACAGTTTTATATCTTTATGTTTGAAGCCTGAAATGTGGCAAAAGGTCGCAAAGTTCAAGGGGGCCGAATACTTTCGCAAGGCACTGTAATAGGGAAAAAAGCCAAGTTTCGCCCATTAAAATGTTTTCGAAAACAGCCGGGACTCTCTGGTGGGGCTGGAGCAGGTGTGACGGCACATTTCGGGGTCAGCTCATCTAGCGACCTCAAGGTCCCATGTGTTAAAGATGTACCTGTTGAGGTTTTCTGATAGATGACCGTTCTGTTCCGTTCACTTCAATAATTGCAGGATGATGATTTATTCTGCAGAGGTTTCTGATATCCCTTTCACACACGGACTCATACACAAAATGAGTGTGAAAGTGATGTCGCCTTGTCCCCTTAATAATCAAATCAAATCAAATCAAATTGTATTTGACACGTGCACCGAATGCAACAAGCCCTTAATAATGAATCCAAGTGTGTGACATGGGGTAGGGGACCAGTAACTTTATGATCAAACTTTATCAATGGAGAAGCAACAGTCATTTGTCATACTTTGGTCATCATACTTTCATTTGGTTTCCTTCAAATATCATCCAATCATGATAAACAAGATTTTGTTTAAAAAAAAAAAACTTTTAAAATACTCTATGATAATTGGTGCAAGCTACATACCCTTCCCAGTGTTAAAAAGGCTGTATGACGTATTGCATAACACAAAGTGTTAATTCCCTAACATTGACAAAGTGTAACAGCATCAGCACTAAGCACAGTGTTAATTCCCTAACATTGACAAAGTTTAACAGCATCAGCACTAAGCACAGTGTTAATTCCCTTACATTGACAAAGTGTAACAGCATCAGCACTAAGCACAGTGTTAATTCCCTAACATTGACAAAGTTTAACAGCATCAGCACCAAGCACAGTGTTAATTCCCTAACATTGACAAAGTGTAACAGCATCAGCACTAAGCACAGTGTTAATTCCCTAACATTGACAAAGTGTAACAGCATCAGCACTAAGCACAGTGTTAATTTAACACCGTCAGTTTTGATTTACCACTGGAGAATTTGCTGTGTGTAAACATTGCCTTACATTATTTTTACACATAATACACCACATCTTCTGTCTGCAATGGGTATGAGTAACTTTAGTGGAGAGAGTATTTTTCCGTCATGTGACCTGACAGTGTGCCGTGTGCAGTTGTTGTGGGGCATCAGGAAGGAGCAGAGGGGAAGTGGGGTGAGGGAGAGAGGGGAAGGGGTGGGCAGGAGATCTAGGGTTGTTGGGGTGAGAAGAGGGAGGGGGATGGTGGGAGGAGGAGGTGAAGGAGGAACGAGGAAGTAGGTGGATGGGGGTAGATTACATTATCTTCACTTTAGCACAACAACATGAACAACAACAGTGGGGAAAAGAGGCTAAAGAGAGGCTAAAGAGAGGCTAAAGAGAGGCTAAAGAGAGCCCAGACACCAGTTAGAGCAGCCAGGGCCATTAGGTTCACAAATAAGCAGCTCAGCGCAGAGGAAAGTCGAGCTCTTCAAAAGACAATATATAGTCTGGTGGATACTGGGCAAAACAAATGTGTTTGTCGTTTTCATGTGGTATTTATGGAATTCTTATGGAATCTTCTGATGGAAATGTAATTATTTGGTTATGGAAAATTGTTCTGGTGTGCTTCTTGATGGTGTTAAACTAAGTAATCCTTTGTAACACAATGCTTTGAAAACAGAGAACACAGTCCATGGTATTTTCTCTGGTGTTCCAGATGTCATATCAACACCCCACCATTGCACGCACACACACACACACACACACACACACACACACGCGCGCGCACGCACACGCGCACACACGCGCACACACACACGCACACACACACACACACACACGCGCACGCACACACGCACACACGCGCACACACGCGCACACACGCACACACACACACACACACACACACACACACACACACACACACACACACACACACACGTCAGGATCAGCAGTAGTCAGCAGATTCTCAAGACCCCTGAGTGGTGACAAAGTGTGTGTGCGCATGGGTGTGCGTGGGTGCACGCATGTTTTGTGCATCCGTTTTGTGCATCCGGCCGTGTGTTTCTGTGTGTGCTTCAGCCTTGCATCATCTGTGCATCAGACTGCACCAGAGCAGTGATCAGACCAGACCCTATATCCTCTCACCCCCCAGCAGGCTAGGTTAGGGCCCATCCATCACCCTGGCATCACACTGAGATGATGTGCAGGCTGCACGGGGCAGCTCGTTCACATTAACCACAATCCTCAGCTATAGCAGGGCAACACGCAATGCTCTTACAGAGCCTCCACTGTATTGCCATGTTGTTCTCCTCCAAGACATGCTTTTTTCCCCACTAAATATTATTCTGATCTAGGCCAGGAGGGCAACAAGCAATGGATGCTTGCTGTTTTTCTTAAGAACAATGTGCGTGGTTAGTCAGGATGATTGAGGTAATATGTACATGTAGGTAGAGTTATTAAAGTGACTATGCATAGATAGTAGACAGAGAGTAGCAGCAGTGTAAAAGAAGGGGCGGGGGGAGGGGGTAGCAATGCAAATAGTCTAGGTAGCCATTTGATTAGCTGTTCAGGAGTCTTATGGCTTGAGGGTAGAAGCTGTTAAGAAGCATTTTGGATCTAGTCTTGGCACTCCGGTACCGCTTGCCGTGCGGTAGCAGAGAGAGCAATCTATGACTAGGGTGGCTGGAGTCTTTTTAGGGCCTTCCTCAGACACCGCCTGGTATAGAAGCTTGACTCCAGTGATGTACTGGGCCATATGCACTACCCTCTGTAGTGTCTTGCGGTTGGAGGCCAAGCAGTTGCCATACCAGGCAGTGATGCAACCAGTCAGGATGCTCTCGATGGTGCAGATGTATAACTTTTTGAGGATCTGAGGACCCATGCCAAATCTTTTCAGTCTCCTGTTGGTGATGTGGACGCCAAGGAACTTGAAGCTCTCAACTTGCTCCACTACAGCCTGTCAAATCAAATCAAATTTGATTGGTCACATACACATGGTTAGCAGATGCTAATGCGAGTGTTGCGAAATTCTTGTGCTTCTAGTTTCCGACAGTGCAGTAATATCTAATATCTAAGTAATCAATTCAACAACAACTACCTAATACACACAAATCTAAAGGGACGGAATAAGAATATACACATGTAAATATATGGGTGAGCAATGACCGAGCAGAATAGGCCAGATACAATAGATGGTATAAAATACAGTATATACATATGAGATGAGTAATGTAAGATATGTAAACATTATTAAAGTGGCAGTATTTAAAGTGACTAGTGATCCATTTATTTTAGTGGCCAATGATTCGAGTCTGTATGTAGGCAGCAGCCTCTGTGTGTTAGTGATGGCTGTTTAACACTCTGATGGCCTTGAGATAAAAGCTGTTTTTCAGTCTCTGTCCCAGCTTTGATGCACCTGTGCTGACCTCGCCATCTGGATGGTAGCGGGGTGAAAAGGCAGTGGCTCGCTCGGGTGTTTGTTGTCCTTGGTTATCTTTTTAGCCTTCCTGTGACATCAGGTGCTGTAGGTGTCCTGGAGGGCAGGTCGTTTGCCCCCAGTGATGCGTTATGCAGACCGCACCACCCTCTGGAGAGCCTTGCGGTTGAGGGCGGTGCAGTTGCCATACCAGGCGGTGATACAGCCCAATAGGATGCTCTCAATTGTGCATCTGTAAAAGTTTGTGATGGCTTTAGGTGACAAGCTAAATTTCTTCAGCCTCCTGAGGTTGGAACAGCGCCTTCTTCACCACACTGTCTCTGTGGGTGGACTTTTTCAGTTTGTTCGTGATGTGTACGCCGAGGAACTTAAAACTTTTCACCTTCTCCACTGCTGTCCCGTCAAAGTGGATAGAGGGGTTGCTCCCTCTGCTGTTTCCTGAAGTCCACGATCATCTCCTTTGTTGACGTTGAGTGAGAGGTTATTTTCCTGACACCACATTCCGAGTGCCCTCACCTCCTCCCTGTAGGCTGTCTCGTCGTTGTTGGTAATCAAGCCCACTACTGTTGTGTCATCTGCAAACTTGATGATAGAGCTGGAGGCGTGCATGGCCACGCAGTCATGGGTGAACAGGGAGTACAGGAGGGGGCTGAGCACGCACCCTTGTGGGGCCCCATTGTTGAGGATCATCGAAGTGGAGATGTTGTTTCCTGCCTTCACCACCTGGCCACCTGGGGGCGGCCCATCAGAAAGTCCAGGGCACAGGACGGGATTGAGACCCAGAGCCTCAAGCTTAATGATGAGCTTGGAGGGTACTATGGTGGTGAATGCTGAGCTGTAGTCAATGAACGGCATTCTTACATACTGTAGGTATTCCTCTTGTCCAGATAGGATAGGGCATTGTGCAGTGTGATGGCGATTGCATCGTCTGTGGACCTGTTGGGGCAGTATGCAAACTGAAGTGGGTCTAGGGTGGCAGGTAAGGTGGAGGTGATATGATCCTTGACTAGTTTCTCAAAGCACTTCATGATGACAGAAGTTAGTGCTACGGGGCAATAGTAATTTAGTTCAGTTATCTTTTCCTTCTTCGGTACAGGAACAATGGTGGACATCTTGAAGCATGTGGGGACAGCAGACTGGGATAGGGAGCGATGGAATATGTCGGTAAATCAAATCAAATCAAATTTATTTATATAGCCCTTCGTACATAAGCTGATATGTCAAAGTGCTGTACAGAAACCCAGCCTAAAACCCCAAACAGCAAGCAATGCAGATGTAGAAGCACAGTGGCTAGGAAAAACTCCCTAGAAAGGCCAAAACCTAGGAAGAAACCTAGAGAGGAACCAGGCTATGTGGGGTGGCCAGTCCTCTTCTGGCTGTGCCGGGTGGAGATTGTAACAGAACATGGCCAAGATGTTCAAATGTTCATAAATGACCAGCATGGTCAAATAATAATAATCACAGGCAGAACAGTTGAAACTGGAGCAGCAGCACAGCCAGGTGGACTGGGGACAGCAAGGAGTCATCATGTCAGGTAGTCCTGAGGCATGGTCCTAGGGCTCAGGTCCTCCGAGAGAGAGAAAGAAAGAGAGAAAGAGAGAATTAGAGAGAGCATACTTTAAATTCACACAGGACACCGGATAGGACAGGAGAAGTACTCCAGATATAACAAACTGACCCTAGCCCCCCGACACATAACCTACTGCAGCATAAATACTGGAGGTTGAGACAGGAGGGGTCAGGAGACACTGTGGCTCCATCCGAGGACACCCCCGGACAGGGCCAAACAGGAAGGATATAACCCCACCCACTTTGCCAAAGCACAGCCCCCACACCACTAGAGGGATATCTTCAACCACCAACTTACCATCCTGAGACAAGGCCGAGTATAGCCCACAAAGTTCTCCGCCACGGCACAACCCAAGGGGGGGCGCCAAGCCAGACAGGAAGATCACATCAGTGACTCAACCCACTCAAGTGACGCACCCCTCCTAGGGACGGTATGAGAGCCCTAGTAAGCCAGTGATTCAGCCCCTGTAATAGGTTTAGAGGCAGAGAATCCCAGCGGAAAGATGGGAACCGGCCAGGCAGAGACAGCAAGGGCGGTTCGTTGCTCCAGAGCCTTTCTGTTCACCTTCACACTCCTGGGCCAGACTACACTCAATCATATGACCCACTGAAGAGATGAGTATGTATGGATTGAAGGTAGAAGCAGAAGTGTTTATTAGTTTACTCCAATTGGGGGATCGGCGGAAGGGTTTGCGGGGAATAATAATAAAGGTATATTCTTTAAAAAGTATGTACAGTGCCTTGCGAAAGTATTCGGCCCCCTTGAACTTTGCGACCTTTTGCCACATTTCAGGCTTCAAACATAAAGATATAAAACTGTATTTTTTTGTGAAGAATCAACAACAAGTGGGACACAATCATGAAGTGGAACGACATTTATTGGATATTTCAAACTTTTTTAACAAATCAAAAACTGAAAAATTGGGCGTGCAAAATTATTCAGCCCCCTTAAGTTAATACTTTGTAGCGCCACCTTTTGCTGCGATTACAGCTGTAAGTCGCTTGGGGTATGTCTCTATCAGTTTTGCACATCGAGAGACTGACATTTTTTACCATTCCTCCTTGCAAAACAGCTCGAGCTCAGTGAGGTTGGATGGAGAGCATTTGTGAACAGCAGTTTTCAGTTCTTTCCACAGATTCTCGATTGGATTCAGGTCTGGACTTTGACTTGGCCATTCTAACACCTGGATATGTTTATTTTTGAACCATTCCATTGTAGATTTTGCTTTATGTTTTGGATCATTGTCTTGTTGGAAGACAAATCTCCGTCCCAGTCTCAGGTCTTTTGCAGACTCCATCAGGTTTTCTTCCAGAATGGTCCTGTATTTGGCTCCATCCATCTTCCCATCAATTTTAACCATCTTCCCTGTCCCTGCTGAAGAAAAGCAGGCCCAAACCATGATGCTGCCACCACCATGTGTTGACAGTGGGGATGGTTTGTTGCTTTTACGCCAAACATAACGTTTTGCATTGTTGCCAAAAAGTTCAATTTTGGTTTCATCTGACCAGAGCACCTTCTTCCACATGTTTGGTGTGTCTCCCAGGTGGCTTGTGGCAAACTTTAAACAACACTTTTTATGGATATCTTTAAGAAATGGCTTTCTTCTTGCCACTCTTCCATAAAGGCCAGATTTGTGCAATATACGACTGATTGTTGTCCTATGGACAGAGTCTCCCACCTCAGCTGTAGATCTCTGCAGTTCATCCAGAGTAATCATGGGCCTCTTGGCTGCATCTCTGATCAGTCTTCTCCTTGTATGAGCTGAAAGTTTAGAGGGATGGTCAGGTCTTGGTAGATTTGCAGTGGTCTGATACTCCTTCCATTTCAATATTATCGCTTGCACAGTGCTCCTTGGGATGTTTAAAGCTTGGGAAATCTTTTTGTATCCAAATCCGGCTTTAAACTTCTTCACAACAGTATCTCGGACCTGCCTGGTGTGTTCCTTGTTCTTCATGATGCTCTCTGCGCTTTTAACGGACCTCTGAGACTATCACAGTGCAGGTGCATTTATACGGAGACTTGATTACACACAGGTGGATTGTATTTATCATCATTAGTCATTTAGGTCAACATTGGATCATTCAGAGATCCTCACTGAACTTCTGGAGAGAGTTTGCTGCACTGAAAGTAAAGGGGCTGAATAATTTTGCACGCCCAATTTTTCAGTTTTTGATTTGTTAAAAAAGTTTGAAATATCCAATAAATGTCCTTCCACTTCATGATTGTGTCCCACTTGTTGTTGATTCTTCACAAAAAAATACAGTTTTATATCTTTATGTTTGAAGCCTGAAATGTGGCAAAAGGTCGCAAAGTTCAAGGGGGCCGAATACTTTCGCAAGGCACTGATCCACACATTTTTTAAGTAAAGACTTAAAGGTTGAGACCGAGTTTGCGTCTCTCACATGGGTAGGCAGACCATTCCATAGAAATGGAGCTCTATAGGAGAAAGCCCTTACTCCAGCTGTTTGCTTAGAAATTCTAGGCACAATTAGGAGGCCTGCGTCTTGTGACCGTAGCATATGTGTAGGTATGTACAGCAGGACCAAATCAGAGAGATAGGTAGGAGCAAGCCCATGTAATGACACATCAGCCAGCTGGTCTGCGCATGCTCCGAGGATGCGGCTAGGGTTAACATGTTTAAATGTCTTACTCACGTCTGCCACGGAGAAGGAGAGGAGAGGTCCGCAGTCCTTGGTAGCGGGCCGCGTCGGTTGCACTGTATTATCCTCAAAGCGGGCAAAGAAGGTGTTTAGTTTGTCTGGAAGCAAGACGTCTGTGTCCGTGACATGGCTGGTTTTCTTTTTGTAGTCTGTAATTGCCTGCAGACCCTGCCACATAGGTCTCGTGTCTGAGCCTGTTGAATTGCGACTACACTTTGTCTCTATACCGACATTTCGCTTGTTTGATTGCCTTGTGGAGGGAATAGCTACACTGTTTATATTCAGCCATATTCCCAATCATCTTTCCAAGGTTAAATGCAGTGGTTCGTGCTTTCAGTTTTGCGCGAATGCCGCCATCTATCCACTGTTTCTGGTTAGGGTAGGTTTTAATAGTCACAGTGGGTACCATCTCCAATGCACTTCCTATTAAACTCACTCACCAAATCAGTGTGTAAACTGTCAATGAGAATGGTGGTGTGCTCGGTCCTCCTTTTCCTGTAGTCCACAATCATCTCCTTTTGTTTTGATCGCGTTGGGGGAAAAGTTCTTATTCTGGCACCACAAGGCCAGGTCTCTGACCTCCTCCCTATCTCATCGTTGGAGGTGATCAGGCCTACCACTGTTGTGTCATCGGTAAACTTAATAATGGTTTTGGAGTCATGCCTGGCCATGCAGTCATGAGTGGACAGTGAGTACAGGAGGGGACTGAGCACGCACCTCTGAGGGGTCTCCGTGTTGAGGATCAGCATGGCGGCTGTGTTGTTACCTCCCCTTACCACTTGGGGGCGGCCCGTCAGAAAGTTCAGGATCCAGTTGCGGAGGGAGGTGTTTAGTCCCAGGGTCCTTAGCTTAGTGATGAGCTTTGAGGGCACTATGGTGTTGAACTCTGAGCTGTAGTCAATGAATAGTTGTTAGGTGTTCCTTTTGTCCAGGTGGGAAAGGGAGGTGTGGAGTGCAATGGAGATTGCATCATCTGTGGATCTGTTGGGCCGGTATGCAAATTGGAGTGGGTCTAGGGTTTCTGGGATAATGGTGTTGATGTGGGCCTTGACCAGCCTTTCAAAACACTTCATGGCTACAGACGTCAGTGCTACGGGTCGGTAGTCATTCAGAGAGGTTACCTTAGTGCTCTTGGTGCAGAGGGACTGTGGTGGTCTGCTTGAAACAGGCTGGTATTACAGACTCAGTCCGGGACAGTTTGAAAATGTCAGTGAAGACACTTCCCAGTTGGTCAGCGCATGCTCGGAGTACAAGTCCTGGTAATCCGTCTGGCCCTGCGGCCTTGTGAATGTTGACCTGTTTGAAGGTCTTACGTAGTGCATCCCAAGTGGCGTTTTGTGTGTGTGTGTGTGTGTGTGTGTGTGTGTGTGTATCTTCTCATTCTCCTTCGGCACATCCGTTTCCAATTCAATTTCAGCGTTGGGAAGTGAGCTGGATAATGTCCTGAGCCGAGATCAGGGCTGCTGTGAAAGATTCCTGTTAGCCCAGGAGGATTTGGGGGTTCTCTTTCCCTCTCTCCTCTCTCTCTCATGTGAGAAAGCCCTGACATTTCCATATCGAGTATCAGGGCAGAAGCTGGACATCCGATGCCTTCTGATACACTCTCTTCTGAGAGAATTCCTCCCATTGTCTGTCTATATGCTGTACTTAGCAGTGTTACTGTGTAGAACAGAGCATCATGCAGTGTGCTGTACAGATCATTACAACGTATTTCAGTCTAGCAGGGAAAGGAAACAGCTTAGTGCATCCCAAGTGGGTTGTTATTGCTCTGAGGCTTGTGAAACGGACCATAAAAATGGGCAAGGTATGAAATCAAAAACGGCTTGTAAAACGTTACTATATCATTCAATAAAAGGATAAAGAACAAGCACGTTAGTTAGTTATTGTTTATTACATGTAATCCCCTTCATCTGCCATCGCCACGCAGAAATGATAACTGTTCTTCTCTTTCCCTCATCCCATGTTGTCCGCCAAACCTCGATAAGCCCACTGCAACATTGTACACGCAGAGATAACAAAGCTTATGCAGTATATTGTTTTATCGTCTACACATTGGCACCACATATGGGACGATCTGCTACAGTATGGGTATGGTTTATAAATCAATTTACCGTCGACATTTTATTGTGGCCCATGGACCGTTTACTCACAAACCTTGCTGCCCACTGACTCTCTCAAATTACACTCATGACTATTTGCTTTAGGTTGCCTATGGGGAGATAGAGGATGTGAACCCTGTAACATCACAAGGGGGATGTATTTTTAGTCTCTCCGTGAAATGTCTATTCAAGCACAGCTCCCTTTAGACTGCCTAGGGCCCAGCTGTGTGCTGTAAGTTAGCTCCGCTGATCAGCACTTTTTGAGCATGCATCTGTTGTGAATGTTTGGATGTGGGTTTGGAATAGGGTGTGGGTGTGTGATAGAACATAATTGGGGATGGATGGGGAGTTTGGAGTCGACCCCGGTCCCCCTGATTGGAGGGGGGATTCTGGGATGAAAGCCTTGACAACCGGCAGGGAGTATTATGTCATTCCGGGGGCGGCGACTTGTATTCCTATTCCTTGTTCCGGGCCAATAAAAATCAGCGCTCAAAGGAATACATCTGGAAGTTCCAGTTCCAATATGGAATCGGATATGGAAGGCATCTCTGTGGACTCGATATACATTTACATCCACACACAGTGAATGAATGGGAATAGTCCCAATTGAATGAATAAGTCAATCGGAGAGGTTTCAATTGACATTCAATTGAGGCATTATGTTACGGTATGGTTTCCATTGTTGTCCATGTTTAATGTACAGCATCCTCTGCCTACACACATTCCAGCTAACACTTGACTTGACCCACAGGAGTCAGCTTATGTTTACTCAGCCCAGTCTTCATTGCATATTAAAATGGATAGTACAACCTACACACACACCCAATTACTTTACTTAGAGATTGACGAGGGCTTATAGATAAATAGCCACATCCATGAGTAGAGATGACTTTGTAGCTTAATTACATAACCATCAAACAGTGACTAAGCAAATAGATTAATTGCTGACAACGTACGGAAGTGAGCGCAGCAGAGGTTGAAGCCACTCAATGCCAACAAATGGAACAGTCCGGCTGAGACGGAATCCATCTCATTAGAGAGCAGAGCAGTGTGCTGCTGACGTATCTGAATCCTTTCCACTGGTCGGATGAGTCATAAACGAGCCAACTGATTTAGTATCAGTTTTTATCACATCAGTCTTTCTTAGCCTGAACTGAGTTAGTGACCATCAGCTGCTTAGGAGGGTGAAATGCCAGACATTGAAAAGTTTGACTGCTCCATATGTTGGAGTGGACCAGCAGCACCTCTGCCAGACGACTGATTTAGAATAAGTTTTATCCAATTATCAAGGCACACCTCATCGCTAGCCTGAACTGATTTGGTGACCAGAGAGAGCTACCTGGGAGGGTCAAATGTCAGATGCTGATATAGGATCAGTTATAACATGGCCCACCACCCTCTTGACTTTTTCCACATGTTGTTACGTTACAGCCTTACTCTAAAATGAATTTAAAATGTATTTCTACATCAATCTACAGTACACACAATACCCCATAATGACAAAGCAAAAACATTATACAGAAATATTTACAAATGTATTACAAATTAAAAACTGAAATCACATTTACATAAGTATTCAGACCCTTTACTCAGTACTTTGTTGAAGCACCTTTGGCAGCGATTACAGCATCTAGTCTTCTTGGGTATGACACTACAAGCTTGGCACACCTGTATTTGGGGAGTTTCTCAAATTCTTCTCTGCAGATCCTCTCAAGCTCTGTCAGTGTGAATGGGGAGTGTTGCTACACAGCTATTTTCAGGTCTCTCCAGAGATGTTCGATCGGGTTTCAAGTCCGGGCTCTGGCTGGGCCACTCAATGACATTTAGTTGTTCCGAAGCCACTCTTGCGTTGTCTTGGCTGTGTGCTTAGGGTTGTTGTCCTGTTGGAAGGTGAACCTTTGCCCCAGTCTGAGGTCCTGAGAGTTTTCATTAATGATCTCTCTGTACTTTGCTTCGTTCATCTTTGCCTCAATCCCGACTAGTCTCCCAGTCCCTGCCTCTGAAAAACATCCCCACAGCATGATGCTGCCACCACCATGCTTCTACCGTAGGGATGTTCCCAAGTTTCCTCCAGACGTGATGCTTGGCATTCAGGCCAAAAGGCTCAATCTTGGTTTCCTCAGACCAGAGAATCTTGGTCTCATGGTCTGAGTTTTTAGGTGCCTTTTGGCAAATTCCAAGCAGGCTGTCATGTGCCTTTCACGGAGGAGTGGCTGGCCACTCTACCATAAAGGCCTGATTGCTGCAGAGGTGGTTGTCCTTCTGGAAGGTTCTCCCATGTCCAAGAACAACTCTGGAGCTCTGTCAGAGCTGTCAGAGAACATCAGGTTCTTTGGTCAACTTCTTCCATTTATGAATGATGGAGGCCACTGTGTTCTTGATTATCTTCAATGCTGCAGAAATGTTTTGGTACCCTTTCCCAGGTCTGTGCCTCAACACAATCCTGTCTTGGCGCTCTACGGACAATTCCTTCGCCCTCATGGCTTGGTTTTTGCTCTGACATGCGCTGTAAACTGTGGGACCTTATATAGACAGGTGTGTGCCTTTCCAAATCATGTCCAATCAATTGAATTTACCGCAAGTGGACGCCATTGAAGTTGTGGAGGATGATCAATGGAAACCTGAGCTCAATTTCGAGTCTCATAGCAAAGAGTCTGAATACTTCCGTAAAAAAGGTATTTCTGTTTTTTTTATTTAATAAATTTGCAAAAACTTCTAAAAACTTTCCCTTTGTCATTATGGCGTATTGTGTGTAGATTGCTGAGTTTTTTTTGTTATTTACTTTCCTAAGGCACTGTATGTAACTGCCTAACTATTATTTAAAAGCATGTTTGAGCTAAATCCCTTATCCCTTGTACAAATAAACTCACATATTTGTGCGTCAGCGAGCCTAGTGGTTAGAGAGTTGGACTAGTAACCAAAAGGTTGCTAGATCAAATCTCCGAGCTGACAAGGTAAAAATCTGTCGTTCTGCCCCTGGACAAGGCAGTTAACCCACTGGCCGTCATTGTAAATAAGAATTTGTTCTTAACTGACTTGCCTCGTTAATTAAAGGTTAAATAAAAAATGTATAAAATAACAAAGATAATGTTAACCCACATTTTACAATGATACCTAATGTAGTTTGCAATTTATATGTCAAATTGTTGGCATGAATGATGTTCTCATTATTTTCTACACATTGAGACTAACACGAATTGTAAATGTAATAATTGTGCATTCATTTCGGTACACATTTAGTTAGCCCGTAACAGGGTTGACACTTAGATAACAGGGTTGACAGAACAACATATTTTACCATGTCATCTGTGTACCTTTTCAAATTAAGATATAAACATCCCCATGAAATAAGAAACATAGGTCTAAGAAACATAGATATTATGTTTGCTGAAAAAAAAAGGTATTTGCCAATGAAGCAGTTGTTTTTTTAAATGTTTATTGACGTTCACTGTCCCTAAGTAAGAAAACAACTAAGTCAATTTTAAACTAAGTAAAGTTTTAACATCAATGCCGTTAGCGGTGCTGATTGACATTCGTTTAACAAGTTTGGACCACACTTGTTTCAGAATTTCAACTCAGCAGCAGTTGTTGGCGGTGCCATGATATCTGTAAATATAGCATTCACATAGTTAAATCAATGTGTAGAGCTTTGCACAAGTTTATTAACTTTAGTTCAATCGGAAGGCACTCTTTGGTGTTATTTCCCTCTCATAATTAAAAAAAGTTGAAGCTCCTTTACTTTATTACTAAACAATAATAAAAAAACTTACAAATGATATTTGGAGAAGATCAAAAACAAGCAAAAATGACCCCAGCCACTATCATCTTGGCTGCTGTAGGTTCATTCACCTCAGTCGATCTACAAATACATTGCCTATTAGCTATAGCTGTTCAGTCAGTTGTAATGATGAATTGCATAAAATCATCAGCTCCTTTCTCAAATCACATAGCGCTCACATTTGTATTCCTAGGCATTACTAATCAAGCTCCGCACACAGATGATTGTATTATCACATTCACGTGAAATGTTAGAGTATTACTTACGATTCTGTATTAATATCAGTGATGTAGTGGTAAAAAAAGGTGGGTAATGGGCAAACTATAAACTCCAGTGGGCGATCGAGGTAAGACGAACAATGTTTATAATTGTATTTTTTGCATTTTGAATGCATTTTAATGTAGGCCTATAGGGGAAAGCTGTTCATATTGAAACATGTTTTTTTCCCATTGCTAACTTGTTTGATAAGATTAGTATAGGTTTTCTTACGGGACGACACATGGGGCCCCAACCCCACGTTTGGGAACCACTGTACTAACCTATGCTGGTAGACAAGTCAGGATCATGGGATGGTTTTAAAAATGGCCTTTTGTCTGGCATCTCGCAAACACACTATCAACAGCGTCTCTAGTTGCCTACTTGAGCCGAGTCCGAGCTGGGGTAGTTCGTTTCACGTCTCAGGCCCTCGGCCTGTGTCGCGAGAGGGCGGAGTTAGCCGTTTGAATGTGCTTGTAAAAAGGCAAATCCGGGAGGCAAATCTGGGGGACGCAGGCGAACATAACGAACAAACCACTGTTCATGATTCCAATTATTCGCAAAGAGGCAGGCGCAATTAGAACTCAGTCAGATCAAGAGTATAAGCGTTCTGAGCTTTGATCCAACCTGGGAGAATTATTTAGACGTTGACCCGTAATTGACTTTCTTTATTGTGTACAACATACATTTGTTTATTTTAAAATGACCGAGGGCCCGGACTTCGGGGGCCTCTTAAGTAGTTACGTCCCAGCCTGCGTGTCTTCTACCTTTTAAAGCTTTTACTCAATCAAGAGCATTGTTGTCCACAAATGTCCTCAGATGTTATCCAACATGTTATCCACCACACGTCTTTCATTTGGTTAAGATCTGTTTGTGAGCTTGGGGGGTGGCACTAGGCTGTTAGGCCCTATCACCGTGTAACCTGCATCACCGTGTCTTATTTGATTATGGGATGTGTAAATGACTTACTCCTCCATCCTGTGCTCAGTGTCCAGAGACGATGGAGATGAGATTGGTTATTCTGGGAGCCACTTCAGGGTATATCTGTGCCTTTTGGCCGTCTTTGGCCGACGATTTGGGAGCTGGATTCCTCTGCAGTCTCCGATGTGGCTTGTAAACAACACACATTTGCTGCGTCCCAAATGGCACCCTATTCCCTATGTAGTGAAATACTTTTGACTAGAGTCCTATGGGCCCTGCTCAAAAGTAGGGCACCATGTAGGGAATAGGGTGTCATTTGGGATGCCGCCAAAGTCTGTTGTTTACAAGCCACATCGGAGATTGCAGAGGAAGCTCATCATGTGTATCCAGCTCCCAAATCATCTCATACCCCCCAAATAAAACGTCTGCTCCCAAAGACAACAGAGACCGATGATGACCAGCCATAATATCCGTGCTGATGTTCACAGGGGCATTCAGGTCAGACAGGGGTGGTGCAAAGAACAGGTCTCTAGCAAAACAGAGACTGATGAACATCCACATCCATGATGACTACAGGCAGGGCCATTCAAACTGTTCTCCTCGTCCCCAGGCTAATTGCGTACGGAACCGACTTGCTTCCGAGCTACAGTAAGGGAGGAAGTCTGGTTTTGTGAGACTGGGACAGAGGTGATGCCAAGAAAACGGAGCCTGATTATAAGACCAACCGTGTCCAGTCGTGTCATAGGGATGTACTGTATTCACAGAGGTGATGCAAAGAAAACCGAGACTGATGACCATCCATGTCCTGTCTGGTGTCCTGTCCGCAACATACTGAATGACAGGATAGACTCAGGACAGAACAAAGCTAGTGCAAAGTACAGCTCCTTCTCAAACAAAGTTGATCCCTAAGATAACCACTCAAACTCAGGACAGAGGTGGTGGTGGTGATGATGCAAAGAAAAACGGAGACCGATGAGCAACCATGTCTCGTTTGGTCTCAGGGAGTTGGGAGCATTCACACTCAGGAAAGAGAAGAGGTGGTGCAACGAGAATGACTCGTTTTGGAGGAAGGGCCATGGTGTCTGAGTGGCTGCAGTGTACAGACCACTTAATATGTTTAATTAAGAGGCCTCTATAAAAGGCCTGTTGGACAGAATGTGCGCCACCAAAGTAGATGAAGCACTGGAACTGGAGAGTGGCCTGGGAATGGGAACACTTACAGTACATACCGTGAGCTTTGTAAGGAAAGCCTGTGACTAACTGGTTGCACATGAACCATTCATATTAACCATGTCTGCTCTACGACACCCACTAGAGTAGAGTGCTGTACAGTACACTGATCCCTCTGTTTGCTTCTGTTTGTCTGTTACAAATACATCATGGACTAACCCAGCAAACCAAAATGGGTTCTGTGAATGTTCCCAGAACATTCATTAGGTTGCCCCAAAAAGTTCTAATAACATAAAAACTGTCCAGTTGTGCTGGTGATTATATAATGTTTGTATAAAACATTCACCTGATGTTGCAAGAACGTTCCCAGAACACATTTGGTCTGTTCTTTAAAGATTCCCCAAATATTTCAAGGTTGTGGGAACATTAGGAGAACATTGCTGTAATGTTTTCTCAGAACCATTCCTATTGCTCCCACATTTTCTTTTGCGGCAGTATGTTCTAAAATCATTGCTAGGATATTGTGTTATTACATTACCTGGAAACCTAATAAGAATCATAGGGAAATGTTCTGTGGTGGTTGTTACAGACGTTGCGCACAACATATTAGTGAATGTTGAGAACTTTCTAAGAATATTTCATTTGAAACGCTTTCTGAAAGAAAAAAAAAAATTTGTCATGAAAAACATTATTTGAATGTTTTGGGACGTTATCATCTTAATGATAGATAAAACCCTAACTAGAACGTAATGGGAATTTCAACTAATGTCCAGGGAATGTTCCTGGGTTTGCTGGGAAGGCTTCCTGCATGTGTCTGTG
Source organism: Oncorhynchus clarkii lewisi (assembly GCF_045791955.1). Classification (NCBI taxonomy): domain Eukaryota; kingdom Metazoa; phylum Chordata; class Actinopteri; order Salmoniformes; family Salmonidae; genus Oncorhynchus; species Oncorhynchus clarkii. The sequence goes on from NC_092151.1 coordinate 44,174,504, forward strand.
TCCAACTCCAAGCGTAGTATACTCCCACATCTGATCTCCATATACTGTAGGCTACTACAGTATGTTATTGGGATGTTTGGCTGTGGGATGTTCAATCATACTCATTAGAGGACAAGTGTCCTCTGTGAGTTACTGTGTTTGGTCTTCGTGTTTCGTCACCCCTACTAACCTGTTTCTTGGCCCACGTTGCAGTGAGATGCTAATCCTAAAGTCTCCCTCACAAATCCGGGAATTTAATACAATACTCTGTGTCAAGGGTGCGTAACTGGTGGCAGGGAAGTCAAACGCAGGAGAGCAGAACTTGGTTAATAGCCGGAGCCGTTTAATGTACATCACTACCGGCATACAAAAATAACAAAACACATGGGCACAAAACTTGTCTCGCATCAGTCACAGAAAGCACACGTACTTACAATAAACAATTCCCGACAAGGACATGGGGGGGGGAAACAGAGGGAAAATATACAACATGTAATTAGGGAATTGAAACCAGGTGAGTGAAGACAAGACAAAACAAATGGAACAAGAAAAATGGATCGGTGATGGCTAGAAGGCCGGTGACGTCGACCGCCGAACACCGCCCGAACAAGGAGAGGAACCGACTTCGGCAGAAGTCGTGACACTGTGAAATTCACAAAAAATGAAAAGGCAATGAGATGTCGTTGAGGTCTACATTTAGATATTTAGTGACTATGTATTTTAGTTCAGGATCTCAGCAGACTGAGGATGGGGTCTGGAGAAGAAGTCATTGTGCTAGAGCAAGGGGTATTCAACTCGTGCCCTATGGGGTCCGGATCCTGCTGGTCTACCTGTTAATTGCACCCACCTGGTGTCCTTGTTCTAAATCGGTTCCAATGGGGGAAAAAATGCAGTGGAACTGGCTTCGACATCCAGAGTTGAGTTTGAGGGTCCTAGAAAGTCAGATGTTAATGGTCAATGGAGGTAGAGGGGGTCTCTGACAGACATTATTCTCTTATGATGACATTGCTCTGGCTTCTTTTGACACTGGAAGGGCACTCTCTTTACAGTAGATAGGGTTATGATTTCCATATTTGACTCCCATCCCTAGCACCTTTTGTATTCTAAACAATTCAATGCACAATGCTTTATTTGCACGACAAACATTACATTTGTATCGCCATAGCAACAATATACAATAAAAAAAAAAGTTAACCCATGGAACACGTTTTATAAAACAAAAGTTTTATTAAAAAAAAGTGGGGAAAGTAAACAGTTTGTATTTGTGCAACTGGCTTTTTATTGCTTCTTGTTTGTTTCCTGAAACATATTGTATAACTATTTATGCATATCTTCTTTTTCTGCTTGCCAATAACTTCTCTGTAAATATGAAGTTCGTTGATACTGCAATATTTTGTTTTACAAAATGACACAATTTGTTAACATTATACTTGTTAAAAGCTTATAGATCTTTTCTCCAATGAGACATGTTTGATTGCTCTGTAGTAACACCAGTTTAATCTTCTTGCAGCGTTGCTACCGTGTGTGTTCTCCTTTAACGTGGATGACAAGAATGGGCTGAATTTCCATGGTTCGCTGGAGGACATGTTTGGATACTCAGTCCAGCAGTTTGAGAACAGTGAAGGGAAATGGTGAGTCAACTCATGTTATCATCCACCAAGCCCCAGGTTCACATAGTGATAGTTTTCTTTGAAATACTTAAGCTGCCCTTGATTTAGCTTGGTTCCATGGATGGAACCAATGGAATAGTCCCAAAGGTGTAAAAAGCAAACTCTGCCCATCTGGCACTCGAGGCAGGCTCAATGAAATGCTCAAAGTATTTAAGGGGCAATCAGTTGCTACATCCATTTTTGGACTTCAATGATTTTCAATTGGTAGCATTTCAAATTGGAATTGGTCACTTTCTGAATTGACTGGAATTTAAATGGAATTGACCCTAACCCTGTCAGTAGCTTGGTTTCCTGTTAACAAGACAACTTCAACATTGAGATATCTTAAAATACTGACTGCATTACATGACTCATGGGTCCCTCCCTGTAATGTTGACTGTTTCTACTATTTTCAAACATCTTTACCAAAATCACAACAAAAAAAGTGCTATTTGTAAGGCACATGGTTTTATCTAGAACCCTTTACATAAGAACCGTTTTTGGAAGGAAGGGTTCTTTTGAATATTCTTTGGAAGTCAAGAAGGGTTCTGCATAGAACCATATAATACTTGGGTCTCGAGTGTCGGATACATTTTTACTCGGCCTTGACTCGGTCTCGGACAATTTGTACTCGTCATTTCTTCTCGAGACCAGCAGAGGAAATCATACAGCTTAAACAGCTTCCGTTCAATCAGCATATAAAACCACTTCGCCAGGCCAAATACCGTACGTACGCTCCTTTCGCCAAACATGAATATCTTATCGCCTATTAACCTGCGCTTCCTACTTTACTCGTAACATTACTGTTCTTTACTTTCGTTGAAAAACCTCCTAAACCCTTATCGCGCTCGTCAGAATTTCCTTGGTTCGCTGGTAGGGAAGAGTGGGTGTGGTTGTTTGAAAGTTGCACGCTCACTATTAATAAGGGGAGACATAGGCACCAACACGGATAATGCTACCAACAACCATAACCACATTGCTTACACAACCTATGGTAGCCTACAAAAACACAACCATTAGTCTAAGCATTTCCCAATCTAAATGTACAACTACTACTACCGTGATACTCAGTATAAAGCACTTCAATTCGGCAGGCAGCCCGGTTCACCGGTCGCCGGCTTATCGACTCGTGGTGCAGCCCAATCAGCCACTCAAAACGTTCTTGAGCGGTAACAAATCTGCTCAATTAGCTGATTTGCTTTCCATACACCCACTCCTTCCGACAAACCCGCTCATACTCCTGTCGCCATATTGGGCTGCATCTACCCATACTTGACACAAAGTGATTGGTTGATTCCACTGTCACTCCAAAGTTCTGCCCTAATACAGTGGAATGGCGGAGGCCTTCTATTTAGCTTCTGATGGCGTAGCTAATGGCTGATTTAGCTAGCTATACTAAACAAAAATATAAACGCAACATGTAAAGTGTTGGTCGCATGATTTCATGAGCTGAAATAAAATTTACCAGAAATGTTCCATACACACAAAAAGCTTATTTCTCTCAAATGTTTTTGTACAAATTTGTTTACATCCCTGTTAATGAGCATTTCTCAATTGGCAAGATAATCCATCGACCTGACAGGTGTGGCATATCAAGAAGCTGATTAAACAGCATGATCACTACACAGGTGCACCTTGTACTGCAGACAATAAAAGGCCACTCTAAAATGTGCAGTTTTGTCACACAAGTTTTGTGGGTGCGTGCAATTGGCATGCTGACTGCAGGAATGTCCACCAGAGCTGTTGCCAGAGAATTGAAAGTTAATTTCTCTATCATAAGCCGCCTCCAATGTCGTTTTAGAGAACTTGGCAGTACGACCATGTGTAACCATGCCAGCTCAGGACCTCCACATCTGGCTTCTTCACCAGATTGTCTGAGGCCAGCCATCCGGATAGCTGATTACACTGAAGAGTATTTCTGAATGTATTAAAACCTAAATCTGATTGACTGGGCCTTGCTCCCCAGTGGGTGGGCCAGTCTGGGTGGGCCTATGCCCACCCAAGAGCTGCGCCCCTGCCCAGTCATGTGGAATCCATAGATTAGGGCCTAATTAATTAATTTCAATTGACTGATTTCCTTACATGAACTGTAACTCGGTAAAATCTTTGAAATTGTTGCATATTGCGTTTATATTTTTGTTCAATATATTCCTTTCCAACAAAAACTGAAGAGATTCAATCAGAACATAATTGAAAAGAATAATGTAATAATAATAATAATAATAATTAGACCAATAAGGCTGGTGGAACCATTCATAGATGGTTCTATGTCGAACCCTCTGCAAAGGGTTCTGCCCAGCACAAAAAGGGTTCCCCAATGGGGACAAACTGAAGAACCCTGTATGGTTCTACTTAGCACCTTTTTTTCTAAGAGTGTAGTCCTGTGGTCAAGACACTGGCTCAAATAAAGAGTCCCTCCCTCCATCCCTCCAAGTGTATCAGGCCTGCAGCTTAACACCATCTCATAAAGAGCCCCCCCCCCCCCCCCCCTCCCGCCGCCTGTTAAGTGGAAACAACCCACCAGAGTATGCACCCAGTCTGCCAGTAAAGGCACCGTGAAACCACGCGTCTGTGGGCCCTCTCTTAATTGGTGAAGGAGCACATTTTTACATGCTAGTTAACTCAGTCTGCCTCCCTTTAGAGAAAGGTACAGTCCCCCACAGACAGAGAGACAGCCGGTCCCTACACTACGCCACTAGAGGCTCATACAGTGTGATCCCGGCCCCTAAATAACTAGCTCGCTATCCCCCTTTTTGTTACATGCTAGTAAACTACATCTGCCTCATTTAGAGAAATGAACAGTCCACCTCAGACAGAGAGACAGCCGGTCTGTATAGTTCTCTACTGGAGTCCCTTACAGTGTGACCCTGGCCCCTAACTAACTAGCTCACTATCCCCATACATTCAGCTGGAATGGGCTTGTTAAGCTCATATGGGATCAGTTGCGGTGATTTAGTCCTTCCCAATCAGCAGGAGCAACTGTGATGAGGAACGATGAACGATCCCACAGCTTTCTCGTGTAGATAAGGCTCCTATAGGCCCAGTTACTCTCACTTATACACAGATACCATTGTGTAACGAGTGACGAGGGCTATATGTTCCGATATCCATACTGGCATACCACTTTAAGGCATTTTCACACTGTCAATTTCACACAGTGATAATGTAAAGAAAGACCTGATAGTTCCAGTTAAATTATATTAACCAGATACCTATGTATACGATTGATGAAGATATGATCCTTCCATTATACATACTAGCATACCTTAGAATGCATGGCTATATCATAGCTTCATTCTAAGAAAAGTATGCTAGTAGTATGTATGTGTGGATATTGGAACAGAGCCTTATTTGGGTTGGTAATTCACAGAAACCTCCATTGGAGACAAAGGGAGAGAGAGATTGTGTTTCGATGCCTGTGTCACTTAACCTGGGTTACTGTAGATGTGAGGAGAGTTATCAATCACAGATGGCACGGCCCCAATTGAAGGCTCTCATTTAGAGTGAGTGCTGTCGCTGAAAGTGATCCAGGCCCAGTGTGGATCAGGCACAGATGTCTGTTCTCTGTGCAGTGTGTCACTTAGCTGTGAGCTTTTGAGATGATGACTGATTGTGTTCCCGCTGGTTGCACCCTCTTTAGTTGATCAGCGGTCATTAGGAGAGTGGAATGTTAATTAGGTGAACTGTTTACGTGCTAGCAGATAACTAGCTCAGCTTAGCGTTATATCGTACCCGCAAGATTTCGGGTGAGAGAGAACCAGCACCGGACCACACAGATTACACTCACAACAACAGAGCCCAGCTAACAAGCTGTACTCCGATGTAAAAGCATGAGTTACTCGCTCAGAAATACATAAACAATGTTATGACGAGTAAACATAGTAGGGGTAAAGTGCTAAATTGTGTACTTTCCACTGCACAACAAGCATTTTTGTAATACATTTAAATGGCCTTTTTCGTGGGAAAACACAAAACCCAACGAACGCTAGGTCGTTGAGAGGAACTCTAGTTGTTGCTTTTATGTTTATGCTGGGTGGGTATGGAATACTAACCTCTTCCCCTGTTTCTGTCTTTAAAGGGTACTTATCGGTTCTCCCTTGGCCGGCCAGCCAGCCAAACGGACTGGAGATGTCTACAAATGCCCTGTGGATCGAGGACCAAACCCTAAATGTATCAAACTGGAGCTGCCTGGTGAGCCCTCGTTTACAGTGTGTGTGTATGTGTTTGCATATGTGGGTTGCATGGGATTGCTATTGATACTCCCTCTATTAACTGCGTCTGAGTTGAGGTTTTAGCAACCAAACACAACAGCCTCGCATCGTCCAGTGTGCTGGTCTGGGACTCCCTGCCTTGTGTGCTGGACAGGACGTGAGCCAAAGCAGCAGCACAGGAAGACACCACATAAACAGGATTTGAATGTCTCATCTCATTCACTCATAATTATATCATGCTAACCAGATAACCCGCATGCCGCCTCTGCTGCATGCGCGTCGTTCACCATGCCTCGGGGCTTCTAATGGCTCAATACTGAACAGGGTTGGGGGTCAATTCCATTTCAATAAAGTCGATTTAAGGAAGTGAACATGAATTGACTGAATTGAAATGGAATTCACCCCCAACCCTGATACTGACTCACTCCCAAAAGGCAGGGTTGAGATGAATTAGGATTTATCAATTTAGTGGAACAAAAATCTATTCATTTTGGGGATGTATTCAAATTCTGCAACACATTTTGTTGACATTATCTGTTGTTTGTTAAGTATTTTGATGTTTATACCTATTGTTTATGTATTTATTTTTTTATATAAAGTTTATATTTTGTAATGTTCTCCAGTAAAATTATAAGAACATTTGTCCACCATACAATCTGGTCAAATACAGTGTGAGCCTGACAATGACTGTATTATACTACAGCTTGACAGGGCCGTGCGTTGTTCTGCGGTCACTGGACGTGACGTGAATTATGAGTACAGAGAGAGGACATTATGAGATTAGCCTGCATGATTCCCCATAAGACGTCTTTGAAAAATGCTTCTAGACAGAGAGCACATTTGAATTATACATAGAATGCCATTTAGCAGACCCTTTTTAGCCAAAGAGACTTACAACAGTGTATTCACATACATTTGAATATTTGTGACCCCCCAGTCGGAATTGAACCCACAACCCCGGTGTAGCCAGAGCCATTATCTTACAACCACACAGGACAAATTCAGCACACGCTGCTAACTACGCTACAGTATTTATGCTGGAATACAAAAGGTGCGTGCGTGTATGCTTTTACCGGGAAAGACGGTAGAAATAACCCATAGCCTATGCATAATTATCTGAGGTAAATAAAATAGCTACATTTCAGTAGTGCACATCGTTAAGTGAGGTCCGGAGAGTTCCATGGTTCTGGAAGGGTAGTCTGACTTTCTGCCTATGGGAAAATGGACAGAGGAATTTGACCAGCTGTTCTTTCTCTTCAAGGACTCTTTCTTTCTTTCTTTATTTATTTCATATTTTCCCAGAAAACACAACAATTCCTAACTTACACGAAGTCAAGGATAACATGACCATGGGAACGACGCTGGTTACCAACCCTCAAGGAGGCTTTCTGGTAAGAGGCCATGTGGAAATCTAGATGTCAGCCCTGGACTGCAAGAGGCAGTACGGTTGTTACTATATGTAGAGCTGACATATATATCACACCCCCACGCCAGTGGAGGCTGCTGAGGGGAGGACGGCTCATAATAATGGCTGGAAACTATCGAATGGAATGGGTTTGATGTATTCGACGCCATTCCACTTACTCCAGCCATTACCACAAGCCCGTCCTCCCCAATTAAGGTGCCACCAACCTCCTGTGGCACACTCTCTCTCTCTCTCTGTGTGTCTCTGTCTCTCTGTCTCTGTCTAGAAGAATGGGTCTGAGTATTTATAATGGTGACATAAGATATACATTACAAAGCCCGGATCTGACCAGAACTTTCCCCCTCTGCCACTTCACTGGGCTTGTACCTCACTGCTCATATAAGGACTGTTGACTAGAGAGTCCTAGCCTATCCGATACTGTACTTCGGAGAGTCAGTTACTCCGAGTCCAGGTTAACCCAGTGAGCATGTGTGTGTAGCTTTCATGGTCTCATGATGAGGTAACGTTAGCTAGCGCTGCTTCTTCAAAAAGTTTCAGGGGGAATGTCCTAATGACCTTATTTCAGATTCCTCCTTGACGCGTGTGTGTGTTTACTATTTTCGTCCAGGCTTGTGGTCCCCAGTACGGCTACATGTGTGGTCAGCAGACGTACATCTCTGGGGTATGTACCAACGTCAGCTCAACCTTCCAGGTACTCAACTCCATCGCCCCGGCCGTGCAAGGTACAGGACAACAAAACACACACACACACACCGAGAACTACAGTCAGACCAGTGCTGCATGATCCCTCACCTTGGTGTTCCTTTTACATCCTACCCCAGACAGACCAGAGCAGAGCTTTCTCTCTCTACATCCCCCCCCCCCCCCCCCCCCAACCCATTCCTCTCTTCACCCCCTAACCAACCAACCCCTCGAGCCACGTGGCCCAGAGAGAAACATCGCTTGTGTACATAAGAGCATTCCACTGAGTGTAAACTACTCTCCAGTCTCTTGCTGCCATGCATGCCCAAGTTAGGACAGATTTTGAGAGAGACTTGTCATCGCTGTCTTAACACTGCACATTGACAGCAAGAAGCCCAAACAGATATAATATTTGACTAAAACATAATCATTTCAAACCTTGTATACGATCACATTACAGTATGTCTCTCTATTATGTGTGTGGAGGGGGGGGATACTTTGGAACAGATTTCCAGAAGTACAATCACTTGGAGCTGATTTGCTGGTGTTTTTATGGTATTTTATGTCCAACAAGAAGAACAAAAATTTGGTCAGAAAACTTTGGGGGGCCAAGTAAAATCACCCCGCAAGGCCACCAGTTGAGGAAACCCTGGTGTGGACTATTAAACCTCAGTATAGATGAGATACAGCTTTCCACCTCTGTGTAGTCTCACTCTCAGACACTGTATTAGACATGCATTCTAAGCACATTATAGTGTAGTCTGTGGCTGAGTTCCGATATCCATTCTGGCATACTGTACCACTTAGAATGCATGTCCAATAGAATGCATGTCTCCTCTGCTTCCTTCTCAGTAGTAGTCTAAAGTTTTTTTTACAAGACTCAAGAGGGACTACTGTAGATGGGAGAGCTTCTGGGTATTGTAGTGTTCTCCCTCTCTTCACCTTTCTCCACTGCACAAACCAACTGTTTAATGCATTTATTGTATAAAAACTGTTGGCAACTGCGGCTTTAACAGTTTAAACATTGACATACAAAACACATGTCTGTTTCCCCAACTAAATTCTACATTGCGTGTAGTATGTGATATATTGGTTGTGTTACACAGATCATAACGGCCACATTATTTGAATCCCTCTTGTATTCCAGAGTGTGCCAAGGAGCTTGACATTGTCATGGTGCTTGACGGCTCCAATAGTATATGGCCATGGAACAGCATCATTGAGTTCCTGGTCAAGTTTCTGAAAAATATCGAAATTGGACCTAAACTGTCCCAGGTGATTTCTCCTTTCTGTATACTAGAGGGGGGAAAAAAATGGGTAACACTTTAGATGACGGGTACCTGTCGAAGAACCCCGTAGAAGGACCCTTTATGGTTCCAGCCTGGTGAAACAGTTTCGCCAAAGGACCCTTTAAGAACACAGTATCAACTCTGGGACATGACTGAGAGAGGGACAGAAGGGAGCGACGGGATAGAGAAAAGAGGAGGGACACGGAATAGAAAGATGACAGCAGCAATCAACTGCAATTCGCTGTCTTTTAATTATGTAACAGCACAATATAATAATAATAATAATAATAAGTCGTTGCCTTGCCTTTTGAGATACGTGCATATACGATGATCATCTATTCATTACAGTCTCAGAACCACTGTTAAGTCATCACTCGTACTGTTATTAGTTTAAAAGTCCAAGGGCATTATGTGTTAAATAAAGGTTACTTAAAAATGGTTTTATGTGAATGGGGAGTCCCTTTTTTAGAATACCCCTGCCTCTGGAGAGGAGCTGGTTCACAGTGGTTTAGCTTAATGGTGAAATTACAGTTTTCCTCTGTGCTGCACTGGAAAATATTGTCCTACAAAGTTCTCCCTTTATAGATCCCATATTCCATAGCCGGATAAGTACCCATGCGTGCTATATAAAGAGAATGACATCACACTAGACTCACCAGACCGGACCACATAGCCTTCTTTACCAGACTGTCTCGGAGTGTTGAAGTGTTGGGAGTGTTGGAGTGTGCCACGGGATGGGACAGTGAGAAAAGAGGGAACTGGAGAGAAGGGCAGAGAGTGAGATGAGGGTAAAGGAGTTTAAAGGGAAGAGGGCGAGTGAGATGAGGGCGAATTTGTACGTTCGAGTGAGTGTCGGTCTGTCTGAATCCCGCCTTTTTTGTTCCAGGTGGGCATTGTGTCGTATGGAGAGCAAGTCATTCACAATGTGAACCTCAGCCAGTTTAATAACACTCTATCCCTGCTGGGAAAAGTGATGAATCTTGAACAGCAGCAGGGTGTCAGGACCATGACCTTCCTGGGTATCGACACGGCAAGGTGCAGTACAAGAGTCTGGTCCTGCTCAATTTACAAAAAATGTACTTAATTTAATTGAGTTCAGTTGAATTTACTGTTCCACTCAGTTAAGTGTGTCTATTTCTTGTACAATGTGTGAAGTGAGTTAAAAATGATTTATGATTTTCAGGAAAGAGGCCTTCACCGTGGAGCGAGGGGCGCGGCCCGGGGTCAAGAAGGTCATGATAATCGTGACGGACGGAGAGTCACATGACTCTCATAACCTCAAAAATGTCACCGCAGAATGCGAGAAAGACGACATTGAGAGGTTCGGTATTGCAGTGAGTATAAGACCATCAAAACCATGATACCTCAATATTAATACCTCAAATAGCCCCACCACAGTAAAAGCTGTAACATACCTTTTAGTCAGGACAATATCACAGTCACAGCCCTAACAGACCTCAAATAAACACACCGTCTCTCACGTAGTTTAGATGGTTTGGTATGAGGGTTGCAAAATCCCGGGAACTTTCCAAGAATTCTCAGATTTTTCCAGAAATCCTGGTTAGAGGCTTCTATGAATCAGGAGAGAATAAACAGTACGGGAATCCTCCAACTAGGGGTCTGCAACTGGGAATCTTCCAGCCCAGGCAGGCCAAGAGTTATGGGTTCAAATCCTGTTTCCTACATGGACCACATTCTGTATATAGAGGACTGTTTTTCAGACTTGATATCGTCGTTGCGAATACGAATCTGTTCTTAGTTGACTTGCCTGTATAAATAACGGTTAGTTAAATAAATCAAAGAAAAAAACGACACTATTTGTTTCCCTTCAGGTGCTTGGTGATTACAACAGGAACAACAGAAGCATCACTGAGGTGAAAAAGTTCATTGAGGAGATCAAGAACATCTCCAGCGATCCTGTGGGAGATCACTTCTTCAACGTGTCCGACGAGTTTGCCTTGCTCACCATCGTAGACGCTCTGGGAAGCAGGATCTTTGCCTTGGAAGGTAGGCTGAGCTACTTTCTTCTAGTTAAATCGCGACCACATGCTTTGTGCTACTTTGATCTCAGCGACAACGGTGGCCAAGGGTGGGTTCTTCTCCGGAGCTGTGCTCGAGTTCTTCTCTACGTAGTGGAATAAAGAGAGATGAGATTGTGTTTTATTCATCCCCAAGGGGGAAGTGAGTTATCATCCAAACAGCCACACAGTCGTACAATTTAGAAACAATAACGACATTAAAAACAGTCCGCAGACAGTTCCAATGAAAATGGATTAGTGAGAGTGATCGTATCGTCATGTGATCGTATCGTCATGTGATCGTATAGTAATGGATCCATGTGAATGTCCTTTCCACAGCAACGTCAGGTAACTACACCTCGTCGTTTGAGATGGAGATGTCCCAGGCAGGATTTAGTGCCCACACCTCTAAGGTGAGTCCACATTGCCTACTGTTGTTTCCTTCAACTCCTGGGACGTATTCATTAGGCCGATTCTGTTGCAAAACATTTCTTAAACGGAGGCAAACTGAAGGGAGGAGGGACCTACATACATTTGTCCAATAGAGACTCTTGTTTTGCTCTGCTCGCTTCTGTTTGGCTCTTAAACGGTTTTCGTAATAAATACACCCCTGCTTTCATTTCCCCTTTCCCCTTTCCAACTAACTCCTTCTACCCCTGCTTTCCACTGTCCTATACTGTTAAAAGAAACAGTTGGAAAATATGCAACTAGGCTTTCCCAACACCCAAGGGCAACTAATTGCATAAATCTATCAAATGTTTTATGTTTCAAAATACTCTCTTTTAATAGTGTACTCCCACTGTCCTAGCCCACTGGGCTAAAGGGTGCAGCATATTGCCGCGGTGATCGGTTTATAGGATATCACGTTTGTGAATCTGTGACTGCATGCTGATCGGCCCCAGTCAGATACAGTACATAACGACGGTGGGTGTTGCGTTATTCACTTGGCACAGACATCACTTCAACGTCTATTCCACGTTAGTCCAACGTTATTCCATTTAAATGAATTTTCATGGAAATGACATGGGAAACAATATTGATTCGACCGGTGTGTGGCCAGGGAGATCTTTCATTCACCATCTTGTCTATCCCTGTGCTGGTTCACCATGATCCAACTAAAGAGGTACCCTCTGTCCTCTCTTTCCTCTCCTCTCTCAGCCCAGAGATATCTGTGCTGTGGGGGAGAGGAGAACTAACAAGAGATGCCTTTTCCGTGAGAGGATGTTCACTTTGAACAAACAAAAACCTTTTTTTTTTCTTCTCCCAAACCTTATGTGCATTCATCAGGCATTTCCCCTCTGTCGATGAGTTGGAGTGAACGTGCGCTACACTCTTACAAAAAAAAAGGTTCCAAAAGGGTTATTCGGTTCTCCCCATAGGAGAACCCTTTTTGGTGGAAAGGGTTCTACCTGGAACCAAAAGGGTTCTACCTAAACTTTTGGTTTCACCTCATTTTTACATTCTGTCATAAAGAACACATGTTCAGCTTAATAAAAAGTATGTTTTCCCATCTCAAAAGGTAAAATAAAATAAAAATGACTATAGTAAGTGCATGTTAACTGCCAAATAAAGTAACAAGGTTGACTGTAAAATGGTTGACAATTTGTTCTTAAATCAGCCAAAAATCCCATTGTGACAGTGCTAATGGAAGCGTTTTGTGGGCAACAGAGGGTGACAATTGAATGCAAAAAAACGTAATCGTTAAAACATTCGTAGCCTGTATCTATGGGCAACAGGGTTGACATGTTCTTTTCAACCCGCTCAGTTTTCCACCACAAAACACCAGCTCACCTGCTTTTACTGAATTGACTATAAGATGTTCACTGTTTCTTTTGAAAAACATTTTTTTTTAAGGAATAGTTTCACCATATTAAAACAAATGGACCCAAAGGGCACTTATTTCGCGGAATGACCCAGTTCCGTCTTGTGAAATACTTTACCCTGTCCTGTCTTCCTGTATTCATGAAACAGGGTTCTGTGGGGGAAATGGCTACTTGACACTGCAATGCATTCAGACTTGATATCGTCGTTGCGAACATGAATCTGTTCTTAGTTGACTTGCCTGCATTGTGACACTGGTCTGTTCAGCCTTTACTCAAATGAGCATTTCCACTTCCTGGGGGGGGTCTCTTCCTGTTTCCTGTGCTGTAGCATAATTGTCCCAAAGAGTTGGATGGAGGCCCTTAATGTCACTGCCCATGCTGTCACAGAAGACGACATTACAAAGACAGCAGATTAGATTTTAGTATCTCTATGAGATGTTGTCTCATCTGACTCTTTAATTTTTTTATGTGTGCTTTGTTGTATTAGGAACAATGTGCTCTTGTCCGGACCTGCTTTTTTTCGGCCCTCTCTCTCTCTCTCTCTCTCTCTCTCTCTCCCTCCCTCTCTACCGCACCTGCTGTCTCGACCTCTGAATGCTCGGCTATGAAAAGCCCACTGACATTTACTCCTGAGGTGCTGACCTCTGGCACAGCCAGAAGAGGACTGGCCATCACTCAGAGCCTGGTTCCTCTCTAGGTTTCTTCCTAGGTTCCTGCCTTTCTAGGGAGTTTTCCCCTAGCCACCGTGCTTCTACATCAGCATTTCTTGCTATTTGGGGTTTCAGGCAGGGTTTCTCTATGAGCTCTTTGTGACATCTGCCGATGTAAAAAAGGGCTTTGTAAATACATGTTATTATAGTCCTTAATACAAAATGATGTCTGTCACAGGTGTGTAGGTTTGGAAAAACAGGATTATTGAGAAGACTGATACTGTACATATTGTTGTACTCACATGGCTGAGGGAAATGTATTTTATAGTTGTTAAATACAATTCATTCATTCATTCATTCATTCATTCATTCATTCATTCATTCATAGGAGGGTGTGATGCTGGGAGCAGTGGGAGCGTATGAGTGGAACGGGACAGTAGTGATGCACACAGACCAGGGTACCATGGTTCCCCTAAACGCAGACTTCCATGACCCCCTGGACGAGAGGAAGGAGAGCCTGGCGGGGTATGTGGGTAAGTACAAACGACACACACACACAGCCTGGTGGGGTACGTGGGTCAAGTCCAGGCCCGACCAGACAAACCACCCGCATGGATGACACTGTATTTATTTACCTTTTTAAACTTTTATTTAACCATACATGGCTGTTTTATGACGTTGAATTCCTGCCCTGTCCTCTGTTGCTGTGTGTAAGTCTAGACCTACTGTTTTATATGAGCCACTCCACGCATGGCATTTGAATTGAAGACAGTTAAGAAGAACAGCTTCTTATTTAGATTACGGTAGAATGACAACCTGTACAATAACAACCTGCACTGATACTTTGGAAACTGGACAGTGGGCTAAGTCCTTAGTGCCTTCCAGCTCCTGTATAAACAGCCCAGGGTAGCATGGTGGACTACCAGCCCCATTACTCTACAGTAGACAGAAACATGGTCTACGTCCCAACTAGTACCCTATTCCCTCTATACTGCACTTCTTTTTTGACCAGGGCCCGTAGGGCTCTAGTTAAGAGTAGTGCACTATGTAGGGAATTGGGTGCCATTTGGGACGCAGATATGCTTATACTCCAACTGAAATAACAGACCCGCGGGGCTTACAGTACTACCTTTTACGGGCTGTAGGGAAGACGCTGTGTGGGATTAGAGAATAATGTTATTTAAAAAAGGTGTCACGGAGAACAATCTGGGTGGCTGTTCGTCTCAGACCGGGCGAACACAAACACTGAGTGTGTCTGACATATCAACTGTCTGTGGTATAGTGTTCTTCAGAAAAACTAACCACACACACACACACTCATGCAGGCACACGCGCGCACACACACCTCTCTGTTCTCTGGTGTTTTACTGCTTCCTCTTAACACTGAGACTAAACTAAACTAATGCCAGGAGACCAATGTACTCAAATAACCCTCTAATAGAGACTCTGTGTCCTTATGCTGTGTGTGTGTGTGTGTGTGTGTGTGTGTGTGTGTGTGTGTGTGTGTGTGTGTGTGTGTGTGTGTGTGTGTGTGTGTGTGTGTGTGTGTGTGTGTGTGTGTGTGTGTGTGTGTGTGTGTGTGTGTGTGTGTGTGTGTGTATCTGCCCACCGTGCAGGTTATGATGTGCAGTCGGCATCAACCCCTAATGGTGTATTATATATCACGGGGGCACCGCGGCACAACCACACAGGCAGAGTCATCGTGTACAAACTGGATGGGCAACACATCACAGTCACACAAGTGCTGAAAGGAGAGCAGGTGACCAATCCTCAAACCATCCGCCATCCATCTTCCACCACCGTCATCACGATGCGTTACAAGCAACATCTTTACGTTATGTACTGTAGTTGCTTTGTCAAACGCATGGGGTTAATGTGGTTAGACACAGCGGGTGTGGGAAGAGACTATACTTTTTTTTTTTTTTACCAATGCAACAAAAAATAGTTTTAGGACATCTTTGGTATGCATTAGATAGAAATGAGATACTGCAAAGTGAGCGGAAAATAATGTACTCTAATTTCTGGAATTCACAAGAGTTCACTTATGTCAAGGCATTAGATCACGCAGTATTTCTACTTAATTTTGAGCATGGAATTGAGAAGAGGCTAAGTAAAGGTTTATATTAAAGCATGTATTTGGACTTACGGTTGAGTGGTTATAATGTCGTTTGACCCATGGACTATATAATCCAGGATTAGAAGTTCCACGCCCGTTCTATGGATCCTGTCTGTCTCCTTGTAGATTGGCTCCTACTTTGGCAGCGTTCTCCAGACGGTGGATGTTGACCAGGACTCGTACACAGACATCCTGTTGGTGGGAGCTCCTATGTACATGGGCCCAGAGAGGGAGGAACAGGGACAGGTGTACGTCTTCAAACTCAATGAGGTGTGTGGTGCACTGTGTGTGTCTTTGACTTGTCATCGTAAATTAAGTTCAATGAAAAATGCATTTCCGTGAAGGTTAATAAGTGAATGTAACTATCTAGTTGGAGATCAGACTTCGGGGATGTTTGTCTGATACAATACAAAGTCTCATTATAAAAAAAAGATGGCTTTGGATTAGAACAAGGGTCTGATAATGCTCAAACATTTGTCTCCCCCCCTTGCTTCCTTCTTTTTCTCTCTCTCTCTCTCTCTCTCTCTCTCTCTCTCTCTATCTCTCTCTCTCTCTCTCTCTCTCTCTCTCTCTCCCCATCACCCTACACCTCCAGAAGGGCACGTTTGAGCACCAGGCCACGCTCAAGCCGGACAACCAGACGTGTTGTACCTCGGCCCACTCCCATGGCTGCACCAACGTTCGCAAGAATGACCCGTGTGGCGCCCGTTTCGGCACCGCCATCGCCGAGGTCAGCGACCTGGACCTGGACGGGAACCGGGACGTGGCCATCGGGGCACCGTTCGAGAATGACCACAGAGGAGCCGTCTACATCTACCACGGAGCCAAGAAGACGATCAAGGAGAAATACGTCCAGGTGAAGAAAGAAAAGACCAGGTGGTCAGGCTGTTCCCCGTCTGTGGAGTCTGGTGTCACCAGAAGTCAAAGGCCGGGCTCATTCTAATGGCAGGAATGGAATGAATGGAACACATGTGAACCATATCCTCAGATTTCTCCCTCCACCAGCCACCACTGGTCCTCATCTGTAATCAATGTGTGGGATAGGGGTTTGTGGATGGACACTCTGCAGTAGATATGCAGTTACAGTAGACACCGTGGAAGTATTCCTGTTCGACCTCTGAATGTGTGTGTGCTGGTGTGGTTTCAGCGTATCCCAGGTCCTGGAGACGGGGTGAAGACTAAGTTCTTCGGCCAGTCAATCCATGGAGTCATGGACCTGAACGGAGATGGAATCATAGACGTTACCATCGGAGGTCTGGGAGGCGCTTCTCTGTTCTGGTGAGTGTTCAGTGCCTCTGCGTTTAGAGTCAAAACATAAAATTCATGCCGCGCATGTAAGCAGGAACACACACACTCACTCTAGCACTCCACTTGAACTATTAGTAATAGCAGTAACCTCATATCATCTCCCACAACTGTATTATTATATCTTTAGCTCATCTATCAAAGACTGTCACTCTGGTTTACACAGCTGTGTCCCTCTCGGGATTTGAACCAACAACCCCCTCCTCTCTATGTTCAAACCCCCTGGCCCTCCTCTCCTCATAGAGTTCATGGAGCTGAACCCTCTTCACTCCTTTCCTCCCATCTCATATAACGGAGTTGAGCTCTCTACACACCACAGGGCCCCCATCCAGGGATCCCTCACACCCACTCAGTTTCTGCTGGAACGAGCCTAGCTGACCGGGGCCGACCAGGGCTGTGTGAAAAACTCCAAATCCCAGCAGGCAAAGATTTTAAAACATGATTTGGCAGCTCTTCCTCCTGGGCTCTTGGACCTCTGCTTAACAGAGCGGGGCTGTAGACTGTTGGAGAGTCACTCCCTAACTCCAGAGCGTCCATGGCAGTGGACGCTAACTGTGGCGCTAACAGTTTGATACTGCAGCTGTAGAACTCAGTTACGCCACGGAAACCAGTGACCTCCGTCATAATGGATTCCTTTGTAGAGCTGCCATGAGCCCGCGATGTGGTTTAGAGCGCGGTCGCAAACCTCTTTTCATGGAAGACATGAATAATGTGCTTCATATGATCTATTTGGGGGTTACTTATTAAAAGGAATGGAAGCAGTTTTCCTTTTTTGGAAACGTGTATTAATTAAGTTTAATTCACAGGTCATTCACTTTTGTAACTTGAATGTGCCAGTTCCATGTGCTAATGCCGTGTTCAAAACAACTGGGAACTGGGAAATCTCCAACTTCAGTGCGTTCAAAACAACTGGGAACTAGGAGAAAAATGTGCACCGACTGGGTTAAATCGATTTGACCGGTCATCCAACTCGGAATTCCAAGTCGGGAACTCGGGCCTCTTTCTAGAGCTCTGACTTTCCGACCTGAAGATCACTGACGTCATTATGTTTCCCGAGTTCCCAGGTGTTTTTGAACGCTGCATAAGTCTGGTGTTTGTCATCCAGGTCCAAGGATGTGGCTGAGCTTTATGCCAACATGACCTTTGACCCGAGCAAGATCAACCTACAGCAGCCCTCTAAAGGCTGCATGTTGGGCGAGAGGGAAACTGTGTGTGTGAAGACCAGGGTCTGCTTTAGCTACAGCGTCAAGTCTGAGAAGGATGACGCTAACTCGGGCACAGGTGAGAGTCTGATCAACCCTTTTCCTTTCATACAGTATGTTAACATGTTTACAGTGTAAACCTCCTTCAATAATATGCAGCAAATTAAAGCGGACTCTCGATAAGAACAGTAAAAAGGAGTAAAATAGAAAGCTTTCATTTTGAGGTTGCTGTAGCTAACCCTAACCAAGATTTATAGAAAAACTAGGCATTTTGGGAAAGTTGCTGGAGTTTTGCAACCCTAATCATGACTGGTGTTTGTTGTGTTTCAGCCATTAAGTACAGCCTGACGCTGGACTCTCTGAGGGCCAAGTCGAGGGCTGCGTTTGTCAACATAGACGAGAAAAGTGAGAGGAAGGCCCAGGCCACCGCCAAGATCATAGACAATCTGTGTGTGGAGCATTTATTTGCCATGAAGGCAAGTAAATCCTTCCTCACCCAGCCTAGTCCACATGGAGAGAGAGAGAGGCAGAAGGGAGTCTGGGGGGAGATAGAGAGAGAAAGACAACAGAGAAAGATAACAGCCCCATAGAAAAACACCTTTTCTTACATAGTTTAGTAGAACATTGCTAAATGGGTTACTGGCTGCAGATTTTGAACTAGAGAGGGGAAATGGGCTTCAGTTTATAATTCTGATGGCGTCAGATAAAGCGCAGTGAAAGACAAGTGCCTTGCCGTAATCAGCCTGGTTCCAGAACTTTTTATGCTTTATAGCCAACTCGTATCAACTATCATATGTTTGGCATGATAATGACCATTGCATTTGGGCAAAACAGCACAAACAGACTTGGTCCCAGCCTAAAGGACCATTAGTATCTCAGTGGGCCATTTAGTATCTCAGTAGACCTCCTCAAGAGACTGGCTAGTGGATGTAGTGGATGGATGTATAGTATGGAGCCTAGTTGCTCTGGTATTTATTCAATGTAGGACAGCCTGGCCTCAAAGACGTAACCTATTGAACGTAAATCTGTGATTCGCCTATGTTACACTCTTAGAAAAAAGGGTTCCAGAAGGGTTCTTCGGCTGACCCCATAGGAAAACCCTTTTCGGTTCCAGGTAGAACTTTTTTGGTTCCAGGTTGGAACCCAAAAGGGTTCTACCTGCAACCAAAAATAGTTTTTCAAATGGTTTTCTTTTGGGGAAAGCCGAAGAAGCCTTTAAGGTTCTAGATAGAAAAAAAGGTGCCAAGAGTGTACATTTGGTATGGTTACATAAGAAGGAAGGTTACTTAAGTCAAAAATGAAAGGAAGGAAGTTGGTCTTGGAGGATGGACGTGTGGGCGTGTAATGTAAAAGTCTAGTAACCCAAAGGTTGCGTGTTCGAGTCACATCACAGACAACTTTAGTATTTTAGCTAGTAGGCAACTTTGCAAATACTTACTACTTTTAGCTACTTTGCAACTACTTAGCATGTTAGCTAATCCTTTCCCTAACCCCTAACCCTAATCCCTAGCCTAGCTAATGTTAGCCACCAAGCTAACGTTAACCACAACAATTTGGAACATATCATACGTTTTGCAAATTCATAACATATCATACAAATTGTAATTCGTAACATATTATACGAAATGGTGGGAGACAATTTACATTTACTATGTTACGTCTATCCCTGAGTCCAGGTTAGGTAGGAATGCTCTTAACATGAAAGCGGAGAAATATCTCCCTCCCTTGATCAAAGGGAAAACAACCACTTTCACAAAAGGCCCATTACTGTACATACAAACATTTCAGCTTAAAAGTGGCCTAAAAATAGATTCACTTTACATTGATTGTTAATTGTTCTATTGGTTGTTTTGTATCAGATAGTTGTACATTATACGGTTTTAGTGAGGAGGCCAGATGAAAAGAAGAGAGCTTTTAAATGACAGAAGACCTTGACTGTAATGGGAACCAGAACCAGCGCTTTACTGATCAAAGCAATGTGAAGAGAATGACTATTAAACTACCAGCAGGACCTCTGAGAGAGAGAGAGAGGTGAAGAGAGAGAGGTAGGGAGAGGAGGCGATGGAGGGGAGAGAGAGACGAAGAGAGGGAGAGCGGGTGAGAGATAAGCGTAAGAGGGAGGGAGAGAAATAGGAGAAAGAGAAACCGGATGAGATAGAGAGGGAGATCGGCACGTTGGAGAGAGACGGGTAGAGAGGCATATTTGAGAGAGGAGAGGAGTTTGAAAGAGAGACAAAAGAAAAGAGAGAGAGAATGAGGGAGAGCTGGTGGATGGTTGGAGGGTTCTGATAGAATTACAGGAAATGAAAACTCTCCGCTGTCAGGAAGGGGGTCGTTAAAATGTTTTGAATGCAAGTTGTTGGGGGGGGGAGGGGGTCCCCCAACAACATTTCACTTAGGGCCACCCAAAAGGCTAGGGCCAGCTCTGACTATGGATGTGGGTACACAGACCTGCTAGTCTACTGCGGCCCGTCATGATGAGTTCAGATTTTTTGTGGCCCCCACCCCCATCAAAGTTGCCCATCCCTGCTCTAGTGCATACAGTATCTTCAGTGGAGGAGGAGAGAGAGTGTAGAGTGACACACACACTGCGTTCAATTCGATTTTTAGCAGCCAGTGAAGGGCAGGAGGTACGTTTGTAAATTAATTTGATCAAGCAACGTTGCCTCTTGTTTCCTTCTTGATGAATACATAAACCCAAAAATATTTAGTTGTTTCTCTGTAATACTAGCCACCTAGCAATTGGATGAAGTTAGCTTTAGCTAGCCAGATAGATAGGTTCCCAATCTCCCAACCTCATAACTAGCCACCAAGCCATTTCAGGCTATCGCTCAAGTTAGATTAGCTTGTCTAACTATCTTAGCTGACATGCCTGCTGGAAATGTTGCTCAGCTTTAGAAATGATAATTAAAATGACAGTTGAACAGGTATAAAGAGGTATACTTAGATAACCTATGCAGAGAAATAGACATATATATATATATATATATATATATATATATATATTATTTTTTTTACATAGAATGAGGCATAACGATTATGTCTCTAGCTTACAGGTAAAGCTGTTTCAGATGTTTGAAAAATGCTAAATTATCCCTGATTCTCCAACCACCACCCCTCCCTCCTCACCTACATCACGCCCCGCTCTAAAATAAATGGTGCATGATGCCCCTGGATACATTGTACATGTATTTACATTAGCCCCTCCTCCCTTTAGGCTAAATTGGACTTCAGAGACCCAATCATGGTCTCCCTAGAGTTTGGCCTGGCTGAGGACACGGGTCCCGTCCTGGATGGAGATCTACCAACGTCCCTTAACAAAACGGTAAAATAAACCACACTGCGCCAGATTTAACACACACACACACACACCAGTAACTTTTGGCTTGCCATGAATTTTGTATACCTTGGCTTGCTTCCCTCTGTAGCCACTAGAGGCCCTCACTGGCTAACATGTGTGCACACATTGATTTCCTACCTTACTGATTGGATTATACCTCAGCTATCACACAATACAGTGGTGAATATGCAATGTGTGAGCAGAGAAGTCAGTAATCAGTACTTTACACAGTCATGCAGTCATGCTCTCTGCAGCACTTATCATCAGCAACAGCTGTCCTCCATCCTTCACTCGTTCATATAAGAGGCTTATGAGCTTTAAAACACTGACAGGCAGTTGTCCTGTTTCCATAGTGGCGCTCCCACACACACATAGTTCTTATGAGCTATTTGCCAGACGGACGGAGAGCCGAAACATGTGGCTGGAGAATAATGCGGTGGTAGAACAGGGATTCCTTGAAGCCTCAAATTCCTCAGCACACGACAGAGTGCGATGACATCCAAGTTACATGTCTGTTTATTAAAGTTAGCACGTGTTCACTGGTTCTCAGGCCTGAGTTCTCATGCTATCAAACACACCGCACCACTCTCAGTACAACCAGAGAGGAAGCGGCGAAGTGAGAGGGTCCACTCCCGTCAACATCTGTCCACACAGGAATACACCGATAAGCTGACCGATAAGCTGACCGATAAGCTGACCGATAAGCTGACCGATAAGCTGACCGATAAGCTGACCACTTGCCTTCCCGTTTTTGGGACGACTCCTATTATTAGGGCGGAGACAATACCATCTAGTCAACCACAGGAGGTTGGTGGCACCTTAATTAGGGAGGACGGGCTCGTGGTATGACTGGAGCGAAATTAGTTTCCATGTGTTTGATGCCATTCCATTCGCTCCTTTCCAGACATTTTTATGAGCTGTCCTCCCCTCAGCAGCCTCCACTGTTATATACAGTGTTTCTGGTACAACGTGCTACTCAGGGTCACGGAGGATGCTCTTCTGTTACACTAGAGGAGTGTGCCCTCACTATACAGTAACAGGACATGGTGTTGGAACAAATACACGAGTACATACACACACACACACACACACACACACACATAGTTATCACACGAAAGCGCTACGTTTTCCCTAAGACATTGTATAAAATCCCAGATTGTCATTCTTGGGAGCAGACACTTGATCTTGATCAAATGTTAGGAATGCATTTCACTATTTCAGTCAAAAGCAAACAAGAACAGAGACAATTCACTGTCTCTTGATGCAACTACTAAGCAAGTGAATTCGTTTTTGACTGCTTTCTTGCTAGTTCTGTCTTGTACATTTTTTGTATTTCTTGTAACCATGCACATGTCATTCAGATTCCTTTGGTGGACTGTGGGACCGATGACAAGTGCATAGCTGACCTATCGCTGAAGGCTGTGCCAAGTATACAAAGGTATTATCACAATGATTGTATTCCTTCAGTCCATCAAACTGTCAACAGTTATGTGACAGTTCAGTAGCAGTTATGTTGCCCTTGAATTGTACTTTGGCGCCCCCTTGTGTTACTTCAGTTGAAATGCCCAAATTACATTTACCCTGCTACAGTAGTAACTTTCCTATTCTTTGCAGTCTTGTGATCAAAGCGAACAAGGAGAAGTTCCACGTTCTGATCACCACTAGAAACAGCAAAGACAATGCGTACAACACCAAAGTTATGCTGAGCTTTACTGAAAACATAAACTACGTCAAGGTCGAGGTGAGGTTCCTCGCTGTCTTTATAACAGTTGTGTAATTTTATATATATATATATATATATATATATATAAAGGTGAATATATATATATATATATATTCACCTTTATTTAACCAGGTAGGCTAGTTGAGAACAAGTTCTCATTTGCAACTGCGATCTGGCCAAGATAAAGCATAGCAGTTCGACACATACAACAACACCGAGTTACACATGGAATGAACAAAACACACAGTCAATAATACAGTAGAAAAAAAGAAAACAATAAGTCTATATACAGTGAGTGCAAATGAGGTAAGATAAGGGAGTTAAGGCAATAAATAGGCCATGGTGGCAAAGTAATTACAATATAGCAATTAAACAGACAAATCACACTACAAGCAAAAGACTTAAAACAATAAAATGACAAGAGTAACTCGATCATTGCGTTTACTTGATAGCTACCTACACAAATAGCTAGCTAGAACAAAGTGTTAATAAGATTAATTCATTAAAAAGATTAAAAGCAATACAAATAAGTGTGCAGAAGATGAATGTGCAAGTAGAGATACTGGGGGTGCAAAGGAGCAAGATAAATAAATAAATACAGTATGGGGATGAGGTAGTTGTATGGGCTGTTTACAGATGGGCTATGTACAGGTGCAGTGATCTGTGAGCTGATCTGACAGCTGGTGCTTAAAGCTAGTGAGGGAGATATGAGTCTCCAGCTTCAGTGATTTTTGCAGTTCGTTCAACTTCTACTGTCTTGAACATCCAGATTTCATTTCACTGTCATAATTTCTGTCAGTATGTTTTGACATCTCTCCCTTTACTCCGCAGCCCAAAGAAAAAGACTGTAGTCTAAATAATACCAAAGTTGAGTGTGCTGTGGGATATCCATTCCTCAAAAGCAATGTAGAGGTAAGACGTTTCTTTATTATTATATATTTCTTTATAAATATTTTGATTTTTTTATTTATTGATTAAAAAAATGTTGGGGGTAGATCAGCTTTAATATTGCAGATTGTAGCTTCCATCAATGTAATTGTCTACATCATTTCCAATCCTCCATATATTGTTTTGTAAATATATAGTACCAGTCAAAAGTTTGGACACACCTACACATTCAAGGGTTTTTCTTTATTTTTACTATTTTCTACATTGTAGAATAATAGTGAAGACATGATAACTATTAAATAACAGATGGAATCATGGAGTAACCAAAAAGGTGTTAAACAAATCAAAATATATTTTTGGGATTCTTCAATGTAGACACCGTTTGCCTTGATGACAGCTTTGCACTCTCTTGGCATTCTCTCAAGCAGCTTCATGAGGAAAGCTTTTCTAACAGTCTTGAAGGAGTTCCCACATATGCTGAGCACTTGTTGACTGCTTTTCCTTCACTTTGCAGTCCAACTCGTCCTAAACCCTCTCAATTGGGTTGAGATCGATTGATTGTGGAGGCCAGGTCACCTGATGCAGTATTCCATCACTCTCCTTCTTGGTGAAATAGCCCTTACACAGCCTGGAGGTGTGCTGGGTCATTGTCCTGTTGAAAAACAAATGATAGTCCCACTAAGCGCAAACCAAATGGGATGGCATATTGCTGCAGAATGCTGTGGTAGCAATGATGGTTAAGTGTGCCTTAAATTCTAAATAAATCACAGACAGTGTCACCAGCAAAGCACCCCCAAACCATCACACCTCCTCCTCCATGCTTCACGGTGGGAACCACACATGCGGAGATCATCCGTTCACCTACTCTGCATCTCACAAAGACACGGTGGTTGGAACCAAAAATCTGAAATTTTGACTCATCAGACCAAAGGACAGATTTCCACCGCTCTAATGCTCGTGTTTCTTGGCCCAAGCAAGTCTCTTCTTATTATTGGTGTCCTTTAGTAGTGGTTTCTTTGCAGCAATTCCACCATGAATGCCTGATTGACAGTCTCCTCTGAACAGTTGATGTTGAGATGTGTCTGTTACTTTTTATTTGGACTGAGCCTGGTAACTCTAATTAACGTATCCTCTGCAGCAGAGCTAACTCTGGGTCTTCCATTACTGTGGCGGTCCTCATGATAGCCAGTTTCATCATAGCGCTTGACTGTTTTTGAAAAGTTCTGGAAATGTTCTGCATTGACTGACCTTCATGTCTTAAAATAATGATGGACTGTTGTTTCTCTTTGCTTATTTGAGCTGTTCTTGCCTTAATATGGACTTGGTCTTTTAGCAAATAGGGCTATCTTCTGTATACCACCCCGACCTGGTCAGAACACAACTGATTGGCTCAAACGCATTAAGAAGGAAAGAAATTCCACAAGTTAACTTTTAACAAGGCACACCTGTTAATTGAAATGCATGAAGCTGGTTGAGAGAATACCAGGAGTGTGCAAAGCTGTCATCAAGGCAGGGTGGCTACTTTGGAGAATCTCAAGTATAAAATAGATTTTTATTTGCATAACAATTTTGGTTACTACATGATTCCATGTGTGTTATTTCATAGTTTTGATGTCTTCACTATTATTCTACAATGTAGAAAATAGTAAAAAATAAAGAAAAACCCTTGAATGAGTAGGTGTGTCCAAACTTTTGACTGGGACTGTATATACAGTGCCTTGCGAAAGTATTCGGCCCCCTTGAACTTTGCGACCTTTTGCCACATTTCAGGCTTCAAACATAAAGATATAAAACTGTATTTTTTTGTGAAGAATCAGCAACAAGTGGGACACAATCATGAAGTGGAACGACATTTATTGGATATTTCAAACTTTTTTAACAATCAAAAACTGAAAAATTGGGCGTGCAAAATTATTCAGCCCCCTTAAGTTAATACTTTGTAGCGCCACCTTTTGCTGCGATTACAGCTGTAAGTCGCTTGGGGTATGTCTCTATCAGTTTTGCACATCCATTCCTCCTTGCAAATCAGCTCGAGCTCAGTGAGGTTGGATGGAGAGCATTTGTGAACAGCAGTTTTCAGTTCTTTCCACAGATTCTCGATTGGATTCAGGTCTGGACTTTGACTTGGCCATTCTAACACCTGGATATGTTTATTTTTGAACCATTCCATTGTAGATTTTGCTTTATGTTTTGGATCATTGTCTTGTTGGAAGACAAATCTTCGTCCCAGTATCAGGTCTTTTGCAGACTCCATCAGGTTTTCTTCCAGAATGGTCCTGTATTTGGCTCCATCCATCTTCCCATCAATTTTAACCATCTTCTCTGTCCCTGCTGAAGAAAAGAAGACCCAAACCATGATGCTGCCACCACCATGTTTGACAGTGGGGATGGTGTGTTCAGCTGTGTTGCTTTTACGCCAAACATAACGTTTTGCATTGTTGCCAAAAAGTTAAATTTTGGTTTCATCTGACCAGAGCACCTTCTTCCACATGTTTGGGGTGTCTCCCAGGTGGCTTGTGGCAAACTTTAAACGACACTTTTTATGGATATCTTTAAGAAATGACTTTCTTCTTGCCACTCTTCCATAAAGGCCAGATTTGTGCAATATACAACTGATTGTTGTCCTATGGACAGAGTCTCCCACCTCAGCTGTAGATCTCTGCAGTTCATCCAGAGTGATCATGGGCCTCTTGGCTGCATCTCTGATCAGTCTTCTCCTTGTATGAGCTGAAAGTTTAGAGGGACGGCCAGGTCTTGGTAGATTTGCAGTGGTCTGATACTCCTTCCATTTCAATATTATCGCTTGCACAGTGCTCCTTGGGATGTTTAAAGCTTGGGAAATCTTTTTGTATCCAAATCCGGCTTTAAACTTCTTCACAACAGTATCTCGGACCTGCCTGGTGTGTTCCTTGTTCTTCATGATGCTCTCTGCGCTTTTAACGGACCTCTGAGACTATCACAGTGCAGGTGCATTTATACGGAGACTTGATTACACACAGGTGGATTGTATTTATCATCATTAGTCATTTAGGTCAACATTGGATCATTCAGAGATCCTCACTGAACTTCTGGAGAGAGTTTGCTGCACTGAAAGTAAAGGGGCTGAATAATTTTACACGCCCAATTTTTCAGTTTTTGATTTGTTAAAAAAGTTTGAAATATCCAATAAATGTCGTTCCACTTCATGATTGTGTCCCACTTGTTGTTGATTCTTCACAAAAAAATACAGTTTTATATCTTTATGTTTGAAGCCTGAAATGTGGCAAAAGGTCGCAAAGTTCAAGGGGGCCGAATACTTTCGCAAGGCACTGTATAAGACAATCCTTGCAAAATTTTGCAATAATACATATCTCTGCTCATACCATTAGACTCACTATGGACTTCAGGCCGCTGATGTGTCTGCTTGTTCTCTCTCTGCAGGAGGTCTTTAAGATCCTGTTTGAAGTCAACCCTGCACATATCTGGAAGGAAATTCAGATCAATGTAACTGCGACCAGGTACAGTAAGCCATGGTGTCACACTAAATCTAAACGACAACAGAAAATACATGAGCGATCAAAAGAAGTATCGTAATGTCAAAATTCAAATGCAATGGCTTTCCCCTTACTGCAGTGACAGCGACGAAGTGAACAGCACCCTTTTTGATAACTCTGTGAAAATCTCCATCCCTGTGAAGTACGAGGCTGGACTTAGATTCACAGCGTGAGTACAGACAGCGCCTGCAACACACGCAGAGCGCATTCTTATTTGCACAGGTTCCAAACAAACAAAAAAAAAGTTTGACCGTTTTCCAAATCTTTCCGTCTCCTTTCCTCATTCCTCCGTCTCTCAGTGACAGGCACATGAAGGAGGACCACATCATAGTGAAAGAGGGAGAGCAGCACCCCAGGGTCTTCAACGGCACCAGTGTGATAGGAGAAGAGGTCAAGATCAGCTACACGGTAAGACATGCGGCATCAGTCCAAAGTTTGGACACACCGATGCATTCCAGAGTTTTACTTTATCGTTACTATGCCAGGAGTGGGCAAAGCTGTCATCAAGGCAAAAAGAAGACATTTGAAGAATCTCAAATCTCAAATATATTTTGGATCTTTTAACACTTTTTTTGGTTACTACATGATTCCATGTGTGTTATTTCATAGTTTCGATGTCTTCACTATTCGACAATGTAGGAAATAATCCAAATAAAGATCATCCCTTGAATGCGTAGGTGTGTCCAAACCTTTGACTGGTACTGTACATACATACAGTATCATCCCAGTTATACACTAGTGAGACCTGGTTAGTCAGAGTCTAGTGAGACCTGGTTAGTCAGAGTCTAGTGAGACCTGGTTAGTCAGAGTCTAGTGAGACCTGGTTAGTCAGAGTCTAGTGAGACCTGGTTAGTCAGAGTCTAGTGAGAGACTAATACCTGTTTAGATATGGGCAAGTGGTGTGCCCGAAAAGTAAGACATCTCTTACAAATATGTACCACGGTACTACTATGTACCTTGGTATTACAGCTATTTATCACTTATTACCGTGGTATTGCATCATTTGTACCACGGTATAGATCTGAATCATGGAAATGTACCATGATTTGAGCTTTTGAGTATGACGGTACTGCCATGCAGCTAAATAACACCATGGTGTTGCCTAATCTTTACCATGGTATAGATGTGGATGATGGAAATACAATGTTTCATACTATAGTGAGACCAGGTTAGTCAGAGTGCCCTGAGTCTGGTGAGAGACTAAGACCTGGTTAGATATGGCCAAGTGGTGCCCAAAAGTAAGACACGTATTCTGAGTTGCCTCAGCTTTTGAAGAAGCTAAAATGTGATTCAACTGTGACTGAAAGACCTGTGACTTTACTGATTCTCTCTGACTAGGGTTTGATATTTTTTCCAGAGAGTTTAGCAATTTTCTTCCCCGAGAAAATTGCATGACTTTCAGCCTCCGAGCCTATACGGGAGTTGTAGTGATGAGACAAGATAGTAGCTACTAACAATTGGATATCACGAAATTGGGGAGAAAAAGGGGCAAAAAAATAAAATAATAATAATTAATAAATAAATAAATAAAAGCATAGCCTATAATCCCAGGGGGGGGGGGGGGGGGGGGGGGATCGAACATGATTACACCACCGTAAATGGGAGAAATTTTGTTTTGTTGAGGAAGTTTAGTTATAGACTATGGCCGTTTAGTTATAGACTATGGCCGTTTAGTTATAGACTATGGCCGTTTAGTTATAGACTATGGCCGTTTAGTTAGACTATGGCCGTTTAGTTATAGACTATGGCCGTTTAGTTATAGACTATGGCCGTTTAGTTATAGGCTATGGCCGTTTAGTTATAGGCTATGGCCGTTTAGTTATAGGCTATGGCCGTTTAGTTATAGGCTATGGCCGTTTAGTTATAGGCTATGGCCGTTTAGTTATAGGCTATGGCCGTTTAGTTATAGGCTATGGCCGTTTAGTTATAGGCTATGGCCGTTTAGTTATAGGCTATGGCCGTTTAGTTATAGACTATGGCCGTTTAGTTATAGACTATGGCCGTTTAGTTATAGACTATGGCCGTCTTTTTTGAGCGACGCTCTGTATAGCCTACTTGCTGTCTGCATGGCGTGGTCGCATGCAGCACTTTGAATTCATGCCGACTTTTTTGCAAGTAACTGGGCTACAACAGCACACACACTCACAACCACACACTGATCATGCAGATATCAGAGCAGAGAAGGCAGCAGAGAAGACAGATTCAGATGTACGTATTCTTTAACAGCTCCATCTCACATCACGCTGCTCATAGAAATCATTCATTACAATTGACCAGTTTCTCAACATCATTTATCCCCTGAAACGAGAATGAGTTTGGGTGGTGGGGGAAATCTCGGTGAACCCGGCTCCCGCTATTAAACCGTATCTCTAACCTCCAGATTAATAGGGATGTGGATATGGCGACTCCTCCTCTGAAGCTAAGGGTGAAGTACCCGTACCTCTCACCCAGAGAGAACATCCTGCTTTACCTGACTCACGTCACCTCCTCACAGGTAAGGCCTCTCTCTCTCTCCCTGTGGTACATGTGCTGTAGCATAGAGGGAGACTCTGCACAGGGTTCTCTGCCGGTCAACAGATAATCACACTGTGAAGTCAACCAGACTGCAGAATTTTAGTGGTGTGGATCAACTCGATCCAATGTGCTGGATTGACTGATGGTTGATTTGTCGGTGGATCTTCTCTGTCTCCCACAGGATGTGAGATGCCATGCCGGCCATCTGATTAACCCTTTAAAGATCAACCACAACAATGTCCACACTCTCAACCTTAAAAAAGAGACCCTCAGTGACTTCCTGGTGGTGAGTCAACAATGTGTGTGTGTGTGTGTGTGTGTGCGTCTGCGCTTGTGCGTGTGTCTCACAGTGTGTATCCTCTTCTTTGCAGGGCTGTAAGGACCACCCATGTGAGTCATTTGACTGCTCCATCCCTCACGTCAACAACAGCCAGGTCAATGTTACCTTCAGGGTGTGGAAGCCCACCTTTATCAAAGTGAGTATAATGGAGTGATCGATTGATTGATTGATTGAATGAAAGATTGAATGATTGTGTTTTTTGACTGATTCTGATTCACTCATCTGATTCAATTCTTTGCTGAGCAGGCAGAGTTCACCAGCCTTCATATGATAGTCCATGCCACCCTGGAGAACCAGAACACGGATCTCTTCATGTTGAGCACCGCGAATCACGCCAGAGATGTGAGAGCAATGACCTATACATTTTTGTGCGATTTGATGTGTTTGCTTGTTGTCCTTTTTGTTGGTTTTCTGGGCCGTGTAACACTCTCGTTTCTATCTCAGGTGAAGATCCAGGTGTCTAAAGAGGCTTTGGGAGGTATACCGCTGTGGATCATTATAGTCAGTATCTTAATAGGACTTCTCATTCTGGCACTGGTCATCTTTGCCCTATGGAAGGTATGTGGGTGTTTACGACCTTCTGTCTGCTTGTGTCAATCGGGAAGAGATAACATAGCTCAGGCTTGCATTATAGAGAGGTTCAACGTGTGACCATGTGTGCAATACACTTTCAAATCCATTCAAATCCAAATCCATTTCCATTCAAATCCAAATCCATTTCAAATCCAAATCAAACTTCAGACTTGGATTGAATTGGGTTGTAATTCCATGTTTTCTCCTTTGCTCCGTTTACCAGGCTGGATTTTTCAAAAGAAAATCCATGGAGGACATGGAGAAGGAGGACATGAAGAATTAACCCTTCCCACCACCCTGTAGGTCTGTCTGTGCCCCACTGTCTTTAGGTATGTTATCAGGTCAGGGAGAGGAGATACCGTAGGAAATACCACAACAACCCATTCACCTGAATGCCATCAGGTCAGAGGAAAAGCCAGAGTTTATCTATGGTTCTGCACCAACCTATTCACCTGAAAGTGATGTGGCCCATCTATATGAACAACATGGTCTACCAGACGTAATAACAACTTGGTCCGGGTTCCGTGGAAAGAGAAGCCTTGGGAAACATTGAACTTGTACACTGTGGTCTTCCGTCTATCCAACTTGGGTACCAAGACCTGGACCTTAAGGACCTAAGCTAGAAGAGACATCAGAAGACCTAGATGTATGGCATCCTGACTCAGAACTGATCATATGATGCCACAACCTTATCAGCTTTATACAACAGAACAAAACATTCTCAGGTTTACTTAAAACATCCCAATGCCACTAAAAACACCCCAGACTATGGCATTAAACCAAAGTTGCCCAAGTCCACGTGAACTCTGGTGGGTTTGCACAGACAATCTGCGATGGGTTCGAATCCTGTGTCCTAGTTGTTTGATACTTTTTAATGAAACACTGTCAACCTATGGTATGTCTTAAAACGTGTTAATAATTCTATTTTGGCACATTCCTCATCTTCTAAGCAGAATGTTTGCTTTTGACACACGGACATTTGCAAAATGTTCTAGTCTTACAAGCTCAGTCTTTAAGTTCGATTTTTTTGTTGTTGTATGTTTTAACAAAAATGTTCCTCCGAATAGTAAAGAGGTGTATGCGAGTGTACCCACCAAAAGAATATATTCTGTATAAAAGAAGAGGAGGAATAGATGCTATTGACATAAATACTTGTATTCATCTTGTCACGACATGGGGGTAGAGAATTTACAGATTGCACCTTTACAGTATTAAGGAAAACATTTAATTGTGCTGTTAATGTAAGTGAATGTAAAGCTTGTACATAAAGTTGTTTGCAACAATTCCTAGAATTTGAGCTAAAACGGACATAAATCCAGCATGTATCAAGAAGGCCCTACACTCTTAGAAATAAAAGGGTTCCAAAAGAGTTCTTTGCAGAGGGATAGGGTTTTTACCAAGAACCATTTTTGATCAGAAGAACCCTTTTCGGAAGTCGAGGGTTATTTGTAAGGCAAAAGGTTCTACCTAGAAACTTTAACATGCTAAGAACTGTTTTTGGAAGAAAGGCAAGAAGGGTTGTACATAGAGCCATATATAGTATTTCCCAGCATGCAGGGGTATTTTTTTATTTTTTACTGTAATATCTCTGTTTTTGCATGTACATTGATTGGCTAATACATTTTATGCTACACAAAGATAAATAACATACTGTTTTCTAAACTGATCCAATCGGTTGGATTTGTTACTTAGAGGGTTGTTCCAGTTTAGATGACTGAGGAAGTCTCAGTATTCAGACTTCCCTACACTGGCAGTCATTCTGAATGCAGGTTGAGGCTGATTAATAATTCCACTTGTTGGCTATCCTAACTCTGTCTGGATTCCAATAGGAATTACACATCACTTTGCAAGCCAGCATAATGTGACTTGCAGGCCTGATGTGGCATGTAAACCAGGAGATTCCTAACACCACTGTGTTCTGGTATAACTAGGCCCTTAAAGAAAGGCCTTATGATATATGTAATATATTGTCATAAATAATTAAAGGTGAAGGCTAATAAGGCTGGTGGAACCATTCATAAAGGGTACTAGGAAGAACCCTCCAAAGATAAAAGGAAGAACCTTTAGATGATGATGATAAAACGGTTCTTGGTAGAACCATATACAGGGGGTTCTTTGCAAAGGATTCTACCCATTACCGAAAGGGGTTCCCCAATGGGGACAAACTGAAGAACCTGTATGGTTCTACTTAGCACCTTTTTTCTAAGAGTGTATATGTCAGTAATAGAGAGAAAATAACTCATTTGCTCCAACGTTTCTCAGGTGCTACGTACTGTATGGTATGGTGATAGTATAATGAGTATGTTCGGCCTTAATAATATGGAGTATATGGAGCTTTGACATCATCTGAATTAGATAAAACAAACAAACGTAGTATTTTAAAATAAAAATATTGGTCTTATATTTTGATCGAAAATCAAAATGTCCAACAAAATGTGTATTGGAACTAGATTCATTTAGTCTCCATCCGCTAAGATTTTTGTTTTTTGGCTCCTCTTTCTTTTCTGTCTTTTCTTATTTTGGGAGAGTGATTCGTGAGGTAGCCTACAGTCACCCAGAAAGCCTCTCAGTGGAGTGTAACCTGATTCCTGATGTCTTCATTTGACAGTAGCGCCGAACAAAAAGACGTTTGTCATGAAGACGGTCAAAATCGGGGAAACTTGGGCGATTGACGGTCACATACTGGGGGTGATTTGACAGCCTATGACGGACCGGTAGAGGTTTGAAATCACCATGTGACACTTGTGAATGTGAGTTGCAGTCCCCCCCCCCCTCTTTTGATATTTTTGCACCTTGGCTTATCCTCCTCCTGAATCTATCTGCATTTTGTTCCCATATTTTGCATACGTTGCATTGTATATACGAGACACTCATCAGCTCACTCATCACTTTTGAAAGCACAAGTAATAAAGATCAAATGTCTGTCAAATGTGTAAGATAATGTTAACACAGCGATCCTCCATCCTGTCCCCTTCTGGAGAACTTATTTGTCACAGTTCGGCGGTGATGGAGTCAGCCGATGAAGGCGTTGAAGATTTGATTACGGATGAGTTGAATCAGTAACCGTACTCTGAAACCCAGAACCAAATTTGTGTGTGCTGACCAGCTTCTCGATTTGACATTTAATAACATTCATGTTAACAGTCTGTCTCAAGGGGTTGTTGTATCAGGTGTGATGGCGCTAAGGTTGCATAACAACCTGCATTACTTTGACTCTCCGGGAGCAGGTTTGAGGATCACTGATCTATCGTCTCAGTCCACTTTGACCGAGGGAGGGAGGGAGGGCGGGATGGAGGGAGGGGGCTGAGCCTGCATCTGACTGATATGGTCCAGTCATACACACTGTTGTGAAATGTCCACTTAATGCACTGGTTTGTCATACTGTATGTACTCTCATTAGCACAGATTTGAAAGCATTTAGAAAGCATTGCACATGTTGTCAAGGATCTTATGCAAAAAAAAAATAAAGCCTTGTTTTTTAATGTTGGACATCAATGGCGTAAATCATGCCATAAAACTTAATTAGTATAATTGTAGGCTATAGCGGGTGAGTTAGTTGTGTGCGTGCATAAGTACCACGTTCGTGTGTATGTTTGCGTGAGTTTTTGCTGTGTGCTAAAAAGTCCACGTTTTCTCTCTGAAGGGCAGGCAGCAAGCCAGCTATTTTGTTGCAGACAGGTTGCTCATGCGTTTGGGATTACTGTACACATCAGTTAATCCTTTCAGCTGGATCTTGTTCACAGTCAGTGGGCAGTCTGGGCAATGCAGGCATACTGACCCCATTACACACACAGGATGGGCTTCATGGTTTCAGATTGAAAGGAAAGGGGCAAGGCAGCTTCCATTATGATTATGCTTGTGTGTTCTAGGTGTTTGTGTCTTGTAAAGAACAATAACTAAAGACAGACAGACAGACAGACACCCACAGTTTGTGTTTTCATCCTCCAGGAATTCATGACCATATTATTGTGAAAGCTGCCACTTCACTGTAAATGCCGAGAGCTGTGGTTCTGTTTAATTTATCTCAGTCTCGGGTCAGGTATATAACACCACATGGGTATTATTTGGGGATCTGTGGTGTGAGACAGAGAGAGAGAGAGAGAGAGAGAGAGAGAACCCTGACCACCGCTCTGCCTCGGAGTTCCGTAATACTGTTTACTATGTCTCTCAACCTCTTTTGATGTGAAGTGGGAAGACCAACAGTGCGTTCAACAAATACTATCTCAAACACATTGTAAACAACACCCGTTTTATCTCAGAAGGGTAGCTCCGAGGGTACTGTATCCGTCACTGTCCTAAGATCAAACCCATGGGCCAGAATATTACTGTAGTGCAGCTGGTATTGTCTCGTGGTATGTCAGTTGCTGTAGAGGATTGTAACGAACACACCCTGATACTCAGGTCCAAACAAGTTTGGAGAAATATGTTCACATTTACTACCTGGCCGAATAGTTGGAGACTTTTTGAGAGCTTGAGGAAATGGTGTATAATCTTTCAGGGAGGTAACTATGAATGGACGGGGGTCAGGGGCGGGGTGGGCTTGAGTAACAAATAGTCCAAGAGTCCCCTGTCACATTTCTGTACCGTATTATCTGGAAGCATATAGCCCGCGGACATAATGCAAATCCCCTAAATCAGACTACCGCATCATGACGATGACTCATTGGCGAATGTCCATGTCTGTGTTGAAAGACAAAAAAGAGGGTGTGTCACTAAGCGCTTGAATTGAAGCAGGTACTGCATTACTAAGTTTGATTGTCATGTGCACAAGTACAGTGAAATGCCTTTCGTGCCAGCTCTTTCCCAACAATGCAGTAATCAATGGCAGTAGTACTATAAAGTAGTGCCCCCGGCAGAAATAAAATAAGAAGAACATGAGAAAGTAAGTAAGCTACATACTTCGGATATACCGGGTCAGTTCCAGGGTCAGTGTCAATACCATATTTACAAGGGATACTGGAGTGGGAAGGGTAGATATGTATAGTGGGGTAGACATGTATAGTGGGAAGGTGACTAGGCATCCGGACAAATGATCAACAGAGTAGCAACAATGTACATGATTGTGTGTGTGTGTGTGTGTGTGTGTGTGTGTGTGTGTGTGTGTGTGTGTGTGTGTGTGTGGAGTCAGTATGAATGTGTGTGCATGTTATGTGTATGAGCAAATTAAGTGTGTGCGCGTGTGTGTGTGCGAGCGTGTGTGAGCAAATGAGTGTGCACCGCTTGCCGTCTGGAAGCAGAGAGAACAGTCTATTGCTTGGGTGGCTGGAGTTTTGAACAATTCTCCGGGCCATTCTAACACACCGCCTGATATAGAGGTCATGGATGGGATGGTGCTCGGCCCCAGTGATATACTGGGCTGTCCACAACACCCTCTGTAGCACCATGCGATTGAGGGCGGTGCAGTTGCCATACCAAGCAGTGATGCAGCCAGTCAAGATGCTCTCAATGGTGCAGCTGTTGAACTTTTGGAGGATTTTGAGAGCCCATGCCAAATCTTGTCAACCTTCTGAGAGGGAAGAGGCACTGTCATGCCTGCTTCACAACTATTTGTGAGTGTGTGGACCATTTTGAAGTCCTTAGTGATTTGGACCGAGGAACTTGAAGCTCGCGACCCGCTCCACTGCAGCCCCATCGATGCAGATGTTGGTCTTTTATTAGGATCTCCATTAGCTGTTTCAAAGCAGCAGCTACTCTTCCTGGGGTCCACACAACATGAAACATGATATAATACAGAACATTAGTAGACAAGGACAGAACTACATCAATAAAAAACAAAACAATTTAAAGGCACACATCAATACACATAAACAAACTATCTAGGTCAAATAAGGGAGAGGTATTTTGCCTTGAGGTGTTGCTTTATCTGTTTTTTTTAAACTAGGTCTGTTCATTTGAGCAATGTGAGATGGTACAGAGTTCAATGCAATAATGCCTCTATATAATACTGTATGCTTCCTTGAAATTGTTCTGGATTTGGGGACTGTGAAAAGACCCCTGGTGGCATGTCTGGTGGGGTAAACGTGTGTGTCAGAGCTGTGTGTAAGTTGACTATGCAAACGATGGGATTTTCAACACATTAATGTTCCTTATAAAAAATAAGAAGTGATGCAGTCAGTCTCTCCTCAACTCTTAGCCAAGAGAGACTGGCATGCATAGTATTTATATCAGCGCTCTGATAACAGCGAAGAGCAAGGCGTGCCGCTCTGTTCTGGTCCAGCTGCAGCTTGACTAGGTCTTTCCTTGCAGCACTGGACCACACGACTGGACAATAATTAAGATTAGACAAAACTAGAGCCTGCAGGACTTTTTGGAGACAGCCCTCTCCCCATCTTTGAATCTACACGTTTCGGCCATGACAATTTACAATTTAAGGTAACACCAAGTAATTTAGTCTCGTAAACTTGTTCAACAGCCACACCATTCATTACCAGATACAGCTGAGGTCTAGAACTTAGGGAATGGATGGGGGCGTGCCCCCCCCCCCCCCCCCCCCCCCTCCTGTTTCCTGTAGTCCACGATCAACTCCTTGATCTTATTGACATTGAGGGATAGGTTGTTGTCCTACGTCAGCCTACGTACAGTATACAGCAGATAGTTATCTTGAACGGATGATCTTATAAGGCGTCTAAAGAAGATAAAGCACTTCCTGCCTGTATAGAATGGTCCCAGAGAACTTCACACACTGTCACCACACATACCTCACCACATCCCACAGTGTGACTGTTGTAGGTGCAGTGTTATATTATGACGTCATCACGTGAGATGTGTCTTTGCTAGTAAACTTCATGTTGAGTAACTAAGAAAATAAAGACACAACCACAGTCTACAAAATTAGAAAGGGGTTTTGTGAAAGAAAATCCAATGATGCTCCAGTTTACAAAATGTTTAAAAAAAATGTTGCTTAGGGCCCCCAAATGGCTAGGGCCGGTCCTAATTCATAGGTGCCTTTTCACTCAGAAAAGTTATATTAAAATGGGCTTAACATGTGATATTAAAAGGGGCTTGTTCATGTTGGTGTCATTCTCTCCACATAAAAGCGTAGTCCTGTATTTGTATGCTACTCCTTGAAATGTCAGTACCCTCGTTGTCTCTGCCGTCCCGAGCAGGCTGTTACTAGTTACCACAGCCACAAAGTCATAGCTATGGCTAAACCTCGCCTATTTCCAAAATGTTTCTTCTAAAAAATCTGATGTTAAACCTAACCTTAACCACACTGCTAACCTTGTGCCTAACCACAACCTTATATTAAGACCAAAAAGCTTTTTCCCCCATAAATTTTTATGATATCCATTTTTACTTTGTGGCTTCAATAACTAGTGTCAACCGACCCGAGCGCCCCGTTCTGAACTTCAACAACGGTGAGAGGTCTGCTGAAGTTAAAACTGCACAGGGAACGAAGAGGCGCCCGCTTTCATCACCTAGTTTTTTTTTCTCATTCTTGGAACGATGGAGTTGAATCCAAAGAGGACTGTTTTGACGTTGCTTTTGATCCAATGTAAGTACTTTTGCACTTCAATGGATTTAGATTAAGATTAGAAAACGTTATTTTGCTAAACGTGTCAACTGCCAGAGATATTCCAGTGCAATACAGGCTACTGATGCAATTGTATCAACGCTATGATTACGCTAGTTGGCTCTCTATGGAAAGTATACAAATGTTTCTAAAGGCTCCCCTGAGATACCTGGGCACAAGATAACGTTGCTTCAATCTCTCAGTGACATTCCTTTGAAAACATCAGTTTTCAGATGAGGCTGGAGGGGTTGGAGGGGTACCAAAATATTTAAGATATTATGGATATCGGGAATAGAAGACTGCATTTGGAGTGCGGTGTATTGTGATTTTAGGACTAGTTATCCGCTAGATTTATAAAGAGAGTGTTTTCTGCAGTTGAACGTCAAGAGTGTTGGGAAAGCAGCACTATTGCAGGTTAGATCAGGCTCTATTGCATTTCCATGTGTTCTCAGGTGAGAGCTGGGTTGGCAACCCGGTGAGATATTCTGTTGCCTGAAGCTATGAAAATGATTGTCAGCCAGGCATGCTCATACACTACATCACCAAGAGTATGTGGACAGCTGCTCGTCGAACATGTCGTTCCAAAATCATGTGTTAATATGGAGTTGGTCCCCCCTTTTGCCACTATAACAGCCTCCACTCTTCTGGGA
Source organism: Oncorhynchus clarkii lewisi (assembly GCF_045791955.1). NCBI lineage: Eukaryota > Metazoa > Chordata > Actinopteri > Salmoniformes > Salmonidae > Oncorhynchus > Oncorhynchus clarkii. The sequence goes on from NC_092151.1 coordinate 44,213,927, forward strand.
AGGCTTTCCACTAGACGTTGGAACAATGCTGGAACAATGTTGGAACAATGCTGCGGAGACTTGCTTCCATTCAACCAAGAGCATTAATGAGGTCGGGCACTGATGTTGGAGCTTAGGCTTGGAACGCAGGTGTTCCAATTCATCCCAAAGGTGTTCGATGGGGTTGAGGTCAGGGCTCTGTGCAGACCAGTCAAGTTCTTCCACACCGATCTCGACAAACCATTTCTGTATGGACCTCGCTTTGTGCCCGAGGCCACTGTCATGCTGAAACAGGAAAGGGCCTTTCCCAAACTGTTGCTATGGAACTAAGGGACCTAAGGGACCTAGCCCGAACCATGAAAACCAGCCCCAGACCATTATTCATCCTCCACCAATTTTTACAGCTGGTACTATGCATTGGGGCAGGTAGCGTTCTCCTGGCATCCACCAAACCCAGATTCATCCGTCGGACTGCCAGATTATGAAGCGGGATTCATCACGCCAGAGAAAGCGTTTCCACTGCTCCAGAGTCCAATGGCGGTGAGCTTTACACCACTCCAGCCGACACTTGGCACTGTGCATGGTGATCTTAGGCTTGTGTGGCTACTCGGCCACGGAAATCAATTTCATGAAGCTCCCGACGAACAGTTATTGTGCAGCCGTTGCTTCCAGAGGCAGTTTGGAACTCGATAATGAGTGTTGCATCCAATGACAGATGATTTTTACGCACTATGCCCTTCAGCACTCTGTGGTCTCATTCTGTGAGCTTGTGTGGCCTACCACTTTGTGCCTGAGCTGTTGTTGCTCCTAGACGTTTCCACTTCACAATAACAGCACTTACAGTTGACCGGGGCAGCTCTAGCAGGGCAAACATTTGACGAACTGACTTGTTGGAAGGTGGCATCTTATGACGGTGCCACGTTGAAAGTCACTTAGCTCTTCAAGAAGGCCATTCTACAGCCAATGTTTTGTCTTTGGAGATTGCATGGCTGTGCGCTCGATTTTATATACCTGTCAACAATGGGTGTGGCTCAAATAGCTGAATCCACTCATTTGAAGGGGCGTCCACATACTTTTGTATATACAGTGTATCCTCATGATGAGGTTTGCAATGAGCTGTGCGAAGGAGGAGGACACACCTACTTCTCTGGCAGAGGTTTGTAGAGGTGTGTAGAAGAGCGTGCTGCGACAACATTCAGAAAGCCACCGACTTCATTCTTTCGACTCTTGCCCGAAGAGTTTCAAAGCGTAGTTAAAATGACACAGTTAGGCAACTGTATATTAATGTATGGCATGGTTCCTCCCTGTTTTCCCTGGGAGAGATGCCGACTGCAGTTCTCACCCGCCTAAACAAGCCATGTTCGCTATCATGCCATGCAGCTGTTTGAAATGTTAGAGATGGAGAAAAGGACAGCATAGATTGGTTCAGGGAATACAGATTTGACTGACCACCTGACATGACCAGCACGATCTCTAGGTTTATCGGATCTTGATTAGAGGTCGACCGATTATGATTTCTCAACGCCGACACCCATACCGATTAATGGAGGACCAAACAAAGCCAATACCGATTCATCGGCCGATTTTTATATATCTTTGTAATAATGACAGTTACAACAATACTGAATGAACAATGAACCCTTTTATTTTAACTTAATATAATACATAACATCTATTTAGTCTCATAAATAATGAAACATGTTCAATTTGGTTTAAATAATGCAAAAACACAGTGTTGGAGAAGAAAGTAAAAGTGCAATATGTGCCATGTAAAAAAGCTAACGTTTCAGAACATGAGAACATATGAAAGCTGGTGGTTCAATATTCTCAGTTCTTCAATATTCCCAGTTTTTATTTATTTATTTATCCGTTATTTTACCAGGTAAGTTGACTGAGAACACATACTCATTTGCAGCAACCACCTGGGGAATAGTTACAGGGGAGAGGAGGGGGATGAATAAGCCAATTGTAAACTCAGTTAAGAAGTTTTAGGTTGTAGTTATTATAGGAATTATGACGCGTCGACTATTTCTCTCTATACCATTTGTATTTCATATACCTTTGACTATTGGATGTTCTTATGCACTTTAGTATTGCCAGCCTAATCTCAGGAGTGGATAGGCTTGAAGTCATAAACAGCGTTGTAAATCAAATATTGCTAAGAGCTCCTCGCAAACGCAGTGAAGTGCTGTTTGAATGAATGCTTACAATCCTGCTGCTGCCTACCACCGCTCAGTCAGACTGCTCTATCAAATATCAAATCATAGACTTAATTATAATAAACACACAGAAATACGAGCCTTTGGTTATTAATATGGTCAAATCCGGAAACTATAATTTTGAATACAAAAGTTTATTCTTTCAGTGAAATATGGAACCATTCCGTATTTTGTCGATCGAGTGGCATCCCTAAGTTTAAATATTGCTGTTACATTGCACAACCTTCAATGTTATGTCGTAATTATGTAAAATTCTGGCAAATTAATTACGGTCTTTGTTAGGAAGAAACACAGTTCGCAACGAGCCAGGCAACCCAAACTGTTACATATACCCTGACTTGCACTGAATGCAAGAGAAGTGACACAACTTCCCTAGTTAATATTGCCTGCTAACATGCATTTATTTTAACTAAATATGCAGGTTTAAAATAATATACTTCTGTATTGATTTTAAGAAAGGCATTGATGTTTGCGGTTCGGTACATTTGTGCAACGAATGTGCTTTTTTTGCGAATGCGTTTTTTTGTTAAATCATCATCTGTTTGGCGAAGTTGAATTAGGCTGTGGTTCGATGATAAATTAACAGGCACCGCAGTGATTATATGCAACGCAGGACAAGCTAGATAACCTAGTAATATCATCAACCATGTGTAGTTAAGTAGTGATTATGTGAAGATAATATCTTCAACCATGTGTAGTTAACTAGTGATTATGTGAAGATTGATTGTTTTTTATAAGACAAGTTTAATGCTAGCTAGCAATTTACCTTGGCTCATCGCAGCCACAAGGTCCTTTTGACGCTGCACTCGCGTAACAGGTGGTCAGCCTGCCACGCAGTTCCCTCATGGGTTGCAATGTAATCGGCCATAATTGGCGTCCAAAAATGCAGATTACCGATTGTTATGAAAACTTGAAACCATGCCGATTAATCGTTCGACCTCTAATCTTGATTATTGTCCAGTCATATGGTCAAGTGCTCCAAAGAAAGTCCAAGTTAAGCTGCAGCTGGCCCAGAACTGAGCGGCACGTCTTGATCTTCAATGTAATCAAAGGGCTAATATAAACACTATGCCTGCCAGTCTCTCTTGGCTACGAGTTGAGGAGAGACTGACTGCGTCACCTCCTTGCTTTTATAAGAAACATCAATGTGTTCAAATTCCAAATTGTTTGCATAGTCAACTTACACACAGCACTGACAGACACACTTACCCCACCAGACATGCCACCAGGGGTCTTTTCACAGTTCCCCAGGTCCAGAACAAATTCAAGGAAACATACAGTATTATACAGAGCCATGAGTGCATGGAACTCCCTTCCATCTCATATAGCGCAAGTGAACAGCAGACTTGGTTTCAAAAAACAGATAAAGCAACACCTCACGGCACAACGCCTCTCCCTCATGTGACCTACTTGTTGTGTGTATGTACTGGCATGTATGTGTAACTGATAGATGCACACACACACTGCATGATCATATTTTTCAATGTATGCAAATTGTGAAGTATTTTGTATATCATGTCTTTCTCGTTATATGTCGAACCCCAGTAATACTAGCTGTTGCCATTGGCGTCGGTTAATGGGGATCCTAATAAATCGAATCAAATCAAATAAACTCCCAATAGACATGGATTCACTAGAGTCCTCCGCTACCCAGCCACTGTCCAATGAGGTGCTCAGTCAGTCACAGAGCAGGGATCTAAAGTGGGTTATCCAGCTTGCTGCACACAATGCACCCAGCCGGCTGGAACCACATTGGGACTGAATCAGCAAGGTTTACCCAGGGCCAGTGGGGACTCTCTCTGTATCTCTATCTCTCTCTGTATCTCTCTCTGTATCTCTCTCTCTCTCTCTCTCTCTCTCTCTCACACCTACTCATTCCAGAGTTTCTCTTTACTTCTACAATGTTCTACATGCAGCCTTCTACAATGTTCTACATTGTAGAATAACAGTGAAGACATCGGCACAATTAAATAACACAGACGGAAATCATGTAGTAGCCAAGAAACATCCATCAGTGTGACCACAACTCACGTGTGCGACTAATAAGGTGATCGTCACCTGCTCACATCCTGTTCTGCCCCGCCACTTGTCTAGCAGGTGGATTCATCTCAAGGTTGCATCCAAAATAGCATCCTAGTTCCTATGTAGTGCACTACTTTTGACCAGGGCCCATAGGGAATAGCCTAGTCTAAAGTAGTGCACTACACAGGGAATATGGTGTCACTTGGAGCCTTTGGCCCTCTCACAGCCCTGTTTTAGTGTTTGGATGTGACGTGACTCATTGAAGGCATGCTGAACCACGATAGCACTTAAGTGACTATACTATCATATCTTAGCTGTCTAGTAGTATGGAGGAAAATGCTGCAAACTACGGAACGGGGATCCCTATTTCTCCATTTGTTTGGAAGGGTAAAGTTCACCTGGCCTGTGCTAGGTTAGGCCCTGTATGGTATGTGAACTTAACCTGAGTGTGGTGTTTAAGTGTTGGTCATTTGGCAGACGCTCTTACCCAGAGCGACTTGTAGTTTTGTAAGACAACGGTCATAGTGAGTAAAACCTTTCCTCAATAAAGCAGCTATCAGCCAAGTCAGTGCTGGTAAGACAAGACAAGTGTAGTGCGAGAAAAGGGAACGGGTGTTAGCTCCAAAAAGAAAAGTGTTTTATTCTTACTCTGCGTCTCTCTGTTCAGCATCGGCTCTGTTATAGACCTTATGGATGGCGCCGTGACGTGACTCGTTGTTCTGTCGTCCCGAAAGGCCTCGCCAGTGGATTGATATCACTCACCCTCATCTCAGTAGGCCCCCTCGGCTACTGTGTGTCCTCTGTAAGCAGCCACTGCACTGACACGTCTGCACCTTAGACCAGCAATCTGTGCACACTGTCGTGCTTCGACTCGTCCAGATTGGGGATCGCACGCAGCCAGATCCCGGTCTCTAGTCAAATCCATCTTCAAGTGCTGTTGGGAAATGTAAGGCCGTTGGAATTCTTACCTTGCTTTTACAATAGAACAATGAGAGCACTTCGGTCTGCTGTATGTGTGAATTGTGATAAATGCTAGCAAGGTCGTCTAAAAAACAGAGTTGAGTGTTATTACCACTGTCGTTATATGTTGAGCTTCAGTTCACATGGTGGAAAAATACTTTCTTTACTTTTCACTATGGATGCCTAAGGTGTTATGCCTTGAAGGATGTGTTTGAATGTCTCTGACATCTTTACTATCGCAAAACCTGACACTGCATAGTACTACATTGCCGTTGGTATTAGGAATTTGTTGTTATTCCTGGTACAGCCATAGTATCCTGGGAACAAGGATAACACACACACACGCACTTACATTCGCACACGCGTAAAAGCTAAGCACCTCATAGCACATATCACAGACGAAGAAGGTGTGGTGTTTTTTTGTTTTTGTTTTTGACATTCAATTCATCTCCCCCGTCTTACACAACCCTGAACCTCGCTGCTGCAGCATATTTGTGGTGGAGGAGAGTGTTATTTATGATAGCAGTGTGATCTCTCTCTCGCTCTCCCTCTCTCTCTCTCTCGCTCTCCCTCTCTCCCTCTGCAGGTTGGAGCATCCCCCGGTCCCTATCCTTTAATGTGGGGACGGCAGGAGCCAAGGTATTCTCTGGACCTGCCCTCGAGGAGTTTGGATACACCGTGAAACAGTTCAGAAATCACCAGGGAAAATGGTGAGACAAGACTACGGAGTCATGCATAGGCCGCCCTACACAAGCAGTACAGAGTGGTAGAAAGTGCTAGACAGTGTTACGTTCTGACATGGTAAGACCAGCATCTCAGCACCTCCACAGATGCACACTTGCACTACGCTGTGCTGATGTACAGTTACGACAGTAGCACTGTGTCCAAATCATTCTCGCACGCCGTACAGGGGCCAGGAGAGCTAAAAACAAGCCCGAGCTTCGTTTGGGTCTGAGAGATCCAGAACTGTTGTGTAGCTGCTGGATTTGGAACCCCTGCGGTGGGCATCCGTTTTCTCAAGCTAATGCTGTTCCTGTTCTTACAGTAGGTCACATGACCCTCAGCAGGGTTGGCAACGGAGCAAGATCTAGGCACTTCAACACTATACTACACACACACACACACACACACACACACACACACACACACACACACACACACACACACACACACACACACACACATGCCCACACACTCACATTATAGAGTTATACTGCTGATCACCACAGAGCAGACGTCACAGACAGGGTTCTTGGGTTCACGTCTCGCTCACACACACACACTTCCTGTAGTCCGTAGTGCTGCCTGTCTGCATCCGGGAGATCTCAGAGGAGACATTTTCCTTTTGAATACATCTCTCCAGGGACATAGCTGCCTTCCTTTCGTTTCCCGTCATAAACAAACATGGAGACTGAGCCTGGGTTAACCTATGGCGTATTAACTATGTGTGGATGGAAACATTGTTAACAAAGGAAACGGCTCTGAGAAACATTTAACTTGGGAAATGATTGAGAAACACAAATAACTAGATGTCCACCACTTAGGCTGATGATGGGTTGTATAATTGCGTCAAGGACTTAAGTGGACTTCAATTGAATGTGGTTTTGACTAACCTCGTCCCTGGACTGACTCAACAGGAAGAGAGGTGGCTGGTGGACGAGACTAGGTTTTGACAAAATGACAGTGGAAAGAGGTTTACGGTTTCGTCATTTGTAATCTTGATAAATACCCCATTTGAAATGAGAGGCATAAAGACCTCGTAACCCCAGAGAAAAGAGGTGCCTTGTTGCGTTGAAAGCCAGAGTGTATGACATCACAGAGATGGCCAGGTGAAAGTTCTCTCCCTTTGTCTAATTGGCTGCCTCCTGTCTCAGAATGTGGGCTTTGGCTCTAACACAAAGTCAGTGGGGGCGTAGGGGAGTTTTGGGATATTCAGAGAAACCACACCGAAACACGAATGCCAACCATTGGCAAACGTGTACCAAGTTCATAATGTTTCTTTAGTTGTCACAAATTAAAAGAGACTAATGGTTGTTGACTTTCAGAAATCAGGCAATGTGTAAAAAAATAAGAATAAAAAATAAAATAAAAACTCTAAACCAAATACACAGCTTACCACTATTATGGCAAAATGAGGATGTTTAAAACCACTGGAACAGTGCTTGCCCCGACACGCAGTGAGGGCTTTGGCTCTAACACAAAGTCAGTAGGAGCGTCTGGGAGTTTTGGGATATTCGGAGAAACCACAGCGAAACACGAATGCCAACCGTTGGCAAATGTGTACCAAGTTCATAATGGAACTGAAATGTTTCTTCAGCTGTAACCAGTGGAATACATGTTAATATCTGTAGAAACTAGCATGGTCGAGGAAGTGCTGTTATCTGACAAGCCTATTCTCCTGCATACTACTGATACCAGAGGTCATGCTTTGGGCTTCTATTCTGTCTTTATTCGGTTTAATATCACACCAACACACTGTGTCCTGGCCAGAAAAAGATATACAGTCATGACTGAAATTATAGGCACCCTTGATAAATATGAGCCAAAAAAAAACTATAAAATAAACAATACAAATACTGAGCGATATTGTACACTCAAAACAATGGAGAGACAAAAATAGAGAACACGCGTGTCAAATCCATTTGTCATCCGTCACCATGGGAAAAGGCACAGAACTCCCAAATGAAAAGAGACAAATGGTTGTTGACAGACCCTGTGTAAAAAATAAAAATACACTGCTTACCGCCATTATGGCCAAAATGAGGACGTTTAAAACGTAAACTTCCCTGGTAGCGGACCCAAGTGTATCTTGCCCCGACGCGCAGTGAGAAATCATTTAGGAGGCAAAGAAAAGGCCAAGGGCCATCTCCAAATCTCCAAATAGAAGCCACCTTCATGCCAATAGGCTATTTGGAAGGGTTGCCATTAAAAAAATAAAGCCTTTATTGAAAGCAACCAACAAAATGTAAATGTTTGAAGTTTGCTAAACGGCATTGGCACTTGGATTTGTACCGGGTGCTATGGTCCGATGAGACGAAAACAGAGCTTTTTTGGCCATGCACACCAGTGGTGGGTTGGGCCTCAAATGAAGGATGCATAATGCAGAAAAGAACCTCGTACCCACTGTAAAATATGGTGGTGGATCTTTGATGTTATGGGCCTATTTTGCTTCAACTGGTCCTGGGGTCCTTGTTAAGGTCGACGACATCATGAAATATACCGAGTGCCAGGGCATTCATCTGGTTGCCGCTGCCAGGAGGCTGAAACTTGGCTGCAAGTGGTTCTTCCAGCACACATCGAAATCTTCAAAGAAATGGTTAATTGACCACAAAATCAACCTTTTGTAATTGCCATCTCTGTCTCCGGACTTGAACCACATTGAAAACCTCGAAGAGGGCAGTTCATAAGCGCAGAGGATATCAAGGATCTGGAAAGATTCTGCATGGAGGAATCAAAGTGCAATTATCCTCGCAAGGGGAGAGTGCACAAAGTATTGAAAACAGGGTTGCCGTTCATTTTTAGATCATTTTTTAAATTACTTGTTTAATCAAATATTTAGATTTGAAATGTTTTTGGAGCATCAGTATTTAAACAATAAGCACTAGAACCCAGGATTATTTGTGTGTTATCTTCCGACTAAGACCTGTTATTATCACACGACAATGCCTGGGTTCGACGGCCTTATTGCTTTTATAAAATGGTTGCCAATATGTTTTTTTTTTAAAACGATGAATGACATTAAAAACATTATTAAAAATGTTATTTTAATGAGTAAATTCGTTTTATTTCACCCTTCCACCAGATAATATAGTCCCGGCCAAAAATTCAGTTGTTAGTTCTGAGGTTCTGAAGTTTGTAACCAAACAGGCTGGTCGTTAATTCTATTCTCTAATTCATGCTGTCAGCATGCCAATTGCACGCTCCCTTAAAACTTAAAACATCTGTGGCATTGTCTTGTGTGACAAAACTGCACATTTTAGAGTGGCCTTTTATTGTCCCCAGCACAAGGTGCACCTGTGTAAGAAAAGCTTCTTCATATACCACACCTGTCAGGTGGTTGGATTATCTTGGCATAGGAGAAATGCTCACTAACATGGATGAAAACAAATTTGTGAGTGGTCTCTCTGTTCACACTGTAGTTGGTGGCAGGTAGCCTAGTGGTTAGTGCGTTGGGCCAGTAACTGAAAAGTTGCTAGATCGAATCCCTGAGCTGACAGGGTAAAAATCTATTGTTCTGCCCCTGAACAAGGCAGTTAACCCACTGTTCCTAGGCTGTCATTGTAAATAAGAATTTGTTCTTAACTGACTTGCCTAATTAAAACAAATAAAAGTAGTCTAGCAAGGTGGGGCTTTCCTCAGTGATGTGTAATGGAGTGGGCTTCAAGAAAGGATAATGAGTGTGACTTGTTTCTAGTGTGGTAGGCTGGTCTGACGTCATGCTGTGTAATATAGTGGCCGTGTGTGTCCTGACTGATTGACTCACATGGCAGTAACACCATGGATCCTGAGCCACCAACAGCACTGGCACTGGTCATTATGGCTCTCTCCTTCTCGTGCAACAGGCAGAGTCTGAAAACATCCTTTCACTGTAAATGTCGCTGTCCTTTGCCCTTCAGGGTTAAGGTGTTTATTATACTTTCCCCCCTAAGGTTAACTGTTAATGATGACCTTGGTAGAGTATGTGTTTACCTTCCACATCTGTAGATAATGAAAAACTCTAACTGTCATTGTCTTGTTGTGAATGTATGTACTGTATCCAAATATGAAGTACAAGGACAGTAACATCAGTGTATTCCCTAACAATGGTATGAGCTACCAATAATTGTGTGTAATTTAGACATACATGCCATTGTAATTATTATGTAATCAGTATGCAAATGTCTGTCTGTCTGTCTGCCTGCCTGCTTGTCTGTATGCATGCATGCGTGTGTGTTTCCCCAGGTTGCTGGTTGGTTCTCCCTGGAGTGGATACAAACAGGACAGGAAAGGAGACATCTACAAGTGTGAGATCAGAGGGTCCAGTTCAGGCTGCCAGAGACTCAACCTGCAGAGTAAGACATAGTTCATACTCTTCATATTGTATATACTTTATACTCAACCTGCAGAGTAAGACATAGTTCATACTCTTCATATTGTATATACTTTATACTCAACCTGCAGAGTAAGACATTCTTCATATTGTATATACTTTATACTCAACCTGCAGAGTAAGACATAGTTCATACTCTTCATATTGTATATATTTTATACTCAACCTGCAGAGTAAGACATAGTTCATTCTCTTCATATTGTATATACTTTATACTCAACCTGCAGAGTAAGACATAGTTCATATTGTATATACTTTATACTCAACCTGGAGAGTAAGACATAGTTCATATTGTATATACTTTATACTCAACCTGCAGAGTAAGACATAGTTCATATTGTATATACTTTATACTCAGCCTGGAGAGTAAGACATAGTTCATACTCTTCATATTGTATATACTTTATACTCAACCTGCAGAGTAAGACATAGTTCATATTGTATATACTTTATACTCAACCTGGAGAGTAAGACATAGTTCATTCTCTTCATATTGTATATACTTTATACTCAACCTGGAGAGTAAGACATAGTTCATACTCTTCATATTGTATATACTTTATACTCAACCTGCAGAGTAAGACATAGTTCATATTGTATATACTTTATACTCAACCTGGAGAGTAAGACATAGTTCATTCTCTTCATATTGTATATACTTTATACTCAACCTGCAGAGTAAGTCATAGTTCATATTGTATATACTTTATACTCAACCTGGAGAGTAAGACATAGTTCATATTGTATATACTTTATACTCAACCTGCAGAGTAAGACATAGTTCATATTGTATATACTTTATACTCAACCTGCAGAGTAAGACATAGTTCATATTGTATATACTTTATACTCAACCTGCAGAGTAAGTCATAGTTCATACTCTTCATATTGTATATACTTTATACTCAACCTGCAGAGTAAGACATAGTTCATATTGTATATACTTTATACTCAACCTGGAGAGTAAGACATAGTTCATACTCTTCATATTGTATATATTTTATACTCAACCTGCAGAGTAAGACATAGTTCATATTGTATATACTTTATACTCAACCTGCAGAGTAAGACATAGTTCATATTGTATATACTTTATACTCAACCTGGAGAGTAAGACATAGTTCATACTCTTCATATTGTATATATTTTATACTCAACCTGCAGAGTAAGACATAGTTCATATTGTATATACTTTATACTCAACCTGGAGAGTAAGACATAGTTCATTCTCTTCATATTGTATATATGTTATACTCAACCTGCAGAGTAAGACATAGTTCATATTGTATATATTTTATACTCAACCTGCAGAGTAAGACATACTTCGTACTCTTAATACATACATTATACTCAACCTAGAGAGTAAGACATACTTTGTCCTCTTAATACATACTTTATACTCAACCTGCAGAGTAAGACATACTTCATACTCTTCATATTGTATATACTTTATACTCAACCTGGAGAGTAAGACATAGTTCATATTGTATATACTTTATACTCAATCTGGAGAGTAAGACATGCTTCATACTCTTAATACATACTTTATACTCAATCTGGAGAGTAAGACATGCTTCATACTCTTAATACATACTTTATACTCAACCTAGAGAGTAAGACACACTTCGTGCTCTTCCTACATACTTCATACTCAACCTACAGAGTAAGGCATACTTCATACTCAACCTACAGAGTAAGACATACTTCATACATACTTCATACTCAACCTAAAGTGTAAGACATACTTCATACATACTTCATACCCAACCTGCAGAGTAAGACATTTATGCGTTTCATACGACATTCAAACAGCTCCAGCTATTCATTAGCCCTGGTCCCAGATCTGTTTGTGCTCTTGCCAACTCCATTGCTCTTATTGTCAAACCAAACATGGAAGTGGCATTACATTCCATAAAGTGTTGGCGAGGGAGCAGAAACAGGCTAGCGCCCAGGCTAGCGCCCAGGCTAGCTATTCCTTCTCCCCTTCTGTATCTCTATAAACTCCTGCCCTTTTTTAGCAGTCGCTGTATCGCCTAGCATTAGCTTGTGTTTCCCCACATTATTCCATTTAAATCCCATTTGAACCCGGTCAAATCAGTCTGTCAGTCAGAGCGATGGCCACTGTGGTTAGAAAAGGAACTGTGTTCTTCGGAGTGTTGCAAGATCTCATTGTGCGTTTTCATGAATGTTGAGCACTGTAATTGCACCATGAGAATGTATTCGTTACCGAATACAAGGACACTGTAACAATGTATTTTCTCTCTCCTGTACTTCAGACTCAGTCAGCATGTCAACAGTGAAGAACATCAATGTCAACATGAGTCTGGGGCTAACCCTCACCCACACAGCTACAGAAGATAAGTTCATGGTAAACCTGTTTTTATACACCACTACATCTGTATAGAACTTCTAGCTATCCTAACCCTAATCCTCACCCGCACAGCCACACAAGAAACATCCATGGTTAACAGGTTTGGAATCATTGCATCTGATTCTTTACAGCCACACAAGATAGATTCATGGTTAACACGTTTGGAATCATTGCATCTGATTCTTTACAGCCACACAAGATAGATTCATCATGATCAACAGCTTTAACGTCACTGCAGCTGGAGAATTCATATAAGATCTTATCAGTCAATCAATCCCACATGTTTAGGGACTTGGGATTGATAGCCTGAATGTAATGTTGTTTTGGATGTTTTACCTTATATCTTGTTCTCCTGGTAGACATGTGGACCTCTGTGGGCTCAGAAGTGTGGCAGCCAGTATTATTACCCAGGGATCTGTGCAGAAGTGAACCCTCTCTTCAACCCCCTGTCTTCGTTCTCACCCGCCCTACAAAGTAAGAGTCCTTCCTCATTTGAAACATCCTTAGCCTACGAGTTCTGTATTGTTTTCACCATTGATTAAAAGTATAAATTAAAGCTCGAGTCCTCATTTGAAACAATAACAAAGCGTCCTCTCCACCCCCGTTTTGCTAAAAAGCTAAGGGGTGGGGCTAGAGAAAGGTAACCACTCTCAAAGTCCTAGAAAGAGGATGTACATTTTCCACCACATTTTGAGGCTCTGTATTGTTTATTTGCGTTTATGTTGTTCACAAGTGTACACATTGCCGTAAAACAAGCTCATATTTTGTGTTCTGATAGGGTACCAAAAAGTTGAACTAAAGCTCGTGAGGCATTTCTAAGTTCTATTCTTCAAGAACCAATGGGTACACAGCTGTAGAAAAATGGATGTGGCAACTAAGGATTCTAGCTTTCAGTCCTACTGTATGTCATATTTAACGCCCCTTCGTGGTTGGAGTTATGAATGATTACCATGGAAAATGCACGTGTTGACATGAACTCAATTCTTATCTTGTCTTTCCAGCTTGTGGGGGTCCAATGGATATTGCTATTATTGTGGATGGATCCAACAGTATATATCCCTGGCCACCAGTTGTGGCTTTCCTCAAGAAACTGTTGGAGAATTTAGATATTGGACCGGATAATACTCAGGTAAGTGTGCTCACAGTTATCAATGTATATCATTTGCCACTTGTCGAGGTTATTGACAATGCATCTTTTAAAGGCAATGTCCCCCCCCCCCTCCCCATCCGCAAAGATCTCATTCATGGTTAACACTGCATATATTAGCTCAGTCGGAGATCGCCTTTAAAAGCTGCATTGTGGACCACCCGCAGTCAGATTGAATCTTGGCCCAAGTAAATGATCTATCCCTATCTGTTTTTGTTGACTTTATGTTCATGTTTTCAGGCAAGTATTATACAGTACGGGGTTGAGCCAGTCGTTGAATTCCATCTGAACGCCTACAAAACCAAAGACTCGATCATTGCGGCTGCAGCGAACATTCTCCAGAGGGAAGGCCTGGAGACAAACACCTTCCGCGCCATTGAATTTGCTCGGTGTGTCTCAGTCTACAACACTTTCTATTCTTGCAGTGTCAACATAGTCTAAATGCTGCACCCCAAATGGCACCCAATTCCCTACATAGTGCACTACTTTTGGCCAGAAATAGTACACTATGTGGGTGCCATTAGGGAGGCAAGCCTAAGGCATTTCCTCCTGTTCTCTGCTAGTCAATGGGTCCTTAGGATCACTATTTTGTTGCTGCAAATTTTCCTGTGCAGCAGGAAATGCAAACTTGTAGTCTATTCAAGGTTTACAAAGGCTTCTAAAGTTTGTAATTTCCACTTTAAAATGTCAAACTTTCCACTTTAAAATGTCAGATCAAGCCCTACAAAGAAATGTAATTAGAAGCCACATCATAATTCACATTTTCTGTTGCTGCAGGATTATTTGCTGTAGAAAAGTGGCTCAAATTAAGATCCTACATCCCAATGATGCAGACGATTACATTGATGAAAGCAACAATCATTCCACAATATTAAAGCTGATCCACCCACAAAAACTATTTTTTTTAAATACAAAAATATCCTACATCTGTAAGTGATCGTGACCCTCATGTAATTTAAATATATATATCCTGACTCTGTTGACTCAACATATTTATAAAAAATAACAACAGGATTAGAATCTCTCTGTACATACCCCCCCCCCCCCCCCAATGGGGTTAGAATTGAGCACTTGAATGGAATAGAATGGAATATAACACAATGAAATGTGTTCCGAACAAACGTTTTAGAAGCTTTTTCTTTACATTGGGTATTGAATTGGGTTGGAATATGTTGAGATGGGACACTTTTTTGACCTCGTGTCTCAGACAGAACGCGTTCCTGCCCGGGAACGGGGCTCGACCCGGAGCCAGCAAAGTGATGGTGGTGGTGACGGACGGAGAGTCTCACGACAAGAACCTCCGAGACGACGTCATCAGGAAGTGTGAGAGTGAGAAGATCACCCGCTTTGGTATTGCTGTGAGTAAATATCCCACTTATTTGGTTGAAAGGTGAGTCTCTCGATGACATAAAATCTCTTTAGCAAAAGACACCTGGATATACAGTACGTACAGTGTTGAGTGTGAGGTATTAACATTTACTGTTTGAGACCTTTGATACCCCTATAAAATGGCATTATTATTATTACAGTATATCAATCTTCCCTTTCATTCTAATATCAATGATTTTAAAACTAATTCTTTATTATGTTTTTTTTCTTCTAGGTCCTTGGGTATTACATAAGGAATGACATTGACACTAAGAACCTGATTGCGGAGATCAAGTCCATCGCCAGCACCCCGACAGATAGGTATTTCTTCAACGTATCAGCTGAGGAGGCTCTGCTCGAGATCGCTGGATCTCTGGGAGACCGCATCTTCAACATCGAGGGTAAAGTTGTGTTCTAAAGCAACGCTGAATTTGTATCACGGTCCATTCGAACAAGAAGGAGTTCCCATTTACAAAACCAGAAATAGCAGCACGGCCACTTTATTGCACTTGACCTAACCTGTCCGTTGTTTTTTCTGTGGGGGTTAGGTACTGGGAAAGGTGGTGACTTTCAGATGGAGATGTCCCAAGTGGGATTCAGTGCCCACCAAACCAAGAAGCAGGTATGGGATACAAACCCCCAACTCTTATTTTAAATCAGTTAGTCTATTTGGTAGCATTTTATTTCACGGGGGTCTATGTAACACATTCGTAACACATTCGTAAGCAGTACCTGAACATTGCTTAGTGTGTTTTTAACAGGTACTCTTCTCGCTCTCATTACAGAACATGATTATGCTGGGTGCCGTGGGGGCCTATGGCTGGAGTGGTACTGTGGTTCACTACACCACCCAGAAATCGGACATCTTCCCCAAGACGGCCTTTGAGAGAATCCTAGAGGACAGAAACCACAGCTCACTATTAGGTAAGTGAGCTTGCAATCATCTACGAGTCAATATTGTCTCCTTTATCTTCATTTGATGTTGTGCTATTTTATTATGAGTTCATCAACACCAAGCCATTCTAAGGTCTCTTGCTTTTCCAACAATTTCTAACTTCCTTTGAATGTGTATTGAAGCTCAAACAACAGATATCTTTATTTACAGTGTGACTGGCAGTAAGACTACTAGCGCTGGACATTGTTACACGTTTGTCCATAATATCCCGTTTGGCTGTTCTGCACAGGCTACTCTGTGACAACGCTGAACGATGGCAGCATAGAGTACTATGTGGCTGGCGCTCCTCGGTCCAACCACACTGGACAGGTCATAGTGTACATCATCAACGGCAAGGGACAACCCACGGTCATCGACTCCCAGAGAGGAGACCAGGTAAGGCTCTCTGATTAAATTGGAAGAGAAGAGCGGTTGACAATGGGGACAGTTCTGTAAGTCGCTTTGGATGGAAGTGTTTGCTAAATGAACCATATTGAAAAGAAGAGCACGTCAATTGGTGTGTTGTCAGATGTTATGGCTCTCTACTATCTCTATCATACAGTATATATCTCTCTCTCGCTCTCTCTCCAATGATCTATCGTATCTGACTTGTCCGATTTGTTCCCATCTGCTTCGTAAACGTCGTCATCCTTTGTTTCTGCTCATTGATTCAAAACATATGTTCCTCTTAATAGTTTGCTGTATGCGCTTTCGATTCTGTAGATAGGCTCCTACTACGGCAGCGTACTCTGTCCTCTGGATGTGGATAAAGATGGTGTGTCTGATCTACTACTGGTTGGAGCTCCCATGTTCATGAACGAACAGCAGAAGGAGATTGGGAAAGTCCATCTCCTCTCCTTCACTAAGGTAAGCCACACATCTGATTTTTTTCACCTTTATTTAACCAGGTAGGCCAGTTGAGAACAAGTTCTCATTTACAACTGCAACCTGGCCAAGATAAAGCAAAGCAGTGCGACACAAACAACAACAGAGAGTTACACATGGAATAAACAAGCGTACCGTCAATAACACAATAGAGAAAGTCTATATACAGTGTGTGCAAATGGCGTGAGGAGGTAAGGCAATAAATAGGCCATAGTAGCGAAGTAATTACAATTTAGCAAATTAACACTGGAGTGATAGATGAGCAGATGATGATGTGCAAGGAGAAATACTGGTGTGCAAAAAAGTAAAAAAGTAAATTAAAACAATATGGGGATGAGGTAGGTAGATTGGATGTGCAGATAGCAGATAGCTCAGATAGCTGATGTTTAAAGTCAGTGAGGGAGATATAAGTCGATTTTTGCAATTCGTTCCAGTCATTGGCTGACTTGGTGCACTGTACACCAAGTCAGCCAGACAGATCTTCCTTAAAACTGTTTATATTTTTTGAGTGCAGACCCACCACTGTACATTCCATCTAATGGTTTAATTTAAGGTGTACACACGGCATTCTCTGAGCACAGTGGTTTCAAGATCTTTTGAAAGTCACGCTTTCTTAAAGTACACGAATATTCATGGTTTGTTTTCCGTTGGTGCTTCTAGGGCATCCTAAGTGTTCAGGGGTTCCTGAAGGGTCCGTCCCCAGTGGAGAACGCTCGTTTTGGGATGTCTATCTCAGCGGTGCCTGACCTCAACATGGATGGCTACAGTGATGTGGTGGTGGGAGCCCCACTGGAAGACAACAATAAAGGTGTAATCTATGTCTTCAACGGGGACAAGAAGAGACTTAGGACACAGTATTCCCAGGTAGCTTCGAGTTGAGGATTGTGCTATCACTCAACGCAACCTTATCCCAGCTCTTGTCACTCGCTAGCACAGGGGTGGGCAAACTACGGGCCGCGAGCCCATTCAATCCGGCCCACGGGAGGTTTTAATAAAAAATAAATAAAAATAACTTTTATGGTGGGGGGGGTGGTATTTTGGGTTGAAAAAGGCCACACCTGAACGTCTAAAACGACATAGAAAGTATATAAAAAGGATAATAGATCTATATATTTTTAATAACTGACATTTTTCTGGCCTGCAATTTGTTTTTTATCTGTGCGACCTCCCGTTGAGTTTCTAAATCTCGACATGGCCTTCGAGCCAAGACATGTTCCCACTCCTGCCCCACCGCCATGTCACAACTGAACCTGTTGTGTCTACATATAATTATCTGACGCTTTGGGATTCACTAGAAGTGTTTCTCAATCTGATGGAATTCAGCCAACGTGAGCATCTGATGTGAGATCAAGGGTAAAAATCACGTTTTATCCTGTTCATTTCAGAAAATCCTGGGCTCCAAGCTGGACCCTGCGTTGCGGTACTTCGGGAGGTCCATGGACGCCAGCTCCGACTTAAACGATGACACCATACCAGATGTCTCAGTGGGGGCTTATGGAATGGTGGTCCAGCTCTGGTGAGACTCGCTCAGTCGTATCTTTCTCTTTTACATTTTTTTTTTTTTCTTAACCCTGCTCTTTCGGGGAACAACTAAATAATTTGGTTTCCCTCAAATCACACGCGTCTCACAAGTTATCTACTCGAGTTACAGTGTTTACTTTAGACTTGATATCAGCACATTGGCAGCTGTTCTTTGCAGCTGAACAACTTATTTTGGTTCACAATAACTCCAAACCCGAAGAAATGAAATTACAGTAGGCTCTGAGAGAAACATCTTATACTTACTGTATCTCCTCCAGTTTTAGTTGACTGAGTGAGATGTGCCGCCTCATGGAAAGCCTTCTCTTACATAACTGTGGGAACGCATTTAGTCTTGTCACCTCCTCCCACTCCATCTAGAGAGCAAAACAGCTGGGTGGATTTGGTTTAAAGAGATTGGATTATGCTGACCATTCCCATCTGGATCTGACACTGCTGCTAACCACTTCCACGTAGTTGCTGATGTCACTTATACAATCAATACATCAATCAATCAATCAGTCAACCAATGAGCCAATCAGTTAATCAACGCATTAACCAATCTGAAGTTGACTCATGACTCAAGTTGCCTTGTGATTGAAGCATCTCTCAGTAGATGTAGTCATTCAAAAACATAAAAGAGCCAGTTAGCTTGATATATGATTATGACTCACTGATTATGACCTCTCCCAGGTCTCGCGGTATGGCCGTGGTGACAGCGAGGGCAACCTTCAACCCTGACACGGTCAGCATCCTGAGTAAGACGTGCAGGGTCAGTGGGAGGCTGGTGTCCTGCTTCAACACCTCAGTCTGTTTCAGCGCCACCTTCAGGCCCAAGATACCTGTAGGACCTGTGGGTAAGCCCTGCTTCTTTTCTTCTGTCTCTCTCTCTCTCTCTCTCTCTCTCTCTCTCTCTCTCTCTCTCTGTCTCTCTGTCTCTCTGTCTCTGTGTTAGTATCTCCCTCTAATTGTGTCTTGTTGCCTGTGCTACTTCTCACCTCAGCTATCAGGTTCAACCTGACCCTGGATGCTGAGCTCCAGTCGTCTCGTGTCACCTCCAGAGGTCAGTTCAGGAACTCAGAGAGAGTCCTGCAGAAAGACATCCGGGTTTCCACCGGGGAGGTCTGTGAGACACTAGAGGTCTTTGTCCAGGTAAAGAGAGATAATATGAAAAGGTTTGATGCTGATTTGCTGAATGAGGTGTGTCTGTTTTTTCTCCTTTGTCAGGCCTTGTTGAATTTCTGTGTTCATTTATAATGGAGGACACATCCTTTTAACAAACTCTTAAAAATCAATCAATTGATCTTATTTCAGGAACATTACCAAGATTAATGTTTACTTGTATGTACAGTACCAGTCAAACATTTGGACACACCTACTCAGTTTTTCTTTAGTTTTACTATTTTCTATATTGTATAATAATAGGGAATACATCTACTTTATTAAATAACATATGGACTCATGTAGTAATCAAAAAAGTGTTAAACAAATCAAAATATATTCTAGATTTTAGATTCTTCGAAGTAGCCACCCTTTGCCTTGATGACAGCTTTGCACACTCTTGGCATTCTTAACCAGCTTCACCTGGAATACTTTTCCAACAGTCTTAAAGGAGTTCCCACATATGCTGAGCACTTGTTGGCTGCTTTTCCTTCACTCTGCGGTCCAACTCATCCCTAACCATCTCAATCGGGTTGAGGTTGGGTGATTGTGGAGGCCAGGTCATCTGATGCAGCACTCCATCACTCTCCTGCTTGGACAAATAGCCCTTACACAGCCTGGAGGTGTGTTGGGTCATTGTCCTGTTGAAAAACAACTGATAGTCTCACAAAGCGCCAACCAGATGGGATGGTGTATCGTTTCCGAATGCTGTGATAGCCATGCTGGTTAAGTGTGCCTTGAATTCTAAATAAATCACAAACAGTGTCACCAGCAAAGCACCCCGACACCATCACACCTCCTCCATGCTTCACGGTGGGAACCACATGCGGAGATCATCATTAACCTACTCTGTGCGTCTCACAAATACACGGCGGTTAGAACCAAAAATCTCACATTTGGATTAATCAGACCAAGGGACAGATTTCCACCGGTCATATGTCCATTGCTCGTGTTTCTTGGCCCAAGCAAGTCTCTTCTTTGTATTGGTGTCCTTTAGTAATGGTTTCTTTGCAGCAACCATGAAGGCTTGATTCACGTAGTCTCCTCTGAACAGTTGATGTTGAGATGTGTCTGTTACTTGAACTCTGTGAAGCATTTATTTGGGCTGCAATTTCTGAGACTGGTAACTCTAATGAACTTATCTTCTGCAGCAGAGGTAACTCTGGGTCTTCCTTTCCTTTGGCGGACCTCATGAGAGCCAGTTTCATCATAGCGCTTGATGGTTTTTGCGATTGTACAAAAGTTCCGGATTGACTGACCTTCATGTCTTAATGTAATGATGGACTGTCGTTTCTCATATTTGAGCTGTTCTTGCCATAATATGGACTTGGTCTTTTACAAAATAGGGATATCTTCTGTATACCACCCCTACCTTGTCACAATGCAACTGATTGGCTCAAACTCATTAAGAAGGAAATTAATTCCACAAATGAACTTTTAAGAAGGCACAACTGTTAATTGAAATGCATTCCAGGTGACTACCTCATGATGCTGGTTGAGAGAATGCCAAGAGTGTGCAAAGCTGTCATCAAGGCAAAGGGTGGCTACTTTGAAGCATCTCAAATATGAAATATATTTTAATTTGTTTAACACTTGTTTGGTTACTATATGATTCCATATGTGTTATTTCATAGTTTTGATGTCTACACTATTATTCTACAATGTATAAAATAGTAAAAATAAAGAAAAACCCTGGAATGAGTAGGTGTGTCCTAACTTTTGGCTGGCACTGTATGTATGTATGATGATGGAAAAAAAACAATGCCCACTACGTTTCTGTATTATCTTGTGGTTTTCTTTTGGATACTTATACAATTCCAATCAGTTAATTGAGTTCTGATCCCGCTGATGAGAATTAGCTTTGTAGTCAAATGAATGAAACTAATACATAAACTCCTATATTTTGCTTACTGTCTGTCTGACAGGAGGCCCCTGACTTTGTGAGCTCAATCGGTCTGCGTGTGGACATCACTCTGCAGGACCCAGACTCCAGTCCTGTTCTGGATGTTCTCAGTCCCACTGCCTGGGAGTTCTTTGTGAGTTACCACTCAATTAAAATATCAATAATATGGGATGTACATTAAATATATGTTGATGTTGCAATTGCTTGCAGTTGTTAGGAGGAATGAAAATATTGTAGTTTTAGACTATTACAGTTGGTAGCGTTATGGTTGTGGAGGAGGCTATGGTTAGGGTTACACCAGTATGTGGTCATGAAACTAGGGGTTAGAGCTACGGTTGTGGTTAGGGCTAGGGTTAGGGTTGAACTGGACGTGGACATGAAGCTGGGATTAGGTTTTGGGTTGTGGTTGAGTGTTAGGGTGGACAAGGGATGTGGACATGAAGCCAGAGTTAGTGTTACAGTTGTGGTTGAGGCTAGGTTTGGGGTTGAACTGGGATAAGGCTCCTCCACAGTTCCCAATACAACAGAATGCTGGGACTAAACACCTACCTCTGCAACTGGATCCTGGACTTCCTGACAGGCCGCCCCCGGGTGGTAAGGGTAGGTAGCAAAACCTCCGCCGCGCTGATCCTCAACACAGGGGCCCCTCAGGGTTGCGTGCTCAGTCCCCTCCTGGACTCCCTGTTCACTCATCATTAAGTTTGCCGATGACACAACAGTGGTAGGCCTGATCACCGACAACGACGAGACAGCCCATAGGGAGGAAGTCAGAGACCTGGCCGTGTGGTGCCAGGAGAACAACCTCTCCCTCAGTGTGATCAAGACAAAGGAGATGACTGTGGACTACAGGAAAAGGAGGACCGAGCACGCCCCCATTCTCATCAGCAGGGCTGTAGTGTAGCAGGTTGAGAACTTCAAGTTCCTTGGCGTCCACATCACAGGAGACTGAAAGGATTTGGCATGGGTCCTCAGATCCTCAAAATGTTCTACAGCTGCATCATCGAGAGCATCCTGATGGGTTGCAACACTGCCTGGAATGGCAACTGCTCTGCCTCCGACCGCAAGGCGCTACAGAGGGTAGTGCATGCGGCCCAGTACATCACCGGGGCCAAGCTTCCTGCCATCCAGGACTTCTATACCTGGCAGTGTCAAAAGAAGGCCCTAAAAATTGTCAAAGACTCCAGCCACTCTAGTCATAGACTGTTCTCTCTGCTACCGCACGGCAAGCGGAACCAAGTCTAGGTTCAAGAGGCTTCTAAACAGCTTCTACCCCCAAACCATAAGACTCCAGAACACCTATTCAAATGGCTACCCAGACTATTTGCATTGCCCCCACCCCCTCTTCTACGCTGCTGCTACTCTCTGTTCTTATCTATGCGTAGTCACTTTAATAACTGTACCTACTTGTACATTTGACCTCAATTACCCTGGACTAACCGGTGCCCTGGACTAACCTGTGCCCTGGACTAACCGGTGCCCTGGACTAACCCGCACATTGACTCTGTACCGGTACCCCCTGTATAAAGCCTCGCTATTGTTTTCTTACTGCTGCTCTGTAATTATTTGTTACTTTTATTTGTTACTTGTTTTTTAGGTATTTTCTTAAAACTGCATTGTTGGTTAAGGGCTTGTAAGAAAGCATTTCACTGTAAGGTCTACCTGTTGTATTCGGCCCATGTAACAAATAAAATTTGATTTGATTTTATGTCGTGTGAACTCTTACAACAGATCCCATTCTCCAAAGACTGTGGCTCTGACGATGTGTGTTTGAGTGACCTGCTCTTGAAGTTGAAGAAAGGAGAGATGATTCCCAGGTGAAATCTGACACTCTCTCAACCTAGCCTAGTAAAACCAGACTGAACACAGGGCTCAATGTTGAGCACAGCATTCAGTCTGGTTAAACCAGGCTACTCTCAACCTACACTCTTCCTCCAAGAGCTCAGGAATAACAGACGTCTCGTATTATTAGACAAGTATTCCCATATGTTTTTCTATGGGAACAGACAAATAAGTCCTGTTCTGTTGGTCTGGTTTAGTGGGAATACACTTCCTCTATAAGTTGAATGACACAGACCGGGATTTAAGCAAACCCCAATGTTCCGACATTGCACTGCACTGGACTTTCAGAAGCAATTTCCTTGACTTTCACAGAGACGGCATTTGCAGTAAACACTACAGATGCGGCTCAAACATAAATAACCTTTAACAGTCAAATGCAGTGTGATTTGTTTGAATACCAGCCGTTATATGACAGACAGACAGACAGACAGACAGACAAGGTCGTTATGACACACAGTAGACAGACAGACACAAACGCACAGACAGCACCTCTTAGAGTGAGTGGTAAGGTCGTAAACCTTGGCCAGTCAGAGGGACATATGTTATTTTCACTGCTCCAGTTAATGGTGACACAATATATGGCCCCATGAGATCTGTTCATGGATCCCCCATCAAACTGTGGTGTCTTCATTCTACAGCATTTTATTTCCCCCATGCACATACAGGTAGAATTATACATTCATTCTGACCCCCTCAGTATTGTTCTGAGTAAAACGAGTGTTGTGTTTTGCAGCTCATATAGGATGCTGGTCAGCTTCAAGGACAAGAGGCTCTCCTTCACTGTGTCTGTGACCAACAAGAAGGAGAATGCGTACAACACCCAAGTCACGGCCACGTACTCCAAAAACCTCTTCTATGCCTCCATCAGTCCTCCAGTATGCATCAGCATCTTTGCTTTGTACACATACGCATGCCCTAGAGGAGGGCTATTTTGATATTTATCAGTAAGCATTTACCTAACGTTGTGTTTCATTTCAGAGTGATGGAACAGAGGTGAAGTGTACGTCCACCAAGGAGTCTCTTACCCTCTCATGCCAGGTGGGGTACCCAGCTTTAAGGCAGAACCAAGAGGTAAGACCTGACGACAAACGACAAGACAGCCGTCGCGTGTGTAGGTCTCTGTCGGCCGGGGTTGCCGTTCCTAAACAATACACTGTTCCCTGCAGGTGACGTTTGGAATCAACTTTGACTTCAACCTGAATCAACTGCAGACCGAAGCCGACGTGAGCTTTGAAGCTCTAAGGTAGCACCTGTTTGCTCGTTCGTGTACCAACCACAGTTGATCATATAGTGTTCTCTGTAAGGACTCTGGGTCTTCTTCTGTTGCACGGGCTTACTTCTCCTCTCTACAGTGACAGCACAGAGGCGAACCCGTCAGACAACCAAGCCTCTATCTCCGTCCCTGTCCACTATGACTCAGAGATCTCCCTCTCCAGGGAAGCCAATCTCAACTTCTATGTGGTTGACATGGACAATGAAGCGAAGACCGCAGTTAATACCTTCAATGACATCGGCCCGGAGTTCAAATTCTCTCTGAAGGTGAGATATCATGCGCACACAGCTACACGGTCCTTTGAGTACTTTACAATGTACACTGGTTTGCCAGTCTGGGGTAAAATACTTCCTTTCCCCTTGTGGTAGAAATGGTAAGAGAAGTATGACGCGTCAATTACAAGTGTCTTCTCTTCTGTTTAGGTCTCTACAGGGAACTTCCCAGTCAGTCTGGCCTACCTCACAGTCTCACTGCCCAGTGCTACAGCTAGAGGGAACCCATTGCTGTACGTGACAGGAGTCAAAACGGTACCTGTGGGTATAAATAACCAGTCAACCTGCCTTGTCTCCAAATAACTAGCTTTGGCAGAGTTTTGTGCCCCTCGTATTCTGTGTCAATAGTCTTTGCTGCCAGGTCCCGTGCCAGTGTTGTTTTGGAATACAGCTGGGTTGTGCTCAGGAGAGAGAAAACAGAGCGAAACAGATTAAGCGCAACGCGGGGCTCTATTCAATCCGTAGTGCTGAAGATCCGCTTTAGAGCGCGATTGACAATTAAAGGCAATGTTCCCGCGGTCGGACACTGCATTCCCGGTCCCGCGGTCGGACACTGCATTCCCCATTCCCGCGGTTGGACACTGCATTCCCTTTCCCGCGGTTGGACACTGCATTCCCTTTCCCGCGGTTGGACACTGCATTCCCGTTCCCGCGGTCGGACACTGCATTCCCGTTCCCGCGGTCGGACACTGCATTCCCATTCCCGCGGTCGGACACTGCATTCCCATTCCCGCGGTCGGACACTGCATTCTCCGTTCCCGCGGTCGGACACTGCATTCCCATTCCCGCGGTCGGACACTGCATTCCCCGTTCCCGCGGTTGGACACTGCATTCCCCGTTCCCGCGGTTGGACACTGCTTTCCCCGTTCCCGCGGTTGGACACTGCATTCCCCGTTCCCGCGGTCGGACACTGCATTCCCCGTTCCCGCGGTCGGACACTGCATTCCCATTCCCGCGGTCGGACACTGCATTCCCCGTTCCCGCGGTTGGACACTGCATTCCCATTCCCGCGGTCGGACACTGCATTCCCATTCCCGCGGTCGGACACTGCATTCCCATTCCCGCGGTCGGACACTGCATTCCCATTCCCGCGGTCGGACACTGCATTCCCCGTTCCCGCGGTTGGACACTGCATTCCCAGTGAACGGTGCATATTTCAACTCAATCGGAAATGACCTTTACATTTTAACGTATATCTTCCGCGATACTTCAGTGTGTCACGAACTGGCTCGTAGCCCGTAACAAAAAGGGAGACAACGTGGAGATCAAGGAATAACAAAAATATATTTATTCACTAAAGTAAACTATAAACAAGTAACAATGGTGTGTGTAGTCAGTAGTGTAAGTGGTTGCGTGCGTGCATGCAATAATGAGGGGTGTTGAATAGTGCCAAAGCAAACAAACAAACAAAACAGCCACGACCAAAATCTAACAGTGTGTCTGCGTGGAGAATGTCCCATTTCGCTGACGACCCTCCGCACCCCGGCATCCTATCAAGAGCAAAAGAGAGAGAATTCGGCAGACAGAGTGGGAGGGTCGTCGCAAGTGAAACTGATTGAATCCAGCCCGATGATGTGCCACCTGACCAATACGAATACAAATGTTGTTGCTGTTCTGCAGGCTGGCGAAGTGAGCTGTGAAGTAACCAGCCTCGTCAACCCTCTGAAGATCAGTGAGAAGCCTTACACAGCATCCTTCTCCAAGGAGAACCTAATGGGCACAGAGGATCTGGTGCGTGTGTGCGTGTGCGTGTGCGTGTGTGTGTGTGTGTGTGTGTGTGTGTGTGTGTGTGTGTGTGTGTGTGTGTGTGTGTGTGTTCTTTTGACAGACAGAGACAAAGATAGAGTCACAGTGTATATCTGATGATCTCCTCTGAATACATGTCCTATTGTTTTTCTGATATTTCCAGAACTGTAAGACAGCCAAGTGCCAGCCTATGAAGTGTGTCCTGAAAGACATGGGGATAAAGAGCGATTTCTTCGTGAACGTGACCACGCGGATATGGAACGGTACCTTTGCTGCTGTACGTATAGATCGCACATTCATCTACTCCTCG
Source organism: Oncorhynchus clarkii lewisi (assembly GCF_045791955.1). NCBI lineage: Eukaryota > Metazoa > Chordata > Actinopteri > Salmoniformes > Salmonidae > Oncorhynchus > Oncorhynchus clarkii. The sequence continues at coordinate 44,240,923 of NC_092151.1, forward strand.
TCATTTACATGCTTGCTGCTCCTCCTCCCATGGAGCGGCGTCCTCTCATTGCCTCTTTCGTTCTCCTCTTGTCTTGTCTCTGAGCAGTCATCCTTCCAGTCCACTGTGCTGACTGTGAGCACAGAGATAGAGACCTCCGAGCCTGAACTGCTGGTCGTCTCTCACAAGCACCTGACGGTACAGGACTAATACAGCCTCACCTAATATCTTTGAAACCCAGAGAGAAGCTGTTAAAAAATAAAAAAAATATGAAGTGCCTTGTTTTTGTTGTTTTGTACAAGTTCTACACTGCCCTCTCCTGGATCTAGGATGAACAGCATATTAACAGCTACAAGACTTGTATTGCCTGACCGTTCGTAAGCATGATACATCCCGCCTCCTGTCCTGTCTGCAGGTTGGCGTCACCATCAGTAAACCAGGGGTGAAAGGAGAGGTGCCTGTAGGCGTTATTGCGGGCAGTGTGATTGGAGGCCTGCTTCTATTGGCTCTGGTTATTGGCCTGCTTTGGAAGGTATTGTATGCATTCAGTCTTTTGTTGACTTTACTGCTGTAAAACTCTCTTCACAGCAGATGCTCTGAGCTTATCCTACCAAGACCAAGAAGTACTACCATGTCATCTCTTACGTCTGTGTGCCTCTCTCCCTCTCCCTCTCTGTCTCTTCCTCTGTCTCTCTCTCTCTTTCTCTCTCTCCCTCTCCCCCAGTTTGGCTTCTTCCGGAGAAAGTACAAGCAGCTGATGCAGAACACTGAGGAGGATGAGGCAGAGACAGAGGGACTGGAGAACACAGCAGCGTGAGAACCAGGCACGGGAAAGAACCCATCTCGGAAACGACAATGTGCCTACAGACTGAGAACACATAATGGCCAACGGACCACAACCACACATAAACAGTAACTGAACAAACATGAGTTGTACATACATATTGAGCCAAGGGCTTGTTAGTGGAAAGGGGCTGTCTGGTTGGGTTGGTGGCTTTAAAATGGTTTGGGTTGTGAAGTGAATGGAGTGTTTTGAGTGAGCAGAAAGACATTGGCCCTCTGACCATCAAACACATCCATACAAAGACCCGATTATGTCTGCCATCTTGGATCCTCTATAGGAAAGTAAATAATCTACGGTGCATTTTTTACTCGCTGAATTCATACTTGGGTACTGGTTTATTTTTGTTCAAATAATTGTTGCTTTTTTAGTCATAGGCCTATTGTTGGATAAGAAGCTTGTGTATAAGCATTTGTCATCTCTCTGGATGGTACTGTGCAATTTACTGTGCAATTGGTTGGAAAGCACAGAAGTATATTATCAATAGCCTTTCAAATGGATATGGAAAATAGCCTACGCATAAGAGATTGTAGACAATCGGCATGGTTATCACATGTTGGCATTCATGTTGGCATTCTCAGTGTTTCCCTTTGCATCCGTTGATGCTGAGGCATCCTTTTTTTTGTTGTGTGTACCTAATAGCAACATTTGAACAGAATCCACAACCCTTCTTTCCTACTTTCACTGGTGCACTTCCTGCTTCTTGAGTATCTCAGTCGCGGTTTTCCAGAGACAACACTGTATAGTTACTACTAGCCGTACAACTGTGAAGACACCGGCTTTAGAAAATACACTGTATTCAGATCAGATTCATATAAAAATGGATGTATTTACTATTTGTAAAAATGTTGCGATATCAGAGCAAAAGGCCGTTTTTGAATGTGTAGAAAATGAGACTATTTATTGTGTGACTTAAATATGAAATATGTATCATTCGGATACATTATCATCCATTTAAAAAAGTGTTTTACGTATTCCCTACACAGCGAAAGTAGAAAATAAAGTATTGGAAGCGTGTGCTGGTTCATTTGTTTATTTGTAAAGTTACTGTATCGTGATTGGGAGAAAAGCAAAGCTCGGTGTAAAGGTATGCGCAGTAGCAAAGACTAAACCCTCTGAGAGAATGTTTACGAGAAAAAATGTCCCACTGTTATTTTTCCAGATATATTTTCAATGGGTACATGCCACTTCTTTCCTGAACATTTTATAGCATTCAAACGTTTGAAAGTGTTGTGTATATATACTGATGGTACATTTTATTTCATTAAAACTTTACGTACATAAAGGTGTGACTGACTATATTTTTGGATTAGGGACAGCTTTAAAAAACGGATACAGTGTGTATTACCTAATATTTGGCATAAAAAAAGCTCCTAGATGAGGTTAGAGGTCAACTCTGGCATGTCCACTGGCACTCTTTGTTCTCTTTCCAACAGGACTCGTCAGCTTCATACACCTCCTACCAAAGACAGAAAACATCCCCCCAGCATTAGCTTCCTGTGGAACTAATTGCACTAATTCAAACTGTGTCTTCAGACAGGCTCTGCAGCCATGTGACTGAGTCATTTGACAATGATTAGTTTAGTTGTGGAAGTTCACACAACTCTTACTTAAAGTTAAACTTCGGGATTTTGGCAGTGAAGTGTAGTAATTGCATTGTTACTGCACAGGTATATGAGCAACTTAATTGAAAGTGTTTACTAAATGTATGTATGGGTACAATGTAGTACAGAATGGTCACAAGACATAGGATAATCATTAAAGGGATACTTCAGAATTTTGGCAACGAACCCCTAATCTACTTCCCCAGAGTCAGATGAACTCATGGATACCATTTTTATGTCTCTGCATCCAGTATGAAGGAAGTTAAGAGGTAGTTTTGCTAACCCGTGTTAGCGCAATGACTGGAAGCCTATGGCATCTACGAGTATGCTAACAGTTACCATAAGACTTCCAGCCATTGAGCTAACGCCAGTTAGCAATTGCGCTAACGCTAGTTAACAACTTCCGTCAAACGGCACACAGAGTATCCACGAGTTCATCTGACTCTGGGGAAGTAGATTAGGGGTTCGTTGCCAAAATTCTGAAGTATCCCTTTAATGATTACCCTATGTCCCATGACCATTCTGTACTACATCGTACCCATACATACATTTAGTAAAAACTTTTAAAAGAAGTTGAATCGATACCTGTGCAGTAACAATATCGACTACAGAAACAACATTGTGTTAATGTGTGTATTTCAGCAATAACAATAGGAACCCTTCTGCGCTTTTCCGTCTCTAGTCACATGATCAGGTCCTGCTCACCTTCTTCCATATGGGCACGGTGGCTTTCAGGGTATCTATACAGTACTGCACTGCCTCCAGAGAGTCCCCCCGGTGAGGAGACGAGATGCCGATGATCACACTGGCCTCAGTCACAGGCACCACCCTGGAAAATAAAAGAATACATGTCTTATAGCATAGTTATTCTATAGTTAGTGTCACAGTTCCCCCACCCATAGTCCGACATACAGTAGTAACTAAGTGGTTGGTTGGTTGTGTTGGTTGGTTGTGTTGGTTGTGTTGGTTGGTTGGTTGGTTGGGTGGGTAGTTTACCAGGAATGAGACAGTAAGAGATTTGTGAATCTCACCCCAGTCGATGATGAACACAGATGTGCCTGACAGTCGGCCATCTTGCCCTGATGTCAGTGTATATCTTCCTGAGTTCTGATTCGGCCATTGGGATGTAGGCTTCATACTCCAGCTGCATCACTTTCATCCCTTCGAAACTGTCCCTCGTCGTCCCTGAAATAATGAATCACAATCATCACTGGCATTATGGCCTCAGCTTGGACTGAACATACTATGTGCCACAACCCTGTGTTAGCCTGCTGAACTAAAAGCTAGGCATTCATCGAACCACCTCCATTAAACATGTCAAATTCAACTCAAATTTTATTGGTCACATACACATGGTTAGCAGATGTTAATGCGAGTGTAGCGAAATGCTTGTGCTTCTAGCTCCGACCGCACAGTAATATCTTAACAACTAATCTAACAATTTCACAACAACTACCTTATGCACACAAGTGTAAAGGAATGAATACGAATATGTACATATAAAATGTATATGGATGAGCGATGGCCTATGTCATCGCAAGATGCAGTAGATGGTATAGAGTAGAGTATATACATATGGGATGAGTAATGTAGGGTATGTAAACATTATATAAAGTGCCATTGTTTAAAGTGGTTAGTGATACAGTTATTACATCAAGATGCAGTAGATGGTATAGAGTACAGTATATACATATGAGATGAGTAATGTAGGATATGTAAACATTATATAAAGTGGCATTGTTTAAAGTGACTGGTGATACAGTTATTACATCCGATTTTTAATTATTAAAGTGGCCAGAGATTTGAGTCAGTATGTTGGCAGCAGCCACTCAACTATAGTGATGGCTGTTTAACAGTGTGATGGCCTTGAGATAGAAGCTGTTTTTCAGTCTCTTGGTCCCAGCTTTGATGCACCTGTACTGACCTCGCCTTCTGGATGATAGCGGGGTTAACAGGCAGTGGCTCGGTTGGTTGTTGTCCTTGATGATCTTTATGGCCTTCCTGTAACATCGGGTGGTGTAGGTGTCCTGGAGGGAAGGTAGTTTGCCCCCGGTGATGCGTTGTGCAGACCTCACTACCCTCTGGAGAGCCTTAAGGTTGTGGGCGGTGATACAGCCCGACAGGATGCTCTCGATTGTGTATCTAAGTGTTTTTGGTGACAAGACACATTTCTTCAGCCTCCTGAGGTTGAAGAGGCGCTGTTGCGCCTTCTTCACCGCGCTGTCTGTGTGGGTGGACCATTTCAGTTTGTCTGTGATGTGTACGCCGAGGAACTTAAAACTTTCCACCTTCTCCACTACTGTCCCGTCAATGTGGATAGGGGGGTGCTCCCTCTGCTGTTTCCTGAAGTCCACGATCATCTCCTTTGTTTTGTTGATGTTGAGTGTGCGGTTGTTTTCCTGACACCACACTCCGAGGGCCCTCACCTCCTCCCTGTAGGCCGTCTCGTCGTTGTTGGTAATCAAGCCTACCACTGTAGTGTCGTCTGCAAACTTGATGATTGAGTTGGAGGCGTGCATGGCCACGCAGTCATGGGTGAACAGGAGAGGGCTGAGAACGCACCCTTGTGGGGCCCCAGTGTTTAGGATCAGCGGGGTGGAGATGTTGTTTCCTACCCTCACCACCTGGGGGCGGCCCATTAGAAAGTTCAGGACCCAGTTTCACAGGGCGGAGTCGAGACCCAGGGTCTCAAGCTTAATCGGCGTACACATCACAGACAAACTGAAATGGTGTTAAATGTGTAGCGTCATAGCATTCTTACAACAGCATTCTTACATAGGTATTCCTCTTGTCCAGATGGGTTAGGTCAGTGTGCAGTGTGATTGCGATTGCGTCATCTGTGGACCTATTGGGGCGATAAGCAAACTGGAGTGGGTCTAGGGTGTCAGGTAGGGTTGAGGCGATATGATCCTTGACTAGTCTCTCAAAGCACTTCATGATGACGGAAGTGAGTGCTACGGGGCGGTAGTCATTTAGCTCAGTTACCTTAGCTTTCTTGGGAACAGGAACAATGGTGGCCCTCTTGAAGCATGTGGGAACAGCAGACTGGGATCGGGATTGGTTGAATATGTCCGTAAACACACCAGCCAGCTGGTCTGCGCATGCTCTGAGGCCGTCTGGGCCGGCAGCCTTGCGAGGGGTAACACGTTTAAATGTTTTACTCACGTCGGCTGCAGTGAAGGAGATCCCGCAGGTTTTGGTAGTGGGCCGTGTCAGTGGCACTGTATTGTCCTCAAAGCAAGCAAAGAATTTGTTTAGTTTGTCTGGGAGCAAGACGTTGGTGTCCGCGACGGGGCTGGTTTTCTGTTTGTAGTCCATGATTGTCTGTAGACCGTGTCTGAGCAGCTGAATTGTGACTCCACTTTGTCTCTATACTGACGCTTAGCTTGTTTGATTGCCTTGCGGAGGGAATAGCTACACTGTTTGTATTCGGTCATGTTTCCGGTCGCCTTGCCATGATTAAAAGCAGTGGTTCGCGCTTTCAGTTTTGCGCGAATGCCTCCATCAATCCACGGTCTCCGGTTGGGGAAGGTTTTAATAGTCACCGTGGGTACAACATCACCAATGCACTTGCTAATAAACTCCCGCACCGAATCAGCGTATGCATCAATGTTGTTGTCTGAGGCTATCCGGATCTCACAGGTTACTCACTCAATGCTGCTTAATCATTCTTGTTTTAAACAGAAATATCCATGACACCTTACATTGGTCAGTAAAACAGTGAGTGTTCTGATAAAACAGTAGACATAAAACAGTAGTTGAGCTGAGCTGTGTGTACTCCTTACCCACCTATGAAGATGGAGATGGCTCCACAGGAAGGGCAAGTGACAGAGTCTGACACTGTGTCCACAGAGAGTTTGTCATGTGTCAGTTTAACGAGATCCCTGGGATCCCCTTCCGCCTCAGCCATCTGGGTTAGGAATGAGGGATGAGGACTCTAAAAGAAGCAGACATTTGACATTCAATTGAAATTGGTGGAGATTGTGAAAAAAATAGTCTAATTTACCGCAGGGGACAAAAATCTGAACCTAAAGGCAAAGTAATTCAAAAGGACAATACTGCATATGCAATATGAATTTGTCTTCCATGATTAAGAGAGTAAATGTTAATAAATTGTTTTACCTAAATTATGTTTAATTTATCCTCCACTTAACGGCGGAATGACAGCAACCTCATCCCCATCCCTAAGGCTCACACGCACGTCCCCAAGGGCCAGGTACTCCTGTCGCACAGCCAAAACAACTGAATCGCGCACAGCAGATAGTCTTGGGAATAAAGAAAATACATGACATTAATAAAGTAACGAGTTAAATGACTAAGATATCTTCTAATTGAACTTGTAGGGTCTCGTATTTACCTGGGGTGTCTGCTGACAAGGTCTTGCCACAGCTCGACGGTCGTCAGTTCTGAGGCGACCCTGATCGTCTCCGATTTGAGTCCCGTCAGCTCGGCACTTTTGGCGAAATAGAACACTGACACCTATTGAACACGTAAAAACACACACATTGCTGTAGGCCTACGGTTGACAGATATGAAGACACTGACAGTTTAGAATAATATTGAAATACTTCTGCATCCCACTTGTTTTATTTTTGGCAAATACAAACCGCCAACTGCGCTTACCTCGATAGTCATGGATTAAGTTGTATCCGCAACATTGATAAATTAATGTAGACTACTATGTTACTACTGCAGGACTCCAGACCCTTAGACTACCAAGGGAGAATCTCAATTGCAACCTCCGGGCGTCCACTCTCCTCGCCTCCTTCTCAAAACCCATTGGATGAGATAGCCATAGATCCCGCCCCTCTGAGCTTCTCCTCCAATGGGTTCTGAGAAGGAGGCAGAAGCGAGACCGCGAGGTAAAATCAATTGAGATTTGTTCCATGCATCTCTACGTTACACTCACTCCTCCTTGCAGTCAGCTGACTAGAAGGCAGGAAATAGGAGGAGCGTAACATTCACTCCAAAACTAACAGACAGGCCACCAGATGTCCCCATAACACATTACAAATGTAGGCTAGACCCAAAGAAAACAATCTAAAACCACATTTTTCCCCCCTATCATTCACAGCTGTTATGCCATACTCTCTACTTCAACGTCTCTCTGGTATTGCTATTTGAGGTTTAACCTATGTAAACTAGTACTAATATGTATCGGTTGCAAAAGGTTGTAAATGTCAAATTAACCATTTAAAGGGGCAATCTACAATTGCCATATCAATTTTTGGACTTAGACAGTAATGATATGTACCAATTGATCCTTGAAGAATATAAACGTATAAATGCCTCGTGAGCTTAGTTCAACTGTCGTACCCCATCAGAACCCACAATGTAAGCTTGTTTACTCAGATGTTTGTAAACAAAGTAAATGTAAACAAGCACTGCCTCAAATTATGATTAATATAATGTTGATATCGATGTTGATATCATGGATGGGAAAAGGCCTTGCATCCATAGCAGCTGTCTCTTAATTTGAGAGTGGTTACATTTCTCCAGCCCCATAGAAATATAAAGGTAATTTCCGATTGAGAAGAGATTCTCCAGCTTTAACCTTGAATGCAACGTGAGATGCTACCTGTTGACCCGTTGAGACATATGGGGAAGATCCATATACAAGCAACACTAAGGCTGTTCAACGGGCAGCTAAACTTTGGTTAATGAATTACGTTTATCTTTAAAAGCCTCTTTGGAGACGGGATTGGACAGCCTATATTTATATATTTGACCCCAGCGAATGAGGGCCAAACAACTGTCCAATCTATTATTGGAATGGTGGTATTCTAACAGCTATTATTATCATCTGTTAGTCGCTATCTATTCACACTGCAATGGAGCACTTAAAAAGATTAACGCATCAAAACTGGAGCTGAGGCCACAGCCTATGCTTGGGGGTACTAGCCCACTGGAAAAGAATTCTGGAGCTGAGGCCACAGCCTATGCTTGGGGGTACTAGCCCACTGGGAAAGAATTCTGCCCATTCCAGTAACTCTTTCTGCATTTGTATTTCTCGCTTGACAAGAAATCACTCTTGTAATATTTTTGTTGTTGTTGCATCAAATTAATTTCAATGGCAATTTAAAACTGAGCTGGTAGTATGACATTTTACTCAACACATTTTTTTTGGAGCAAACAACAGCGGGTGAGCTGTGAAACATATACATCGTATGGTGTTCAAGTATCTGTACAATTCATGACACAGGTAGCCTACAATTTATGAAATCTGAATAAAAAGGTGCAAGTTCCATCATTAAAGCCTGCACGTTTTGGACTTCTATAACCTCTTTTAAACCTTGTGTGTTTGAGCTACAGACTTCCGGGTTGTACCATTGGATTGGTATATTTCTTCTACATCTGTCGATGCCAACCATTAGTCTGTGTGATTTAACAGGGGCTGAGCTAGAGCGGTGTTTGAGAGAGTCCTGAAGGCGCCGGTGGCTTGGTCTTTTTTACAAAAATGTATGTAGAGTCTGAATGGTTTGAGCTGCAAACCATTCAAATCGATTCATGAAAAGATGATACTCTCACTACCACATGTTTCGCTCTATGACGCTACACAAGAGTGATGATAAAATAAGGGGTTCTTCTACATAGAAGATCACAGAAAATCTCAGGACATAACGTCTATAATACTATAATAAGCTCACATAGTTGCTGTCACAAACTCAAACTCCACACAGTATACACATAGCATTGATATTCATTCATACATTTTTATCAGGAATTTGCTTTGGCAGACCTTATTTTTGTATTGACATTTGTACAACTCATGAATGCAACTACTTATATCAAATTGTTTTGTGTTCTACTTGTAGCCATGGTTGTCCTGAAAAGAAAAAGGGAAAACACTTAATTGCGAGGCTAAATCTAAGGGCTGGACATGCAGATAAATGAAAGTCAGATAAATGAAAAGCCGATATTTTCTGGGATTTCGGGATTGATATTTAATGCCCTCTCTGGTCAACATTGTGGTCTTGCCACGCACCTCCACCGTCAGTACTCCTGCCCCCAAAGCAGTCTTAAATGCACGCTCAATATTGAGTTGCTCTTCAGTAGACTACCTGATGAAGGGGAAGCTATAATAAAATACATCTCTCTCTCCACCCCCCACCAATTTGAAGACCGCCCACTTCAGATATTTTGCTTGAGGAGACCCCTTTAAAGATTTAAAAAGAGAGACGGAGTCGGACAGTTTGACAGTCACTCACTGAGGGTTGGCATTGCGTGCGCACAGACACAACTTCTTCGCTGCGCGTCTAGTCGCTCACACCAGTCCGCCTTCTGTCCCCATGTTTAGGATGCTACAAACACCGCAGCTCCGCCAAGGCGTCATTGCGCTTTTCATGTGGTTCACTCACTTTATGGAGGACCACAAAGTCCAGGGTGAGTATGCTATGATTAATTATGTGATATGGCATAACTTTTTAAGGTCTAGTGTGTAGGCGACATTTGTCATTGGTGCATCAGTCCATGGGAACCTTCATTCAACCTAGTGACATATAGTAGTGTCTTATCTCTTACAACATGGAAAGGCGACTGCATGGGTGTGTAACTTTGAGTTAAATCTTTGCTTCTGACTTTCTGGACTGAATTCAGTTGTAGTTATGTACTTTCATGTTTTTTTGCACTTCCAAATTACCACATTTTCTAAGAAAACGCGGTACCAAGCTCAGTAAATGCATCTTTCAAATACGTCATAAGAACATATGGGTGATTTTGTATTAAACGATTGGTGATTGTGTCTGAAACAAAGATGTTGGCTCTAATGGAGTTCATGGCAAAATGCTATCCGTCATAAAATTACGCGTGGGTAGTCTGAAGAAGGAATCTATTGCACATGGAGATTGGTCAACACGACTCCCTATACCTTTACAAGTGGGTCAATGTCCTGCGAGCTGAGCTGAGACAGATGGACTGGTGAGTCCCAAGGAGGAGTTACGCGCGGCTCCTCTCGTGCGTCCTTTGGTGAAATCCCGCTGCGTTGGGATTTATTGGTCTTTACGCAATCAGACACATTTGGCACAGCCTGTATTGTAGAACTTTGCTCTAAACACACACACACACACACACACACACACACACACACACACACACACACACACACACACACACACACACACACACACACACACACACACACACACACACACACACACACTTTTTTGCTTAGAGCAAAGTTCTAGGGTGCTATAGGGGGAAATGTGGTGTTGTTTACGCTGTAGCCTGCTCAAATAAGGCTCTACTTTACCGTTATACCTGTGATATGAGACATTAATTGGACATGGGCTGTCTCTCTCCAGCCGGTAACTGCTGGTTGCAGCAGGGTAAGAACGGCCGGTGCCAGGTGCTCTACATGTCCGGGATGACCCGGGAGGACTGCTGCCGGAGTGGTCGTCTGGGCACGGCCTGGACCGAGGAAGATGTGCCCAACAGCACGCTGTTCCGGTGGATGATCTTCAATGGAGGCGCGCCTAATTGCATACCTTGTAAAGGTGAGTGAAAGTGTGTGGTAATGATGAATGTCCTCATTGCCAGCGGTGCAACACTATTCTGGAAACCTGGTGGAACTTCTTGCAAAAAAAAACTCCAACATGTTATAAAGTGTGTGGCATGTAATGCTAAGTAATAACTCCCACATAGTATCCTGTGATAATGGTTTTTGATAAAGGCATTTGTCCTTATATCAGACGGACCCATTATGTATGATGACCGGTTCCTCCATCCGTCCATCCATCCATCCATCCATCCACCCAACCATCCATCCATCCATCCATTTCAGAAACATGCGACAGCGTCGACTGCGGTCCTGGGAAGAGATGCAAGATGAACAAGAGGAACAAGCCTAGGTGTGTGTGTGCTCCAGACTGCTCCAACGTCACAGGGCAGGGGTCCGTCTGTGGGTCCGATGGAAAGTCCTACAGGGACGAGTGCACCATGCTCAGGGCCCGGTGCAGAAACCATCCCAACTTGGAGGTCCAGTACCACGGGCGCTGCCGCAGTAAGTCCCTCTCAGGATTAGGGTAGCAAAATTCGGGAAACTTTGCCAAAATTCTTACGTTTTCCAGATACAGTATCCCAGTTGTAGGATCCCTCCCTGCTTACTCCCTCTTGATTCTGGGAATTTTTGGAAACGTTTCAGGAATTTTGCAACCCAGCCAGTTCATTAATACAGGGTCAAATGAGGACATGCTCTCACTTTCAGTGAGGAACTTTCAGCCAGATTTAGCTTCCATTTCCAGTCCTTCACTTATATGTATTATTTCGGAAACAATTGTCTGACTTGTGAGACTATACCAGGTTTAGGTTCAAATACTGTTTTCCCATGTATGGCACAAGGGGCATACTGTACTTACTGTTTATGACCTGGAGGCAGTAGACTAGGCATTACTAGGCTCCCTGCCTAAAGTGGGCCAGGATTCACTCACTGGTAGACGGTGCACACACTTCAGAGTGTGTGAGGCTGAGTATCAACTATTGTAGACTGGTGTACCAACCTGATTCTCAGCACATGTTCTGGTGCATGGGCATAGAAACAGCTGGTTTAGAAAACTTTAGAGTATTGCAGGTCCAAAAAAAGACCAGAAGTGTGAGGCGGAGTCTGTCATCTGACTTCACACATAGGCTAAGTCAAACTTCGGCAGTAAGGAAAGCTTATATATTACTGCTCCATAGCAGCAAAGGGAAAAACAAACATCACATGTGAGTGAATACTCACCTGGCGTGATCTGAGATTGGTGAAGTGAAATTATCTAATTGTGTATAATTGAATGGTTCACGTGTCATGAACAGTGTCACATTAGTCAGTCATGCCTCTAAATGTTTCTGTGTGCGTGTTTCCATCCACAGAGACATGTCATGGGGTCCGCTGTCCCGGTAGCGCGTCGTGTGTCGTGGACCAGACGAATAACGCCTACTGTGTGACATGTAATCACCAGTGTCCAGAGGTGACGTCCCCAGACCAGTACCTGTGTGGGAACGATGGTGTTGTTTACGCCAGCTCCTGCCACCTGAGGAGAGCCACGTGCATCTTGGGAAGGTCCATTGGTGTGGCCTACGAAGGGAAATGCATTGGTAACTACTAGAGCGTCAATATGTGGAGTTGTACGTGAAGTTGATACATCAGTTGTCGAATGGAGTTTGGACACACCTGCTCATTCTAGGGTTTTTCTTTATTTTGACAATTTTCTACATTGTAGAATAATAGTGAGAACATCAAAACTATGAAATAACACATATGGAATCATGTAGTAACCAAGAAAGTGTTAAACAAATCAAAATATATTTTATATTTGAGATTCTTCAAAGTAGCCACCTTTGCCTTGATGACAGCTTTGCACACTCTTGTGGCATTCTCTCAACCAGCTTCATGAGGTAGTCACCTGGAATGCATTTCAATTAACAGGTATACCCTGTTAAAAGTTAATTAGTGGAATTTCTTTCCTTCTTAATGCGTTTGAGCCAATCAGCCGACAGTCAATCATTACTTTAAGACAACATGGTCAGTCAATCTGGAAAATGTCAAGAACTTTGAATGTTTCTTTAAGTGCAGTCACAAAAAACCTTCAAGCGATATGATGAAACTGGCTCTCATGAGGACCGCCACAGGAAAGGAAGACCAGGAGTTACCTCTGCTGCAGCCCAAATAAATTCTTCACAGAGTTCAAGTAACAGTTACATTTCAACATCAACTGTTCATAGGAGACTGTGTGAATCAGTTCTTCATGGTCGAATTGCTGTAAAGAAACCACTACCAAAGTATTCCAGTAATAAGAAGAGAGTTGCTTGAGCCAAGAAACACGAGCAATGGACATTAGACCAGTGGAAATCTGTCCTTTGGTCTGATGAGTCCAAATTTGATATTTTTGGTTCCAACCGCCATGTCTTTGTGAGACGTAGATTAGGTGAACGGATGATCTCCGCATGTGTGGTTCCCTCCGTGAAGCATGGAGGAGGAAGTGTGATAGTGTATTTTTTTTTTGCTGGTGACACTGTCTGTGATTTATTTAGAATTCAAGGCACACTTAACCAGCATGGCTACCACAGCATTCTGCAACAATGCACCATCCCATCTGGTTTGCGCTTAGTTGGACTATCATTTGTTTTTCAACAGGACAATGACCCAACACACCTTCAGGCTGTGTAAGGGCTATTTGACCAAGAAGGAGAGTGATGGAGCGCTGTATCAGATGACCTGGCCTCCACAATCACCCGACCTCAACCCAATTGAGATGGTTTGGGATGAGTTGGAGTGCAGAGTGAAGGAAAAGCAGCCAACAAGTGCTCAGCATATGTGGAAACTCCTTCAAGGCTGTTGGAGAAGCCTTCCAGGTGAAGCTGGTTGAGAGAAGGCCAAGAGTGTGCAAAGCTGTCATCAAGGCAAAGGGTGGCTATTTGAAGAATCTAAAATATATTTAGATTTGTTTGACACTTTTTGGTTACTACATGATTCCATATATGTTATTTCCTAGTTTTGATGTCTTCACTATTATTCTACAATGTAGAAAAATAGTTTAAAACAAAAAGAAAATACTTGAATGAGTGGGTGTGTCCAAACGTTTGACTGGTATTGTAGATTGATGAAGATTTTAGTGCTTTCGTCTGACAAGCTTTCGGTCACAAAGACCTTTGTCAGATTATACTGGGGTAGTAGGTCCACTAAGCATCAGAAAATGTGTCTGTTCTGTCCGTCCTAATTCACACAGGCAGGGCACTATGTCTATTGTCGCCATCACCAGAATCATGCTGTCTGTTTGAGTCAGAAAATGGATCTGCACTGGCCTGGGCCTGTGAGGGAGTGTAACAATAGTGTCTGATGCTCTCTGTGTGCGTCTCCTCTCCAGACGCCAGGTCATGCGAGGACATTGTGTGTCGGGGAGCAAAGAGTTGTCTGTGGGATGAAGCGAGTGGCCGCGGACGCTGCTCCGTGTGCGATGAAGCGTGTCCAGATAGTCGGCATGCCGAGAGTGTGTGCGCCAGTGACAACAACACCTACCCCAGCGAGTGTTCCATGAGGCAGGCCGCCTGTGCTCAGCAGCGCCTCCTGGAGGTCAAACACTCAGGATCCTGCAACTGTAAGTACACGGTTGCATTTCAAATGGCACCCTATTCTCTATATAGTGCACTACTTTCGACCAGAGCGACGCATCCATTGAGAACTTAGGAGAAAGTGGCTCCAACTCCAATACATGCATTTCCCCAGTCAGTTTACCCAAATGTTTACCCAGTCAGTTTACCCAAATGTTTACCCAGTCAGTTTACTCAAATGTTTACCCAAGGTCACCATAGAGTGGAAAATCCTAAGTAACATCAATGCGTTACTAAGTTAACATTTGACTTAAGTGGAAGTTAGGATAAAAATAACTCCAACCCTCATCCTATTTTCACAACGTGATGTTATGTTAAAGTTGTCTTCGTGTGCCGATTGTGGCAAAGTCACTTGCTTGTACAAGTATGATAGTGCAGTCTTTATCTCAGCCTGGGAATGAGGTTAGATACAATGTAAAGGCAAACCTTATGACCGACCCCCTCATAAATTGACTGTTATTCTATTGTTCCCGTGATGTTTGATTAATTCAAAACATGGATGAATGTCTCTCAGTGTATCCCATCCTATAAATACCACAATGCCTTGTATTTCTCCTGTAAACAGTAAACAGTAATGTTGCTGTGATTAAATTATTTCAGCATGTGGATTATGAGGACTGGGTTTTGGATGGTTTGTTTTTTGGATGGGGTTTTGACTACATCTGCCTGTGGATGTTTGTTATGAAGATAAATATTTTTAAAGGGCAAATACCACACAAACAGGGTGGTCCTTTGCAGAAATGGGATAGGTCCCAGTCCCGTCTTGTGCATCAGCTGAAAGCGGAGTTTCACAACGCAGAAATGAAGTTGTATTATACTGTATTGTAAGGATGAGTATATGAGCTCTGTTCTGTTCTCTCTATTTTCAGGTTTAAACCAGGTTTAAACCACTGAGTCAACTAACCCACATACACCACCACTGCCCTGCCCAGCCCAGCCCAGCCCAGCCAACACCCCAGCGTCTCAGCCTCCCAGGACCCAGCTTCTATGATAACCAGAATCACCTTGCTTCATGTCCCATGCGGGAGGAGAAGACCGCCAGTGAGTCAAGTCAAGGAAAAGGAAGGAAAAGATGCAACAGCAAGTGAACCGTTTTGTTCTTCCATTTAGTCATCATCAGACACGGAACTTTGAGGAAGAGGAGGACGAAGAAGAGGAGGAAAAAGAGCAGGAATACTAGGAATTTCCTCCATCAATACGTCCTCCAACACAGACCGGATGATAAACATTCATAATAGCTGAACAGTGTTTCTGTTCAGCCACAGAATACTGTTCATACTGTACATAAAGTGTATGATTATTTATTGTGCTGAGCCCAGTTTCCCCAGATGCATCTTAAGGCTAAGATCCTATGGTTCTAACCACGAACTTAGCCTTCAGATGCTTTTGGGAAACCGGACCTATAGGAAGAGAAGAGGAACTAAGCAATCGTATATTTTGAAACGTCTGTGCGTTGGTTTACTTGTATGTATTTATATATTTTGTTTATTATTATTTATACATTTACAGTGTCAGTCTGTCTTACTGTGTATACCCTTTTGGCTCTCGCATTTTATCCAAAGAGAAAGTGTATTATTTATTTGAGGTGCAATGCTACCCACATTGATGTTCTTCTCATGTAAACTCCTGTAACGCAATTCTCTTATCTGAGCTGTACACATCCGCTTGTCGTCGGGCAAAGATTTGGATTTTTTTCCCCATCTTACCGTGTCCCTCCATTGTGAAATGTTGGCTAGCTAGTTGTGTGTGTTCCAGTTTATTTTATTGAGAACCTTTTTGCTCACTGATGTATAATACCCTTGTGAGAGAAAGGCCCTGGTTTTGTTTTACAACTCAAAGCTGACGAAAATGGCTTTGTCTAGTTTTTGTTGAACAAAAGTTACCCCGTCCTAGTCCCAGTCCAGTGCATACCAATACTTTTAGTCAAATGGTCTCTTTCCCGTCAGAAATGTTATAGCTTTTGTGCATTATGGGGAAGAAGATGGAGAATACTGTGACTGAAACAATGTATGTATTATGTTTTATACAACATCGGAGTAGGATTTAATTTCATTTTTCATTTTTGAGTTGACAATATTTTTTGTTTTTCATAATTCATAACGTGCCATTTGATACTCTTGTACACTTTGATTTGCCAATGTTTTTCAGTGCGGTCAATCACTGAATGACCTCACTCCCTCTGAGCCAAGTAAATGCAACTTACCACACAATGTTCATCACATACAATATATCACATTTAAGCATGTTGTTTTTCCTCACACTTTTGGGGGATATTCATATGACTTAACTGCTGCGGTAAATTTACGACCTGTTTGTCCAAAACAGAAATCTGTTTTCAGAAGATAACAGCTGCTAAATTTACAGTGGGGATAAACATCGATGAATAAACCCTGGTCTACTTTGTTATATTATGTTGAATAGAGATTCAGTCATAAATATATAGTTTTGTATTTTTTATGTGAATGTTAAATGTACATAATAGCTATTATGATGATATTTGTACAGGGCAAGAGAGTAAAGAATAAAATCATTTTTTCCCTCAAACTTTTTGTGCTCTGTCTACCATTTACACACGACACAAAGCAAATACCTACCTTTCCTCTCCTGTCTACTCAATCCAGTCCAGTGTTCTACATCATCATCAGATTTGCATTAATACAATCACAGCCAGACAGTCAGTCAGTTTCTCTCCTCAACTACCTGAGTGTTATCTGTTACTTGTGCTGAAGGACCACATAGATAGATACTGTATTTATCTCCATGTGCAGGACAGAACTGTGTCACAGCCATATTTAAACCAGTAGATTAAACTTGTGGCTGATCGACTGAAGCTTGTTTGGCATTGTTTCCCCAGCCGTGTGAAAAGCGGTCTTGGTCTTGGTCTTGGTCTTGGTCTTGGTCTTGTCTTGTCTGTCTGTCTGTCTGTGAGAGAGAGAGAGAGAGAGAGAGAGAGAGAGAGAGACATCGGGGGCATCAGGGTCCTGCAGACATGAACCAGCCCAGCAGCTCTCTTCCTCACCATCCCTCTCCCTGCTCTGCCTTGGATCTGAACCCGAGACTCTCATCTAATCACATTTCAGCAGCAGTAAATGCGATCCTAATCGTACTGTGTGTGCCGTGACTGGTCCTTGTCTGTCTTTTTTTGGAAAATGCTGCCTGGGCCTGGGAGTCCACACTGCTAATATAACAACATTATGGAAATGCTGATGCGACAGTCTGAGCCGAGGCTGAGCTGAGTGGGAGCATTTCCCATGGTGGCATCAGAGGTGAGGTTACTCTCTCTCTCTTCTCTCCTGTCCTGACCTTGGCATAGCATAAAAGGCAAAACCTGGAAGGTTGCACTGAGAACCAGTGACTCATCACTAAAGTTACTTTAATAGATTATAAAGTCCTAGAAATGATTGCACATACATTGCACATACAGTAGACATTGAAACAGGATTGCAGAATGTCATGCCTGTTTTTAATAGGAGAAGAGGACATTTTGAGCGAGGGAGGGAGGGCGCGAGATAGATAGGGGAGAAAGAGAGGCAGACAGACAGAGAGACAGATAGCCAGAGAGACAGACAGGCATAGCGAGAGAGAGAGACAGAGAGAGAGAAGTGAGTGAACCAAAAAAGGAGGTGTTGCTGAAGTTTCATACGAAAAGTGTTAGACGGTAACAGTGCTTGACGGGGTGCTCAAAGTGCTGCCCACACACAATGCCGTCTGCCAGAAACTGGGGACCATTTTGGACTAGTCTAGTTAGACGGACCGGATGAGCATGTTATATGAATCCTTTCCTCTTTCCTGTTCACAGACAGACCCCTGTAGCCCTGACAGACTAGACCCGACCCCACTAGCCCTGGCAGACAGACCCAACCGGACACGCCACAGAGCCCTGCTGAGCTCCTCTTAGGAGTTCAATAGAAACGTGTGAAAATGTGTAGCTTTCTGTGGAAAAGGACTGTATCAAGTCAGTCACAGCAGGTCTCCGCAGGGCAGGGGGCTGGCTGGGAGCTGGGAGCACATCACAGCACAGCGTGTACGCTACCACTTGTACACTCTGGAAAAGGAATGAACGAACACTGGGGTTCTATTGAAATTGAAACAGTACAGTCCCACTGGGCACACACTGGTTGAATCAACGCAATTTGTCGATGTATTGTGAAATGGAATCAATGCGGAAAATACACTGGATTTGAAAAAAGTAATCAACTAGTACTGTTTTCATCTAATTTCAACCAGCGTTGTCAACATTGAAATTAGGGTAAAACTTAAACTTAATACTTTGAGTTAACCTGACTAACAGGTTGTTACATCAATTTAATTTCAACAAAATCATCAGATGTACACTACTGTTAAAAAGTTTGGGGTCACTTTGAAATGTCCTTGTTTTTGTCACGCCCTGATCTGTTTCACCTGTCTCTGTGCTGGTCTCCACCCACCTCCAGGTGTCGCCCATCTTCCCCATTATCCCCTGTGTATTTAAACCTGTGTTTTCTGTCTGTCTGTTGCCAGCTTGTCTTGTTCGTTCCTCGTCCTCCTGGTTTTGACCCTTGCCTGTCCTGATGCTGTGCCTTCGCCTCTACTCTGGATTCCTGACCTGACCCTGACCCTGGGCCTGCCTGCCGTCCTGTACCTTGGCCCCACTACTCTGGATTATCAACCCCTGCCTGCCTTGACCTGTCGTTTGCCTGCCGAGGTTGTTACAATAAACATTGTTACTTCAATACAGTCTGCACTTCAGTCTTACCTGAAACCAGATAGTTCTTTTTAAAGAAAAGCACATTTTTGTTCATTATAATAACATAAAATTTATCAGAAAAACAGTGTAGACATTGTTAATGTTGTAAATGACTATTGTCGCTGGAAACGGCTAATTTTTTATGGAATATCTACATAGGCGTACAGTCCCATTATCAGCAACCATCACTCCTGTGTTCCATTGGCAAGTTGTGTTAGCTAATCCAAGTTCATTTTAAAAAGCTAATTGATCATTAGAAAACGTTTTTGAAGGCATTCTTTAGACTAGTTGAGTATCTGGAACATCATCATTTGTGTGTTCGATTACAGGCTCAAAATGGCCAGATACAAAGACTTTCAATCTGAAACCCGTCAGTCTATTCTTGTTCTGAGAAATTAAGGCTATTCCATGATAGAAATTGCCACGACACTGAAGATCTCATACAACGCTGTGAACTAGCTTCATTAAATAGTACCTGCAAAACACCCGTCTCAATGTCAACAGTGAAGTATAGGCGATTCCGGGATGCTGGTCTTCTAGGCAGAGTTCCTCTGTCCAGTGTCTATTATTTTGCCCATCTTAATATTTTATTTTTATTGGCCAGTCTGAGATATGGCTTTTTCTTTGCAACTCTGCCTTGAGCTGTGCTAGCATAATTGCAAAAGGGTTTTCTAATGATCAATTAGCCATTTAAAATGATAAACTTGGATTAGCTAACTTTAGCTAACATTGGAACACAGGAGTGATGGTTGCTGATAATGGTCCTATGTAGATATTCCATAAATCTGCAGTTTCCAGCTACAATAGTCATTTACAACATTAACAATGTCTACACTGTATTTCTGTTCAATTTGACATTATTTTAATGGACTAACAAATGTGCTTTTCTTTCAAAAACAAGGACATTTAAGTGACCCCAAACTTTTAAAATTGCAAAAAAAATTCCACTTAGAAACGTTAAAATCCTATATTCAATATACTGTACATTGGATGGTGGAATTTCATATTTGAGTAGACATATTTTACTTGACCTTGTGTCAATGTTGATAGTAAAATGGTATGTTTGAATCAACGTCATTGTTTCAGCGTAATGCTATCAGCTGAAATAAAGATAAATATTAAGTAAAATAAGAAGCCACAGTCCAACGAGTTCTACTCGAACAGTGACTCCTACTGTTATATGAGGGGTAATACACTCTTCCTGCTTATGTTTCTAAACAATGTGTGTTCGTTTCAGCTGAGCTATCATCCCACCACATTTAGACATTGACCAGGTTCCATACTTATTTGCGTAGACAACCTAATTAACATTAAATAGTTGAAAGTAAATTCGGAGTGAGGTTGGGTTTATGTAGGCTACATTGACATTTGATTTGCCCAATTGGACACCAACTCAAAGGGAAGCTTAGTAGGTATAGTAGGTATACTATCATTCATCCATGGTTGGTTTGATCTTTGGAAGTTTAGAAGTAATTAGCATTAGCCCTTAGGATGCCAAATTCATTATATTAATAATATGATTTTACCTTTGGATGTTGTCTTGTACATGGTTGGTTGATTTCAAAGTGAATCTATAAATTATTAATATTATGGATTCACGTCTCCATCTCCACCAAAACTCTAACTTGAAGAATAGGACTAAATCGAAATAAACTTTATTTGAAGCGCATTTAAAGTTTGATTTGATTTAGTACTATTCTTTAACTTTCATTTTTGGTTGAGATGGAGACGGGAATGCAACAAATCAAGCATTCATTTGTAAACAAACTGGATATTGAATTATGAACGCAACCAAATATCAACAATTGAAGGTGTATCTTCTGCTTGGATAGTGTATATTATGAAGGGTGTGCAAAGCTGTCATCAAGGCAAAGGGTGGCTCCTTCTAAGAATCTATAATATATTTTGATTTGGTTGACACTTTTTTGGTTACTACATGATTCCATATGTGTTATTTCATAGTTTTGATGCCTTCATTATTATTCTACAATGTAGAAAATAGTAAAAATAAAGAAAAACCCTTGAATGAGAAGGTGTGTTCAAACTTTTGACTGGTACTGTAGTTCTGATGAATATGTTGAAATTAAATTTATGTAACAACCTGTTAGTCCAGTTAAATCAATATACACTGAACAAAATTATTTTACTGAGTTATAGTTCATTAAAAGGAAATCAGTCAATTGAAATAGATTCATTAAACTCTAAATCTATGGATTTCACATGACTGGGATTACAGATATGCATCTGTTGGTCACAGATAACTTTAAAAAAGATAGTGGCGTGAATCAGAAAACCAGTCAGTTTCTGGTGTGACCCCCACTTGCCTCATGCAGCGTGACACATCTCCTTCACATTGAGTCGGTCAGGCTGTTGATCGTGGCCTGTGGAATGTTGTCCCACTCCTCTTCAATGGCTGTGCAAAGTTGCTGGATATTGGTGGGAACTGGAACACATCGATCCAGAGTTTCCCGAACATGCTCAATGGGTGACATGTCTGGTAAGTATGCAGACCATGGAAGAACTGGGAAATGTTCAGCTTCCAGGAATTGTGTACAGATCCTTGCGACATGGGGCCGTGCATTATTATGCTGAAACATGAGGTGATGGCGGCGGATGAGTGGCATGAAAATGGGCCTCAGGATCTTGTCACGTTTCCGTGCATTCAAACTGCCAACCGATAAAATGCAATTGGATTCATCGTCTGTAGCTTATGCCTGCCCATACATAACCGCACCATGGGGCAAAATTTACTTTGAAACCAAAAATCAACATGCAGCAAAAAAGCATTCATCAATTAGCAGAACATATGGTCAGCGGACTGGCGGTAGTCCCCGGCTGCAGTCTTTTGCCCGACAGACACTTTTCCCATTGGCCTTTTATATCTGACAGGGAACAAGAAAAGGTGTCCTCTGGAAATGTGAAAAGGATGTTTAAAATGAGCTGAAAATCCCATTTCTGACTTCCCTTCCCTATGATCACGTTTCAAAATGCACACAACATGAATCTTACACTGGAGGCAGCTCTGTAGAGTGGTCCCCAGCTGGCACAGCCTCAAAGTCATAAAACCCTAACTTTAACCACACTGCTAACCCTATTGCCTAATCCTAACCTTAAATCTAGACCAGCATTTTTAATACATGTTTTGAATATTGCCAATTTGGATTTGGCAGCTGTACCATCTCGCGGGAATCGCTCAGTTCTTTCTCCAAAGGCAAGAGTCATGACAATAAACCTTCACATTCAGAAAGCGCCCCCCAGAGTACGAGCACTGATCTAGGATCAGGACATCAGGTCCCCGCTGTCCACATAATTATGATCTAAAAAGCAAAGCTGATCCTGAGACACTTTGTGAATACGGGCTAACATGTCCCATAAGAGTGAGTGTGCGTGCATGCCTCACTGATCCCATATACAATCAGCCTCTCTAAATGAAGAGATGAAAGATTGACGGAATGCTGCTGCTCCTCTTTCATTGGGGCCATTAAGTTGAGAAAACGTCTAGTACGACATGGACAGTTAGTTGGGTCACGTTGACCCAAAGTTTTGCAACAAGGATGTCAGTGTTGTACTGTGGTAGGGGCCACAGCGATATCTATTTGTTTATTTAAAGCTGCTAACTTAGGTGTCAGGCATAAATGTACTATACTTAAGCAATTAGGCATGACGCTACGCAGCCTTTAGCCGTGGTATATTGGCCATATATCACAAACCCCAGAGGTTCCTTATTGTTATTATGAACTGGTTACCAACGTAATTAGAGCAGAAAAAATACATGTTTTGTCATAGCCGTGGTATACGTTCTGATATACCACAGCTGTCAGCCAATCAGCATTCAGGGCTCGAACCACCCAGTTTAAAATGTTGTTTATAAGGTGTCTGAAGTGAGCGAACACAGAGCACAATTCCATGACACCCCATGGATCACTTTTTTGTCATTTACATTTATTAATATGTTATTTTAATCACCTATACGTGAAATATTCCATTGTCTATAGAAGTATAATACGTTCTCTGTGAACATTATATGAAATGTTACATTACGGCATTATGATTGATATTTTCCTCAGGGTTGCGAGATGTGTCAGAAAAGTAAGTGATTCTGGGTGAGAGTCATTCTTTAGTCTTGTTTTGCTGAGAAACTTTCCTGGGAAATGATGTGCTAATGTCCAGGTGTATTGGAAATGGAGGATTAGACTTTTTAAAGGAGATTAGTGTAACACTGTCTAGCCAGACCCTCGCTGGATAAAAGCGAGAACAGATTTAAAGTTTCTGTCTTGCAGACGGCTTTGTAAAGTTGTTCAGACATGGTCTAAATTTTCAGATTAATCCCAAGTGTTCATCTGTCTGCATACTAATATTTGTCTGGGACAGACAGGGACAGAGACAGTCAGAGCAATTGGAAATGGACTTAACTACTTTTTAAATATAGTTTCTCGCCCGAGACAGAATACGTGTTGTTATAAGAATGATCGAAGAAAGTAAAAGTACCATTGTTTCATTTCAAGTCATTAGCATTTCACAGCAGTGAGAGAATGTTTTCAAGCTCCGTTAAGCTAGAAACAAAGAGAATGACTTTAAGCACAAATGAGGAAAGAATTTCTCTATCCTGTCCTTCAAACTGTGGTTCTAGACTGCATATTTTGGCAAGGTTTATATTCTGTTCAGTAACATTGATTATATATCCTATGTACAGTATTATATAACTATAAAATATATTGATTCGATCCATCAATCCATGCAACACCAAGGCCAACTAATGTATGTCATTTCAACCATGAACACATTACTTAGTCTGACACGCACATCATATAGATCTCCATCAAATGGTCATCAACCAAGCAGTGTGAACTCCTACATGTATGAATGTCACCATTTAGACATGCAAGAACATAGCACTGAATATAGAACACAGTGTCATATACAGTCAGGGCTTACCCCAAACAAACATCTCTCCATTGTCCTGGCATTCAGATCAAAGAATGTAAAAAAATAAGAGACAACATATCCAAATAAAGACTTCCTGACAGAAAACTACCCTGTGACGTCAACACGGTATTCACTCGGCACAAAACGGAAGAAGATATGACGAAATGGTAAGGTACTATCTGAACTTCTGAACTCTATCCAATAAGAAACACTCATTTTAGTTTTCCGTCGCACAGCGGTTTGCAACATTTTGCTACTATGTGCCCTGTGAATATGACCCATGTTTGTCAAGCTATGACATGGTACATGGTAATAGGGACTTCCTGACTAAAAACGAACCCCTGTGACGTCTTGTCTGGCACGAGATAAATAGTGGGCTCCGAAATGATTGACACCCTTGATAAAGATGAGCAAAAATAACTGTATAAAATAAATAATTCAAATACCGAACTATACTGTTATTTAATTATATAACTCTATTTTATACTAACACAATTGCTCAGAGAAAATATATTTTTGTTGAACAAGTGATAGCATACATTTTTTTGAAAGGTTGGAGTAAAAATGATTGACACCTCTGTTTCAATTCCTCACCTTGCGAGGATAACTGCACTGAGCCTTTTTCTAAAATGTTTTATGAGGGAGAACACATTCGGAGGGACCTTAGATCATTCCATACAGAATCCTTCCAGATTACAGATATCCTTCGTCTGCACTTATGGACTTGCCTGCCCTCTTCAATTCAAAACACAGGTTTTTTGGCTAAAATGTCCTTGTACTGGGTAAAGTTCATGATGCCGTTGACCTTAACAAGGGTCCCGGGATTCTTGGAAGCAAAAAAAAAAAAAAGACCCTTGGAAGCAGAAAAGAACCCCATACCTAATGTAAAATATGTTGGTGGATATTTCATGTAACAGGGAAATTTTGCTTCCACTGGTCCTGGGGGCCTTGTTAAGGTCAACACTCAACAGCATCATGAACTTTGGACAGTACCCAGGACATTTTAGTCGAAAACCTGGTTGCATCTGCCAAGAGGCTGAAAATTGGCCTGAAGTGGATCTTCCAAAAAGACATTAACCCCAAGCACACATCAATTGGCCACAAAATCTATATTTTGCAATGGCCATCTCTCCGGACTTGAAACCCGTGCAAAAGCGGTACCGGAGTGCCAAGTCTTGGTCCAAGAGGCTTCTAAATAGCTTCTATCCCCAAGCCATAAGACTCCTGAACATCTAATTAAATGGCTACCCAGACTATTTGCATTGCCCCCCCCCACCACTGCCACTCTTTGTTGTCATCTATGCATAGACACTTTAATTAACTCTACCTACATGTACATACTACCTCAACTAACCGCCACCCCCCCCTGTATATATTGTGATATTTTATTGCTGCTCTTTAATTACTTGTTACTTTCATCTCTTATTCTTTTTTTTTTTTTTTTGAAACCGCACTGTTGGTTAGGGGCTCGTACGTAAGCATTTCACTGTATAGTCGACACCTGTTGTATTCGGCGCATGTGACTAATACATTTGATCTGATTTGATTTGAAAACCTGTGGTTTGAATTGAAGAGGGGAAGTCCGTAAGAGCAGATGAAGGATATCAAGGATCTGGAAAGATTCTGTATGGAGGAATGGTCTAAGATCCCTCCTAATGTGTTCTCCAATCTAATCAAACATCTGAGAAAAAGGCTCAGTGCCGTTAGGTATTGAAAGGTGTTGAAAGCAGGGGTGTCAATTTATACCCCTACCTTAAATTATTATTATTTTTTTAAACACAATCACTTTCTTTAAACAATTGTATTTTTTTTTTCTATTACATAATTATATAATTAAATACAAATACAGCTCAGTATTGATTTAATTATTTTACACCGTTATTTTTGCTCATCTTTATCAAGGGTGTCAATCATTTCGGAGCCCACTATTTATCTCCTGTCAGACAAGATGTCACAGGTGTTCGTTTTTTTGTCAGGAAGTCCCTATTACAAGTACCATGTCATTGTTTTGCTTGACAAACATGGGTCGTATTCACAGGGCACATAATAGCAAAATGTTGCAAACCGCTGTGCAACAGAAAACTAAAATGAGTGTTTATTGGATAGAGTTCAGATGTTCAGATAGTACCTAACCGTTTCGACATATATTCTTCCATTTCGTGCCGAGTGAATACCATGTTGACGTCACAGGGTCATTTTCTGTCAGGAAGTCCTTATTTGGATATGATGTCTCTATCTTTTTATATTCTTTGATCTGAATGCCAGGACAATTAAGATATGTTTGTTTGGGGTAAGCCCTGACTGTATACTTGTCTACTGTATGACTCATCACTGTACACAACACACACACACGCATGCATGTACACACACACACACTTGGGGTAAGCCCTGACCGTAAACTGTACTGAATGAGTCACCATTAGAGAAATACTATGAGCAGTTCCTCTTGCTTATGGCTCTAAGTGTAGCAGGCTGCGGGGAGAGGGTTTGTGGCCTCAGTGTAGCAGGCTGCGGGGAGAGGGTTTGTGGCCTCAGTGTAGCAGGCTGCGGGGAGAGGGTTTGTGGCCTCAGTGTAGCAGGCTGCGGGGAGAGGGTTTGTGGCCTCAGTGTAGCAGGCTGCTGGGAGAGGGTTTGTGGCCTCAGTGTAGCAGGCTGCTTGGAGAGCGTTTGTGGTCTCAGTGTAGCAGGCTGCCGGCAGAGGGTTTGTGGCCTCAGTGTAGCAGGCTGCTGGGAGAGGGTTTGTGGCCTCAGTGTAGCAGGCTGCGGGGAGAGGGTTTGTGGCCTCAGTGTAGCAGGCTGCTGGGAGAGGGTTTGTGGCCTCAGTGTAGCAGGCTGCCGGCAGAGGATTTGTGTCCTCAGTGTAGCAGGCTGCTGGGAGAGGGTTTGTGGCCTCAGTGTAGCAGGCTGCTGGGAGAGGGTTTGTGGCCTCAGTGTAGCAGGCTGCGGGGAGAGGGTTTGTGGCCTCAGTGTAGCAGGCTGCGGGGAGAGGGTTTGTGGCCTCAGTGTAGCAGGCTGCGGGGAGAGGGTTTGTGGCCTCAGTGTAGCAGGCTGCTGGGAGAGGGTTTGTGTCCTCAGTGTAGCAGGCTGCTGGGAGAGGGTTTGTGGCCTCAGTGTAGCAGGCTGCGGGGAGAGGGTTTGTGGCCTCAGTGTAGCAGGCTGCGGGGAGAGGGTTTGTGGCCTCAGTGTAGCAGGCTGCTGGGAGAGGGTTTGTGGCCTCGGTGTAGCAGGCTGCGGGGAGAGGGTTTGTGTCCTCAGTGTAGCAGGCTGCTGGGAGAGGGTTTGTGGCCTCAGTGTAGCAGGCTGCGGGGAGAGGGTTTGTGGCCTCAGTGTAGCAGGCTGCTGGGAGAGGGTTTGTGGCCTCGGTGTAGCAGGCAGCGGGGAGAGGGTTTGTGGCCTCAGTGTAGCAGGCTGCGGGGAGAGGGTTTGTGGCCTCAGTGTAGCAGGCTGCGGGGAGAGGGTTTGTGGCCTCGGTGTAGCAGGCAGCGGGGAGAGGGTTTCCTTGTTCCTACTCACAAGAAGCTCAGTCTAGTCCAGGGGAAGAAGTAAATGCAACAGAATAATAAAAAAAAATCATGCTTTTTCAAATGTCAAACTAAATCTGATCGAGAGAATAACATTAAAAACATCCTATCAATGACTCCAGAATAACAATTAGTATTTAAGTTGCATGTTAACGTACTTGTAAATGTCAAATTCCTCGAGGTCTGGGGTGAATTGGGGTGCTCCATTTTACAGTGACACATCATCATCAACATCAATGGGTAGCAATCATTTCACATATTTTCCTTTGTGTTTCCGGACTCAAAGAAAGATAACAAATAATTATCTGGTGACAAAATAGAATTTATGAAATTATACTATTCATCTTGAGGTTTGAATATCTTTCTTAGGATCTTTCATTTTTTTATCTGGTAAACTGCAGCCATACTACAGTACATCTACAGTACACCATTCAAAAGAGGGTCTGAAATAGAGTATTAGATAGTTATTGACAGAGCCATACCTCTTTATATGGCTCTGATTCTTGATACTTAAGGTATCCTAGCAACCTGACACAATGAAATAATTGATGGAGTGAACACAAATGTAATTTTTTTTGTTGTTGTTGCCTTTATTGTCCATGTTGCCAAGTGGAGTTATGCATAAATTATGTATATACACAGTAGACCTTCAGAATAGACTAAGCCAGTAAAGCAAACTGCTAAATGTCAATTTCTTCTTCCAGTATAAACACAGACACGTGCCTGCCCTTGCAGATTATAACAAAACCATCTGTAACAAAATGTACAAATTGATATAGATATAAATGAATTAGAAAATAGGCCGTTGGAAGAGTTTGGCTATCAGGGTATAAACATTTGATCGATGTTTACTATAAATACAACAACGTGTTTAGATATTGGTATACTTCGCTCTACAGAGACTAAACATATACCGGGTATCCTAGATCTAGCACTCTTGATACACACCTGTGGCACACGGCTGGTCTGGTAACCACGGAAACCAGGTGGGTCATCTCAAAGGTTCAGGGGGGGGGGGGGGGGGGGAGCGACCAAACACATGACGTCATCAGCAGGGAACAACAGTCGCAGATGATTGACAACATTGGTTATAATAATGAATGATCGACAGCATTGAGGCACTAATTGACAACATTAGGTGTTGACACGCTCAGGTAACAGGTGTGTTTTTCTTACATTCAAGTGACAGTAGCAACATCGTCACTGTACACGAAACACACCGTCCACTGTGAAGACTCTGTACTATTCTTTGAAAATCTTCATCCTGATTTCAATTGAATTGGCTGTGCCGTGCAAACTGCATCCAATCGCACACTACACTTTCTCTTAAAACACAAGAGGGGCAGGAGCTTTGCCCCTCAGTAACAAGACTATCAAATTACTCAAATACTTAAAACATAACATCTAAAGTTAATTCTACACAATATGTATTTCAGTGAAAACAGTGGGAGAACCTTTCAGTTTGAAATAAAAGCCTTGTCTCACCTCTATCTGCGTCCAGCAAATTGATGTTGTGGAGTTCTAACCAACACTTGTTTGTGAAGACACTTGTAAAAGGTTTGGCTTTAAAACACATTAAGGCAGTGAAGTAGAAACATTTGTTACAGACCAGAACGCGTTGTGGGACAAATCACTATTGAGCATGATACACTGAGTGTACAAAATATTACAAAACACCTTCCTAATACCGATTGCATCCCTTTTGCCCTCAGAACAGCCTGAATTCGTCAGGGATGCTGGCCCATGTTGACTCCAATGCTTCCCACAGTTGTATCAAGTTGTCTGGATGTCCTTTGGGTGGTGGATCATTCTTGATATAGATGGGAAACTGTTCGAGTGTGAAAAACCCTGCACCATTGCAGTTCTTAACACAAACCACTGGGCCTGGCACCTACTACCATACCCAGGTCAAAAGGCACTTCAATATTTTGTCTTTCCCATTCACCCTCTGAATGGCACACACACACACAATCCATGTCTCGATTTTCTCAAGGCTTAAAAAGCCTTATTTAACCCGTCTCCTCTCCTTCGCCCACACGGATTGAAGTGGATTCATAAAAGGGGACCATAGATTTCGCCGGGATTCTCCTGGTCAGTCTGTGTCATGGAAAGAGCAGGGGTTCCTAATGTTTTGTGCACTCAGTGTATATTTGTAGAGAAACCATACTTGCGTTCTTAGCTCTCCCCTTTCGATACTGTATTTGTCAAGCACGTCGAAATGCGTTCTCTGTAAGAAATGTGCTACAGAGATGAAGCCTATTCCAGTGACTCTAAACGCCCCGCAGACGTGTTCACTTCCTATAGACAGTCTCGTGGCGATGTGCAACTATTAGTCATCCAACTATTAGTCATTCACAGTGACGAGTGAAACACAAGCATGATACTAACACATGGCAGATAGTGTCTCACTGGTGTTCGCTTAAGTCTTAAATAGGGATATTTATTTTGAGTGGAGACAATGCATTTCCCAACACGAAATGTGGTCCTTCTTTCGTGCAGTCCACTAGGTCTCTGCAGCTAGAAAACCGTAGTAGACTTTTCCTCCTCTCACCATGAAAACCCTGGAGGCCCATAGGTTCTCGGTGGCGGGGAATGACTCCATGCTCTATGACTCCTCTGGGATCAGGTTGCTCCATTGTGGTTTGCCATCCCGTTGGCTTTGTAGCTATGATGTAGCTCCTGTTCGGTCCGACTACAGACTGACGTGGGGTTTATAGTTCCTATGGTTAACAGGACCGTGTGGGGTTTGTAGTTCTTGTGGCTCAGCACGTCCTGTGAGATCTGTGGGATTTGTAGTCTCTGTAGCTCAGCAGGTCCTGTGGGACCTGTTGGTTTCGTAGTACCCAGTAGATGTACAGGACCTATGGGGATTGTAGTTCATGTACTCGGCAGGTCTTCTGGGATTTGTAGTTCCCTGTAGATGTGCAGGTTATGTGGAGTCTGTAGTTCCTGTGGGATTTGTAGTTCCTAGTAGATGTGCACATCCCGGCTCATATCCTGCCCGTGTCTTGGTCCTTGTCCTCCAGCAGCTCAATAAGCTGAGTGAAGCTCTGCTTCACGGCATCAATGTTGTCCACTGAGCTGCCCTCTAGAATCCAGCTCTTCCCTCGGGCCAGAGGCTCCAGCTCAAAATACTTCTTTATCTAGCAGAGAAGCAGACATAGAAGGAGAGAGGACAGAGATTTAACATCATCATTTCAAGTAACATTTCAACAAGAGACAGAGAGAGACACAGAGACAGAAACAGAGAGAGAGAGAGAGAGAGAGACAGAGAGAGAGAGAGAGAGAGACAGAGAGAGACAGAGAGAGAGAGAGAGAGAGAGACAGAGAGCGAGAGAGAGACAGAGAGAGAAACAGAGAGAGAGAGAGAGAGAGACAGAGAGAGAGAGAGAGAGAAACCAACAGAGAGAGACAGAGAGAGAGACAGAGACAGAGAGAGAGAGAGAGAGAGAGAGAGAGAGAGAGAGAGAGAGAGAGAGAGGTTTAACACCATCGTTTCAAGTAACATTTCAACAAGAGAGAGACAGAGAGAGAGAGACAGAGACAGAGAGACAGAGACAGAGAGAGGGAGGAGAGCAGAGAGAGAGAAACCAACAGAGAGGAGAGAGAGAGAGAGAGAGAACCCAACAGAGAGACAGAGAGAGAGACAGAGACAGAGACAGAGAGAGAGAGAGAGAGAGAGAGAGAGAGAGGTTTAACACCATCATTTCAAGTAACATTTCAACAAGAGAGAGACAGAGAGAGAGAGAGAGAGGAGAGCAGAGAGGGAGAAACCAACAGAGAGGAGAGAGAGAGACAGAGAGAGAGAGAGAGAGGGGAGAGGTTTAACACCATTTCAAGTAACATTTCAACAAGAGAGCGAGAGAGAGAGAGAGAGAGAGAGAGAGAGAGAGAGAGAGAGACACAGAGAGAGTGAGAGCTCAGTGGTTTGGACACATTGAAAAACACATAACAGTGAATAAATATCTGTAACATTATCTCATTTGGTATTTCCTTCTTGATGCGCGGGTGTACGGCATAGTATAAGATAGCTGATTTTGAATAAATAGTTTTCATTCCCATGTAATTACACCAATATCTGCCAAAAGCTTTGCATTCCATCTAACAAGAGCCAAGTGGAGACCACAAACTAGGCCAAAGTTGTACTTAAAAAGAGTGCCTAAAGAAATGAAGCAATACAACTACGTCCAACCATGGAAGCGGGTCCTATGTTGAAAGTCTGCACGAGAGCAAAACAATAACAATCAATCCAGGAATCAAATGGGAGAAAGGTTACCTTTGTGGTTTCCGCTGACTCCCAGTTGAGCTGAAATACACACACTTTTGAAAACAAGAACAGTGTCCAGCTATGTCAAAAATGTGGGGGGAAAAAAACAACATATAACACGGCTACGATTCACTCAACACTTTAAAAAAAACTTCTGCGCAAACACTTGACTCACATTGATAGGTGGTCAAGCCATCATAGCAGTCCGTTTCTGGGAAGGTTTACTACTTGGTACCAGGCATCCCAGGAATATATGGGAACCACATATACAGGACCACTTATATATGAATCCGTAAGCTTAAGGCCATAGTGGTCAGTCTCTGTGGTGGTTTACATCCAGAGGGGGGGGGGGGGGGGGGGGGGGGGTGATGAGGCATGGCCAACCAGGCCATAACCATATAAATATAATTATATTTCTATAGCCATTAAGTAGGGCATCAGACTGTTTCAGTGAGAGTTTACTATCAAGGTGATGTAAGGCCATGTTGGTCTCCTGGTCATCAGACAGTGTGGTGACGGAATGCTACTTGTTGCCCTCTCCGGGAAATAATGATCTGAGAGAGCAGAGTAGTGTCTGGAGAACCTTGACCCCGCACAGGCCAAGAATAAATACCTGGCAAAGCCTCACCCGAGTGACAGGCCAGTACTCGGAGGAGTCATTTTTCACATTTGGAATACAACTGGCCTGGATAGTGGATACTATAGCAGGGTCGTGGTAAGTAGGGCAAGAAAACGGTTAGAAACGGAGCGAAACGAGGCGCTGCTAAATGCTGGTTTTCGGGGGGTGGCAGGGTTTTCACGGAAAAATGTTTTGCTACGTTGTGCCCTAAGGAACATGACTCAGCACTTGGATAAAAAGAATAGGAAATTAGGTCAAATAAATAAAACTATCTGAGTAAACAGAGTCTTAACGGTGAACTTTTCCAACAGATCCTTGTCCATCTGTGTTTAAAGAGGAGAGTCCAGTGTTTGGCTGTGTGTGCCTGTGTGTGTCAGTGCCAGTCAGTAGGGACAACTTCCTCTTCTCTGTGCAGACTGAGGAGGGGGGGGGGGGTATCATGTTCAAACCCATTCAGAGAATAGGACTAGGGAGGATATCATAGGATACCCTAGGACACCACACTGCACTGATGGCCAAACCGACAGGAACAAGAGAGACTAGAATCTGCACTGACAGGCTGTAAAAAGCTCTACAGAAAGTGCTGGAGCTGCTCTTGCCCTTTTCCTTTCAGAGCAGAGAGAAAGAGAATAAATAAATAATCAAACAAAACATCCTTTGAGCCAAAGCTCCCATAGCATGCCAAGAATGCTGATTAAGATTTCCCTGTCTGGGACTTCATCGCTCGCTGCTATGAAATTACACAATCCTCCTCCTCCGAGAGCGAGAGAGAGCGAGAGCGAGAGAAAGAGAGAACAGGCTTAGAAGGAGCCGCAGCTTTTGTCTATTGTTTTTATTTTTGTGTGTGTACTGCGTGTGTGTAACAGTGGGAAGAATGTTGATGAAATTCAACATGGAGAAAGCAACAGGTCAATGAAGGCTAGGTTAAGAGAGGTTAGGGGTCAGAAGGGTTCGAGGCTTGCCTGATACAGTACAACAATCCACTGTCTGGTGGAAAAGGCTGACACAGCAGAAACCTTCCCATTCACAAGTCTCTCTTTGCCGGACATCTCAACGGGGTCAAGATGGGCAAGCTGGTAGCCTCGCTTGGCCCAACTTAGCCCACGTGTAGGCTGAGCTAGCTAACGCAAGACTTTGCTAACAAGCCGGAGGAGAGATGTTGGTGGGACAAATCAGTAAGACCAGAGGGTTTCTCTTTACAGACTGGGGTTTACCTATCAGCTAGTCTTGTGCACCAGACAATTAGCCTGGGAACAAAGCTACCTGTCAGGTACATGAGTTTCTTTCTGCTTGACGTCTCAGCAGGGTCATGATGATGGACAAGCTGGCCTCTTCGCTTAGCCTGACTTAGATGTAGGCGGAGCTAGCTGACACACAGCAAGTATAGGGTGCGAGGCTAATAAGATGAAGTAGATGTGGGAAGGTCATTCAGTGTGAACAGCAGATAAAGGGTTGAAGGCATAGAAATAGAATGATTAGAACGGGCTTGGAACCTCCCTCCCTGGCAAGTTGACTGGTAAACTCATGGGTACACTCGCAGCGGCTGCCTCGAATTGTGATGCAATATTTTCCATGGTAATGCAGAATGTTCCAGCAACTGATGCTGGATTACCATGGTACTGTAGAATGTTAATTAACATTTTGCTAACTGATGTGGCTCATGCAATGGAATGTACTTGCTGTAATGTCAGATGAGTCGATTCAACAAATCACAGCACAGACTGATGTGTACACTTCCCGATTTCACTTCCTGCTTTGCTTCTATGGGTACAATCCCAATGTCCACCAGTCCACCCAATATGCCATCGTCGACTTGAATGGGGACTCCTTTTCTATTCATTATATTTCTATTGTTTGACTCTACGGACTGTGGTGGCGTGACCTATAAGTCACACAGCCCCAGAAGAACCCGCTCAAAGCTGGGATCAATAGGATATGTGTTTCCAGGGCTGACGAGATCTAATCTGATCAAGATCTGTTGAAAAACGGTGGGAGGCTGGGAGCTGAAACCACAGTAAGATGGTGTTAGCCTGAGGAAGGGCCATGTGCTTTAAACATAATGATCAAAGTGGTAAGAGTTCATTTGAGGAAAGAAAAACTAAACTCTTCCAAAACATGATTGTTCCTCCCGTGGTGACAGTACACAACTGCGCAAATCCAGACCTGCATCTGGAAGACAACTGGGTCATGTCCAGTAGACAAAATGTTTTGAAACAGGAAGGTATTACCTAAAGCTGTTCCATAAGAAATGCTTGTTTTGTTTTTCCTTGTGCCCTAATAAATATGACCCTGAAGTAGCTAGTAACTTCCTGTTCTGCTCAGAGAGTATGGTAGATTTGATATGGGTATAGGTATGAAACAGGGTGCTGACTGACTGTTTAAGCTATGTTTAAGCCTTCCCTCCAATGCGCCTTGAGAGGGAGGTGAGGAATCAAAGACAGGAGAAATCAAGGATTTGACCTCTTAAAACACTTTGACAGACCCTATTGGTACCATAGGGTGCTGCTGAGTGACTCCTGTATAACCCCCTGTGTAGAAACAGGGGCCTCCCTCTAAAAAGGAGACCTGTTTCCCAACAGGCCTCGAGGGGATGTGGAGGAGGCATCGAAACACCCCTGGTAGATTTACAGTAACTCAATTTTACAGGGGGGCTACGACTACGAGCCGCCTGAACGGGCTGACAGCAAACATCTGGTCCTGAGGCTGGAGCTGGGCTGGGGAGCTGGCAACATGCCATGTCATCAGCAGTATCAGTGGAAAGGAGAGGGCCCCAGACTCCAGCCCTCACAGGTCTCCCGCCTTCCCTTCCTCCCTCCCCACCCTGTCCATCCATCTATTCATCCATAAATTGAGAAATCCACGCAAGGCTTCACAAAGAAAACAACTCATTGATTGACAGGTGACCCAATACTTTAACACCAAGATACTCTGAAATCTACCAATCAATCTGAAGGGGATTTACACACACGAGGTAAAACTGATGTATTTTTAATGGTTTACATTCCACATAACTTTCATAGTCATGGGAGACCTTTCCAGGACCGTTCTTATTAAGTGGAGGCTGATGACAGCCACAGTAACATGCAATATTTGACTAAATATCTCACTGATTGGGGGGGGGGGGGGGTGTAGCCAGGAAGATCATGTAAATCCGTAATACTGAAAACATCTCAGAAAAAGATCTTCAGCACGCCAAACAACAACAACGGCTCCCATCTGAAAAGTGAGATTCAATTGTGATGGCCCGACATGCCTCTCATATTTCAGACCAAGGTCGGATCTTTTGGGGGTAGCTCCAGTTTAGTATAAAATCGGTGGAAAATCCGGACCGTTCCAAAAACCCAAACCGCCTGTTAGACCTGTAAACCTCCACAAACAAGCCTTGGGATCATCCCTGCTATTTCCCCACAGCAGTGGAGGGAGTAATATTTCATGGTGGAGCAGTAGGAGGGCCAAGCATTGGGGATTCCTCAGCGGTAAAAACATAGCTCAGTAACCAACGCTGAGCCAAGACCCCCGATTCACATTTTAAAAACGTCAGAGACGCCACGCACACATAATATTCCCGAACACGGCCTGTGTGTGTTCCATGAAATTGCTCTGTATGTACATTGGCGTTCTTGTGTATTACGTACGCACCATATTGAAATCGAACGGCATATATTACAGACATGTCGCACAACAAATGTTCACAGAGCACCGAGAACAAGGCCTGGATGAGGTATTAACCTAGGTAGCCCACGTATGTAGGTACTATGTACGAGTACACACACATGCGTCGATAAAACGCTGCGCTCGCACACCACTTATGAGCCATGTCAAATCTAACGGCAAGCTTCTGAGGAGCACTTACCTCTTTTCCTCTCTCTCATTCCTTCGGTTCCAGTCTCCCCTTTCAAAAAAAAAAAAAAAAAATGGCAGAATGGCACCCCTAATTCCCTATATGGCGCTGTACGCCATTTGGAATGCAGCCGGAGTCTACAGTGAATTGTTATGTGCGAGTGGGGTTGAGAGGCTGTGATAGCCCGTGAGCAACAGTGGCCAACATAAGCCCACCTGAGATAAAAGGCCCCATCTGGTGCCATCATTCATCTGTGTGATGAATCTCTCCTCACGTCATGACTAGTGACGCCACTCCATTACGCAAGGCTGGTGTGTGAGTTTTGGCTGCTGAGTGGAGTGGGTGGCTGGGGCTGGGGTAGGTAGTCCATAACTCACACATGGTGTAGTAGACTGGGTCCGGCTGGTTGGGGCCCTCAGAGGCTTCAGCGCCAAAGGGCCAGAACAACTGAAACACATCGGGGTGCGGCAGGAGCCTCCATAGGTCGGGGGCCACAGTCTAGGGGTGTGTACCGAACGGCATCCTATTCCCTATATAATGCAATGCTTTTGACCGGAGCCATTTGGGACACAACCTAGTCCAGTTAGACACACATCTTGGCGCAGAGGAGGCTCCTCCACTCGAACACATGCCACAGCCACATTAACACACTCCCTCCAGGGTTGGCAATCAGACAGAGAGGCACCTGGGAACACAGGAGCTATTGCAGACCTCAATTATAAACGCATGTAGTTCTATCCTTGTGATGTACCTGTCTATTAATGTTAACTATTATGTCATGTTTTGTGTGGACCCCAGGAAGAGTAGCTGCAGCGTCAGCAGTAGCTAATGGGGATCCTAATAAATTACTAAATCGATATAAGCACCACGCACGCACACATGTACACGTTCAATTCATCCATCGATTCATGCACACACACACAATGCCGTGCACCCATTAACACACACACTCACAAAACCAGACTTCCCACTCAGACATACAGACCTAGAAATCTAATTGGATAAAAATACCTATTGGTGAAAGTAGTCTACTCTACTGCCATGAGAAGAAGTCTAGCTAGCAGTTAATGTGATTAGTCTGCATGCTCTGGCCAAATGGGATCTGGCCGCGCGTACGCGCGCGTACACACACACACACACACACACACACACACACACAACACACAACACACAACACACACACACACACACACACACACGGCATAGTGAGATAGATGTCAGCAGGCTGTCTGGCCGGTGAAGACAGGGTCGAGGGGAACAGGGGGGACAGAGGGCCCGTGTTGTTCCTGTTACTCGAGCATCGTGGGTAAAGAATGTGGAACTGTCGCTCTGCAATAGGTGAAGTTTACATTTAGCCCAATGCGGTTGGTTTGAGTGGCTGTGTGCAATATGTAGGTACATTAGGCCTGGTGGGAGGAAATATTATGCACGATGTTGGTTTGAATGTCTATATAATTATCGGTCGAGACGTATACATCAGCCATGCCATACATATGTATGACTGCATCCTTTAATGACAGTGAAGGCCAATACGTAATGTGTGTGTGTGTCTGTAAATGCATGTCAGAGGCGCACGCACACGCACACGCACACACACACACACACACACACACACACACACGTCCAGCCTGTGTGACAACAGCAGTCTAGACTGTACTAGCTGTTAAAAGGTAGACGTAACACAGGTGGCGTTGGGGACAGCAACAAAAGGAGCCAGTGGGTTCAGCAGACCTGGCCAATGCCACCAGACAGTGTGTGCGTGCGTGCATGGACCTGGCCAGTCATGACAACCCCTCTCTGTGTGACCGACTGGCGCGGCGACCTTTCTCCAAGAATGGGAGCGCCACACAATGGTGTCTGGACTCCTCTTCCCTTCTCCCGCTCTCCCTTAAACTCTCTTCCCCCCCCCCCCCTCTCTCTCTCTCGCTCTCTTTCTGCCGCTCTCCCGCTCTCAGGGCAGACAGAATGTAACACACCCCAGGACATGCCACTGTCACAGTCCCGCCTCTGTCTGTCTGTGAGACACACAACATGGCCTTTGTCTGCCGCCTCTCAAACGCATCTTTCAATAAGTAGAAAATAACATCTACAGCCCCCCCCCCCCAAACAAATTTGTCTAAATGATCGAGCCTGAACGCAATGAAAAGCTCTCTCGTTCTTTTACTTCTCCTCTCCTCCTCCTCCCTCCCCCTCTTT
Organism: Oncorhynchus clarkii lewisi; assembly: GCF_045791955.1. Taxonomy (NCBI): domain Eukaryota; kingdom Metazoa; phylum Chordata; class Actinopteri; order Salmoniformes; family Salmonidae; genus Oncorhynchus; species Oncorhynchus clarkii. The sequence goes on from NC_092151.1 coordinate 44,279,527, forward strand.
TTACATCTAAAGCGTGGGTACTGTTCACTTTGAGCAGTGCATTTAGAATAACGCTGATCGGGCTAGCGCTGTATCTTTACGGGTAAAAATCACTGCCCTGCAACAGTTTTACGTATCAAAGGGAATACGAGCATCTCGGTTACGCTACACTTGCGGTACAAGCGACCTCGGGACAGAGAACACACCAGAAGGTCGCGAGAGAGATCTGGACGAGGTCTTCCTCTACTAGCGGCCCCACGTGCTGCGCGTTTCCTAGGCATCCGTCTCTATCAGTCAGTCATAACTCTATTAGGTGCAGATGCTGGGTAGGGATGCTCTGTCTAGTCTCTCAAGCTGAAGTAATTCTATTATTGTTCGAAATGACCAGCCAGATCAGGGACAGGAGGAAGGGAGATGGGGGAGGAGGGGTGAGACCCCAGCAGATTATTTTAAAGGAAAGGCATTGACCCCCATTACTGCACAGAGGGAGGGCAGCCTCCCCAGACGGGGGGGGGGGGGGGGGGGGGGGGGGCGTGGGCAGTAAATTACCCCAGATAGTCAAGCCTGGGCTGGGTAGAGTTTCAGCTGCCATGGGGGTTTAGTTATGGAGAGAGTGGAGGCTTAAGGGCACCGCACATCAATAATCAAAAGAGCAAAAGCCTTAGTTTTATAATGAGGATAAGAGCACAGAGGTTTACTCACCGACTGTGCATGTGTGCTCATGATGTGAATGGGGGTGGGGGGTGGGGGGGGGGGGGGGGGATGCATACACACAGGCACGCACACAGCAGTACATTGAGGAGGCAGCTGAGGTGATTGTCTTTCTTACCCCAAAATATTGGCATACGTTCTACCTAAAGCTAGGAGTGAAAATTTTCTTTATAAAAGGGACTGCCAAGACATGTTGCCTTGCCTTGTTGTCTTGGGCTTCAGACAGAGAAAGGGGTGTCACTGTGCCTCTGTGTGCTTCCTGCGGTATTACCATCCATGGTGGTTCTTCCCCACACTAGGAAGTGTCATAGGAGAAGGATGACGGGGGGTTCCTAACAGACAGAGGGAGGGAGGACGGGGGTTGTTGCTGTGGTTTGGTGTGTGTGGTTTGGTGTTCCTTCTGCTGATCAGACACTGGCCTTGGCACCCATATTAGGCATCGATGCCAACGTCGCCTGAGTGAATTCCCATCCCTCTGCAGAAAACAAACGGGCCCGTTGTGGTCGGAGCGGAGAGCGGAGGGCGTGCCGTCTGTCGGAGTTGCTGAACACAGGGACAAACAAGGACAAAAACAGATTCCAACAGACTCCACAGACTCTGGTCCAACAGACTCCACAGACTCTGGGTGGGCCCTCCCCTTCCCCCCCAGACCGGAGTTCAAGTACTATTCAAAATAATTTGTTCTACTTTTGCTGTGCTCGATTGAGCTTGCCTGCTGTAATAGAAAAGTCCCAAAAGTGCAAAAACAACCTACCGGGAACTCCAAGCAGGCTAAAGCAAACACACAAAGTATCTGAAAAATTTAAAATAGTATTTGAACCCATGTCTGCCTCCCTCCACAGTGTTGTTGGCCCACTGGAATATAGAATCCAGAACATTCCACTTGAGTTTCAGGAGGGAACAAGAGCATGTTGATTCCAGACCCAAATGATTTTCCTTCTGAGTCCAATACCAACCTACTACGCCTACCGCCCGTGGTGCAGACTGGCACACAGTTTGTGGCATATCGTATTTGTTTCTGATCTGCCGTAATATCAAAATGAAAATTCCAACAAACAATTTTTCATTTTTCACCCGTAGAGCCCTAGTTACCCAGACCATGCAGGTTGCAGCCAGACATAATTAAGTGCTTCCTAGTGTCCACAACAAGCATTCCATCCAGATGGGTCTTGCTTGGGTCTGCCTGTCAGTTCTGCTAAGGGCGCATCTCATAAGTCCACAGTGGCTTACTCTCCTTGTCTCCTTCCCTTAGCTTAAGCCGTCCCCGTCAGTCCTCTTAGACCTGGGCTCCATCTCAATAGTCTACAGCTTCTTCCTCTCCTTGTCTCTTTACCGTAATTTGCACTGATTGGAAAATACTTGACAGGTCAAATCAAATTGTATTTGTCACATGCAACGGAGTAAAAATGCGGAGTAAAAAAATATTAACACATGAGGAATAATATGCACAAGAATTAAGCTATAGACAGGGAGCACCAGTACCAGACCAATGTTCAGGGGTACGAGGTATTTGAGGAAGATATGTACATGAAGGCAGGGTAAAGTGACTAGGCAAAATAAAACAAAGCAGCATATAGCAGCAATTAATGACTATAAAAGTGTGTGTGTACAGTGGGGCAAAAAAGTATTTAGTCAGCCACCAATTGTTCAAGTTCTCCCACTTAAAAAGATGAGAGAGGCCTGTAATTTTCATCAGTTACACTTCAAATATGACAGATAAAATGAGAAAAACAAAATCCAGAAAATGACATTGTAGGATTTTTAATGAATTTATTTGAAAATTATGGTGGAAAATAAGTATTTGGTCAATAACAAAAGTTTATCAATACTTTGTTATATACCCTTTGTTGGCAATGACAGACGGTCAAACGTTTTCTGTAAGTCTTCACAAGGTTTGCACACACTGTTGCTGGTATTTTGGCCCATTCCTCCATGCAGATCTCCTCTAGAGCAGTGATGTTTTGGGGCTGTTGCTGGGCAACACGGACTTTCAACTCCTTCCAAAGATTTTCTATGGGGTTGAGAGCTGGAGACTGGCTAGGCCACGCCAGGACCTTGAAATGCTTCTTACGAAGCCACTTCTTCGTTGCCCGGGCTGTGTGTTTGGGATCATTGTAATGCTGAAAGACCCAGCCACGTTTCAAATTCAATGCCCTTGCTGATGGAAGGAGGTTTTCACTCAAAATCTCACGATACATGGCCCCATTCATTCTTTCCTTTATACGGATCAGTCGTCCTGGTCTCTTTGCAGAAAAACAGCCCCAAAGCATGATGTTTCCACCCCCATGCTTCACAGTAGGTATGGTGTTCTTTGGATGCAACTCAGCATTCTTTGTCCTCCAAACATGAGGAGTTTCATCTGACCATATGACATTCTCCCAATTTTCTTCTGGATCATCCAAATGCTCTCTAGCAAACTTCAGACGGGCCTGATATGTACTGGCTTAAGCAGGGGGGCACAGCAGGATTTGAGTCCCTGGCGGCGTGGTGTGTTACTGATGGTAGGCTTTGTTACTTTGGTCCCAGCTCTCTGCAGGTCATTCATTAGGTCCCCCCGTGTGGTTCTGGGATTTTTGCTCACCGTTCTTGTGATCATTTTTCACCCCATGGGGTGAGATCTTGCGTGGAGCCCCAGATCGAGGGAGATCATCAGTGGTCTTGTATGTCTTCCATTTCCTAATAATTGCTCCCATAGTTGATTTCTTCAAACCAAGCTACTTACCTATTGCAGATTCAGTCTTCCCAGCCTGGTGCAGGTCTACAATTTTGTTTCTGGTGTCCTTTGACAGCTCTTTGGTCTTGGCCATAGTGGAGTTTGTAGTGTGACTGTTTGAGGTTGTGGACAGGTATGTTTTATACTGATAACAAGTTCAAACAAGTGCCATTAATACAGGTAACGAGTGGAGGACAGAGGAGCCTCTTAAAGAAGTTACAGGTCTGTGAGAGCCAGAAATCTTACTTGTTTGTAGGTGACCAAATACTTATTTTCCACCATAATTTGCAAATAAATTAATTAAAAATCCTACAATGTGATTTTCTGGATTTTTTTTATCATTTTGTATGTCATAGTTGAAGTGTACCTATGATGAAAATTACAGGCCTCTCTCATCTTTTTAAGCGGGAGAACTTGCACAATTGGTGGCTGACTAAATACTTTTTTGCCCCACTGTATGTGGCGTCATGTGCGTTAGCACATGTAGTGTATGTGGATGTGTGAGATACACACACAACCAGTCAGCTAAGCATTCATGGGTTTTTCTTTATTTTTACTATTTTCTACATGTAGAATTATATTGAAGATGTCAACACAATGAAATAACACATATTCAATCATGTAGCAACCAAAAAAGTATAAAACAAATCAAAATATATTTATATTTGAGTTCTTTAAAGTAGCCACCCTTTGCCTTGATGACAGCTTTGCACCCTCTTGGCATTCGCTCAACCAGCTTCATGAGGTAGTCACCTGGAATGCATTTCAATTAACAGGTGTGCCTTAAAACCTTTTAGGGATAGGGGGCAGCATTTTCACTTTGGATGAATTGCGTGCCCATAGTGAAATGTCTCCTACTCTGTCCCAGATGCTAATATATGCATATTATTATTACTATTGGATAGAAAACACTCTGAAGTTTATAAAACTGTTTGAATTATGTCTGTGAGTATAACAGAACTCATAGGGCAGGCAAACTTCCAAACAGGAAGTGGAAATTCTAGGGCTGGTTGATTTTTGACTCATCGCCTATTCACATCCAAATAAGATATGGATCTGTTGGCACTTCCTACACCTTCCACTAGATGTCAACAGTCAGTAGAACGTGGAATGAAGCCTCTAGTGTGATGTGGGACCGGATGGCAGCTATTTGAGTCACTGGTCTGGCAGAATGCCAGTTCCTGGTTACGCAGTAGTCATTATAATCGCCTTGCGTTCCATTACTCTGTAGACAAAAATGAATGCTCCGGTTGGAACGTTATTATATATATATGATAATAACATCCTGAAGATTGATTCTCTACTTAGTTTACCAGTTTATTCGACCTGGAATATAACTTTTTGAAGTTTTCGTCCGAGTTCGCCTGGACCAGCGCCACCTTTTGGACATGTGAACTAAACGTGCTAGCAAAAGTAGCTAATTAGACACTAGTAATAGACATTATGGAACAAAACAACGATTTATTGCGGAACTAGGATTCCTTGCACTGCATTCTGATGAAAGATCAAAGGTAAGGGAATATTTATGATGTAATTTTGTATTTCTGTTGACTCCAACATGGCGGAGTAATATATTTACGTCTGAGCGCCGTCTCAGATTATTGCATGGTATGCTTTTTTCGTAACGTTTCTTTTTTTTTATCTGACGGTTGCATTAAGAACCAGTGTATCTTTAATGATATGTAAAACATGTATCTTTCGTCAAAGTTTATGATGAATATTTCTGTTATCTGGCGTAGCTCTCTGTAATTACTCCGGATATTTTGGAGGCATTTCTGAACATGGCGCCAATGTAAACCGAGATTTGTGGATATAAATATGCATATTATCGAACAAAACATAAATGTATTGTGTAACATGATGTCATATGAGTGTCATCCGATGAAGATTATCAAAGGTTAGTGATGAATTTTATCTCTAATTCTGCTTTTGTGACTATCTTTGGCTGGGAAAAACGGCTGTGTGTTTTTTTGGATTTGGTGGTGATCTAACAAATACACTGCTCAAAAAATAAAGGGAACACTAAAATAACACATCCTAGATCTGAATGAATGAAATAATCTTATTAAATACTTTTTTCTTTACATAGTTGAATGTGCTGACAACAAAATCACACAAAAATGATCAATGGAAATCAAATTTATCAACCCATGGAGGTCTGGATTTGGAGTCACACTCAAACTTAAAGTAGAAAACCACACTACAGGCTGATCCAACTTTGATGTAATGTCCTTAAAACAAGTCAAAATGAGGCTCAGTAGTTTGTGTGGACTCCACGTGCCTGTATGACCTCCCTACAACGCCTGGGTCTCCTGAGGGATCTCCTCCCAGACCTGGACTAAAGCATCCACCAACTCCTGGACAGTCTGTGGTGCAACGTGGCGTTGGTGGATGGAGCGAGACATGATGTCCCAGATGTGCTCAATTGGATTCAGGTCTGGGGAACGAGCGGGCCAGTCCATAGCATCAATGCCTTCCTCTTGCAGGAACTGCTGACACACTCCAGCCACATGAGGTCTAGCATTGTCTTACATTAGGAGGAATACAGGGCCAACCACACCAGCATATGGTATCACAAGGAGTCTGAGGATCTCATCTCGGTACCTAATAGCAGTCAGGCTACCTCTGGCGAGCACATGGAGGGCTGTGCGGCCCCCCAAAGAAATGCCATCCCACACCATGACTGACCCACCGCCAAACCGGTCATGCTGGAGGATGTTGCAGGCAGCAGAACGTTCTCCACAGCGTCTCCAGACTCTGTCACATGTGCTCAGTGTGAATCTGCTTTCATCTGTGAAGAGCACAGGGCGCCAGTGGCGAATTTGCCAATCTTGGTGTTCTCTGGCAAATGCCAAACGTCCTGCACGGTGTTGGGCTGTAAGCACAACCCCCACCTGTGGACGTCGGGCCCTGATACCACCCTCATGGAGTCTGCTCAAACGGTCAGAAACAGACACATGCACATTTGTGGCCTGCTGGAGGTCATTTTGCAGGGCTCTGGCAGTGCTCCCCCTTCTCCTCCTTGCACAAAGGCGGAGTAGCGGTCCTGCTGCTGGGTTGTTACCCTCCTACGGCCTCCTCCACGTCTCCTGATGTACTGGCCTGTCTCCTGGTAGCGCCTCCATGCTCTGGATACTACGCTGACAGACACAGCAAACCTTCTTGCCACAGCTCGCATTGATGTGCCATCCTGGATGATACCTGAGCCACTTGTGTGGGTTGTAGACTCCATCTCATGCTACCACTAGAGTGAAAGCACCGCCAGCATTCAAAAGTGACCAAAACATCAGCCAGGAAGCATAGGAACTGAGAAGTGGTCTGTGGTCACAACCTGCAGATCCACTCCTTTATTAAAGGGTGTCTTGCTAATTGCCTATAATTTCCACCTGTTGTCTATTCCATTTGCACAACATGTGAAATGTATTACCAATCAGTGTTGCTTCCTAAGTGGACAGTTTGATTTCACAGAAGTGTGATTGACTTGGTGTTGTGTTGTTTAAGTGTTCCCTTTATTTTTTTGAGCAGTATATACGTTATGTTGTGTTTTCGCTGTAAAACATTTTTTTTTTTTATTATTATTTTTTAAATCGTACACGATGGGTAGATTAACAAGATGATTATCTTTCATTTGCTGTATTGGACTTGTTAATGTGTGTAAGTAAAATATTTATATATTTACCAAATAGGGCTAAGTCCATATTATGGCAAGAATAGGTCAAATAAGCAAAGAGAAACAACAGCCCATCATTACTTTAAGACATGAAGGTCAGTCAACGCGAAACATTTCAAGAACTTTGAAAGTTTCTTTAAGTGCAGTCGCAAAAACCATCAATCTCTATGATGAAACTGGCTCTTATGAGGACCGCCACTGTCACGTCTACTCCCGCTCCTCCGGAATACTAACCACCGATCCTGAGATCCATCATTACACACACCTGGCATCAATCATTACGTGCACCTGCACATCATCATTAGGCACACCTGGACTCCATTACCTCACTTATTACCTCCCCTGTATTCTTTCTCCAGTTCATGTGTTTACGCATTGACGATACTGTTATGTTGTCTCGTTCCATGTTTGTTGTTTTACTAAATGTTTCACCTGCTTCAACTCACAGCGTCTTTGTTACAGCCACAGAAAGGAAGACCCAGAGTTACCTCTGCTGCAGAGAATACATTCATTAGATTTACCAGCCTCAGAAATTGCAGCCCAAATAAATGCTCCTAAGAGTTCAAGTAACAGACATTTCAACATGTTTAGAGGAGACTGCGTGAATCTGGCCTTCATGGTCAAATTGCTGCAAAGAAACTACTACTAAAGGACACCAATAAGAATAAGTGACTTGCTTGTGCCAAGAAACATGAGCAATGGACATTAGATCAGTGGAAAGTCCAAATGAGACTTTTGCTTCCAACCGCCGTGTCTTTGTGAGACGCAGAGTAGGTGAATGGATGATCTCTGCATGTGTGGTTCCCACCGTGAAGCATGAAGGAGGTGGTGTGATGGTGCTTTGATGGTGACACTGTCTGTGATTTATTTAGAATTCAAGGCACACTTAACCAGCATGACTACCACAGCATTCTGCAGCGATACACCATCCCATCTGGTTTGCACTTAGGACTATAATTTGTTTTCAACAGGACAATTACCCAACACACCTCCAGGCTGTGTAAGGGCTATTTGACCAAGCTAGAGAGTGATGACCTGGCCATCAGATGACCTGGCCTCCACAATCCCCCGACCTGAACCCAATTGAGATGGCTTGGAATGAGTTGGACCGCAGAGCGAAGGAAAAGCAGCCAACAAGTGCTCAGCATATGTGGGAACTCCTTCAAGACTGTTGGAAAGGCAATTCCAGGTGAAGCTGGTTGAGAGAAAACTAAGAATGTGCAAAGTTGTCAAGGCAAAGGGGGGCCACTTTGAAGACTGTAAAATATATAATATATTTTGATTTGTTTAACACTTTTTTTGGTTACCACATGATTCCATATGTTATTTCATAATTTTGATGTCTTCACTATTAATTCTACAATGTAGAAAATAGATATTTGACGTTGAGACTGGTGTTTTCCGGGTACTATTTAATGAATCTGCCAGTTGAGGACTTGTGAGGTGTCTGTTTCTCAAACTAGACACTAATGTACTTGTCCTCTTGGTCAGTTGTGCACCGGTGCCTCCCACTCTTTCTATTCTGGTTAGAGCCAGTTTGAGCTGTTCTGTGAAGGGAGTAGTACACCGTGTTGTACGAGATCTTGAGTTTCTTGGCAATTTCTTGCATTGAATAGCTTTCATTTCTCAGAACAAGAATAGACTGACGAGTTTTAGAAGGAAGGTCTTTGTTTCTGGCCATTTTGAGCCTGTAATCAAACCCACAAATACTGATGTTCCAGATACTCAACTAGTCTGAAGGACTGTTTTATTGCTTCTTTAATCAGAACAACAGTTTCAGCTGTGCGAACATAATTGCAAAATGGTTTTCTAATGATCAATTAGCCTTTTTAAAATAATAAACTTGGATTAACTAACACAATGTGCCATTGGAACAGTGATTGTTGCTGATAATGGGCCTCTGTACACCAAATGAGATATTCCATTAAATATCAGCAGTTTCCAGCTACAATAATCATTTACAACATGAACAATGTCTACATTCTATTTCTAATTTATTTGATGTTATTTTAAAATGGACAAAAAAAAGTGCTTTTCTTTCAAAAACAAGGATATTTCTAAGTGACCTCAAACTTTTGAACAGTAGTGCGTGTATACAGTGGGGCAAAAAGTATTTAGTCAGCCACCAATTGTGCAAGTTCTCCCACTTAAAAAGATGAGGCCTGTAATTTTCATCATAGGTACACTTCAACTATGACAGACAAAATGAGAAAAAAAAAATCCAGAAAATCACATTGTAGGATTTTTTATGAATTTATTTACAAATTATGGTGGAAAATAAGTATTTGGTCACCTACAAACAAGCAAGATTTCTGGCTCTCACAGACCTGTAACTTCTTCTTTAAGAGGCTCCTCTGTCCTCCACTTGTTACCTGTATTAATGGCACCTGTTTGAACCTGTTATCAGTATAAAAGACACCTGTCCACAACCTCAAACAGTCACACTCCAAACTCCACTATGGCCAAGACCAAAGAGCTGTCAAAGGACACCAGAAACAAAATTGTAGACCTGCACCAGGCTGGGAAGACTGAATCTGTAATAGGTAAGCAGCTTGGTTTGAAGAAATCAACTGTGGGTGCAATTATTAGGAAATGGAACCGTGGGGTCAAAATAATCACAAGAACGGTGAGCAAAAATCCCAGAACCACACGGGGGGAACTAGAAAATGACCTGAAGAGAGCTGGGACCAAAGTAACAAAGCCTACCATCAGCAAGGGCATTGAAGATGAAACGTGGCTGGGTCTTTCAGCATGACAATGATCCCAAACACACCGCCCGGGCAACAAAGGAGGGGCTTCGTAAGAAGCATTTCAAGGTCCCGGAGTGGCCTAGCCAGTCTCCAGATCTCAACCCCATAGAAAATATTTGCTGGGTGTTGAAAGTCCGTGTTGCCCAGCAACAGCCTCAAAACATCACTGCTCTAGAGGAGATCTGTATGGAGGAATGGGCCAAAATACCAGCAACGGTGTGTGAAAACCTTGTGAAGACTTACAGAAAACGTTTGATCTCTGTCATTGCCAACAAAGGGTATATAACAAAGTATTGAGATAAACTTCTGTTATTGACCAAATACTTTTTTCCCTCGTTTTGTCTGTCATAGTTGAAGTGTACCTATGATGAAAATTACAGGCCTCTCTCATCTTTTTAAGGGGGAGAACTTGCACAATTGGTGGCTGACTAAATACTCTTTTGCCCCACTGTATATATTTTATATTACCCGTCAAAAGTTTTGGACAAACTTACTCATTCAAGGGTAGGTGTGTTCACACATATACTTAGCACTTGTTGGCTGCTTTTCCGTATCGCTGGCGTATCGCTGCAGAATGCTGTGGTAGCCATGCTGGTTAAGTGTCCTTGAATTCTAAATAAATCACCAAAAGTGTCATCAGCAAAGCACCCCAACACCATGTTTTGTACACTCAGTGTATATAGTCTAGTATGTGAGTCAGTGCAAGATAAGGCCAATGCAGATAGTCCCGGTAACCATTTAATGAACTATTTAGCAGTTTTATGGCTATTTAGCAGTCTTATGGCTTGGGGGTAGAAGCTGTCCAGGAGCCTGTTGGTCTGAGTGGCGATTCCCCAGTACTGTTTGCCGGGCGGTAGCCGAGTGACCAGTCTATGGCTTGGGTGGCTGAAGTCTTTGGCAATTTTTTGGGCCTTCATCTGATACCGCCTGATATAGTGGTCGTTGATGGCAGGGAGCTCGGCCCCCGTGATGTCCTGGGATGCCCACACCACCCTCCTTAGCGCTTTACGGTTGGGGGCGGTGCATTTGCCATACCAAGCGATGATACAGTCAGTCAACAACTTTTTTCAGCCTCTTGAGGAGCAAGAGGCACTGTCGTGTCCTCTTCACGACTGTGCGGGTGTGTGATCATGTTAAGTCCTTGTGGACACCAAGAAACCTGAAGCTATCGACCAGCTTCACTACTGCCCCGTTGATGTGGACGGGGGCGTTCTTGGCCCTCTTTCCTGTAGTCCACGATCAGCTCCTTTGTCTTGCTGATGTTGAGGGAGAGGTTGTTATTCTGGCACCTCACTTCCAGGTCTCTGACCTCCTCCCCTATTGGTTGTCTCATCGCTGTCGGTGATCAGGCCTACCACCATTGTGTTGTCAGCAAACTTGATGATGGTGTTGTAGTCGTGCGTGGCCATGGAGTCGTAGGTGAACAAGGAGTACAGGAGGGGACTAAGCACACATCCTTGAGGTGCCCCCCATGTTGTAGGTCAACGTGGCAGAGGTGTTGTTGCCTACCCTGACCACCTGGGGCCGGCACATCAGGAAGTCCAAGATCCAGTTGCAGAGGGAGGTGTTCAGTCCCAGGGTCCCTTGCTTGTGATGAGATTGGGAGGGGACTATGGTGTTGAACGCTGAGCTGTAGTCTATGAACAGCATTCTCACATAGTTATTTCATTTATTGTCCAGTTGGGAGAGGGAAGTGTGAAGTGCAATTGAGATTGCTTCATCTGTGAATCTGTTGGGGCGGTATGCGAAACTGGAGTGGGTCCAGGGTGTCTGGGATAATGCTCTTGATGTGTCTCATGATGCAGCCTTTTAAAGCAAGATCACACAGGTGAAGGCTCATCATAAGACTGGCTTTCACCTGGTCAGGGATGAGGCTAGACTAGAAAGAGACTTTAGACTATTGAGAAATAGGCTACCCCTGGACAAAGGCTATCCTACCTGCTAGAAGGTGGCAGAATGAGGCCCTGGACTGAGTGAAACCCTCTCTAAAGCTTAACCTACAGCATACATCAAAACCTACAGACTACATTCCCCATACATAACTACTAGTTGTCAAACTGTTATGGGCTTTGATGTTCCCAGAACAAAGACAGGTAGTGAAAGAAAGCTGACTCGAGCTCATTTGACCTCTAATGCTGAACAAATGTTTCGCTACAACAAATCAAGTTACAAAAGTCAACCAAGAGGACCATAATTCAATGAGGCGCTTGCCTTGCCTGTCAGGCAACCACAGCAGCGCTAAACAATACAATATTACTGCACAAAACACAGCAGGGAGTACTGTTGGACAAAAACACATTATCAAATGGTCGTTCCAAGTCAACGTGTTCCGAGCCAGCCAGATAATCCATCATCATTATCCCCCTTAAGTATCACATGGAACAGGCCACTGGCCCCCACATCCTCGCTCATCATGTACACACACAAGTACATGCACGCACACACACACTCACACCATACAAACATACACACACCCACGCAAACACACACACATCCCCATCGCTTCTAATGTATCGGATGGATACTCCATCCGTTACTGCCCGCATCCCAGAGGTGTGTGAATTGCAAAGGTGAAATATTTGAGGGCAGTATTTCGGAAGAAAAATATCACCTCACAGGAACGGTAGAATAGGGGAATTGTATTTCATGCAAGTGAGTCGCACATTTTTGCACCATACATTTGGCTGACTGCACTGAGCCGAGTCCAGCTGAACCGCAGGATACATACTGCTTTCTATAGAGAAAGCACAATAAAGTTGGATTTACCTCATTGAGAAGGAGACCATTGTAACGATTCAGACTGACTGGTTCAACTACCTTTAAAAGTTAGATACGATTGATTATACATTGTGCATGGTGTGCTAATCTCCCCTCTCTAGCAGTGTGCACATGCAGGGTTATAAATCAGATGGGAGTCTCAATTACGGTGGCCGATTGAAGTTTTTCCATGTTAGTTTCATTGCACATCATCAGCTGTTGGTATCATATGCAAGCCTCCTGCAGCTGATCTGAGACAAATCTGAGTGCAACACTGCCCAAGAAAGTGCACACACAGTGTATAAAGAAAGAGAGGAGCATGCGCACGCACGCACGCATTGGGAGGTGAGGTGATACTCTATAAGGGGCTGATATTTACTACCCACCTAGGACTACTGCTCAGCCAGGTCATTAGAGCTCTGGGTTTTCACTTCCCCCCTGGAGCCTTCTATAGCCCCAGCCTGATACAGACCCATTTCCCCATGACCTGCAGTGCCGAACACACGCATTCGAGCAAGTGAATACACAAGCACGCACACACACACAATTTCCATGCTCACTACAAACTGCGCACCTAGAAAACATTCCATTCAAACCTGATCTACTTCCACCACAAAACACCCCGAGACTCAGAAAACTGGCAATGTGAAAAAGTACATTATGACAAAAAGCATTGAGAGATAATACAGTGTTAAAGATGACAGAAAACTGGTTAGTGCATTGAGACAGGCCGACTGCAGGTCATGAAGAAGGTTGCAAAGTTACCGGAATCTTTAAGACAGTTGCAGAGTTTAATGGCCGTGATAGGAGAAAACTGTGGATGGATCAACAACATTACTTCACAATACTAACCTAAATGACAGAGTGAAAAGAAGTAAGCCTATACATAATACAATTTTCCAAAACATGCATCCTGTTTGCAATAAGGCAGGCACTACAGTAAAACTGCAAAAAAAATGGGGCAAAGACATTAACTTTAAGTCCTAAATACAAAGCGGTATGTTTGGGGCAAATCCAACACAACATCACTGAGTACCACTGTCCATTTTTCAAGATATGGTTGTGGTTGCATCCTGTTATGGGTATGTTTGTCATCGGCAAGGTCTAGGGAGTTGTATTTAGGATAAAAAGAAACAATAGAGCTAAGCACAGGCTGAATCCTAGAGGAAAACCTGGTTCAGTCTGCTTTCCACCAGACACAGGGAGACAAATGCATCTTTCAGCAGAACAATAACCTAAAACACAAGTCCAAAAATACACAGGAGTTGCTTACCAAAACATAATTGTATATGTTCCTGAGTGGCCAAGTTACAGTTTTTACTTAACCCATTATGTGAGTTCCAAAGCGTGAGTTGTTTTATGCACGTAATGTCAGAATGCATTACGTGCACTGTTCCAAAATGGGATTGTTACGCAACATGACAGTTAGCCTTGATAGTGTTACGTTTCAATTTGTCAATTTCAAATGATTTTCTACCAAGTTTTACTTTCTAACAACAGTTTGAATTGAGGTGTGTTCCACCTCATTAATTCACATAGAAGGAGCCCATTTCAGTGTTGCGGACATTTATGTTTGAGGCTTTACTGACCCGGACAAACTTCTCTCTTCGAGGACAGCCCAAGCACTTTAACAATGTTTCCGCAGATCAAGTATGCAAAAATGTGCGCAGTCTTGCACGAATTGGCACATTTTCGGGCTGGTGCTCGCATTGCCTGCCTTGTTGTTTTCCGTACAAATAATAACTTTGGACATGTGTGCATTCCTATCAAAGTAAGTGCCGTATTTTCGGCATATTGTGTTGTCAGTTCCATTGTAGCATACAGTATGAATGTAAGGAGCATAATGTATTTACAGTTTTATTCACGTTTTCAAGTACTGGTGACAAATAATGCACTCTGATTATTGCATAGATTGTAAAGGGCACCTATGATGTGTGTAAAATACTTTCTGGAACATTCTACTATTATAATGAGCTAGTGCTAAGCTATTTGCCACCTATGTGTGGCGCAATGTTTGTTGACATTATACAATGCATGCTGGGTATCACGTAAACGTCTGTCAGACCTAAGATGTGATAATGATGTGAAGGGTAAACTTCTGGAAGTGAATGATCATAGTGAATGATCAAACCCTTCAACATGCATACTGCAAACAGACCAAACTCATCTTGTCTCCTCTTATCATCATCTATGGTTGAGGAGAAAAACAAACATGGCGGCGCGCGCAAACTACCCATCGTCGGATTACTTTCATTTTTTTATTTTTTTTTACTGAATTATTTAGATCAATGTTGAGCTCACCCGTGATGTGATGAATTAAACAGTAATTGCTATTGGCTAATTCATATAGCAGTTTCCGCTTGTGATATGTAAATTTCCCGGTTTGGATGATTGTGTATGTTGTCGCTACTGAACTGGTCACATTCAGGACATACAATTGAAGTCGGAAGTTTACATACACTTAGGTTGGAGTCTTTCAACTCGTTTTCAACCACTCCACAAATTCCTTGTTAACAAACTATAGTTTTGGAAAGTCAGTTAGGGCATCTACTTTGTGCATGACAAGTCATTTTTCCAACAATTGTTTACAGATTATTTCACTTATATTTCACTGTATCACAATTCCAGTGAGTCAGAAGTTTACATACACTAAGTTGACTGTACCTTTAAACAGCTTGGAAAATTCCAGAAAACAACGCCATGGCTTTAGAAGCTTCTGATAGGCTAATTGACATCATTTGAGTCTATTGAAGGTGTACCTGTGGATGTGTTTGAAGGTAGGCCTTGAAATTCAGTGCCTCTTTGCTTGACCCCAAGCATACTTCCAAAGTTGTGGCTAATTGGCTAAAAGACAACAAAGTCAAAGTATTGGAGTGGCCATCACAAAGCCCTGACCTCAATCCTAGAAGAACTGAAAAAGCATGTGCGAGCAGGGAGGCCTACAAACCTGACTCAGTTACACCAGCTCTGTCAGGAGGAACAGACCAAAATTCACCCAACTTATTGCAGGAAGCTTGTAGAAGACTACCCGAAACGTTTGACCCAAGTAAACCTGTTAAGCCTATAGGGGCGCTATTTCATTATTGGATTAAAAAACGTGCCCGTTTTAAGCGCAATATTTTGTCACGAAAAGATGCTCGACTATGCATAGAATTGACAGCTTTGGAAAGAACACAGTCTAACGTTTCCAAAACTGCAAAGATTTTATCTGTGAGTGCCACAGAACTCATTCTACAGGCGAAACCAAGATGAAACGTCTAACAGGAAATGAGCAGAATCTCAGAATCTATCATCGAAGAGATATGTGAAAAACACCTTGAGGATTGGTTCTAAACAACGTTTGCCATATTTCAGTCGATATTATGGCGTTAATTTGGAAAAAAGTTCAGCGTAATTGATGACTGGATTTTCGTTTTTTTTTGGTAGCCAAACGTGACGCACCAAACGGAGCAATTTCTCCTAAACAAATAATCTTTCAGGAAAAACTGAACATTTGCTATCTAACAGAGTCTCCTCATTGAAAACATCTGAAGTTCTTCAAAGGTAAATGATTATTTGAATGCTTTTCTGGTTTTTGTGAAAGTGTTGCCTGCTAAATGCTAACGATAATGCTAACGCTAAATGCTACGCTAGCTAGCTACTGTTACACAAATGATTGTGTTCCTATGGTTGAGAAGCATATTTTGAAAATCTGAGATGACAGTGTTGTTAACAAAAGGCTAAGCTTGAGAGCTAGCATATTTATTTCATTTCATTTGCGATTTTCATGAATAGTTAACGTTGCGTAATGGTAATGAGCTTGAGTCTGTATTCACGATACCGGATCCGGGATGGGTAGATCAGAGAGGTTAAACAATTTAAAGGCAATGCTACCAAATACTAATTGAGTGTATGTAAACTTCTGATCCACTGGGAATGTGATGAAAGAAATAAAAGCTGAAATAAATCTCTACTATTATTCTGACATTTCACATTCTTAAAATAAAGTGGTGATCCTAAATGACTTAAAACAGGGAATTTTTACTAGGATTAAATGTCATGAATTGTGAAAAACTGAGTTTAAATGTATTTGGCTAAGGTGTATGTAAACCTCCGACTTTAACTGTAACTTTGTAAGGACTGTGTTTCTGCTAAATGTTTCTGTTTCTGCTGCGTCAATCGAAACTGTACTTTCTAAATAAGTGTTCTAGTCACACCGATTTGAGGGTACGCTGCAGGGACACCCATTTGTTGGTATGTGTGAAAAGGTTCAAATCGGCTTGAAAATATATGGCAAGACGTGAAAATGGCTGTCTAGCAATGACCTACAACCAACTTGACAGAGCGAAGAATTTTAAGAAGAACAATGTGCAAATATTCTACAATCCAGGTGTGCAAAGCTCTTAGAGACTTACCCAGAAAGACTCACAGCTGTAATCGATGCAAAAGTGGATCCTAACATGTATTGACTCATGGGTGTGAATACTTAAGAGTACCAGTCAAAAGATTGGACACATCTTCTCAATCCAGGGTTTCTCTTTATTTTTACTATTTTCTACATTGTAGAATAATAGTGTAGACATCACAACTATGAAATAACACATATGGAATCATGTTGTAAGCAAATATTCTGTTAAGATTCTTCAAAGTAGCCCCCCTTGCCTTGACAGCTTTAGACACTCTTGGCATTGCCTTGACCGGCTTTACCTGGAATGCATCACCAACAGTCTTGAAAGAGTTCCTACATATGCAGAGCACTTGTTGGCTGCTTTTCCTTCACTCTGCGGTCCAACTCATCCCCAACCATCTCAATTGGGTTGAGGTTGGGTGATTGTGGAGGCCAGGTCATCTGATGTAGCACCATCACTCTCCTTCTTGGTCAAATAGATCTTACACAGCCTGGAGATATGTTGGGTCATTGTCCTGTTGAAAACAAATGATAATCCCACTAAGCACAAACCAGATGAGATGGTGTATCACTGCAGAATGCTGTAGGAGCCATGCTGGTTCAGTGTGCCTTGAATTCTAAATAAATCATAGTATCATCAGCAAATTACCATCACACCTCTTCCTCCATGCTTCACGGTGAGAACCACACATGCGGAGACCATCTGTTCACCTACTCTGCGTCTCACAAAAACACGACGATTGGATCCAAAAATCTCAAATTTGGACTCATCAGACCAAAGGACAGATTTCCACCGGTCTAATGTCCATTGCTCATGTTTCTTGGCCCAAGCAAGTCTCTTCTCCTTATTGGTGTCCTTTAGTAGTGGTTTCTTTGCAGCAATTTGACCATGAAGGCCTGATTCACACAGTCTCCTTTGAACAGTTGATTTTGTGATATGTGTTACTTGAACTCCGTGAATCATTTATTTGGGCTGCAATTTCTGAGGCTCGTAACTCTAATGAACTTATCCTCTGCAGCAGAGCTAACTCTGGGTCTTCCTTTCCTGTGGCGGTCCTCATGAGAGCCAGTTTCATCATAGCGCTTGATGGTTCTTGCGACTGCACTTGAAGAAACTTTCAAAGTTCTTGAAATGTTCCAAATTGACTGACCTTCATGTCTTAACACATTTTTAATTCAGGCTGTAACACAATGTAACACAATGAAAAGTGGAATAAGTCAAAAGGGTATGAATACTTTCTGAAGGCACCGTACCCTCCCTTTGCAACCCTACTCGGGAATGCTGTGTTCCCATCCAGTTTTCCCTCAGTCTTTTTCAGTGATAGCTGCTAGTAAATCCATTCAAACTAAATAGTAATAATAATAATAATAAGGAAAAATCCACCCAATAATAAGGAAAAATCCACCCAAAACCACATATTCCTTAAATTTACAGTACTAAATAACACTAATGTGTGAGAATGTTTTTTTTGGGTGAACAAATGTTTCATATAGTGAGGTTGGTAGCAACATGGAAAATTGTTGTGGAAATCTGTTGCAGCGCAACTCCACTACAAAATCCAAAATGCAATGCTCTCTCTATGGGCAGGCTGGGTGGCTAGCTTGCTAGCAAACATAGCTACACACAATGATACCAAATACAATATCAGCATGTAACATAGCTAGTTAGCGTTAAAAATCGCCTAAACAAACTGCACAATTAGTCCACAATCTCACCATGTTCAAACCTGCAGATCGATGTGCTTAACAATTTGGAGTCTAACATTCGCAACGGCAGATATACTTCTGAGGAGATGGGAAACGTTGCCCATGTCACATCAATATGGCGCGTAATTGCATTCTGGGCGGTTTTGGGACAAAGGAGGCTATTGGGCTTAAACTCAAAAACCCAACATGAATTTGGCTAACAAGAAGCACAACATTACACATATTTTCCGATATGTGAGATAATTATCTTGCCATCTGTAGTATCGTATATCTTTGGAATCGTGACATTACGTACTTTAGAAGAAAATAGGCACGTTTCTCGACATATACTTTTTTCTCGATATATACACTGACTTTGAGTAGGGATGGCGTGACGATTAGTTTATCAATCGCGTGGCACAGCATGATAACGTGGACGCGATTGGTCGACAGTCTGCTGGGTGCAGCGTGAAACGTTTCTTCATTCATTGGATTCCTATCTCCTTTGTATAATATCTCTGGCAACTGCACAATGCAAATGTGCTAGACCCTCCGTTAAAATTACACATTTCTCGAGGTAAGAAAAACATATGATCAATGGCTCATTCGAGAGAAGACATTAAAAGCGACAGTGCTACGTAACACCAGATGGATTTCTGCCTGCTTGAACGTCAATAGCTCAGATACACAAGAAAACATAAAATTACCCAGGGAATGGATAGAACATCACACAGAGATGCACAAAAAACAATATAACATTCAAAATGGGTGAACCTTTATTTTAAGATATGTGTACCAGGCAGGGTCAAAGACCAGTGACTGAGACAGACAGGAGTTACATCCTAAATAGCACCCTATTCCCTATCTAGTGCACTACGTTTGAACAGAACCCAGTCAGTCCTGGTCAAAAGTAGTGCACTACATAGGGAATAAGATGTAATTTGGGATATAATCGGGACTGATCGCAAGACATAACAATTCATGTACATCCTGTTTACAACTTGGGACAGAACTTTTACTGTTTGTTTGTTGTTGTTTTTTTTTTACCTCAGATCAATATGAGAACTCTACAGTCCCTAGCTGAAACAGCAGGAGAGAAGTGCGGTGAGGGCAGGTGTGAGCGAGACATGATTAAAGACCTCACAGACCTTTATTCTTCCCTGTGTTTTTGTGTGTTGTTTTACTGGGATAGGACCGCGAAGAGGAGCCAGGAAAGGTAGGACAGAGTGCGAGTCAGAAAGGCAGCGGTTTGGATTCAAACCCACACGAATGGCGACTCTCGTATACATGTGTGCCGGGGTCCACGACACTAACTTCTGGAACACACATACCTGACAAACAAACACTTAGCCTCCATGACCAAATCCTCTTCGTTGTCAAAACTAAAACGCAGCAGAACCACACCGCCAGCCACAGCTGAGGCAGTAACGCAATTACCATTTACCAGCTGCTTTAAAATAGGCAGGTTAACAAGGGTAATCAGACAGCTACTTTAATTGGTTTAGCTCGCATGAGCACGGCTAACCTTAAAACAACTCTAGAGTGGTATCCATGACGACAGCCTGACCGCCACTGTAATCACAGGGCTGCGCTGGGGCACCATGGAATTCTGATTCTATTAAACACAAAAACAATATGTTTTGTGTGAGAAGTAGGCACCGCCTATTGTTGGTCTATCGTAATTCAAACAAGGTGTAGGCAGGTTGCTTAGGATTCAACGCTCAAAAAGTCTAATTCATACTCTTAGAGAAGGTGCTCCCACAATAATGTGATTTGCAATTTGTGAGTTGCAATGATATCATTATGATGTCTTTTAGAGCTTCATAGTCTTTTTGATTGTATAAAACATGTTTATTTGATTGTAATCTTGATTGTAATCTTCAACCAGAAGTTAGTGCAGGTCAGTGCCTTGCAAAAGTATTCGGGCCCATGGATTTCTTAACATTTTATTGAGTTATAAAGTGAGATTAAAATTATTATTATTTTTTTGTCAACAATCTACACAAAATACTCTAATGTCAAAGTGGAAGAAATGTTTAAAAAAAAAATAAGATGAATAAAAATGAAATAAGTGAAATATACAGTGGGTGCAAAAAAGTATTTAGTCAGCCACCAATTGTGCAAGTACTCCCACTTAAAAATATGAGAGAGGCCTGTAATTTTCATCATAGGTACACTTCAACTATGACAGACAAAACGAGAAAAAAAATCCAGAAAATCACATTGTAGGATTTTTAATGAATTTATTTGCAAATTATGGTGGAAAATAAGTATTCGTCAGAACTAACTTATTGTTAAGCCACTCCAGTGTGTAATTGGCCTTGTAGGTTATTATCCTGCTGAAAGGTGAATTCCTCTCCCAGTCTGTGGTGTGGTTTTCCTCTAGGATTTTGCTTGAGCTTAGTTCCATCCCGTTTCTTTTTATCCTGAAAAACTCCCCAGTATTTGCCGATGTCAAGCATACCCATACCACGATGCAGCCACCACTATGCTTGAAAAAAAGGAGGCAGTTACTCAGTGATGTGTTGTATTGGAATTGCCCCTAACATAAGGCTTTGCATTTAGGCCAAAAAGTATATTCATTTGCTTAGTTCTTTTGCAGCATTACTTTAGTGCCTTGTTGCATACAGGATGCATGTTTTGAGATAGATCTTATTTTCACGCTTTAGGTCATTATTGTGGAGTCTCTACAATGTTGTTGATCCATCCTCAGTTGTCTCCCATCACAGCCATTGAACGCTGTAACTGTTTTAAAATAGTAACTCATAGTAACTTATTTAGCCGAATTTTACACCTGAATTAATTTAGGCTTGCCTAAACAAAGGGTGCTTAATGCTTATGCAATGACTATATATATTTTTTAAAAGTATTTTGTATAGATTGTTGAAAAAAAAAAAGACTAATCAATTTTAATACCACTTTGTAACACAAACTCAGCAAAAAAAAGAAACGTCCTCTAACTGTCAACTGCGTTAATTTTCAGCAAACCTAACATGTGTAAATATTTGTAACATAACAAGATTCAACAACTGAGACATAAACTGAACAAGTTCCATAGACATGTGACTAACGCAAATGGAATAATGTGTCCCTGAACAAAGGGGGGTCAAAATCAAAAGTAACAGTCAGTATCTGGTGTGGCCACCAGCTGCATTAAGTACTGCAGTACATCTCCTCCTCATGGACTGCAACAGATTTGCCAGTTCTTGCTGTGAGATGTTACCCCACTCTTCCACCAAGGCACCTGCAAGTTTTTGGACATTTCTGGGGGGATTGGCCCTAGCCCTCACCCTCTGATTCAACAGGTTCCAGACGTGCTCAAAGATATTGAGATCCGGGCTCTTCACTGGCCATGACAGAACACTGACATTCCTGTCTTGCAGGAAATCACACACAGAACGAGCACTGTATGGCTGGTGGCATTGTCATGCTGGAGGGTCATGTCAGGAGGAGCCTGCAGGAAGGGTACCATATGAGGGAGGAGGATGTCTTCCCTGTAATGCACAGTGTTGAGATTGCATGCAATGACAACAAGCTCAGTCCGATGATGCTGTGACACACCGCCCTAGACCATGACGGAACCTCCACCTCCGAATCGACACCGCTCCAGAGTACAGGCCTCGGTGTAACGCTCATTCCTTCGACGATAAACGTGAATCCGACCATCACCCCTGGTGAGACAAAACCGCGACTCATCAGTGAAGAGCACTTTTTGCCAGTCCTGTCTGGTCCAGCGACGGTGGGTTCGTGCCCATAGGCGACATTGTTGCCGGTGATGTCTGGTGAGGACCTGCCTTACAACAGGCCTACAGGCCCTCAGTCCAGCCTCTCTCAGCCTATTGAAGACAGTCTGAGCACTGATGGAGGGATTGTGCATTCCTGGTGTAACTCGGGCAGTTGTTGTTGCCATCCTGTACCTGTCCCACAGGTGTGATGTTTGGATGTACCGATCCTGTGCAGGTGTTGTTACACGTGGTCTGCCACTGCGAGGACGATCAGCTGTCCGTCCTGTCTCCCTGTAGCGCTGTCTTAGGCGTCTCACAGTACGGACATTGTAATTTATTGCCCTGGCAACATCTGCAGTCCTCGTGCCTCCTTGCAGCATGCCTCGCAGATGAGCTGGGACCCTGGGCATCTTTCTTTTGGTGTTTTTCCAGAGTCAGTAGAAAGGCCTCTTTAGTATCCTAAGATTTCATAACTCTGACCTTAATTTCCTACCGTCTGTAAGCTGTTAGAGTCTTCAACCGTTCCACAGGTGCATGTTCATTAACTTTGTATGGTTCATTGAACAAGCATGGGAAACAGTATTTAAACCCTTTACAGTGAAGATCTGAAGTTATTTGGATTTTTACGAAGTATCTTTGAAAGACAGGGTCCTGAAAAGGGGACTTTTCTTTTTTTTGCTGACTTTATAACGTGAAGAAATCCAAGGGGCCTGAATACTTTTGCAAGGCTCTGTAAGTTAGAACTCTATAATGGTGTCTACTGGCCTATAACCAGCATCTATAACTGGTTAGAGTGACATCATTACAATGTCTTTCATGACTCCGTTGGCAGGTCGTATACTGGTTGTATGGGGAAGACGTCTTTACCTGACCGTAATGTGCCAAATTATGCCTGCTAGGTATGGTTTTTAGTGTTCGTCGTCTGTTTGAATTCAAAATGTGCAAAAAGAGGTGCGTAAAAAGCCCACTGTCTAAGTGTTATGTTACCATAATTGATCTACTTGAGTGTGAAGCTGAGTCACCAGGTCCAGGGTTGGTGTTAGTTTGTATGTCAGTGTTGCCATAAGTTGCCTTGTCTGGGCCAGAACATCCCTGTACCCTGAGGCAGCTTGATGTACAAGTACACCCCCTGGATGGGTAGCTAGTCTATCGTTACCATAGATATACACTGAGTGTCCATGACATAGACTGACCAGGCGAATCCAGGTGAAAGCTATGACCCCTTATTGATGTCACGTGTTAAATCGACTTCAATTAGTGTAGGTGAAGGGGAGGAGACAGGTTAAAGAAGGATTTTTAAGCCTTGAGACAAATGAGTCATTGATTGTGTATGTGTGCCATTCACGGGGAGAATGAGCAAGACAAATGATTTAAGTGCCTTTGAACGGGGTATGGTAGTAAGTGCCAGGCACACCTGTTAAAGTGTGTCAAGAACTGCATCGCTGCTGGGTTTTTCAAGAATGGTCCACCACCCAACTTGACAAAGCTGTGGGAAGCATTGGAGTCAACATGGGCCAGCGTCCCTGTGGAACAGTTTCGACACCTTGTAGAGTCCATTCCCCAACTAATTGAGGCTGTTCTGAGGGCACATGGGGGTGCAACTCAATATTAGGAAGGTGTTCCTAATGCTTTGTCCACTCAGTGTACATATTCTACTAAATATATATTATACCATAATCTATAGCGTTGATATGCATCATTGGTTGTTTCCTCCTGTTCAGAGCGTGTAGCAGGTGTGTGTGAGTGTGCACCGGTGTGCGCGTTCGGCCTACCTCTTGTGTGGTGCGAGCAGCTGGTTTGTCCTGGTGGTTGGCCAGTATGAGGAAGGGCAGGGTACAGAGCTGGGGGTGCTGCAGGGCAGAGTGAAGCTCAGTTCGGGCCATCTCCAGATCCTCGTCTGTGGAGGCGCTGTCCAGGACAAACACCACCCCCTGGGAACCCTGGTAATACCGCGACCAGTACTTCTTTATCGAGTCCGCTCCTGGAGACAGCGGCGAACAGGCAGTCAGACACAGACATGTGCACATAGACACACAGCAATGCAGGCACACGTGCACACACACACAGTTAGTACCAGCACAGTACTTGTAAATGGAGTCCACTCCTGGCGACGCACACATGGACAGTAAGGCACACACACAGTACCAGTTCAAGTATCTCTTAATTTAATCAGCCCCTTCAAAAATCGATACAGGCCCCCTATACAAACTATACCAACACGCACACATATACGCTGTATTTACAGTGCATTCGGAAAAGTTTCAGACCCCTTAACTTTTTCCACATTTTATGTTAAAGCCTTAAGATAAATGTATTAATTTGTTCCCCCCCTCATCAATCTACACACAATACCTCATAATGACAAAGAAAAAGCAGGTTTAGACATTTTTGCAAAAAATAATAATAATAATAAAAATGACATAAGTATTCAGACCCTTAACACAGTACTTTTTTGAAGCACCTTTGGCAGTTATTACAGCCTCGAGTCTTCTTGGGTATGACGCTACAAACTTGGCACATCTATATTATTCTCTGTAGATCCTCTCA
The DNA here is from genome assembly GCF_045791955.1 of Oncorhynchus clarkii lewisi. Taxonomy (NCBI): domain Eukaryota; kingdom Metazoa; phylum Chordata; class Actinopteri; order Salmoniformes; family Salmonidae; genus Oncorhynchus; species Oncorhynchus clarkii. The sequence goes on from NC_092151.1 coordinate 44,304,452, forward strand.
AGCTCTGTCAGGTTGGATGGGGAGCTTCACTGCAGTCTGAGGTCCTGAGCACTCTGGAGCAGGTTTTCATCAAGGATCTCTTCGTACTTTGCTACGTTCATCTTTGCCTCAATCCTGACTAGTCTCCCAGTCCCTGCCGCTGAAAAACATCCCCACAGCATGATGCTGCCACCACCATGCTTCACTGTAGGGATGGTGCCAGGTTTCCTCCAGATGTGATGCTTGGCATTCAGGCCAAAGACTTCAATCTTGGTTTCATCAGTCCAGAGAATCTTGTTTCTCATGGTCTGAGAGTCTAGGTGCTTTTTGGCAAACTTCAAGCGGGTTGTCATGTGCCTTATACTGAGGAGTGGCTTCCGTATAGCCACTCTAACATAAAGGCCTGATTGGTGGAGTGCTGCAGAGATGGTTGTCCTTCTGTAAGGTTCTCCCATCTCCACAGACGAACTCTGGAGCACTATCAGTGATCATTGCGTTCTCGGTCACCTCCCTGACCAAGGCCCTTCTTCGCTGATTGCTCAGTTTGGCCGGGAGTCCAGCTCTAGGAAGATTCTTGGTGGTTCCAAACTTCTTCCATTTAAGAATGATGGCCACGGTGTTCTTGGGAACCTTCAATGCTGGAGACATTTTTTATACCCTTTCCAGATCTGTGCCTCGACACAATCCTGTCTCAGAGCTCGACAGACAATTCCTTCCACCTCATGGCTTGGTTTTTGGTCTGACATGCACTGTCAACTGTGGGACCTTATATAGACAGGCATGTGCCTTTCCAAATCATGTCCAATCAATTAAATTTACCACAGGTGGACTCCAAGTTGTAGAAACATCTCAAGGATGATCAATGGAAACAGGATGCACCTGATCTTAATTTGGAGTCTCATAGCAAAGGGTCTGAATACTTGTGCAAATAAAAACCTGTTTTCGCTTTGTCATTATGGGTGGGGTGTTGTGTGTAGATTGTTGAGGAAAAACATAAAATGTAATCCATTGTAGAATAAGGCTGTAGCGTATCCAAAATGTGGGAAAAGTCAAGGGGTCTGAACACTTTCTGAAAGCACAGCACTGCACACACACACTATTGGCTCTGGCTGCAGCATTCCTATCAAAGTTAACACACTTGTCAAAAATGATTCAAATGTTTTATTTTAGTGCCTGTCACATTTTTCTGCAACTAAACTGGCTTTTCAACCTCAACCTCCAGAGGATCATTCCACCTAATTCAATTGTACGTTGATAATCTGGCAAATAAAAATAAATACCTATGGAGTAATGGAGACCTCCAGCAAGAAAGGGTACAAATTAATACCTATGAGTAATGGAGACCTCCAGCAAGAAAAGGTAAAAATGAATACCTATGAGTAATGGAGACCTCCAGCAAGAAAGGGTCAAAATGAATACCTATGAGTAATGGAGACCTCCAGCAAGAAAGGGTACAAATTAATACCTATGAGTAATGGAGACCTCCAGCAAGAAAAGGTAAAAATGAATACCTATGAGTAATGGAGACCTCCAGCAAGAAAGGGTCAAAATGAATACCTATGAGTAATGGAGACCTCCAGCAAGAAAGGGTCAAAATGAATACCTATGAGTAATGGAGACCTCCAGCAAGAAAGGGTAAAAATGAATACCTATGAGTAATGGAGACCTCCAGCAAGAAAAGGTAAAAATGAATACCTATGAGTAATGTAGACCTCCAGCAAGAAAAGGTAAAAATGAATACCTATGAGTAATGGAGACCTCCAGCAAGAAAGGGTACAAATAAATACCTATGAGTAATGGAGACCTCCAGCAAGAAAGGGTAAAAATGCATCGAATTTCAACATCGTTTCAAATCGGAGCACGTCTGGAGTGCATTTTGCAAATGCTTCCACCCTCCTTTCATAAAATCTTTGCGGATATTGCATTATATATTCTTCAGACTTCAGTACTGCATGCCAACTTTTAGCCTTCTGCACTGCGCTGGGGGGGCCCGGTGGGGAAAACGACATGTCTGTCTAAATGAAGTGTGTTCAACACACAAAACCTGTGGCCCAATGACAACCTATTCCCTTTATAGTGCACTACTTTTGACCAGCGCCCAACAGGGGCCTGGTCAAAAGTAGTGCACTCTAAATGGAATAGTGTGCCAGTTGGGAGGCTTCCCAAGATTCTCTTTAAAGCAGAAACAACTCAGAGAGCACATTAAAGCAGTTTCCTATGCTGGCCACTCTACAGCACAGTTCAAATGAACCTTCTTCTTTTACAATGAACATATGGTTCCTTTTCTGCACAGCAATTTGGGGGTACAAAAATGTGGCCACCAAGGCTCACAAGGCAGGGCATGGCTTTGGTTAGCGTGAGTGACAGAGTGGTGGAATAGAACCAGAAACCCATAGGAAAAGGGTCAGTTGTGTCAGTTAAATTACTCTCCCTGAGTGTGGCTGGAAAAACAACCACTTATTTTTTTCTGAAATCTAAAGAGGAAGAGGAGGAGGAAGCCATGGTTTAACTCTTCCATCTTTGGGGCTATAGTAAAAGTGGACCTGACTGCAATTTGACCACGCCCACCATCATCGCTAGTAAAAAAGGTTCCTCATCTCGGTGGCAGTCCTTAGGGCATCAAATGGAGGAAACATTTCTGAAACAGGGAGGGACTACCTGGGCTTGTTTTCGTTTTCCATTGCAAACCACATTGAAAAATTTCGTACAAAAGGGCCCTAATGAACACGACCCAGGCTATTTTACGGTGAAACGCCGCCCCTCGTTACAAGTGTTTACAGGCGATTAGCCTACTACGACCCTGTGGGAATCCATGAACAACTCTACCCCCAAACACTTGACCAATATGCCTGCTCTAAAATTAAGTAATATTGCGTGGCAGTAGTATTATGAGCTGAAACAGCTTACAGATTGACTATTACGTTTCAAAACACCTCCAATAATTGTGTGAGGGGGATGCAGGTTAGAGGGGAGGAAGGAAGGAAGTTAAGTCTCAACTAGGCCATATTATCAAGGACTAATGTATTGCTCAAGAACAGATGCTGAAAAATCTGCCAAGCATAAGAGCTAGGCTATCCATCACTATTGTGGCCCGGCCTGTTCAATTCTGCCTCCTCCTGGTTCTAGCTACAAAAACCAAAAGCGACTTCGGTGGTTGTGCTCCGAGGCTTTAGAGGAATTTACAACATGAATCTGGGGATGAATATCGAAACCAATGTTCAAACGTCATCCTGCTGAGTGATGTTTTACAGACTATTATAGCAACAAGTCTCCAGTCATTCCTGTAACAATGTAGGTTATTGGCTATTGTGTTTATCTCACTCTCTACTTAGATGTAGCTTTAGTGTAACAAAAACATGACCACAAGCCAGTTTACCAGAAAACATATTGTGTTACAATCACGTGTGACAGTAACAGAAACCACACTTTCCACAAAATGGCATTACATCATGCTTGGTTTCTGAGGAAAATAAAGAGTGTGCGATAAGTGGTTTCAGATGCCTGGGCTACACACTAACTGACTGACTGCTACACACTGGTCTACTCTAAACCGGAGCATCTGGGCATTCAGAGCATCTTCCCGGAGCTATCTGCCAACCGACCAGGTAGACGGGCTCGAACTCAATTCCTTCTTTCAACGATTCCTCACATTCTAGTTCCTCACCTTGTTCTCAACCTTATTGCCGAAGGTCCAACCCACTGGGCACAGACGTCAATTCAACATCTAATTCCACGTTCGTTTTCGTTTTAAATTTAATTGAAATGACGTAGAAACAACATTGAGTCAATCAGTGTGTTGCCCAGTGGGAAGGTCCCCCCCCCCCCCTTGTCACTTCTCCAAAGCATCGTGGGGAAAGATGGGAGGAGAGATGGCGCATATTAAAAGGTCAACGACAAAGCATATGCTCAACAAGGTGGGCAACATCAACAACAACAACAACAAAAAAGTCAGCGAAATAGATTATACGGCATAAATAAACTAAATGTATTTGGGTGTAAATATTGACCTAATAGCATCACGTCGAAGTAAACTTGGAGTCACCAGCTGATATGTTACATTTAGGAACGTCACAGGATTATCGCATCGCCGATTTCATGATGGGCATATAGCCTATTGTACACGGAGGGGTTTTTAACACACATCCAAAATAACAATAAGAGCTGGCTAAAATAACATACAGTAGCCTACATAGATGGGGGAGGTTTTAAAGTAGATGTCCTCTCAATGTTTTCTTGCTCCCAAACGTGATCTTTGAATAACCTAGGCGCAAGCGAGCTCATATAAGACAGGTAAATTACCAATCCTGGCGCTGGAAAAAAAGTGCTGCCAACTATAACAGGTTGAAATTGCAAACGAGCACTGAAACTAAGTGCAAAAGTGCTTATATATACACTAAATCGTCACGCACAGAATTCATTTTATTCTCAACAAGTCATTTTCATGGAAACATACCTTGTGGGAAAATGTGCACATATTTTGTATACAGATTTTTTTAAGAACCTATCCCATGAAAATCTGTTACCAATTGGATGGAAACCTAGCTACAGACAGACAGGCAGACAGACGGACAGAGGAATCACACACAGTATGGTGTCACCATCCCATTGATGGGAAACTGGCTTTGAACTCCCATCTCATCTCTCATAAATACACACACACACACACACACACACACACACACACACACACACACACACACACACACACACACACACACACACACACACACACACACACACACACACACACACACACACACACACACAGAGAGAGAGAGAGACAAACCAAAAACATCCCAGCCAGGGGGCAGACGAACCAACAACACTAAAACCCGTAGCAGACAGACAAGACTACAGTCATGGAGATAGAGAGTGAAACCCAAACAGAAACATTACCAGTACTGTTTGACCTGTTGACCTCCAAACACCCCACAGATAACCTAGAAAAACATTACAGTTTTGTCTCCCGAACTACACCAGACACCCAATGATTCATTCTTTAGTGATGGACTAAATGACAAAATAGACAGTGCCGACTAAATGGCTAATAGCAGCGGGTGCCGGGTGGCCATTCTATCTAACAACATCATCGGCCATCATTTTCTGTTCATTTACCGACAATTCTACATGTTGAATTACCACCATTCGTCGACGCCCAGCAGGTGATCTATTGCGCAAGGCCCGGCGTTCGTTATGGTGTGTCCTTAACATTTCAGCACACAAATGCTTTCTTCGAAACCTTGGTTTGGTCCCTAAAGAATAAGGGAGTAAGCCTAATACATTAAACTGATTAGAGGGTGCGGCGATCATTGTTTTTTTCCCCCCCAGATTTACGGACTGTTACTCTGCACCTTGTCAACATTTTGGGGTGTGTGTCTCCAGCTTCTAACTGTAGGATGAGAGGCTGAATGTTCCCAACTTCAGGGTGCATCCCAAAATGGCACCCTATCCCCCTATATGGTCCACCAGAGCCCTATGGGTCCTGGTCAAAAGTAGTGCCCTAAATAAGGAATAGGGTGCCATTTGGGACACAATTTCAGAGAACAGCAGCTAGGTGATCCCTGTCTGAAAATAAGGGAGAGTCCCTGTCCACACCAATGATGTCATACCCCCCCCCCCCCACATCACAGAAAGGACTTACGCATTACTGCCTCTCTGACACACAGTTGCACGCCCAGCGGGCGAGTGACATTTGAGGGGATGTGTTAGCTACTTCATTTGCGTGTTGTCTGTCTGACACGTTGCTTTCTGATGCAAAGATCATCAGTTGAGAGATAACTATGACTCATCTTCACAGAGGATGTGTGTCATTCGAGGCCTCAATAACATTTACTATCTTAGGGGATTCTAACATTTAGCTAGCAAAGTAAAAGTTCCTTAACATTGTTTTAGGACCTTTAGGGTTTCCTATATGTTTAGATTTTGCAGATAGTCTTGGACTGTGCACAGCTAGGGTCATGTTCAGTTGGCACGGAATGGGAGTCAACTTTTTGTGAAACGGAGGAAGTCCCATTGAAACTTGTCCAATAAGAAGACTCAATAAGTGCAAAAAAAAAATGTTTTGCCCACTGAACTACAAAACTTGAGTACCCTGACAACGGGAACATTGTGTTCACATCATAATGGAAAATAGGTGAAAATAAATACCTCCGAGCTCTTTCACGTTCAGAATGGCATTCTGGAATGGAACAGCTTTGATGCTGAAACCTAGAAAGGAGAATTAAATGTAAAGCTTCACACAGGAAGACGTGGCAGACATTGCTTAAAAAGAGGCAAGAGAAAGTACATGTATAAGTGCTTGGAAAAAACTCATATCGTGCTCTTTTCTACAGGTAGGGAATAGGTCCCGAAAGCTCACCACTTAACTACTGACACTAAATTGATTCAATGCATAGGATACTTGACTGCTCTACTGCAAAAAAAAACTTTATGCAGAGTAAAGAGAACTGTACAAGGAGAATTTGGACTGTGATTTCATCAGGTGGAGTCGAACCTCACCCGTGGTTGGCCCAATGTTGTCTGTGGCTTCACTGCAGAGTCTTGACAGTAGGCTGGTCTTCCCAGAGCCTGTGAGTCCAATACACACCAGGTCATACTCTGGTCTGGGAGGGGGCTGTCCTTTACAGCACAGTGTCCTGAAACACTGGAGGCAGGAGGGAGAGGGGGACGGAGAGAGAGAGAAAGAGAGAGAGAAAGAGGTGATTGAGAGCGGGGGGAGAAGAGGGACGGAGAGAAGGGACACAGAGTCAGAGGACAGTCGTGAGAGGTGTGATGGGCCAGCGCTAGTGCACAGCGAGTCCGTGTTTTGGCATTTGGACACGGCACCCACGTCACCCACTGATCGACTCTGTGACACTACTGACGTCTGCTCTGTCACTGAGCACGCCACTCGCCACTCTGGAGACGCCGGGCAGGATCACATCTGTTAACGCCATCTGTTTCCAGCCAAAGATACTGTAAGATTTGGAGAGGAAAAAACATTGTGTCCTCTCGCTCTCCGCTTTCATTTCAATTGAGATGTGCTCAGCCACACGACATGTCCTTTGAACTCACATAACCACTGTGATATAAGGAACCTTGGAGTCGTATATAGCCTATAGAATGCACACTACAGGCACCCTGTGCATAGTAAGAGTGGACACATTGGTACTTGTGTAGGGGCCCAGGATGTTGTGAGTGAAGTAAACCTCAAGATTTGGTATGCAACATGGTCAAGGGACTGAGGGACTGCTACTCCGTCAACATGGAAGATCAAAGAGAAAGGGGGGCCTCCTATTGAAATATAAGCCAGGGACGCTGGCCACGGTCTCACGCACGCACGCGCACAGAGCATACACAGGGACAGTAAGGGCCCCGATAGAGGTGATGTCATGTTTCTTCCTACACAACAAGCAAATCGGCCTCCAGTCTCCGGTTTGTTCAGTATAAACAGATCCCAGGTCCCTCGCCTTTCTCTGGGTGCTGATAAAGGACATGACACGGGTCAGACTCTGTAGATTTACTGTGGACTCTCCGCAGGGTCTCTCAGCAGACAACGCAGGTCAAACACAGAAACCCAAACCAGAAGCATGCTCTGCTCTGTAAAAAACGGCAGCCCCACTGACCTCCTTTTTGTGCTACGAGATAAGACAAGGCAAACCTTTCATGATGCACAGATGCTGCACCAGATAAGCACGTGCATCACTGGTACATACCCACTTACAGACCTGTGTGTCTACCAGAGTCTGAAATAACATCTTAAAATGTATCATAACATAACATATACAGGAAAGGATTAAAAGGTAGGTCAAGTTGAGATTTTGAAAGTCTACATCAGTATATGACTGATAACAACACAGGGACAATGTAATCAATGCTCCGTAACTGTTGGCTACCATTACAAGGGACGAGACTGCGCTCTGGTGGTGATTGTAGGAACTGCACCAACCTACACTGAATATATGGGAGATTCTCTTTTGGGTAAAAGACCGTTCTCTGTCTGGTCTCCTCCATCCTCTCTCCTCCATAACCCGGAACCCTATAAGTGGTTGAGGAGTGTGTCATTTCGTTAGTAGGCTTATGGAAGAGTGTCGTCCCCGTTATGAGCACTTGCAAACGTAAAATTTGGCTAATGATGCGCGAGTGGAGAACGACCGTTTCATTTCAAGTGCATTTCCATTCACATCAACTCTCCTCGATTATCTTTGAACTTATTCAGGAGGCGAGGGAGGTCAGAGTGGAGGAGAGAGGGCGAAGGAGGTGAGCAAATCTAATTGATGAAAGGCCAAAAGCTCATTCTCTCACATCACTATTATGAGATATGGTTATGGCAGGACCACTTATTCAGGAGGCGAGGGAGGTCAGAGTGGAGGAGAGAGGGCGAAGGAGGTGAGCAAATCTAATTGATGAAAGGCCAAAAGCTCATTCTCTCACATCACTATTATGAGATATGGTTATGGCAGGACCACTTATTCAGGAGGCGAGGGAGGTCAGAGAGGAGGAGAGAGGGCGAAGGAGGTGAGCAAATCTAATTGATGAAAGGCCAAAAGCTCATTCTCTCACATCACTATTATGAGATATGGTTATGGCAGGACCACTTATTCAGGAGGCGAGGGAGGTCAGAGAGGAGGAGAGAGGGCGAAGGAGGTGAGCAAATCTAATTGATGAAAGGCCAAAAGCTCATTCTCTCACATCACTATTATAAGATATGGTTATGGCAGGACCACTTATTCAGGAGGCGAGGGAGGTCAGAGTGGAGGAGAGAGGGCGAAGGAGGTGAGCAAATCTAATTGATGAAAGGCCAAAAGCTCATTCTCTCACATCACTATTATGAGATATGGTTATGGCAGGACCACTTATTCAGGAGGCGAGGGAGGTCAGAGTGGAGGAGAGAGGGCGAAGGAGGTGAGCAAATCTAATTGATGAAAGTCCAAAAGCTCATTCTCTCACATCACTATTATGAGATATGGTTATGGCAGGACCACTTATTCAGGAGGCGAGGGAGGTCAGAGTGGAGGAGAGAGGGCGAAGGAGGTGAGCAAATCTAATTGATGAAAGGCCAAAAGCTCATTCTCTCACATCACTATTATGAGATATGGTTATGGCAGGACCACTTATTCAGGAGGCGAGGGAGGTCAGAGTGGAGGAGAGAGGGCGAAGGAGGTGAGCAAATCTAATTGATGAAAGGCCAAAAGCTCATTCTCTCACATCACTATTATGAGATATGGTTATGGCAGGACCACTTATTCAGGAGGCGAGGGAGGTCAGAGTGGAGGAGAGAGGGCGAAGGAGGTGAGCAAATCTAATTGATGAAAGGCCAAAAGCTCATTCTCTCACATCACTATTATGAGATATGGTTATGGCAGGACCACTTATTCAGGAGGCGAGGGAGGTCAGAGTGGAGGAGAGAGGGCGAAGGAGGTGAGCAAATCTAATTGATGAAAGGCCAAAAGCTCATTCTCTCACATCACTATTATGAGATATGGTTATGGCAGGACCACTTATTCAGGAGGCGAGGGAGGTCAGAGAGGAGGAGAGAGGGCGAAGGAGGTGAGCAAATCTAATTGATGAAAGGCCAAAAGCTCATTCTCTCACATCACTATTATGAGATATGGTTATGGCAGGACCAGTCTGGAATAGAATCCCTAAAAGATGGCAGGCTCATGTAGTATACATAAATATACCTAATCAAAAGGTTGAAAATAATAACATTCTCAGAAATACTAAAGAATGATGATCCTCAACTACCCCAAATAAAATGTTCAGCTTGTGAATTACACTGAACAAAAATGTACAGTGCTTTCGGGAAAGTATTCAGACCCCTTGACTTTTCCCACATTTTGTTACGTTACAGCCTTATTCTACCATGGATTAAATTCATGTTTTTCCTCAACAATCTACACACAGCACCCGATAATGACAAAGCGAAAACAGGTTTTTATTTACATAAGTATTCAGACCCTTTGCTATGAGAGTCGAAATTGAGCTCAGGTGCATCCTGTTTCCATTGATCATCCTTGAGATGTTTCTACAACGTGATTGGAGTCCACCAGTGGTAAATTAAATTGTTTGGACATGATTTGGAAAGGCACACGCCTGTCTATATAAGGTCCCACAGTTGACAGTGCATGTCAGAGCAAAAACCAAGGCATGAGGTCGGAACTGTTCGTAGAGCGCTGAGACAGGATTGTGTCAAGGCACAGATCTGGGGAAGGGTACCAAAACATGTCTGCAGCATTGAAGGTCCCCAAGAACACAGTGGCCTCCATCATTCTTAAATGGAAGATGTTTGGAACCACCAAGACTCTTCCTAGAGCTAGGCGCCCGGCCAAACTGAGCAATCGGGAGAAAAGAAGGGCCTAGGTCAGGGAGGTGACCAAGAACCTGATGGTCATTCTGACAGAGCCCTATAGTTCCTCTGTGGAGATGGGAGAACCTTCCAGGACAACCATCTCTGCAGCACTCCACCAATCAGGCCTTTGTGGTAGAGTGGCCAGACAGAAGCCACTCCTCAGTAAAAAGGCACATGACAGCCCGCTTGGAGTTTGCCAAAAGGCACCGAAAGACTCCCAGACCATGAGAAACCAGATTCTCTGGTCTGATGAAATCAAGATTGAACTCTTTGGCCTGAATGCCAAGAGTCAGGTCTGGAGGAAACCTGGCATCATCCCTATGGTGAAGCATGGTGGTGGAAGAATCATGCTGTGGTGATGTTTTTCAGCAGCAGGGACTGGGAGACTAGTCAGGATCGAGGCAAAGATGAACGGAGCAAAGTACAGAGAGATCCTTGATGAAAACCTGCTCCAGAGCGTAACAGGATAACGACCCTAAGCACATAGCAAAGACAACACAGGAGTGGCTTCGAGACAAGTCTCTGAATGTCCTTGAGTGGACCAGCCAGAGCCCAGACTTGAACCCGATCGAAAATCTCCGGAGAGACCTGAAGAAAATAGCTTTGCAGCAACGCTCCCCATTCAACCTGACAGAGCTTGAGGATCTGCAGAGAAAAATGGAAGAAACTCCCCAAATACAGGTGTGACAAGCTTGTAGCGTCATACACAAGAAGACTCAATGCTGTAATCGCTGCCAACAGTGGTATAAGAAAGTACTGAGTAAAGGGTCTGAATACTTATGTAAATGTGATAGTTTTTTTTATACATTTGCAAACATTTCTAAAAACCTGATTTTGCTTTGTCATTATGGGGTATTGTGAAGAGAGTTATTTTCTAATAAAACTATTTAATACATTTTTGAATAAGGCTGTAACGTAACAAAATGTGGAAAAAGTCAAGGGGTCTGAATACTTTCCTAAGACACTGTAAATGCAACCATTTAAAATATTTTACTGAGTTATATGAACTGTAAGGAAATTAGTCAATTGAAATAATTTCATTAGGCCCTAATATATATATATATATACATACACAGTTGATTAGCCAAATACATTTAAACAAATTTTCACAATTCCTGACTTTTAATCCCTGTAAAAAATTCCATGTCTTAGGCCAGTTAGGATCACCACTTTATTTTAAGAATGTGAAATGTCCAAATAATAGTAGAGAGAATTATTTATTTCAGCTTTTACAGTGCCTTGCGAAAGTATTCGGCCCCCTTGAACTTTGCGACCTTTTGCCACATTTCAGGCTTCAAACATAAAGATATAAAACTGTATTTTTTTGTGAAGAATCAACAACAAGTGGGACACAATCATGAAGTGGAACGACATTTATTGGATATTTCAAACTTTTTTAACAAATCAAAAACTGAAAAATTGGCCGTGCAAAATTATTCAGCCCCTTTACTTTCAGTGCAGCAAACTCTCTCCAGAAGTTCAGTGAGGATCTCTGAATGATCCAATGTTGACCTAAATGACTAATGATGATAAATACAATCCACCTGTGTGTAATCAAGTCTCCGTATAAATGCACCTGCACTGTGATAGTCTCAGAGGTCCGTTAAAAGGAACACACCAGGCAGGTCCGAGACACTGTTGTGAAGAAGTTTAAAGCCGGATTAGGATACAAAAAGATTTCCCAAGCTTTAAACATCCCAAGGAGCACTGTGCAAGCGATAATATTGAAATGGAAGGAGTATCAGACCACTGCAAATCTACCAAGACCTGGCCGTCCCTCTAAACTTTCAGCTCATACAAGGAGAAGACTGATCAGAGATGCAGCCAAGAGGCCCATGATCACTCTGGATGAACTGCAGAGATCTACAGCTGAGGTGAGAGACTCTGTCCATAGGACAACAATCAGTCGTATATTGCACAAATCTGGCCTTTATGGAAGAGTGGCAAGAAGAAAGCCATTTCTTAAAGATATCCATAAAAAGTGTTGTTTAAAGTTTGCCACAAGCCACCTGGGAGACACACCAAACATGTGGAAGAATGTGCTCTGGTCAGATGAAACCAAAATTGAACTTTTTGGCAACAATGCAAAACGTTATGTTTGGCGTAAAAGCAACACAGCTGAACACACCATCCCCACTGTCAAACATGGTGGTGGCAGCATCATGGTTTGGGCCTGCTTTTCTTCAGCAGGGACAGGGAAGATGGTTAAAATTGATGGGAAGATGGATGGAGCCAAATACAGGACCATTCTGGAAGAAAACCTGATGGAGTCTGCAAAAGACCTGAGACTGGGACGGAGATTTGTCTTCCAACAAGACAATGATCCAAAACATAAAGCAAAATCTACAATGGAATGGTTCAAAAATAAACATATCCAGGTGTTAGAATGGCCAAGTCAAAGTCCAGACCTGAATCCAATCGAGAATCTGTGGAAAGAACTGAAAACTGCTGTTCACAAATGCTCTCCATCCAACCTCACTGAGCTCGAGCTGTTTTGCAAGGAGGAATGGGAAAAAATGTCAGTCTCTCGATGTGCAAAACTGATAGAGACATACCCCAAGCGACTTACAGCTGTAATCGCAGCAAAAGGTGGCGCTACAAAGTATTAACTTAAGGGGGCTGAATAATTTTGCACGCCCAATTTTTCAGTTTTTGATTTGTTAAAAAAGTTTGAAATATCCAATAAATCTCGTTCCACTTCATGATTGTGTCCCACTTGTTGTTGATTCTTCACAAAAAAATACAGTTTTATATCTTTATGTTTGAAGCCTGAAATGTGGCAAAAGGTTGCAAAGTTCAAGGGGGCCGAATACTTTCGCAAGGCACTGTATTTCTTTCATCACATTCCCAGTGGGTCAGAAGTTGAAATACACTCAATTAGGTAGCATTGCATTTAAATGGTTTAACTTGGGTCAAACATTTCGGGTAGCCTTCCACAAGCTTCCCACAAGAAGTTGGGTGAATTTTGACCCATTTCTCCTGACAGAGCTGGTGTAACTGAGTCCGGTTTGTAGGCCTCCTTGCTCACTTGCATGCTTTTTTGTTCTGCCCACAAATGTTCTATAGGATTGAGGTCAGGGCTTTGTGATGGCCACTCCAATACCTTGACTTTGTTCGCCTTAAGCCATTTTGCCACAACTTTGGAAGTATGCTTGGGTCACTGTCCATTCGGAAGATGCATTTACGACCAAGCTTTAACTTCCTGTCTGGTGTCTTGAGATGTTGCATCAATATAGCCACAAATATCCTGCCTCATGATGCCATCTATTTTGTGAAGTGCACCAGTCCCTCCTGCAGCAAAGCACCCCCACAACATGATGCTGCCACCCCTGTGCTTCATGGTTGGGATGGTGTTCTTTGGCTTGCAAACCTCCCCCTTTTTCCTCCAAACATAATGATGGTCATAATGGCCAAACAGTTCTATTTTTGTTTCATCAGACCAGAGGACATTTCTCCAAAAAGTACGATCTTTGTCCCCATGTGCAGTTGCAAACCATAGTCTGGCTTTTTTTATGACGGTTTTGGAGCAGTGGCTTCTTCCTTGCTGAGTGGACTTTCAGGTTATGTCGATATAGGACTCGTTTTACTGTGGATATATAGATACTTTTGTACCTGTTTCCTCCAGCATCTTCACAAGGTCCTTTGCTGTTGTTCTGGGATTGATTTGCTCTTTTCGCATCAAGGAACGAGTCTCCTTCCTGAGCGGTATGACGGCTGTGTGGTCCCATGGTGTTTATTCTTGCGTACTATTGTTTGTACAGATGAACGTGGTACCTTCAGGCGTTTGGGAAATTGCTCCCAAGGATGAACCAGACTTGTGGAGGTTTACCATTTTTTTCTGAGGTCTTGGCTTGATTTATTTTTATTTTCCCATGATGTCAAGCAAAGAGGCACTGAGTTTGAAGGAAGGCCTTGAAATACATCCACAGGTACACCTCCAATTGACTCAAATGACATCAATTAGCCTATCAGAAGCTTCTAAAGCCATGACATAATTTTCTGGAATTTCCCAAGCTATTTAAAGGCACAGTCAACTTAGTGTATGTAAACTTCTAACCCACTGGAATTATGATACAGTGAATTATAAATTAAATAATCTGTCTGTAAATAATTGTTGGAAAAATGACTTGTGTCATGCACAAAGTAGATGTCCTAACTGACTTGCCAAAACTACAGTTTGTTAACAAGAAATATGTGGAGTGGTTGAAAAACGTGTTTTATTGACTCCAACTTAAGTGTATATAAACTTCCGACTTCAACTGTATGTATGTATGTATGTATGATTATTTATTTAAATTTCACATGACTGGGAGTACAGATATGCATATGTTGGCCACAGATATCTTTACAAACAAAAAGTTGGGGCATGGATCAGAAAACCAGTCAGTATCTGGTGTGACCATTTGCCTCATGCAGCGTGACACATCTCCTTCGCATTAAAGTTGATCAGGCTGTTGATTGTGGCCTGTGGAATGTTGTCCCACTCCTCTTCAATGGCTGTGCGAAGTTGCTGGATATTGGTGGGAAATGGAATGTGTTGTCGTATACGTCAATGCAGGACAATGCATTATCATGCTGAAACATGAGGTGATGGCCGTGAATGAATGGCACGACAATGGGCCGGCCTCAGGACCTCATCACGATATCTCTGTCCATTCAAATTCCCATCGATAAAATGCAATTGTGTTCTTTGTCTGTAGCTTATGCTCGCCCATACCATAAACCCACTGCCACCATGGGGCACTCTGTTCACAACGTTGACATCAGCAAACTGCTCGCCCACACGACGCCATACACGCTGTCTGCCATCTGCCCAGTACAGTTGGAACCGGGATTTAGCTGTGAAGAGGACACTTCTCCAGCATGCCATTGGCCATTAAAGGTGAGCATTTGCCCACTGAAGTAGGTTACGATGCCAAACTGCAGTCAGGTTTAAGACCCTGGTGAGGACGGCGAGCACGCAGACGGGCTTCCCTGAGACAGTTTCAGCTGAAATTATTCAGTTGTGCAAACCCACAATTTCATGAGCTGTCTGGTTGGCTGGTTTCAGAACATCCCGCAGGTGAATAAGCCGGTCCTGGGCTGGCGTAGTTACATATGTGGTCTGCGAATGTGAGGCTGGTTGAACGTACTGCCAAATTCTCTAAAACGATGGAGGCGGCTTATGGTAGAGAAATGAACATTTAATTCTCTGGCAACAGCTCTGGTGGACATTCCTGCAGTCAGCATGCCAACTACATGCTCCCTCAAAACTTGAGACATCTGTGGCATTGAGTTTTGTGACAAAACTGCACATCCTTTTATTGTCCCCGGCACAAATAAGCTTTTTGTGTGTATAGAACATTTCAGGGATGTTTTATTTCAGCTCATGAAACATGGGACCAAAATTTTACATGTTGTGTTAATATTTTTGTTCAGTGTAGTTTATTATTTCAACTCCAACACCAGGTGGCATGTGCCAGCAAGTTATTCCATTACTGAGAATTTCAAGATCAGATGACAAAGCTCTAGCAGTCCTATAACAGACAGGCGAGTCTAAGAACAAACAGACAACTTGACTAGTGTGTTTGTAGTTGGGCTCCCGTGGGTTGTGGGGGTTTTAGGAGCATGAACAACAGGTTGAACCAGCTGATCATAGCCAATGAGTCATACCTGAGGAAGTCCTTGCAGACCCCTATTGCAGGCTTGCTATAAGAGGTGGTCAGGAGCAACAAGACACACCCACACTAACATAAACATAAACTGAGTGTACAAAACATTAGGAACATGCTTTTTCCATGACAGACTGACCAAGGTAATCCAGGTGAAAGATATTAGACAATTGAGTCATTGATTGTGTATGTGTGCCATTCAGAAGGTGAATGTGCAAGACAAAATATTTAAGTGCCTTTAAATGGTGTATGGTAGTAGGTGCCAGGCGTACCGGTTTGGGTGTGTCAAGAACTGCAACGCTGCTGGGTTTTTCACACTCAACATGTTCCTGTGTGTGTTAGGAATGGTCAACCACCAAAAAGGACATCCAGCCAATGTGGTTACCTAGGTAATGAACCACATGCATTGAGTCCACAGTACTACACAACAACAAAGACTGCCTTAATCGTGTAATAATAGACGTTGTGTTGCTTGCTGTGACCGGAGAGATTTCTCTGGCCTATTCTTAGCCGACTCTGAAAATATCCCAGAAAGAAGGAAATTGAGGCGTGTGAGATTGCTTCCATGTCATCGGAGCGGATGACACCAGGCTTTGTTAAGGAAGCATTTTTACCTCCTCCCTGACAGAAAAATGCTGCCTTGAGGACACACAGGGTCCAGGAAAGACTCACTTGCCAGACTCATGGCACGCCCACCCCGAGTGTCAAAGGCATAATGGCTGTGTGAAAAGCCTGGTCCATGACAAACTTAGTAAAGTGTAGGTAGGGGCAAAGCCCTCTTCAAAACTTAACAATAAACATCAAAATAGGCCTAGTGCTTAAAATATATTTTTTTAATGTTTTATATATCCTGTATGTGCCATAGACTGAAGCACAATCAACTGTAGGTAGGGACTGGGTCGAGCTCACTCTCCAACCCTTTACAATCAACATCAAAATAGGTCATAAAATCTTTTCAAACAATGACATTGCATTTTTTAAAGGGAAACTTCACAGCTAGACACAATCTGGGGTGTTGTTCCAGTCTCCCTACATAATTATGAATGATGAGAGGAATGATGAGAGGGCATTTCAGACATTAATATGCACAATAGCTGTATTTTAGAATTTTCGTGCCGGGAGAGTTCAACCAGTGATGTCATTGGTTGATTGAGATTGCTGTCTGATCTAAAAATGAATGGAGTCATGTTTTGTATCAATTTTTGTGGCCTTTGTGTTTCGCCGATCACGCGAGTAGATATGGCTGTCCTTGTTCAATAGAGCAATTTGACTTTTCTCAATGATGTTCCTATCTGCCAGGACATTGCGTGATATCTAGGTTGACTCATTTTCCCTGGCTTTGTAAAGACTACAGCCTGAAGGGAGCCATACATCCTTGTTCCCACCCTCGAAGGCAGGCTTTTCAAAACGGAGGTTAAAAACTACCCATCCTATCCCATGCCCCCAATTGCTGTAAACTTAAGAAATCAGTGCCATGGCAACACAAACAATGTGAAGAATGGACTTTATCCTTCTGTTATTAAAATATTGACACCTTGTTAGTCAGCGTCAACCTGACTGAATACAAGCGGCTGTGGGTCACATTCTCTGAGTGTGGAAAATACCTTTGTCAGATATACACAATAACTGTAATGCCTCATCTTACCATGTAAAGATGTGTTTTTGCTTTGTGTTGATAGTAAAGATAATAGGTAAAGAAGGTGATCAAGGAGGGCAATTCCACGGTAACAGAATGAGGCGGACTCATTTTTCACTATAAAAGTACGCCAAACAAAAACCATTGATTGTAAGTTAAACAAATCATACAATTCTATGAACAAGGACTACATTTAAGAATTTACACTGAAAGTTTTTTTTTTTAAACACACAAAAAAAAAAAAATATTCAAAGAACAGTGCAGATGTAAAGTTTGGTAACAGAATGACAGTAAAAAGCTCCCTCAGTTTTCCAAAAACTCTTAAATATCTACTCTGAACTAGATGGTAAATTTACAAGTAAAGTTGTGGGGCTTGCTAAAGCTCTTTAAAATACTTTTTGTGGTAGTGGAAGAAGTAAAACAAAAAGTTGTACTAATAATTATATTACTAGAATAGTGAAATCATTTCATATGCCCATCCCTAGTCAGCAGTGGTCTTTAGTTTATCAGTAGTAGTGGTCAGTAGTTGTGTGGTTGTGGTTAGTAGTTGTAATTTGTAGTCAGTAGTTTGGTTGTGGTTAGAAGGTTAGGTCAGTGGTTGTGTGGTCACTAGGCGTGTGGTCAGTAGTTATAGTGATTTAATGTGTGGTCAGTAGTTGTGTGGTCAGCAGTTGTGTGGTTGTGGTCAGAAGTTGTGTGGTTGTGGTTGTGGTCAGTATTTTTGGACAGTAGTTGTGTTTGTCGTCAGTAGTTGTGGTCAGTAATTGTGTGGTCAATATTTGTGTGGTTGTGGTCGGTGGTTGTGGTCAATAGTTGAGGTCAGTGGTTGAAGTGAAGAGTTGTGTGGTTAGTAGTTGTGTGGTTAGTAGTTGTGTGGTTGTGGTCAGTAATTGCGGTCAGTAGTTGTGTTAAGTAATTGTAGTCACTCTTCACCCTGGTCATAATTTTTGCCCTCTGAGTATACATAGCAACAGCTCCGTTTGGGCTGCTCAATGCTGACACAGAGAGCTGTTAGCTGGCGTTATCTAGCCATGTTGTCACTCTAAACTCCAACAAACAGCTGATACCTTTTTATTCCTAAATTTGCTCTATCCAATCAGAGGCATACAGCTCACCATTCCTCTTTACAGACAGGCAAACTAGCCAGTTGAGCTATTTAGCGCAATTAACGTGATTTTGAGGAGGACGACGAAGCTAGTGAGCATTAGAAATCGACTCTATCATTCCAGGTCGTCCAGACATGGAAAGCATTAGAAATCTTAGCGCTAGCTGTTCGGTTCGAAAACAGATTCACAAATCATGGGAATTTGTCGAGACATGAAGAAGTTCTCCCTCCGAGTCAAGTTGATAGGCAACAACAAAGTTTTTCTATTAAACTAAAGAAATACTGCACTCTGACCCACACAACTTATTTGTTGTTAGACAAAGCAAGGAAGTTGTTAGACAAAGCAAGGAAAGTCAGAGTGATTAGAGGGACAATATAGTGCTGATTACCAGGCAGTTAGCAAGTTTGGTAGGCTACTAATGATCATCAGCGGCATCAGAGCTTGGAGGAGCCTAATTTCGTGACTAAACGGTTACGTGGAATTTGACTGACATCATTACTCGTGACCGCTGGTGTGGCGGGAATACTGACAGCCCTAGGATGCCCTAGAATACGTAACAGCCCTAGGATGCACCCTTGTGGGGCCCCCATGTTGAGGATCAGTGTGGAGTAGGTAATGTTGCCTACCTTCACCACCTGAAGACAGCCGGTCAGGAAGTTCAGGACCCAGTTTCGTAGGGAGAAGTTCAGTCGCTGGGCGATATAGCCTAAAACTCATATCTCAATTTTTTCAAAAGCGTATGGACAATAAACAATATATATATCTCAACAACAACAAAAATCCCCTAAGGATCGGACACTTTTTTTCCCGCCTACAAATGACATACCCAAATCTAACTGCATGTAGCTCAGGACCTGAAGAAAGGATATGCATATTCTTGATACCAGTTGAAAGGAAGCACTTTGAAGTTTATGAAAATGTGAAATTAATGTAGGAGAACATAAACACATTCGATCTGATCTTTGAGATGCAAGAGAAAGGCCATAATGTATTATTCCAGCCCAAGCACAATTTATATTTTGGCCACTAGATGACAGCAGTGTATGTGAAAAGTTTTAAACTTATCCAATGAACCATTGCATATCTGTTCAAAATGTTGTATCAAGACTGCCAAAATGTGACTAATTGGTTTATTAATACATTTTCAAGCTCATAATTTTGCACTCTTCAAACAATATCATGGTATTCTTTCACTGTAATAGCTACTGTAAATTGGACAGTGCAGTTAGATTAACAAGAATGTAAGCTTTCAGCCCATATCAGATATGTCTATGTCATGGGAAATGTTCTTGTTAATCACAACCTCATGCTAATCACATTAGCCTACGTTAGCTCAACCGTCCCGCGGGGGGCAACACCGATCCCGTAGAGGTTAAAGGTAAAATACACTGCATTTCAAACAGTCAACAATAATCTAATGAATTCAGGGCTTGTGAAATTAAACCCAGGCTGTGAGCTTTGTTGTGAGTTTAAAGGGCACGATGGTATTGAAGGCCAAGCTGTAGTCAATGAACAGCATCCTCATGGCGATTGCGTTGTCCGTGGATTTGTTGAGCGGTAGACGAATTGGAGCGGGTTGAGTGTGTCTGTGAGGGAGGAGGTGATGTGGTCTTTGACTAGCCTCGGAAAGCACTTCATGGTGACAGAAGTGAGTTGTGCAAAGTTGATAAGAGTTTTATTCAACATGATTCACAGCTTTAATGGCTGCCAAAGGTGCTTCCAACCAAATACGTTCAATAACTTTCTTTCACTTCGAAAAAGAAAATGTGGAGTAGGTTGTGTAGATCTGTTGGAACAAATATACAGTGCCTTGCGAAAGTATTCTGCCCCCTTGAACTTTGCGACCTTTTGCCACATTTCAGGCTTCAAACATAAATATATAAAACTGTATTTTTTTGTGAAGAATCAACAACAAGTGGGACACAATCATGAAGTGGAATGACATTTATTGGATATTTCAAACTTTTTTAACAAATCAAAAACTGAAAAATTGGGCGTGCAAAATTATTCAGCCCCCTTAAGTTAATACTTTGTAGCGCCACCCTTTGCTGCGATTACAGCTGTAAGTTGCTTTGGGTATGTCTCTATCAGTTTTGCACATCGAGAGACTGACATTTTTTCCCATTCCTCCTTGCAAAACAGCTCGAGCTCAGTGAGGTTGGATGGAGAGCATTTGTGAACAGCAGTTTTCAGTTCTTTCCACAGATTCTCGATTGGATTCAGGTCTGGACTTTGATTTGGCCATTCTAACACCTGGATATGTTTATTTTTGAACCATTCCATTGTAGATTTTGCTTTATGTTTTGGATCATTGTCTTGTTGGAAGACAAATCTCCGTCCCAGTCTCAGGTCTTTTGCAGACTCCATCAGGTTTTCTTCCAGAATGGTCCTGTATTTGGCTCCATCCATCTTCCCATCAATTTTAACCATCTTCCCTGTCCCTGCTGAAGAAAAGCAGGCCCAAACCATGATGCTGCCACCACCATGTTTGACAGTGGGGATGGTGTGTTCAGCTGTGTTGCTTTTACGCCAAACATAACGTTTTGCATTGTTGCCAAAAAGTTCAATTTTGGTTTCATCTGACCAGAGCACCTTCTTCCACATGTTTGGTGTGTCTCCCAGGTGGCTTGTGGCAAACTTTAAACAACACTTTTTATGGATATCTTTAAGAAATGGCTTTCTTCTTGCCACTCTTCCATATAAAGGCCAGATTTGTGCAATATACGACTGATTGTTGTCCTATGGACAGAGTCTCCCACCTCAGCTGTAGATCTCTGCAGTTCATCCAGAGTGATCATGGGCCTCTTGGCTGCATCTCTGATCAGTCTTCTCCTTGTATGAGCTGAAAGTTTAGAGGGACGGCCAGGTCTTGGTAGATTTGCAGTGGTCTGATACTCCTTCCATTTCAATATTATCGCTTGCACAGTGCTCCTTGGGATGTTTAAAGCTTGGGAAATCTTTTTGTATCCAAATCCAGCTTTAAACTTCTTCACAACAGTATCTCGGACCTGCCTGGTGTGTTCCTTGTTCTTCATGATGCTCTCTGCGCTTTTAACGGACCTCTGAGACTATCACAGTGCAGGTGCATTTATACGGAGACTTGATTACACACAGGTGGATTGTATTTATCATCATTAGTCATTTAGGTCAACATTGGATCATTCAGAGATCCTCACTGAACTTCTGGAGAGAGTTTGCTGCACTGAAAGTAAAGGGGCTGAATAATTTTGCACGCCCCATTTTTCAGTTTTTGATTTGTTAAAAAAGTTTGAAATATCCAATAAATGTCGTTCCACTTCATGATTGTGTCCCACTTGTTGTTGATTCTTCACAAAAAAATACAGTTTTATATCTTTATGTTTGAAGCCTGAAATGTGGCAAAAGGTCGCAAAGTTCAAGGGGGCCGAATACTTTCGCAAGGCACTGTATAATTGTGAAAAAAGTGTGAAAAAAGTTCAAAAGGGTGTAGACTTTCTATAGGCACTGAGCAAAACAGGTCTGCTTTTTCTTGAGCAGATGGTCTGGGGGCTGGAACATAATTACAAATCATTTGTAGACTGCAAATTGGCCTGCAAGAAGCTCAAACAGTTATACTATTTGACTAAAACACAATCATTTCAAGCCTTGCTTACATTTGTATATGATAACATCTCTTTATTATGCGTGGGAATACTTTGGAACAGATTTGCTAAATGAAATCACTTGTAGCTGATTTGCTGGTATTTTGACAGTCTTTTAAGTCCAACTATAAAAAAAAATAAACCGGTTTCAAGGACAATTACTTGAATGATAGCTATACAAACCTAGTTAAATAAATAAATAAAAATGTAATTAAAAACCCCCAGCACAGAACAGGTAGAGTTATGAGAGAGACAGAGAATGTTCCTGAGTGGCCGAGTTACAGTTTTGACTTAATCTGTTTAAATACCTATGTCAAGACCTGAAAATGGTTGTCAAGGAATGATGGACAACCAATTTGACAGAACTTGAAGAACTTTGAAAATAATAAATGGGAAAATGTTACAGGTGTGGAAAGCTCTTAGAGACCTACCCAGAAAGACTCAGCTGTAATCACTGCCAAAAGGCAGTGTATATATTTGATTGATTATAACACTGTATGCCTTAATTTCTCAAAAATAGACTCTTACCTTTCATTCAAGACAGAATTTGACATGCTCCTATGAACTTCACATCTTAGTGCTCATGGGGCTTTTTACACGGAAATGCTTAGGATCCTAAATCAGAGAGACAGTGTAAAAGTTCAAAGATCTGGCAGTTTCAGGTTTGCCTCGTCATCACAATAGCTAGGTTTCCATCAAGTTGGCGACAGATTTTCATGTGAATATTCAAAAGATGGACTTGTTGCGAATAAAAGGCTGTGCGTGATGACATAGTGCCCATAAAAAATTACTTTTGCGTTCAAATTCCCATTTACCGAATAAAAACGACAAGTTAAATGAGTTTATCGTCGTATTTTCAACTCCACTGATGGTTTTGTCACGTTATATAGCGAATGTGCCCACTGTGGTATTGACACCTGCACTCTACCCAACAACTCACAGATACAGCCTACATGATTATCATGGACAAAATAGCAAGACTTTCTTTTTGACTTGTCAAACGGCAGCCAGGCATTGATCATCACGCCACCAGAATAAGACCCTCAATATTGATTGGAAAGGAGCATCAAGCTCACCCCCTTGCACTTGCATCATAATCTATTTCATCTGTAGCCTAATAAACTGCATGCCTTCCTGAGGCGTAAGTGGGAGGTCCACACGACATGTCGTTTCCACTGCCATTTCTCGCATAATTAATATTGCCGACACAAAAAGATCAGACCCTGTCTAGCATATTTCAAATAAAATAAAAAAGACATTTGGAAAGCTTACCGACAAAATTAGCTGTTTCCATCATGCCTGCCGTGACATTTTTTATGTATCCGACATGTAATTCACTTGCATGAAAAGGTTGGATGGAACCCTGGTTACAAACACACTAAATTATTCAGACTGAACAAACATCCTGTATTGCACATGGGGGAAGAACTTCGCTAATGCAAAACTAGCCTGGCTCTTTGCTGTAATATACAGCTATTTATGATACATCATGATGATTGTTGTGGTTTGGCATGACAATGAACCATAGACTGCAATGAACAAACGTTGACTGGCCACTAAAGCACAAACAGGCTGGACCACGAGGCTAGACCTAATGCAAAACCACAGGTACAGAATCGCAACAGGAAGTAGCCCGCAGCGTGAAGTGAGTTTTCCTATTCTGGTCACCATGGTAACCGTGGGCAGTGCCAGGCCAAGGCCAGAGAATCCGGCCAGTTTGACAACTGGACGGGACCGGGGGAACAACAGGAAACAGGAAAGGGACTTTGAATTGGAGGTTATAAAGACTGGGACTCAACTGAACTGAGGAAGTGCATAATTGGAATTGAAAAAATTCAAAAGGCTACAGAAATACACATTAACAGCACACAAACACATAGCAGAGATGCTTAAATCACTTCAAACTATATTTGGTCTTTAAATCCCTGTCTGCTGTGAATGGACATATCATCAATGCTGATCTATAGACGCACCTTTACGAGAAAGAAGTTGGATCCCTTTCTTTTCACACGACATGTCTGAAAGAGATTATATATGTCTTTGAGATACCCTACCCCAAGGAAATCAGGAAATCTGTACAGTATAGATGCCATATCATCCAATAGACCTTGGAGAAGTGTACATGAGGACATTAGCCCTCTCCAGTACGTACTCTCTCTCCACTCAGTGGTGAAGTAGAGTGCTACATGATGCAACAGAGGGATGTTTCTGTATTCATATTTCAGGATGTTACGACTAGCGTCAGACTCCGCAAAGCTCCTGCTAAGAGCTAAACTGTGAGGTGGTCCCCTGCTGTCTATAGCCCAGTATCATTCACATGCCGTCCGTCCGTTCGGTTTGGCAGAGAAAGCTAGTGTGAATCCCAAATGGCAACCTATTCCCTATATATTGCACTATTTTTGCCTAGAGCAAATAGGGTGCCATTTGGGAAGCAGCGCATTTTCCCTCCCTGGCTGGCCCTGCATTCAGACAGTCTTGCTGAGGCTCAGAGCTCTGGCTAATCTACACTGAGTGTACAAAACATTAAGGACACCGTCCTAATTGAGTTGCACTCCAATGCTTCCCACAGTTGTGCCAAGTTGTCTGGATGTCCTTTGGGTGGTGGACCATTCTCGATACGAAACGGGAAACTGTTGAGTGTGAAAAAACGCCGCAGCGTTGCAGTTCTGGACACAAACCGGTGTACCTGGCACCTACTACTATGCCCCGTTCAAAGGCACTTCAATCCTCTGAATGGTACACACACACAATCCATGTCTCAATTGTCTCAAAGCTTAAAAATCCTTCTTAACCTGCCTCATCCCCTTAATCTACACTGATTGAAGTGTATTTAACAAGTGGCATCAATAAGAGTTCACCTGGTCAGTCTGTCATGGAAAGAGCAGGTGTCCTTACTGTTTTGTACACACGGTGCATGATCGTAACTCAAATTCTGAGCAAAACAGAAAAAGCTGTTGAGAGGGTAAATCATGAGCTAAATCTGTAAATCATCAGCTGAGTAAATCAGAATCTTGTTCACGAGAGGGGTTGGATAAACATTTGATTAACTGTCGAATGGCCAGTCAGTATGTTGGGTAACTGACTGGTCAGTCTACCTCCTCCACCAAAGTCTCTTGCCGCAGCCACCCCGTCTCACATCTGGCAAACAAGGCTGCCTCCACCATGGCCTATGGGTTAATGTTCCAGACCCGTGAGAAGCACAAAGCAGACATCAATTTTTGTTTCCCCTAACTCAAACAGCCCATTCAGTGGATGTTTTTCTCCAATAGCTTCCTGTTTGGGCTTGTTAAGGCCCTCATTTCCCAGAAGGCCATAGGGGTGGTTGCCTTGGCCGCATAACGGCAGGGTCAATCTCAGCTGAATAACTGAACCGTGGGATATTCCCCTTGGTGGGGTGGAACGACCGACAGGCCGGCCTGCCACATCCTGCTTTATCAAAGTGAGGAAGTGCAGTGAGCTGGGTGGAGCCCAGTAGCCTATATTCAGCATCCCCCTCCCTCCAGAGTCCAAACATCACCTATCTCCACTCCACTGTATGACCCATCAACTGTATACCAACACATAACAGGGGTTGGGATTTGAGACCACATAAATATTTCATAATCACCATAGGCCTAAGTCTCACCATTCAAGCTTGAACTGACAGCTTTCAGGCCTTTACAAATTCCCTGTCGTAGGAAACTTGAGATGTGCAGAAAAAAAGTGCTGTACAGAAACCCAGCCTAAACCCCCAAAAACAGCAAGCAATGCATGTGTAGAAGAACGGTGGCTAGGAAAAACTCCCTAGAAAGGCCAGAACCTAGGAAGAAACCTAGAGGGGATCCAGGCTATAAGGGGTGGCCAGTCCTCTTCTGGCTGTGCCGGGTGGAGATCATAACAGAACATGGCCAAGATGTTCAAGTGTTCATGGATGACAAGCAGGGTCAAATAATAATAATAATAATAATAATAATAATAATAATAGGCCTAGTTGCCTACTGCATGTGACACGTCTTCGAGTAGCCTAATATGTCTGTTTTTTCACAGTTCATTGAGCACAGTTCCCCGAGGCTGTTGAATAATGATGATATCTGTGAACTTCTAGAACAAGGTTCCGGTTACCCCGTTTCCCCCTTTAGGGAGAGATCAGGCAGATAAAAGCGATTTTAAAACACAATTACCACTTCCACTAAAGACCAGTGAGCTCTAATGACAGACATTAACACCCACAGCCACGAGCGCTGGCCACTCAACCAAACCTACCTATTATCACACGGCCTAGGCCTAACCAGAGCCCCCCCCCCTTAAAGAAAAATCGCTCAAAACCACTCAAACATAACTGCTGAAAAGTGTTAAACGAAGCAGCCAGTGTACTGTAATAACAGCGTCATAATTTTTTTTCCATCGGATGGCTTGCTGATAGGTCATCATCTTTCAAAAGGTCAACTGGCCCAGGAACATCTGATAAAACACACGTGATAAACAACTGACTCCAGTCCAAGCACAACATCTAAGACATTTCCACACTCTGGCACTGGTTGGATTCCATGTCATACTGCAACCTCGTACTGAACATAAACCCAGCAAACCACCACACTCATATTACTCTAGCTCCTTTAACACATATCTGATGCACTTCAGTCCAGCAGCAGGGGAAGCGTTGCCACCCGACTTCTGGGATCAAAAGATTTGTTCCCAGCACAGCTGGAATGTCAGAGATCAGGTGGGTTCCAGCTGATCACTCTGTGCCAGACAGACCAGAGCAGAGCATTCCTGAAGGAAGGCACGACTGGACATGCCTGATCAGAGTTCTCTTCTGGAATCCTGCCTAGAGTGTGAGAGGAGGCCTTGGAGCAGAGGTGGTTCTCTGCCCACAGCCCACAGCACTAGCTGCTCTCTCTAGCTACAGTACAAGCACAAAATAGGCCAAGTATACAATCAACGCACATTCCAAGGGAGGAGCAGAAGGAAATAGTTCATATACATTTCATGGGGGGGGTCATGGAAGATCACACAATCTTATCAACCGACATAAGACTTATCACCAACGTAACAACAGACAGGACAGAGACGGAGGAAGGTGCACTCAAAGCTATTATGCTAAAGACACATGCTGTTGTCCTTACCGTATAGGCGCCAATCCTGCAAATGCATAGGGTGAGATGCATGCACTCAGACATTGCCACGGCTAAAGGCAAGCGCTTTCCTCAACAACTTAACGAGCCACCGACAGCAACAGACAAGAGGACACAGTCAGAGAGGAAGACAGAACAGAGTGAGACAGAGCAGCAGCAGGAGGAAAGCGACAGGACTCTAGTCAGAGTTATGATCCAACGAAGCCCATCGCCAGCTCTCAGCAACTTCATCTGGGAAGTAGAGGCTAGAGAGAGAGAGAGAGAGAGAGAGAGAGGAGAGAGAGAGACAGGAAATCTGTTCACACTAATTTCGATCAAACGACAGTTATGACACTGGTGATTCAGCAGACTATACGAGGCCTATGGCTGCTAGGCTATGTCTGATCTACAAAGGGTTAGACTAGCGGATCACACATAACCGGTCCCGTCAACTCGATGTCCAGTTTGAAGATTAACAGGTCTTCACAATACAGTCAACATGTCCAGTTAAAAAAAAGAAAATCCTTATAACAACATGCAAAAAAACATCTACCGTCCTCCGGCCTTCCAAACCCTGATTCCACTGAGCTACAGTAAGCTGGTCAAGTCTGTCAAGGCCCTGCAGAGGAGTTTATTAGAAGCAGATCTGGAAAAGGTACCTCTGTTTACAGTCTGTTCTCTCACGGTCTGTGTCACACTCCTATCCTCAAAACCTTTCCCTACGAATGTGAACCAATGGGCTAGTCTCTCACTCCTGTCTTGGTAATGTTTTACAAACTGGTTTCCACACCGCTCACCAATAACCAATTTCTCAGAGTTCTTCAGGGACTCTTGGACTGCAAGCTACACTGTTGGATGAAAGGAGGCAGAGGCACTTGGAAAAGTGGATGTCTTACTAAGACTGACTTGTGAAAAACAGAAGACATAAAAAAAGGACAGATACTTGACTCAAAACTCACTAGTCAAGAAAAGTTACATATTTTTGTAATAGGCCTAGAAAATCATTGAGAGGACAGGAAGCGAGAGTGGAATGTTTGAGACTCTAGAACTGAACTGTTTTTCACCTGTGGTTCTAAATCCCATCCAAAGAAAGAGAGTTGAAATTAAGACTTCTAGATCCAAAATGACCTCACTTCCTTAAAAGGATGTAGACCTAGTTTATCCGATGAGTAGGCAGCTCGAGATAATGTAGCCTTCTGTACACAGACGTATTTTTTATATAATAACTAGGATAATAATGATGATACCGGGTGACTAATTCCCCACATGCTAGCACTATCAGACCCATACAGTATATTCAGATAATAGCCTACATAAATGTAATCTAAATTATATCTAAATAGGCTATATGGGCGATTCCCCGCCAACGTAAGCAAAAAAATTTAATGATCTGTGAACGCTACATGGTACAGACGACATCTTGGTGTCGTTATACTCCTCATAGCATGCTTTAAAATAAGGACTATGTTTAGATTGTGAAATAGAACTTCTCCCGTTCATTTATTTAAGATTAAATATATTATTATTAATAGCTCAAAGTACCCTTTTTTGATTTCTTAAAAAAAAAAAAAAATACATATTGCTTAGAACAATATCAAATGATATGTGATACAACATCCTTCCTCCCAATGAAGTTTCAACGTGAGAATAGCTTATGCTGGCGTGGAAATCGCCCATAGACCAATCAGCTCAGAAAAAAAGATCTGCTGTGAAAAGATCTGAGGTAACTGGTCAAAAGTGGGGAAAATTAGTGGGGGAAAAAAGATCAGTATTGGGCTGCTGGTGTGAACGCAGCCTTTGTGATATCGCTGATCTTTCCCAAGATCCGGGTAACAAAACTAGGCCTGGCTGCAAGCATGAAGTGTGGCCATGACGTCAACTGAACTGTGTGGATATTTCGTCCTATTGCCCTGCTCAGTCATTCAGGCATTGTGGACATTCAAATCTCTTCAGTGATCAAAGGTCACCATCTGATCATCTGCGTTAAACAGGTGGTGCTGCATCCCAAATAGCATGCTATTCCCTATAAAGTGCACTACTTTTGACCAGAGCTCAAAGGGCTCTGGTCAAAAGTAGTGCACTATATACATTTCTTGACCCGAATCAACAGCCTCTTTCATGGAGGTGACCTGTTCCTTCTGTGAGTTAAGGGCAGATAACTTTGTGCCATTCAAAAAAAATGAATTTGACAATGTCAGGTCAAATCCAGAAATGAATCCGTGTCCATAATACAACAAATGAAAGGACTGTGGTGATGGGAAAAGACAGAAGTTGTAAAAATGTGAATAAAATAACAATAAAAGAAGCGCCCACCCTCTCCTCCACCTCACACAGTGGAGGAAGCCAAGCTATCTGAAAAAACACAACTGGCAGTTGAAAGAACACTCGTCTCTGTGCCAACCGTTAAGGGCAACGGGTCCACCCATTCCATGTAAGCTGAAAATCTCCCGTGGATGTTTTTTTTTCCATCATAACAGCTGTGATGCACTGCAGGGCTCCAATAATGTTTTCCCTCAACAAATTCTATGGAAAATTGTAATCCTTGAGGTTAAGTAGAGAGTGGACTGGAGAGTGGAGAGCGAGTAGCTAATCTTTAATTTAACTGTTTATTGCCTGTGATCCAGTCTAGTGGGGTTCAGTCCCTCTCCATGCACAGTAATATCACTATCCTATCGTCTTGCCAACTCCTCTGTACACTTGGGGAGTTTTCAGGATAAAAAGAAAGGGAATGTAGCTAAGGTGGGGGGGGGGGGGGTACTTATCTAATCAAAACATAGTGTATTATTTTTCATTAGTTACATAATTTTTTTTATTTTTACATTTTTCCATCCACTTTGACATTAAGAGTATTTTGTGTACAATTGTTGACAAAACAATATTACAATTCAATCCATTTTAACCCCACTTTGTAAAACAACAAAATGTGGAAAATGTCAAAGGGCGTGAATACTTTCTCAAGGCACTGACTGTGTCTTTAAGATATTTTCTAATTTCTCTCCAGCATAAGGAAGGAGGATAATGAAAGTTCACAGAAGTAACAGGTCAAAGTAGACTTATCAGTTAGTTGTCGTGTTTTTACTGATATCAATTTTGTTTATCAATTCTTCTGCAAATTCATTGGCTACAATGGGAAATTAAAGTAGTTACAAACCACAGTTGGGTTCATAAGTTTGGACAGCACAATACTATACAGTACAGCATAGTAGAGCGCAGTAGAGAAAAGTAAGTAAGTATAGTTCGGTACAGTACTATACATTAGAGTTGAGTACTGAACTATGCTCTACTGCACTGAACTCTACTGTAGGGCTGAGAGATATTTTGAATGAAGCTGATTAATTCCTATGTATGTTTTCGTGCGATATTCCAAATGCCTGTATCGCAGAATCGAGGTTGTTTGTAAATGTAGTTTTTATGAGCGTTCATTTCCACTTGTTCTCATGTGTTTTTTTTGGTCTCGTCTGCTCCTTCTGTGCTGGGCACCTTCCCATTTACACCCGAGATCTGTAAATAATGACGAGATTCTCATGGTCTCCACCCTAACAATGGGAGTCGTTGTCCCAAAGGCAGGAAGGCAGGCGACAAGCTTAAGTTCAAAATAAGCGCATGGGGCTTATTTTGGGACAAATTTTTAGGAGAGTGAAACTTCTCTCTTCACCTCTTTCTCCCAAGCCCCTCCCTCTACCACTCACAACAACAAAAGATGAGAGATCACTTCTTCCTCTCTGACAAACAGCTTCAACTCGCAATTTGGACACCGAAACACGGAGACATCATTTTTACTGTAATAGAGGAGAAGTTAACCTTTCCTTGTATATGCTTCAACTCCTCAAATTTCAATCATAATAGACAATAATAAAACGCATGTACCAATGAACATTCATTCTGGAAAATTAACACTCAGTTTGTTTCGTGCACAATTACGGTACCACGTATCGCTAGCAACATTTTAATCAAATAAAGATTGTTATACTAGCGGTTTAGTCTGTGTTTTATAAATGTGCAATAAGCATAAAACAATTATATAAGGAATTGGCAACTCCTTCTCATTCCGAGAAATAAGGTAGGCCACTTTATTTCAACATCTGAACAAAGTGGACAGGCTGGCATGCTGTTGGAGACAGTTGGAGACGGACAGAAGGGTGTGTTCATAACCATTCAACTGTTTTACCTTGTTAGCTGAATTCAGAGCTTGTGAAATTATACCTAGATCCAACTTGGCTAAACTTGATTTATAAATATTAGCTGGCTACTCACTAGCACGTGGGCTTGTGCTTGAAAGATTGTTAATGAGGCCGGTGTTCATTTTCTATAATGCCTGCTAGATTATTACTGAATGTGCATTATGCATGGTTTTTATACACAGACCTGAAAGCCAGATCAGTGATTACTGACAAAATAATGAAATGATTAGTGGAGTCTTACGGTTGTGGAAGGCATATATTTCAGCCTAGGCATAATTTCAAACTCTGAATTCATTCGATTATTGCTGTTTAAAATGCAGTATATTTGACTTTGAAAATTGTACAAAGTTTATTTAGATAATTCTAATTTGTTTTAAATCGAGATGCATATCGTGAATCGCCCAAAGGTTAGAAAATAAAATAGAGATATGAGTTTTAGGCCATATCGCCCAGCCCTACTCTACTGTACACTAGTATACTCTACTGTTATGTGCTGTACTCTACTTAGCTGTGCTTTGATGTCCAAACTTGTGAAACAGACGTCTACGTTCAGATTTGGTCCGGCGCAACCAAATGTCGTCATGCTTGGGGGCAAATAATAGCCAGTGCGTAAAATAATACCTAAAATATACAAAGGTGGATATTGCATATTTATACATTTGTGTTCCTATTTAGGATTCATCACCATATCCATAATTATGCATTTCTGTGTTGCACAGATCAGGAGTTACAGGGTGTAAATCCACTACACTTACTGTAGTTCAATCATCTAAATACATTTTGTCAGTGTCATGTCATAGCTGGCACCCCATTCTTTCTGCAGACATCGTTGAATCTTAATTCGTTTCAGATATTTAACAGGGTTTTTGAAAAACTAGGAAACAATAAAAATAAAAAAAACTGAAGGAGATTTTACCAAAACTCTGTTGGCATCTGAACAGTTCTTCCAGTAAATGGTGTTTTTGTCAAATGTTCAGTGTAAATTGTTAAAAGTAGTCATTGTGCATAGAGCTGTATGGTTTGTTAAACTGTGAAATCAATGTTTTTTGTTTGGCATACATTTTAAGTGAACGTGGAATTGCCCATACCACAACACCAAAGATAAAACCTCATCATCTGTAACAGTAATAAGAGAAGGCCTACCCAAACAATCCCTTTTTGTCCTAAGTTTGTCACCTGCCTTCCCACCTTTGGGACAATGACTCCCATTGGGGAGGTGCACACAGGACAAAAAGGAGCGAGAGAGACGAGACCAAAAATACAACATGAGAACATAAACGCTCTTGGAATATCGCGCAAAAACACATATTAGGATTCCTCAAATTAATTCGATATATCGCTCAGCCCTAGTTCCTTACTAATCAGTGACCTTAAAATTCATCAATTAGGTAAAAGGGAGGAACGAAAACTCGCAGACACTCTGCCATCCGTGGAGCGAGTTCGGCACGTGCTGTAGACCATACTACTTACTAGTGATACACCGATACCGATATCCAATATTTTCCTTGCCAAATAAACCTGATACCGATATTTAAATTTTTGCGGCCTTTTAAGCATTCTAGCACAGTTAAATAGTTAACACACACACACACGGACGCAGTGGTCTAAGGCACTGCATCTCAGTGCAAGAGGCAGTCCCTGGTTCGAATCCATGCTGTATCACATCCGGCCGTGTTTGGGAGTACCATAAGACGGCGCACAATTGGCCCAGCGTCGTCCGGGTTTGGCCGTCAATGTAAATAAATATATGTTCTTAACTGACTTGCCTAGTTAAATAAAGGTTACACGCACACCACACTGACCAAAAAGTTATTTTGTTGGCATTTACGTATGTCCCCATTACCAGTAAAACATAATCAAAACCTATTTCTTTCACTTACTTGCTGTGCTGTTTCGTTGTTCATTTGTTCAGTCGTTTCATTGTCAAACAGAATTTCTATGGAACGCCGTTTGGGTCTTTGCGTGTCAAAAAAGATACACGTAAAATAACACTATTTGACGTGTGAAATAAGCTTGTTGACCAATCAGGACCTGAATATGACTGCATGTCACATAATAATTTAACGCGTTCAAACATTTTTTACGTAGTTATTACACATTGATTACACTATCACTCGTATTGCATATGTCACAAGGATTCATCGATACGTATGCTATGATGCTGGTAAAGTTGTCTCGCGAACCTACAGTGCTGGTCATAAAAAAAAAGCTAGCTAGCTGATGGATGTGTAACGGATGTGTAACGGCTAGCTTAGTTAGCGGTGCGCGCTAAATAGCGTTTCAATCGGTGACGTCACTTGCTCTGAGACCTTGAAGTAGTGGTTCCCCTTGCTCTGCAAGGGCCGCGGCTTTTGTGGAGCGATGGGTAACGATGCTTCGTGGGTGACTGTTGTTGAAGTGTGCAGAGGGTCCCTGGTTCGCGCCCGGGTATGGGCGAGGGGACGGTCTAAAGTTATACTGTTACAGATGCAAACAATGTTCTTCCCCAAAAACAAAAATCTGTTCCAGTAGCTATAGTTAGCTAGCTAACTATATAGCTTGGTGTCAATATTTAAAATAACCCTAATCTATAACACAGTTCTTATTTGATTAATGGTGGTCGGACCCATCGATGTGAAGCTAGCCACAATAAGGATTAGCCAAAACAGTGGACTTTGCGGTTAGCCTTCAAAATAAAAGTATGGCACAATTCTACCATTTGTATTCATTTGCATCACTGCCAATGACACACTTATTTTGAAGGCAAACTCCGGTTGAGCCTCACTAGACAGATGAAGCTAGCTGGCTGCTAATAACATTAGCTTTGGGAAACAGGGTTAAGTAGCTGGCTAGCTATTTATTTATTGAACTGAAGTTCAATTTCAATAGGCGAATAACAAGCGGCAACCTAGCTAATACTTACTCACAAGGATTCCTAAATCATTGCTAAGAATAATGAAAATGACTACAGTTTCTACTGGTCATTGTTTTCAGGCTGGTTGTATTGGTGCTAGCTAGGTAACGTTACCAAGCTAAAGCTAGCTACCCCAGAAGTTTAGGTCGAGCAAATTATGCTTTACTACCAACACGGTATTGTAAACACATCGTTCGTGGCTGGTGTTTGCAGACTTTTTTTTGTACAGCTTTGACAGTGCTACTGTATCTTTTTTGACACAAGCAAAGCTCTAAACGGTGTTCCATAGTGTGTATTTTGTGAAGTTAATAGCAGTGATGCTAGTACTGTGTAACTCCGGTAGGATAACATCTGAAAAATAGCGCACTTGGTAGTGTCTACCGGTGCTCGGCCAGTCGGCGAAAGCCAACATCACCCACAACAGAGACCGATTGATTGTCAAGGGCAATGAATTCCATTATCTTGACGTTAATGGATTTCACCTTTGAATTGTCTCGCTGAAATTTTCTTACTCTTTCAAATGACTGCTCGACTTTTTGTCTGCTCGAGCCACACAGCAGACGTTGTGTGCTAGGTTAGGAATGCTGTGTTGCACGTGTAGTATTACATTTTATGTGGCGTCATTACGTCACGTTCTATTGGTATTCACGTCAGCTTTGACATCGGTTTTTCACATTGGTGTTAAACTAGACATCGGGCCGATACTGATGTTGGCATTTTTAGTTAATATTGGCAGATTCCGATATGTTCACCGATATATCGTGCATCCCTAACATTTACCAAGAGAGTTTTCATCTAGATTTTTCGTAGCTGTCTATTTACCACCACAAACCGATGCTGGCACTAAGACCGCAATCAACGAGCTGTATAGGGTCATAGGCAAAACCAAAAATTCTCATCCAGAGGCGGCGCTCCTAGTGGCCGATGATTTTAATGCAGAAAACTGAAATAAGTCTTATGTAATTTCTACCAGCATGTCACCTGTGCAACTAGTTCATATTTACTCCACACACAGTGACGCATACAAAGCTCTCTCTCACCCTCCATTTGGCAAATCTGACAATAACTCTATCCTCCCGATTACTGCTTACAAGTAAAAACTTAAATCAGCAAGTACCATTGACGCGCTCAATATGAAAGTGGCCTGATGAAGCAGTAGCTAAGCTACAGGACGATTTTGCTAGCACAGACTGGAATATGTTCCGGGACTCATCTGATGGCATTAAAGGAGTTTACCAATCAGTCACAGGCTTCATTAATAAGTCTATCAACGACGTTGTCCCCACAGTGACTGTACGTACATATCCCAACCAGAAGCCATGGATTACAGGCAACATCCGCACTAAGCTAAAGGCGAAAAGCTTAAGCTTTCAGAAAGCAGGACACTAACCCGAACGCTTATAAGAAATCCTGCTATGCCCTCTAAAAAACCATCAAACAGGCAAAGCGTCAATACAGGGCTAAGATCGAATCCTACTACACCGGCTCTGAAGCACATCGGATGTTACAGGGCTTGCAAACTACTATGGATTACAAAGGAAAACTCAGCCGCGAGATGCCAGAGACATGAGCCTACCAGACGAGTGAAATACCTTCAATGCTAGCTTCGAGGCAATCAACACTGAACCATGCGTGAGATCACCAGCTGTTCCGGACGACTGTGTGATCATTCTTTCCGTAGACGATTTGAGTAAGACCTTTAAACAGGTTAACATTCACAGGGCTGCAGGACCATACAAATTAACTGGATGTGTACTCAAGAGCATGTGCTGACCAGCTGGCAACTGTTTTCACTGACATTTTCAACCTCTCCCTGACCCAGTCTGTAATACCTACGTTTCAAGCTGACCACCATAGTCCGTGTGCCCAAGAACGCAAAGGTAACCTGTCTAAATTACTATTGCCCCGTTGCACTTACTTCTGTAGCCATGAAATGCTTTGAAAGGCTGGTCATGGCTCACATCAACACCATCACCCCAGACCCACTCCAATTCGCATACCACCCGAACAGATCCACAGATGACGCAATCTCTCTTGCACTCCACACTGTCCTTTCACACTTGGACAAAGCAACTCCTATGCGAGAATGCTGTTCATTGACTACAGCTCAGTGTTCAACACCATAATGCCCTCCGATCTCATCACTAAGCTAAGGACCCTGGGACTGAACACCTCCCTATAAAACTGGATCCTAGACTTCCTGACAAGGTAGGCAACAACACATCCACCACGCTGACCCTTCAACATGGGGGGCCCATCAGCGGTGCATGCCTAGTCCCCTCCTGTACTCCATTTTCACCCACATGGCATCCAACAGCGAGGCACTACAGAGGGTACTGCGGACAGCTCAGTACATCACTGGGGCTGAGCTCCCTGCCATCCAGGACCTCTATACCAGGCGGTGTCAGATGAAGGCCCTAAAAATGATCAAAGACTCCAGCCACCCGAGTCATAGACTGTTATCTCTGCTGCCGCAACAGGACCCTGAGCAGCTTCTACCCAAGCCATAAAATTGCTAAATAGTTAATTAAATAGCTACCCGGACTATCTGCATTTACCCATTTTGCACTAACTTTTTTGCCTCATCACATACACTACTGCTACAGTTTACTACTGCTACAGTTTACTATCGGTCACATTATTCGTAGTTATATGTATGGCTCCCGAGTGGCGCAGCGGTCTAAGGTACCACATCTCAGTGCTAGAGGCGTCACTACAGACCCTGGTTCGATTCCAGGCTGTATCACAACTGGCCATGATTGGGAGTTCCATAGGGCGGCACACAATTGGCCCAGCGTCGTCAGTCATTGTAAATACGGATTTGTTCTCAACTGACTTGCCTAGTTAAATAAAAGGTTCAATAAAAATATATACATCTACCTCAATTACCTGGTTCCCCTGCACATCGACATGGTACTGTTACACCTTGTATATAGCAAAGTTATTGTTACTCATTATGTATCTATTATTACTTTTTTGCTTTTCTATTATTTCTCCCCCAAAAAAATCTCTGCATTGTTGGGAAGGGCCCGTAAGTAAAAATTTGACTGTTAGTCCACACCTGTTGTTTAATGGATTTGATTTCACTGCAAGATCATTATCTTTCCCTTGGTTGGTTTGCAGCCAACATTTGCAGTGATAATTTCAGCCTAGTTACTTCTTTAGGAAAAGCTCCATCCTACGACAACTTCTTATCAGTTCTTCCCATGGGAGAAAACACAAGGACCTTTACAGTTCAAGGAACAACGAGCTAATGAATGGAGTAATTCTGCATTCATGCAGGAGTACTGAACTTCGTGGCTATGCCTGTAAACTAAGAAAAAGACAGTCATACCGACAGACAGGTCAAAAGCATTAGCCATATAGCCCCTAAACACAAACAGGGCTGGTATAGACAGCCCCCTCGATGGCCACAATCTTGCGATGTCCACCATACCCCATTCTGACCCCTAGAATGTCTTCAGACATTTACATGAG
Source organism: Oncorhynchus clarkii lewisi (assembly GCF_045791955.1). Taxonomy (NCBI): domain Eukaryota; kingdom Metazoa; phylum Chordata; class Actinopteri; order Salmoniformes; family Salmonidae; genus Oncorhynchus; species Oncorhynchus clarkii. The sequence continues at coordinate 44,342,418 of NC_092151.1, forward strand.
CTTACCTTATGGGTGGCCATCTCCTTCGACAAAGCAGAATCAATGAGTCAGCCAGCTAACTTTCATACATATTTGGAAATACAGTGCCTTCATTAAGTATTCATACCCCTGGACTTGTTCCACATTTTGTTGGGTTACAGACTGAATTTAAAATAGATTACATTTAGATTTGTCACTGGCCTACACACAATACTCCAGAATGTCAAAGTGGAATTATGTTTTTCAAAAACGTCACAAATGAATTAAAAAAAGAAGAGTTTAAATGTATTGAGTCAATAAGTATTCAACCCCTTTGTTATGACAACTCTACATTAGTTCAGGAATAAAAAATATGCTTAACAATTCACATATTAAGTTGCAATAATAGTGTTTAACATTATTTTTGAACGACTACCTAATCTCTGTACACATACAACTGTCTGTAAGGTCCCTCAGTCAAGTAGTGCATTTCAAAAACACATTCAACAGCAAACACCAGAGGTTTTACAATGCCTCACAAAGGCAGGCACCTATTGGTAGATGAAAAAATAAAAAAGCTGACATTGAATAAAAATAAAAATAAATTAATTGTACAACATGGATCCTGTTTGCAACAAGGCACTAAAGTAATACTACAAAAATGTGGCAAAGCAATTAAGCTTTGGTTCTGAATAGAAAGTGCTTGGTTTGACGCAAATCCAATAAAACCCATTACTGAGTACCACTCTCCATATTGTCAAGCCAAGTAATGACTGCATCATGTTATGGGTATTCTTGTAATCGTTAAGAACTGGGGAGGTTTTTTTAGGATAAAAAAGAAACAGAATGGAGCTAAGCACAGGGAAACTCTTAGAGGAAAATCTGGTTCAGTCTGCTTTCCACCAGACACTGGGATATGGATACACCTTTCAGCGCGACAATGTCCTAAAACACATGGCCAAATGCACATTTGGCATTTCACAGTAAGGTCTACACTTGTTGTATTCAGTGCATGTGACAAATAAAGTTAGATTTGACATTGGAGTTACTTACCAAGTAGTCCATTTCTGAGTGGCCAAGTTGAGAGAAATGAGAAATGACATTTACTGGAAAATATATGGCAAGACCTGAAAATGGTTGTCTAGCAATGATAAACAATTAATTTGACAGAGCTTGAAGAATTGTGAAAAGAATAAATAGGCAAATGTTGCACAATTCCAGGTGTGCATAGAAGGCTAGCATCCCGGAGTCGCCTATTCTTCACTGTTGACGTTGAGACTGGTGTTTTGTGGGTACTATTTAATGAAGCTGCCAGTTGAGGACTTGTGAGGCGTCTGTCTCAAACTAGACACTAATGTACTTGTCCTCTTGCTCAGTTGTGCAAAGGGGCCTCCCACTCCTCTTTCTATTCTGGTTAGAGCCAGTTTGCGCTGTTCTGTGTACGAGATCTTCAGTTTCTCTGCAATTTCTTGCATGGGAATAGCCTTCATTTCTCAGAACAAGAATAGACTGACGAGTTTCAGAAGAAAGTTCTTTGTTTCTGGCCATTTTGAGCCTGTAATTGAACCCACAAACGCTGATGTTCCAGATTCTTAACTAGTCTAAAGGCAAGTTTAATTGCTTCTTTAAATCAGAACAACAGTTTTCAGCTGTGCTAACATAATTGCAAAACGGTTTTCTAATGATCAAGTAGCCTTTTAAAATGATAAACTTGGATTAGCTAACACAACGTGCCATTGGAACACAGGAGTGATGGTTGCTGATAATGGGCCTCTGTACGCCTATGTATATATTACTTTTTTTTTTTAAATGCTGTTTCCAGCTACAATAGTCATTTACAACATTAACAATGTCTACACTGTACTTCTGATGATTTTTATGTTATTTTAATGGACCAAAAAAAGTGCTTTCTTTCAAAAACAGGGACATCTCTAAGTGACACCAAACTTTTGAATGGTAGTGTACATACATACATACATACGATGAAGACCATATAATGTGATAAAAAAATATTAGAATGAGCTCAAGCTTTAAACAGCCGGTCTAATAGCCATTATGACTAGGCTACTAGCCTATTATGGCTAAAACTACAGGCAGTCCAAGATTGTTTGTTGGCCCAGTTTTAATGGTTGCAATTTTTGTTGGTGTAAAATGGTCAATAAACTAGCGCTCCTCCAAGCAGATCAGATCGATAGACTGACCCCAAAAGCCTTTATACGGTGTTCAATCAATCAATTATAAAACACCAAAACTGGCTAATTGTCTGAAGTTAAGGTAAACTAAAGTCACACATGGCAGCATGAAAAGCAGAGGAATATACCATACCAGATAATCCATGAAATTCTTCAGTTTGACGTGCTCTTCAAAAAAAATGAGATTTCAACTACGAAGTTGGTTGGGGTCGGCGTATTCCAGGTAAAATGGATGCATTCAAATCTTGTTTTGGTGTAAAATATTTAGCCTTTGTATTCCCCACCTTGGCCAAAAACAGCAATATAATCAATGTGTGCAGAGCGTGTTGGTTTCGACGCGTTGAAACTCTGTGGGTTATGCAATTGCTATTTTCTTATAGACTAGCTAACATAAATCTAAACATGATATTCTATGCACGGCCTTCTTTTCACCTGGCTTTGTTTTGGTCTTTATTCCCTAGCAAGAATCCGATTTTGGGCTGTACAGGACATGTTGCAGGAAGTATGGATAGTTTTTTCAGGGTCTTCACTAGTTACCACAGACACAAAGTCATAATTATGGCTAAACCCGCCCATTTCTATAATTTATTTTCGTAAAATCCTATTTAAACCTAACATTAACCACACTGCTAATCTTATTGCTAACACTACCCTTATATTAAGACCAAAAATCACGTTTGTGTTTTCATGGATTTTTACGATATAGCCATTTTATATAGCCATTTTGTGGCTGTGGTAACTAGTGATAGCCCTTTATCAGGCGTAGCATTATGAAAGATATTCGAGCGAAACGGTGATATCCGGCTATAGTCTTAATTTGGATACACCTGACTATATGATATATCGCAGACATTTGAAACCCTATACATCAAAATAAATGTTGTTGATGCTATATTATCGATTAAAGTTGGATGGGTTCAAATCAAAACCTCAACCACCGTTTTGGAACTTGGTCGAAACCCGGAAACGTACTTAAGTTGGTTTTCTTGAATTTTATGACCTCCCCCACTCGTCATTGGACGTCGCGTGACCTTTGTACAGTATTTGCTTCATTTACTTGAACGATTAAACAATTTTGCAAGGCTGTCCCATTTGCTACACTAAACCAGTCACCATCGTTACATCAGGGTTTTATTATTTGAAAAACATGACAATTAACTGTATCTTCAAAGTAAGAGAATTTCCTCCCTCCAATAATGTGCGAGTCTTGACCTCTAGTGGTTTATACGTGACGATACAAGTTGTGCTTGGGGCACTCTGTTCATGGGGCACTCTCTTCACAATGTTAATATCAGCAAACCGCTCGACCACATGATGTGATACAGGTGGTTTGCGGTAGTGAGGCAGGTTGGATGTACAGCCAAATTCTCTAGAGAAATTAACATTACATTCTCTGGCAACAGCTCTGATGGACATTCCTGCAGTCAGCAAACCCATTGCACACTTCTTGATATGCCACACCTGTCAGGTGGATGGATTATCTTGATAAAGGAGAAATGCTCAATAACAGATGTAAACAAATGTGTGTGCAACATTTTAGAGAATTAAGCTTTTTGTGCTTATGGAACATTTCTGGGATATTTTATTTCAGCTCATGAAACATGGGACCAACACTTTACATGTTGCGTATATATTTTTGTTCAGTATAATTTACAAATGAAGCAATTTTGATTAGTGAGTCTGCCATATCAGAGGCAGCAGATTGATGACCAGGGATGTTATCTTGATAAGTGCACGAATTGGGCCATTTTCCTGTCCTGCTTACCATTCAAAATGTAATGAGTACTTTTGGGTGTCAGGGAAAATGTATGGAGTACATTATTTTCTTTTGGAATGTAGTGGAGTAAAAGTTGTCAAACATATAAATAGTAAAGTACAGATACCCTCAAAAACGACTTAATTGGTACCCCTCAGAACCTGGTTCCTCTCTAGGTTTGTTCCTAGGTTCCTTCCTTTCTATGGAGTTTTTCCTAGCCACCATGCTTCTACATCTGCATTGCTTGCTGTTTGGGGTTTTAGGCTGGGTTTCTGTGTAAGCACTTTGTGACATCTGCTGATGTAAAAATTGCTTTATTAACTGGGTGGTTCGAGCCCTGAATGCTGATTGGCTGACAGCCATGGTATACCACGGGTATTACAAAACATTTATTTTTTACTTCTCTAATTACATTGGTAACCAGTTTTTAATAGCAATAAATCAAATCAAATTGTGTTGTCACATGAGCCAAATAAAACAGGTGTAGACCAGCAGTGGTTAGAGCGTTGGGCCAGTAAGTGAAAGGTTGCTAGATCGAATCCCCGAGCTGACAAGGTAAAAATCTGCCATTCTGCCCCTGAACAAGGCAGTTAACCCACTGTTCCTAGGCTGTAATTGTAAATAAGAATTTGTTCTTAACTGACTTGCCTAGTTAAATAAAGGTTAAAAAATATTTTAAAGGCCTTACCGTAAAATGCTTAATTACAAGCCCTTAACCAACAATGCAGTTCGAGAAATAGAGTTAATAAAATATTTACTAAATAAACTAAAGTAAAAAGTAATAAAATAACAATTACGAGACTATATACAGGGGGTACCAGTACCGAGTCAATGTCCTGGGGTGGCCATTTGATTAATTGTTCAGCAGTCTTATGGCTTGGGAGTAGAAGCTGTTAAGGAGCCTTTTGGACCTAGACTTGGCGCCCCGGTACCGCTTGTCGTGCGGTAGCAGAGAAAACAGTCTATGACTTGGGTGACTGGAGTTTTTGACAATTTTTTGGGCCTTCCTCTGACACCGCTTAGTATATATGTATTGGGCCGCACACACTACCCTCTGTATGGCCATCAGATGCCGAGCCGTTGCCATACATGGCGGTGATGCAAGTGGTCAGGATGCTCTCGATGGTACAGCTGTAGAACTTTTTGAGGATCCGGAGACCCATGGGGGTTTGTGGTATATGGACAATATATCACGGCTAAGGGCTGCATCCAGGCACTCTACGTTGCGTCATACATAAGAACAGCACTTAGCTGTGGTATATTGGCCACATACCACATCCCCTCGGGCGTTATTGCTTAATTATAAATACATTTGATTTGGCATATTTTTACTTAAGTACTTTACACTCCTGCATTGTAGCCTAATGAAAATGTACAATATATAAACGATGAATATGAGGTGTACCTTATGGGATAACATAGATAACAGAGAAACAATCAATGTTAGGCCACACTTCACAGACCTGTGTTACATTATCACACAGCCGTGGTATAATTTCAGGTTTAGATTATTCTTGGTTAATTTGAATGATATAACAAATACGGGGACAGTGAAAATCTCGCAGTAGAGGCTACCTAGATGTTGCAAATGCCCAAAACCTCTCAGAATAGTAAAACAGACAGACTCCAGTTGCATGAAATGGTTACGTTTATTTTTCCAAAATCCCAATGCACACTGCATGCATAGTGCAGTAATAATAATTATAACGACGTCATAACAATATGGCAACATTGTAACAATACAGCAACAATATGGCAACTTGACCAAATCTGTTGGTGACTGCTGCTGTGTTGCCTGTTGGATGCATAGACATTAAAACCAGGTTGAATGTAACCTAGAACTAGCTCCACCCTCGACTATTCAGGCTTATTACGTGTGAGGACTAGTCCTGTTACGAGCCTGAAGCATCTGGAATAAGACTTTCTCCCTCCTACCTATTCATGAAGAAAAATAAGACATTGTTCTTTGCTTTTTACGCATGAATTTACAGACTACAGGCACATGCTTTACAACTCGAAACTTATTTTCGGACGAGATTCTACAGCCGCATTGATTGCAAAGGACTAAAACTAAAAACTAAAGAGGTTGGTGCTGAATACAAAGTGAAACGGTGATCCCATGTTTCGCTCGCATGACTAATTAATATCAGTACTCAGTCTTGCGCGCTCCTATTTTTTTAATATAAACTATGGCGTTTAGAGCGAGAGCGTTGTACGACTTTAGTTCCGAAAATCCAGGAGAGATATCGATTACTGAGAACGAAGTTGTTACTTTGTACAGCGAACAAGATGTCGAGGGATGGTTAGAGGGGACTAACAGCAGAGGGGAGACTGGTCTTTTTCCAGCCTCATATGTGGAGATTCTCACAAATGATTTATCTGACATCTCCTCCAACAACAATGGCATGTCGGCAGGTCATGGTCAAGCCGAGTTGCCATCAAGTGGATATGATTCATCATACCATTCCCAGTCCCACTCTCGTGCTGAGAGCATTACAGTCCCGAACTCTTCCCACTCTGCTTATCCTGTGCAAACTCCACAGCACCACAGTTACCCGACCAGTCAAGGTAGCGATGACGACTGGGATGATGACTGGGATGACAGCTCGACTGTGGCGGATGAACCTGGAACGATACATGACAATGATGGAACTAGTTCCACAGCATACACGGTCACTACCAGTTTACCTGAGAGACGTAGCAGTGCCCAAGCCAAAAGTTCAGCCACAGTGAGTAAAAACCTCAACAGGTTTTCAACCTTTGTGAAATCAGGCGGAGAGGCTTTTGTGTTGGGCGAGGCGGCTGCCTTTGTCAAGGACGGGGACAAGATCTGTGTTGTCATGGGCCAGTATGGGCCAGAGTGGCAAGAAGACCCATATCCATTCGCCTGCTCTATCGATGACCCCACCAAACAGACTAAATTCAAAGGCATGAAGAGTTACATGTCATACAGACTAACGCCCTCTCATACCCAGAGCCAGGTGAATAGAAGGTACAAGCACTTTGACTGGCTCTATGCCCGCCTAGTGGAACGATTCCCTGTCATATCAGTCCCCCATCTGCCCGAGAAACAGGCCACGGGGCGCTTCGAACAGGACTTTGTCTCCAAGCGCAGAAAAGGTTTAATATGGTGGATGAACCACATGACGAGCCATCCTGTCCTGGCCAGGTGTGACGTCTTCCAGCACTTCCTCACCTGCCCCAGCACAGACGAGAAGACGTGGAAGATGGGCAAGCGAAAGGCGGAGAAGGATGAGTTGACTGGCGCTAACTTCTTCCTGACCATCTCCACCCCGGCCGTTCCACTGGACCTACAGGAGGTGGAGAGCAAAATAGACGGTTTCAAAGCCTTCACCAAGAAGATGGATGAGAATTGTCTGTTAGTCAACGCTACCATCAACGAGTTCGCCAGGAAGCAGATCACCGGCTTCAAGAAAGAGTATCAGAAAGTGGGCCAGTCCTTCAAACTGCTGGGCCAAGCCTTTGAGATGGACCAACAGGCCTATTCCGTAGGACTGAACCGTGCCATAGCATTCACAGGAGAGGCCTACGAGGTTATAGGAGACTACTTTGCCGAGCAGCCCAGACAGGATTTGGACCCCATATCGGACCTGCTGGACCTGTACAAGGGACACCTGGCCAACTACCCTGATATCATCCATGTTCAGAAAGGTACAGTACGGTGTCACAGCTGTCTCTGGTCTATGCCATAGAAATGCCATAGTCCAGAGACCAGTCAAAGCCCCTCTGACCATGGCCATTTGAGTGTAGCCTCATAGGTATTTGATTTCTTTGGTCACTACCCCCATAGGGGTCATGTCACGCGGATGTTATGTTAATGATGAGAAAAAACAAATGTTGCCCTGGCATTCCGTGAAGTCCCTTGCATCGAGATCCTTTATGTTTTTAATGTTGCGTCAGTTCATGTAACATTTATTTATGTAACCTTTCTTTAACTAGGCAAGTCAGTGAAGAACAAATTGTTATTTACTATGACGGCCCTGACCCGGCCAAACCCTCCCCTAACCCGGACGACACTGGGCCAATTGTGGGCCGCCCTATGGGACTCCTGATCACGGCCAGTTGTGATACAGCCCGGGATCGAACCAGGGTCTGTAGTGACACGTCTACCACTGCAATGCAGTGCCTTCGACCGCTGTACCACTCGGGAGCTTGATGCACACATGTTTTGTATTATGTAAAACTTTTGTGCTTGCTGGCAAAAGTTTGCTGTTACAGTTTATGCTGTTGAGTAATGCACTCGAACATGACTGGAAGGCATGACATGTAATTACCTGTCCTTGCAGAAATGTTGTCTCACACCCACTCTAGAGAGTGAGATCAGAGGTTGGGGCTTTGGCACATAAAACCACGGACATCTGCCAAATGCTGAAGTATGTAACTTTTTGAATAGAACTCTGATAAAGGAGCCTACAATCAGAGCGCAGGGCTCGAAGATACTGCAGATAGGCCTAGTCTTCAAGGAAGGACACACGGTTCAACGGAACTCTCTCGTTCTCGTTTTTTACCAAGTAAGACAACATTCTCTGATTTGTCACTTTGATTTATCACACAGGAGATACACAAATACGGGGAACTGTTTGTTACACGCTATGCAGTCCCAAGTTCAATTGAGACGTCGAAGGTTAGGTTATCCTACATCTGAATAGAATGAGAAGGAGGAGATTCCGGGGCCCCTTGTCCGGCGTTGCCCTGGGAATGTTGGAATGTCGGAATGGAAGCAGCCTCAGGATTAAATTATTTTCCTCTCCAAGGGTGGGGATCTGGGGAGCTGCTCCACAATATGCCTGGGCAAATCTCTTCCCACTGGCACCGGTGAAACAGTTCAACTTATTGGTGCTTTGGTACTGTAATCGCATGCGAGCGCTGAAAATAACCAAGTTCATTTCACATCACTAGTATGTCTGTCTATTCATCCACGTTTGCGTGGGAGACTGACTGCGTGAGTGTGACGTTTGTGTGGTATTTTGTATTCCCCAGATAAGGGTCTATTCTAATGGCTGTAGAGAAGGTTATTTCAGTAAGGCAGCGGCCAAGTCTTAAGTCAGATCTTCCACTTACACATTCAAAGCTCAAGTATGTGTCCTTCACTGCAACATTTGTACGGTTCATATCTCATTTACAACTTGTAAAACTATCGCTGTTCTTTAGCTATTCACTTAGTAAAAAGGTTGCTCTGTGTTTGCGGCCTTGGAGAACCTCTTAGCCTGAATACTCCACAGTGCAATAAGTTGTAAATTAGACAGACTGCTTTTAGTTAGAAGATTATAACTCTGTGTGAGTGAGACAGTAGAGCATTGGCTTCAGTCTACTACTCTATTGGCCAGAAAGGGCATGAAACCACAGTCAACTCTTTTCCCTGAGTCATGTAAAAACTTTTCAGAGACAGATTTAGGATTCAACTAGAGTTTGCATGACTAAAGATATCATTTTTTCCTTTCCCCCACTTTAAGGAATAGTTTTGACACCCCTTCTCTCGAAACCCTTTCCATGCCCCCTTTCCCACCCACGTTTTTTCCCCCTCTCCCTCTCCGCCACCTCTCTCCTCAGGTGCCCTTACCAAAGTGAAGGAGTGCCAGAAGCAGGAAGGGGAGGGATCAACCATCAACGAGCGTTGTAACATCATTTCCTGTGCCACGTTGGCTGAGATCCAGCACTTCCACCGTACGCGCGTACGTGACTTCAAGAGCCAGATGCAACACCACCTCCAGCAGCAGATCAGCTTCTTCCAGAAGATCACTGGGAAGTTAGAGGAGGCACTTCAGAAGTACGACGAATACATAATATAAGGGACCTGAGGAAAGGAGGGTGGCTACAGAGGGATGGAGAGAGGATGGCGGGGACAGAGGGAGAGAGAGGAGGGGGACTTAGAGAGGGAGATAAAGAAAGATGGCTAGAGATGATAAATAAAGTGCCCCGGAGGAGATGGGGCACTTGAATGACTTGTTCAGTTCTCCGTGACCAGATTATTCATCCATTCTACAGTGGGAAGTGAGTGGATCTATGCAGGTGATGCAGTGACGGATGGGGGAAAATGGGGTAGAAAGATACTGAAGACACTCCTTCGTTGACGTTGTTGTCCGCAAAACCTGATCGCGTAGTCTAGCTTGACGGGATATGTTAAGTCATCACATACAAGACTTGTCACTTCATGAAATGAGTGGGATGTCTTCCATAAGGAACTGTATAGAATTGCAAAGATATCTCTTAAAATACATGTTTAACCTGTTGCATTGAATCCCCCTTATTTGCCTTTTTCTCTGAACAAATATAACAATTTCAGTTTCATGGCAAATATGAATGACGTGTGTGTGTGTGTGTGTGTGTGTGTGTGTGTGTGTGTGTGTGTGTGTGTGTGTGTGTGTGTGTGTGTGTGTGTGTGTGTGTGTGTGTGTGTGTGTGTGTGTGTGTGTGTGTGTGTGTGTGTGTGTGTGTGTGTTTGTGTGTGTGTGTGTCTTATTATAGAGGGGGCAACCATGGGGGGGTTGGTATTTCAATATTCTGTTGTAGTTTCTGAACCTCATTATTTGAGACCTCCCAGAGAGCTCTGTGCCAGGAACAAGCTTTAAGATTGTAGAACACTGGAGGAGAACAGAACACCTGCTTTTTTATTCCTTCGTATTGTTCCCAATGGAGATGGAGGCACAAATAACTCAGCCAGAATAATACTGCAAATGATGTCTCTGTGGGATTCCCTGGTGTCGAAGGACATTGTTGAAATGAAATCCTTCCTCCTACACATGTACTGCATGTGAATTTGACGATTGAAGGACCATTGATTGGTATCCTCCCAAAACACAGTTGTCGGATGACAGCCAAAAGTCTAATGAATGTAAGTTATTTTACCAGGTTGATTAGGGTAGTGCTAGATGACTTGACACACATCGCCCCTGAACAGCCTAATACATGTAGAAGGAACCTTTATCACAGTATATTCACTTGATCACACAAAGAACACTGTGTAGTCCTTTTTCTCATGTTTGCCCGGTCTACATTTAGCAGACAGCATGGCTGCAATTCAGGTACTACTACCAGGCCCACTGTTATTGATATAGGACACCATCTCTTCTCCTCTCCCAATAGGTCAAGTTACTCCACCTCCATTGCGTCCATTATTTAGACCAGATTCCTTTTCCACTAGCTCTGGGTCAAGTTACATCTGAAACACTTGAAGGGAATTTAAATGGTTTGTTGTTCTTGTTATCTTGCTATCTTGCTGAACTGGGTTTGTTGTGTTTGCTCACCCATGTCCAGTGCTTGACTCGGGATGAAAGAAGTGCAGGAGCTGTCTTTTCCCAAGTCCATCCATTAGATTATGTTTACCGAAGTTCAGTGGTGTAAAGTACTTAAGTGAAAATACTTTTAAGTACTACTTAAGTTGTTTTTTTGGGGTATCTGTACTTTACTATTTATATTTTTGACAAATTTTACTTCACTACATTCATAAAGAAATTAATGTACATTTAAAAGTACATTATTTTCTTGAGGAATGTAGTTGAAGTAAAAGTTGTCAAAAATGTAAATAGTAAAGTATTCTGTAATGAATGTATTGTAATGTAAAAAAAAAAAAATAATAATAATTGTATAACTGCCTTAATTTTATCAGACCCCAGGAAGACTGGATCTATAATAAATACTGACAAGGTACAAATATGTCATTCTGCCCCTGAACAAGGCAGTTAACCCACTGTTCCCCGGGCGCCAAAGACGTGGATGTCGATTAAGACAGCCCCCCGCACCTCTGATTCAGAGGGGTTGGGTTAACTGCGGAAGAAATATTTCAGTTGAAGGCATTCAGTTGTACAACTGACTAGGTATCCCCCTTTTCATTTCCCCACAGTTGACAGTCAGAGCAAAAACCAAGCCATGAGGTCGAAGGAATTGTCCGTAGAGCTCCGAGACAAGATTATGTTGAGGCACAGATCTGGGGAAGGGTACCAAAACATTTCTGCAGCATTGAAGGTCCCCAAGAACATAGTGGCCTCCATCGCCAAGCCTCTCCCTAGAGCTGTGGGCCCGGCCAAACTGAGCAATCGGGGGAGAAGGGTCTTGGTCAAGGAGGTGACCAAGAACCCGATGGTCACTTTGACAGAGCTCTAGAGTTCCTCTGTAGAGAGGGGAGAACCTTCCAGAAGGACAACATCTCTGCAGCACTCCACCAATCAGGCCTTTAAGGTAGAGGGGCCAGATGGAAGCCACTCCTCAGTAAAAGGCACATGACAGCCCGCTTGGAGTTTGCCAAAAGGCACCTAAATTCTCAGACTATGAGAAACAAGATTCTCTGTTCTGATGAAACCAAGATTGAACTCTTTGGCCTGAATGCCAAGCGTCACTTCTGGAGGAAACCTAACACCATCTCTACGGTGAAGCATGGGGGTGGTTGCATCATGCTGTGGTGATGTTTTTCAGTGGCAGGGACTGGGAGACTAGTCAGGATCGAGGCAAAGATGAACGGAGCAAAGTACAGAGAGATCCTTGATGAAAACCTGCTGCAGAGCGCTCAGGACCTCAGACTGGGGCGAAGGTTCACCTTCCAATAGGACAATAACCATAAACACACTGTCAAGACAATGCAGGAGTGGCTTTGGGACAAATCTCTGAATGTCCTTGAGTGGCCCTGACAGAGCCCGGACTTGAACCCGATAGAACATCTCTGGAGAGACCTGAAAATAGCAGCAATGCTCCCCTTCCAACCTGACAGAGCATGAGAGGATCTGCAGAGAAAAATTGGTTCAAGTCCTGGCTCTGGGCCGGTGATGGGCTACTTTGTTTTATAGAGGCGCTGGTATGGCTCTCCGGACAGCTCCAGCCCAAATCAAGCACGGCCCATGTCCTGATAATCGTTGGACATACACATTACGTTTTTGAAGTAAGAGGGAAACAGTAATCCTCCAGACCCCTATTCAAGTCTGTCCTCACGGAAGTTCACATTCACAAACATTGCCTGGGTGGGTTAAGTTAGTCAGGAAAAGCAGCAACCAAACAGCTTTTGGTCATACGCTCTCTCTCTCAGAGCAAAGTTCAAAGCACAGCACAACCAGCTGATTCAGTTATGACTCATTGCTACACAGGCTGGTTGTTCTCCTCTCTCAGAAGGACTGCATGTTTGAGATCGACTACATTGCAGTCTGGCTGTGAAGGGTGTTTCTAAATGTGAAATTCAGACTATTATAGCAGTCTTCTGAACTGTGCAGCCAAACTGCAATGGCATCAATGTCAAAAACACGGTCTCTCTATACAGTTGGAGGGATTTCCGCTACCATCATACCCGTTTAATTATTAATGTGATCCGAACTGACAGTTTATGTAATGTCCACAGTCCACAATCATTGAAGACTGTTTTGTGGCGACACCTTTTTGAAGTTACTGTTCATGCTCACGCAAGAAGTATAAGTCCATTCATTACCCAGAACAAAGGAAGACATTTTATTTCCACTGGCTGGGGCTCTTGGGTTGTCCCTCTCTGTGGAAACAGACTAAGCCTGTTAGAGCTTGATTTAAATAATATTCCTAACTGTAAAAAAAAAAAAAAAATGGGCCCGATGTCCTTTCTGATAGTAATCAGAAGCATATTGCAATGTTTGTGGAATGTTACTTTTGAATCTTCCTTAAACCTTGTTGAGTTCCCTTTAAACAGAGTTTGTGTATGTGAAATCATATCCTCCCCCTCGTGTGTACCTCACTCTTCCCCAGTCCAGCCCACATCGCCCCCATGAACTGGTCTGGTGGAAAAGTGTAGTGCTTAATGGAAGGATATAAAGAAACAAAAGGTGAACTATAGTCTTTAAGGAAACTAAAAAGGTCAGTCAAGACCAACATAGGCTACTCATTTAAGATGATGTTTAAAGGTATGCAATACTGGGCTGGCACAAGTTACAAAATAAACAGCATGCAAAGGATAAAACATCCACACAACCTACACTACATGACCTCATTGACCATCTCGTTCCAAAATCATGGGACTTAATACGGAGTTGGTCCCAACCTTTGCTGCTATAACAGCCTCCACTCTTCTGGGAAGGCTTTCCACTACATGTTGGAACATTGCTGCGGGGACTTGCTTCCATTCAAACACAAGAGCATTAGTGAGGTCGGGCGCTGATGTTGGGCGATTAGGCCTGGCTCGCAGTCAGCATTCCAATTCATCACAAAGGTGAATTATGGAGTTGAGGTCAGGGCTCTGTGCAGGCCAGTCAAGTTCTTCCACACCAATCTCAACAAACCATTTCAATATGACAGTATCTCATTGTCATACTGAAACAGGAAAGGGCCTCCCCCAAAGTTGGAAGCGCATAATCGTCTAGAATGTCATTGTATGCTGTAGCGTAAGATTTACCTTCACTGGAACTAAGGGGCCCGAACCATGAAAAACAGCTCCAGACCATTATTCCTCCTCCACCAAACTTTACAGTTGGCACTATGCATTCGGGCAGGTAGCTTTCTCCTGGCATCCGCCAAACCCAGATTTGTCCGTCGTACTGCCAGATGGTGTTTCACAGAACATGTTTCCACTGCTCCAGAGTCCAATGGTGGTGAGCTTTACACTACTACCAACCATTGCACAAGGTGATCTTAGGCTTGTGTGCGGCTGCTCGGCCATGGAAACCAATTTCATAAAGCTCCCAAAAACTGTTCATGTGCTGACATTGCTTCCAGAGGCAGTTTGGAACTCGGTAGTGAGTGTTGCAACCGAGGACAGACGATTTCTATGCGCTACGCGCTTCAGTGGTCCAGTTCTGTAAGCTTGTGTGGCTTAACACTTCGTGGTTGAGCTGTTGCTGCTCCCAGACATATCCACTTCACAATAACAACACTTACAGTTAACCAGGGCAGCCCTAGCAAGGCAGACATTTGACAAACTGACCTGTTGGAAAGGTGGCATCCTATGACTGAGCTCTTCAGTAAGGCCATTCTACTGCCAATGTTTGTCTATGGAGATTGCATGGCTGTGTGCTCGATTTTATACACCTGTCAGCAACGGGTGTGGCTGAAATAGACAAATCCACTCATTTGAAGGGGTGTCCACATACTTTTGTATATATCATGTATATTTAATTTGAAAAAATACACAGATCTTTTGCCATATAATTATGTATATATTGTATAGGATATCTGCGTCTTTTGCCATACATGCAGAACTTCTGAAATGACAATGTGATTTCTGCAAGCTGCAGCACAGAATGCTCATCGGCGGGGGTGGAGTACGTGTGAAAAGACACTGGGTGTTCTCATCCTAGCTATCCTCGAGGGTGTAGATCTGATCTAAGTACAGACTTACCATGGTAACAACGTATCAGGGCCAGAGACATCTTCCAAGTCACTTCATTTGAATTTCACTAGAATTAGGAACAATATGATACTGAGTCAAACAGAAAAGTGATAACAGATTTACACAGTAATACTTATCAAATGCTGTATATTAATTTCCATAGGAATAGTGGACCGCAGACTGTATTTACTTGTATGTACAGTAGGCTACTATGCATTCAGTCATTTAAAACACTGATTCGGGTATGGCATGCCCGAATCACAGGCATGATACAGTTATCATTTGGATACAAAAAATACTGGATGAAGTATTATTATTTACAAACAAAAGAGTGTGTTAGTCAAGTCTATTGTTCCTAACAAGACGAGAAGACGTGTATCATTAACACATGATGGCTGGCTGACTGCATTTAAACTAAAGACACCTTGAAGGCAGATCTACTGTAGTCTAAAAACAGAGCCATATACAGTGGGGCAAAAAAGTATTTAGTCAGCCACCAATTGTGCAAGTTCTCCCACTTAAAAAGATGAGAGAGGCCTGTAATTTTCATCATAGGTACACTTCAACTGTAGGATTTTTAATGAATTTATTTGCAAATTATGGTGGAAAATAAGTATTTGGTCAATAACAAAAGTTTATCTCAATACTTTGTTATATACCCTTTGTTGGCAATGACAGAGGTCAAATGCTTTCTGTAAGTCTTCACAAGGTTTTCACACACTGTTGCTGGTATTTTGGTCCATTCCTCCATGCAGATCTCCTCTAGAGCAGTGATGTTTTGGGGTTGTTGCTG
Source organism: Oncorhynchus clarkii lewisi (assembly GCF_045791955.1). Lineage (NCBI taxonomy): Eukaryota > Metazoa > Chordata > Actinopteri > Salmoniformes > Salmonidae > Oncorhynchus > Oncorhynchus clarkii. The sequence goes on from NC_092151.1 coordinate 44,358,407, forward strand.
GGCAACACAGACTTTCAACTCCCTCCAAAGATTTTCTATTGGGTTGAGATCTGGAGATGAAGGCCTATCAGTGTGGCCTACCATTTATTCATCCCATGACATTTTCACATGGAAATAGATTGAAATAGCTCAATGTAGGCCTAATTCCATAAGACTTTTTAAAAACATTGTGCCGGGCTTGACAACCTTTTTATCGATTTGTTCTACAGACAAGTAGGTGACTGAAAATGCTGTGTGACGCAAGAAACCACTTTACAAAATAAAATATATTATTATTTCCATGCCATTAATATGACAGCCTACATTTTTGTACGGTTCTCTATGCTATCCTCTGCCTATTGGCTTCTTAGCTTATTCAAGCCTGTCTCAAAATACAACACTGCCTCTTTAAGACATAAAGCTTTTCAAAGATGGCTAGAAATGTACACGTTTTGTGCTCTTGTAGGAAGCAATCACTCCAGCATTGCTATCCAGAAAGGGGCTATAACCGGGCTAATAGTTCACTAACTAACAAAGAATATCAACAAAGGTGCACACGCGACTCCACGTGGATCTGCGCTTTGATCTCAAAACAAGCGCATCTACACTCGACCGCACATGCCTGTCAATGCCATAGAATCCTCTGATGCGCCTTGCCTAAAATAAAATCACAGTCGTGCATAGTTAGATTTGTCTTGGTATGTTGCATTTAAAGGAGCTAATATTACGTTGATTCGATCACAAACATTGATAGTGTAAACGACACCGGTGAAAATAAAATCACTGTAATAATTACAACAATAATAAGTAGGGTATAAACAACGAGGGGCTGTGAGTCCTGTATAAATAATGCACGGGCGGGTGTAAAGCAAGGCACGAAGCATATGACTGAAAATAAAAACGAGTATAGACCTTTGAAGTGGATCTCCTCTGGAGGGGCATCCAGATCCTCCACCTGGAGGTTCTCAGGGCTGAAGACCACCGTGTGTCCCCCTGCACCAACCTCAGACTGGGGGCTTTGGTCTGGAGCAGGGGTGGCTGGTCATTGACGGGGGTCACCGTGAGGTCAAAGGACTCTGTCACTATCAGGCTGTGGTCTGAGGGTCCCTGGGGAGGACGGCCTATGCGGTTCAGTCAAGCATCGAAGGTGAACACGTCTTGGATCGTCTCGGAGTCGTCATGCTGGTATGCAATGCCGAACTTATCCTGGATGAACTAAAATAATTTGGGTTTGGTGCTGGTCAGGTTGTTACCCCCACAATGATGACTCTGTGCTGGGGTAGAGAGGTGACCAGACCTCATAAGAATGTCGCTGGGGTTCCAATAGCTTATCCAGCAGGTTAGAGGAATCAATCAAATTTATTTATAAAGCCCTTCTTACATCAGCTGATATCTCAAAGTGCTGTACAGAAACCCAGCCTAAAACCACAAACAGCAAGCAATGCAGGTTTAGAAGCACAGTGGCTAGGATAAACTCTCTAGAAAGGCCGGAACCTAGGAAGAATCCTAGAGAGGAACCAGGCTGGGGTGGCCAGTCCTCTTCTGGCTGTGCTGGGTGGAGATTATAACAGAACATGGCCAAGATGTTCAAATGTTCATAGATGACCAGCAGGGTCAAATAATAATAATCACAGTGGTTGTGGAGGGTGCAACAGGTCAGCACCTCAGGAGTAAATGGATCATTCAGAGTATCTCTACCACTCCTGCTGTCTCTAGAGAGTTGAAAACAGCTGGTCTGGGACAGGTAGCACGTCCGGTGAACAGGTCAGGGTTCCATTGCCGCAGGCAGAACAGTTGAAAATGGAGCAGCAGCACAGCCAGGTGGACTGGGGACAGCAAGGAGTCATCAGGCCAGGTAGTCATGAGGCATGGTCCTAGGGCTCAGGTCCCCCTTAGGGCTCAGAATTACTTAAAAATCATACAATGTGATTTTCTGGATTTTTGTTTTAAATTCCGTCTCTCACAGTTGAAGTGTACCTATGATAAAAATGACAGACCTCTACATGCTTTCTAAGTAGGAAAACCTTAAAAATTGGCAGTGTATCAAATACTTGTTCTCCCCACTGTACTTAAATTCACACAGGACACCGGATAAGACAGGATAAATACTCCAGATAACAGACTGACCCTAGCCCCCCGACACATAAACTACTGCAACATAAATACTGGAGGCTGAGACAGGAGGGGTCAGGAGACACTGTGTCCCCATCCGACGATACCCCCGGACAGGGCCAAACAGGAAGGATATAACCCCACCCACTTTGCCAAAGCACAGCCCCCACACCACTAGAGGGATATCTTCAACCACCAACCTACCATCCTGAGACAAGGCCGAGTATAGCCCACAAAGATCTCCGCCACGGCACAACCCAAGGGGGGGCACCAACCCAGACAGGAAGATCACGTCAGTGACTCAACCCACTCAAGTGATGCACCCCTCCTAGGGACGACAAGGAAGAGCACCAGTAAGCTAGTGACTCAGCCCCTGTAATAGGGTTAGAGGCAGAGAATCCCAGTGGAGAGAGGGGAACCGGCCAGGCAAAGACAGCAAGGGCGGGTTGTTGCTCCAGGGCCTTTCCGTTCACCTTCACACTCCTGGGCCAGACTACGCTCAATCATAGGACCTACTGAAGAGATTCAATAAAGACTTAATTCAATAAAGACTTAAAGGTTGAGACCGAGCCTGCGTCTCTCATATGGGTAGGCAGACCATTCCATAAAAATGTAGCTCTATATGAGAAAGCCCTGCCTCCAGCTGTTTGCTTAGAAATTCTAGGGACAGTAAGGAGGCCTGCGTCTTGTGACCATAGGGTACGTGTAGGTACGTATGGCAGGACCAAATCGGAAATATAGGTAGGAGCAAGCCCATGTAATGCTTTGTAGATTAGCAGTAAAACCTTGAAATCAGCCCTTGTCTTAACAGGAAGCCAGTGTAGAGAGGCTAGCACTGGAGTAGTATGAACACATTTTTGGGTTCTAGTCAAGATTCTAGCAGCCGTGTTTAGCACTAACTGAGGTTTATTTGGTGCTTTATCTTGGTAGCCGGAAAGTAGAGCATTGCAGTAGTCTAACCTAGAATTTTTCTGCAACATTTTTGGACAGAAAGTTTTTGATTTTTGCAATGTTATGTAGATGGAAAAAAAAGCTGTCCTTGAAACAGTCTTGATATGTTAGACAAAAGAAAGATCAGGGTCCAGAGTAACGCCAAGGTCCTACACAGTTTTATTTGAGACAACTGTACAATCATCAAGATTAATTGTCAGATTCAACAAAAGATCTCTTTGTTTCTTGGGACCTAGAACAAGCATCTCTTTTTTGTTTGAGTTTAAAAGTAGAACATTTGCAGCCATCCACTTCCTTATGTCTGAAACAGGCTTCCAGCGAGGGCAATTTTGGGACTTCACCATGTTTCATCGAAATGTACAGCTGTGAGTCATCCGCATAGCAGTGAAAGTTATGTTTCCGAATGACATCACCAAGTGGTAAAATACAGTGCCTTGCGAAAGTATTCGGCCCCCTTGAACTTTGCGACCTTTTGCCACATTTCAGGCTTCAAACATAAAGATATAAAACTGTATTTTTTTGTGAAGAATCAACAACAAGTGGGACACAATCATGAAGTGGAACAAGATTTATTGGATATTTAAAACTTTTTTAACAAATCAAAAACTGAAAAATTGGGCGTGCAAAATTATTCAGCCCACTTAAGTGAATACTTTGTAGCGCCACCTTTTGCTGCGATTACAGCTGTAAGTCGCTTGGGGTATGTCTCTATCAGTTTTGCACATCGAGAGACTGACATTTTTTCCCATTCCTCCTTGCAAAACAGCTCGAGCTCAGTGAGGTTGGATGGAGAGCATTTGTGAACAGCAGTTTTCAGTTCTTTCCACAGATTCTCGATTGGATTCAGGTCTGGACTTTGACTTGGCCATTCTAACACCTGGATATGTTTATTTTTGAACCATTCCATTGTAGATTTTGCTTTATGTTTTGGATCATTGTCTTGTTGGAAGACAAATCTCTGTCCCAGTCTCAGGTCTTTTGCAGACTCCATCAGGTTTTCTTCCAGAATGGTCCTGCATTTGGCTCCATCCATCTTCCCATCAATTTTAACCATCTTCCCTGTCCCTGCTGAAGAAAAGCAGGCCCAAACCATGATGCTGCCACCACCATGTTTGACAGTGGGGATGGTGTGTTCAGCTGTGTTGCTTTTACGCCAAACATAACATTTTGCATTGTTGCCAAAAAGTTCAATTTTGGTTTCATCTGACCAGAGCACCTTCTTCCACATGTTTGGTGTGTCTCCCAGGTGGCTTGTGGCAAACTTTAAACAACACTTTTTATGGATATCTTTAAAAAATGTCTTTCTTCTTGCCACTCTTCCATAAAGACCAGATTTGTGCAATATACGACTGATTGTTGTCCTATGGACAGAGTCTCCCACCTCAGCTGTAGATCTCTGCAGTTCATCCAGAGTGATCATGGGCCTCTTGGCTGCATCTCTGATCAGTCTTCTCCTTGTATGAGCTGAAAGTTTAGAGGGACGGCCAGGTCTTGGTAGATTTGCAGTGGTCTGATACTCCTTCCATTTCAATATTATCGCTTGCACAGTGCTCCTTGGGATGTTTAAAGCTTGGGAAATCTTTTTGTATCCAAATCCGGCTTTAAACTTCTTCCCAACAGTATCTCAAACCTGCCTGGTGTGTTCCTTGTTCTTCATGATGCTCTCTGCGCTTTTAACGGACCTCTGAGACTATCACAGTGCAGGTGCATTTATACGGAGACTTGATTACACACAGGTGGATTGTATTTATCATCATTAGTCATTTAGGTCAACATTGAATCATTCAGAGATCCTTACTGAACTTCTGGAGAGAGTTTGCTGCACTGAAAGTAAAGGGGGCTGAATAATTTTGCACGGCCAATTTTTCAGTTTTTGATTTGTTAAAAAAGTTTTAAATATCCAATAAATGTCGTTCCACTTCATGATTGTGTCCCACTTGTTGTTGATTCTTCACAAAAAAATACAGTTTTATATCTTTATGTTTGAAGCCTGAAATGTGGCAAAAGGTCGCAAAGTTCAAGGGGGCCGAATACTTTCGCAAGGCACTGTATATAGTGAAAACAATAGTGGTCCTAAAACGGAACCTTGAGGAACACCAAAATGTACAGTTGATTTGTCAGAGGACAAACCATCCACAGAGACAAACTGATATCTTTGCGACAGATAATATCTAAACCAGTCCAGAACTTGTCCGTGTAGACCGATTTGGTTTTCCAATCTCTCCAAAAGAATGTTGTGATCGATGGTATCAAAAGCAGCACTAAGGTCTAGGAGCACGAGGACAGATGCAGAGCCTCGGTCTGACGCCATTAAAAGGTAATTTACCACCTTCACAAGTGCAGTCTCAGTGCTATGATGGGGTCTAAAGCCAGACTGAAGCGTTTCATATACATTGTTAGTCTTCAGGAAGGCAGTGAGTTGCTACGCAACCGCTTTTTCTAACTTTTGAGAGGAATGGGAGATTCGATATTGGCCGATTAGTTTTTTATATTTTCTGGGTCAAGGTTGGGCTTTTTCAAGAGAGGCTTTATTACTGCCACTTTTAGTGAGTTTGGTACACATCCGGTGGATAGAGAGCCGTTTATTATGTTCAACATAAGAGGGCCAAGCACAGGAAGCAGCTCTTTCAGTAGCTTAGTTTAAATAGGGTCCAGTATGCAGGTTGAAGGTTTAGAGGCATTACTATTTTCATCAATTTGTCGAGCGATATAGTATTAAAAAACTTGAGCGTCTGCCTTGATCCTAGGTCCTGGCAGAGTTGTGCAGACTCAGCTGAGCTTTGGAGGAATACGCAGATTTTAAAGAGGAGTCCAAAATTTGCTTTCCAATGATCATGAGCTTTTCCTCAAAGAAGTTTATGACTTCACTGCTGAAGTGAAAGCCATCCTCTCTTGGGGAATGCTGCTTCATCTGGTCTATCACAACGCAACCACCCTCAGTCACCACTGCACCTGGCGAGACAGAATAGCACACACAGCTTTATTTGAACATCCATCAACATCCGATTTGTCATTGCTAATCAGATTTTATATTTTAAATGTGGGAAATAAATGGCTACATAAACAAATAAACAAACAATAGCTTTAGATGGATTTGGACAATGAATGCACATGCAATAGAATTCTGCAAAGGAGGAATTCTGCTATTAAGAGCTTAATATGGACTTTTCCACTACAGGAATCCTCCATTATAACAAACCCTCTGTCTGACCGCACAGAATACAGAACTCGCCAGTGTTAGCAGCGAGGATGGTGTTGCGCTCTGCGGGACAGGGTTCATAGGAAACATGGATGCTGAAGATGTGGGGTTGAAGAGGTTTCAGGTGGTGACCACACTGTGAATGTGGAGGAGTCTGTAGTAGTCCATCCCACCGATTCAGGATGGGTCTGCTCATAACTAATCAGTCCCCCATTCACTTAAAATAACAATAGAACAGAGAAAGGATATTGTAACTTCAAAATGCAAGGGGCAGTTACAAGTACACTATAAATGCATCATGTACATTTTACCTGTAGAAGCACCCAAGTGGCTATTATAGTCACTGTAATCAACATGACTAAATATTATAAAGAAAACACCCATTCCAGGCATAAATACAGTGGTTTCTCTCTCTCTTAATAAAGGTCCAATGCAGCTTTCTTTGTCTCAATATTAAATAATTTTGGGTAACAGTTAAGTATCTTAGTCTTATTTTTTTTTTATTAAAATGGTTGATATTAAACATATATAGCATCTTAGCAAAAAGCAATTTCTCAAGCAATAATGTTGGAAGGATTGTATAGAAGTGGTCTGAGTGAGGGGCCTAATTAGAAGAGGCTAATGGCTCTGGGTTTGAACCCAGGTTCTGTCGCAGCCGGCTGCGATCGGGAGGCCCATGGCACAATTGGCCTAGGGTTAGGGAAGGTTTGGCCGGTAGGGATATCCTTGTCCGTGCACTAGCAACTCCAGTGGCGGGCCGGGCGTAGTGCGTGCTAACCAGGTCACCAGGTGCATGGTGTTTCCTCCGACACATTGGTGCGGCTGGCTTCCGGGTTGGCTGCGCGCTGTGTTTAGAAGCAGTGCGGCTTGGTTGGGTTGTGTTTCGACCTGCGTCTCTCCCGAGCCCGTACGGGAGTTGTAGCGATGAGACAGGATGGTAACTACTAACAATTGGATACCACGAAATTGGGGTGAAAAGGGTTTAAAATTCAAAAAAGAAAAGAGGCTAATTAATGGGAGGGATATGTAACCTGAAAACTTGATGTTATCGGCAGAGAGGTTTGAAACTCTTTGTTATCGGTGTATTAACATGTCACCAGCCAGGCCAAAACTCCACCCATGGAAAACAAGCTGAAATTTCAATAAATGTTCTTACACTTAAAAGGGTATTACCATAATTTCCACAATTTCCCAGTATTATTCTAACCACATTGTGTGGAAATACAGTACCAGTCAAAAGTTTGGACACACCTACTCATTTAAGGGTTTTTCTTTCTTTTTTACTATTTTGTACATTGTAGAATAATAGTGAAGACATCAAAACTATGAAATAACACATTTGAAATCATGTAGTAACCAAACAAGTGTTAAACAAATGAAAATATATTTCAAAGTAGCCACCTTTTGCCTTGATGACAGCTTTGCACACTCTTGGCAATCTCTCAGCCAGTTTCATGAGGTAGTCACCTGGAATGCATTTCAACTAACAGGTGTGCCTTGTTAAAAGTTAATTTGGGATGTCTTTCCTTCTTAATGCGTTTGAGCCAATCAGTTGTGTTGTGACAAGGTAGCGGTGGTATACAAAAGATAGCCCTATTTGGTAAAAGACCAAGTCCATATTATGGCAAGAACAGCTAAATAAACAGAGAGAAATGACAGTCCATTAATACTTTAAGACATGAAGATGAGTCCATACGGAACATTTCAAGATCTTTGAAAGTTTCTTCAAGTGCAGTCGCAAAAACCATCAAGCGCTGTCATGAATCTGTCGCTCATGAGGACCGGCACAGGAAAGAAAGACCCTGAGTTGCCTCTGCTGCAGGGGACAAGTTCATTAGAGTTAACTGCACCTTATATTGCAGCCCAAATAGATGCTTCACAGAGTTCAAGTAACAGACACATCTCAACATCAACTGTTCAGAGGAGTCAGCATGAATTATGTAATTAATGTTCGAATTGCTGCAAAGAAACCACTACTAAAGGACACCAATTACAAGAAGAGACTTGCTTGGGCCAAGAAACACAAGCAATGGACATTAGAGCGGTGGAACTCAGTCCTTTGGTCTGATGAGTCCAAAATTGATTTTTGGTTCCAACCACGATGTCTTTGTGAGATGCAGTGTTAGTGAACGGATGATATCCGCATGTGTGGTTCCCACCGTGAAGCATGGAGGAGGAGGTGTGATGGTGTGGGGGTGTTTTGCTGGTGACACTGTCTGTGATTTCTTTAGAATTCAAGGCACACTTAACCCGCATGGCTACCACAGCATTCTGCAGCGATACGCCATCCCATCTGGTTTGCTCTTAGTGGAACTATAATTTGTTTTTCAACAGGACAATGACCCAACACACCTCCGGGCTGTGTAAGGGCTACTTGACCAAGAAGGAGAGTGATGGAGTGAGGCATCAGATGACCTGGCCTCCACAATCACCCGACATCAACCCAACTGAGATGGTTTGGGATGAGTTGGACTGCAGGAAAAGTGAAGGAAGTGAAGGAAAAGCAACCAACAAGTGCTCAGTATATGTGGGAACTCCTTCAAGACTGTTGGAGAAGCATTCCAGGTGAAGATGGTTGAGAGAATGCTAACACTTTTTAAATGTAGTATGAATCCATATGTATTTGTATATGTATTTGTATATGTATTTGTATGAATCCATATGTATTATTTAATCATTTTGATGTTTTCACTATTATTCTACAATGTAGAAAATAGTACAAATCAAGAAAAACCCTTGAATGAGTAGGTGTAAAACACAGAAAAATCACATTTAGACACCACTGCCCCTTTAACTCCACTATTGTGTGAAGGAGGAGATCTCTGCGGTAGAGTTGCCTGTCTGTTTTCTGACCAGTCTCCCCAGCTTTGGAGGACTGGTAACACTGTAAAGAATCGAGTGGTCACCTCCTTTCTCACCGTTGTTATTGGCAACCACCAGAAGTTCATTCTGAGAGTTGATCTTCACTGAGCCTGCATAGAAAAAAACAGTATTGTGTAAAGTAAGGATGACATCTATGGAGTGGCTCCTTGAACGGATTCTCTGGATGCCTCTTCCTGATAGGTGTACCTTCTGAGCATGTGCGTCTCTGTCTGGTCAAAGGCATGTTGTACAAACTTCTGCTATAACTATAAACAACATGAACAACGTTGTACAAAATTCTTTGTCTGTTGTAACGTTACTAGAATAACATTAGAACACAGACAGGCAGTCTAAGTAGCAATTTCATGTTATTATTTTTTTCAGGTGCAGCTATCTAGGCAGCAGTGGAAGCTGGTGGGAGGAGCTGTAAGAGGACATGCTCATTGTAATGGCTGCAATTGAATAAATGGAAAGGTGTCAAACCTTTCATAGGTTTGATACCGTTCCATTTATCCCATTCCATACAATGAGCCCGTCCACCTACAGTGAGGGAAAAAAGTATTTGATCCCCTGCTGATTAAGAAACGTTTGCCCAATGACAAAGAAATGATCAGTCAATCATTTTAATGGTAGGTTTATTTGAACAGTGAGGGACAGAATAACAACAACAAAATCCTGAAAAACGCATGTCAAAAATGTTAGAAATTGATTTGCATTTTAATGAGGGAAATAAGTATTTGACCCCCTCTCAATCAGAAAGATTTCTGGCTCCCAGGTGTCTTTACATACAGGTAAAGGGAGTGCTCCTAATCTCGTCTTGTTACCTGTATAAAAGACACCTGTCCACAGAAGCAATCAATCAATCAGATTCCAAACTCTCCACCATGGCCAAGACCAAAGAGCTCTCCAAGGATGTCAGGGACAAGATTGTAGACCTACACAAGGCTGGAATGGGCTACAAGACCATCGCCAAGCAACTTGGTGAGAAGGTGACAACAGTTGGTGCGATTATTCGCAAATGGAAGAAACACAAAAGAACTGTCAATCTCCCTCGGCCTGGGGCTCCATGCAAGATCTCACCTCGTGGAGTTGCAATGATCATGAGAACGGTGAGGAATCAGCCCAGAACTACACGGGAGGATCTTGTCAATGATCTCAAGGCAGCTGGGACCATAGTCACCAAGAAAACAATTGGTAACACACTACGGCGTGAAGGACTGAAATCCTGCAGCGCCCGCAAGGTCCCCCTGCTTAAGAAAGCACTTATACATGCCCGTCTAAAGTTTGCCAATGAACATCTGAATGATTCAGAGGACAACTGGGTGAAAGTGTTGTGGTCAGATGAGACCAAAATGGAGCTCTTTGGCATCAACTCAACTTGCCGTGTTTGGAGGAGGAATTCTGCCTATGACCCCAAGAACACCATCCCCACTGTCAAACACAGAGGTGGAAACATTATGCTTTGGGGGTGTTTTTCTGCAAAGGGGATAGGACAACTTCACCGCATCAAAGGGACGATGGACGGGGCCATGTATCGTCAAATCTTGGGTGAGAACCTCCTTCCCTCAGCCAGGGCATTGAAAATGGGTCGTGGATGGGTATTACAGCATGACAATGACCCAAAACACACGGCCAAGGCAACAAAGGAGTGGCTCAAGAAGAAGCACATTAAAGTCCTGGAGTGGCCTAGCCAGTCTGCAGACCTTAATCTCATAGAAAATCTGTGGAGGGAGCTGAAGGTTTGAGTTGCCAAACGTCAGCCTCAAAATCTTAATGACTTGGAGAAGATCTGCAAAGAGGAGTGGGACAAAATCCCTCCTGAGATGTGTGCAAACCTGGTGGCCAACTGCAAGAAACGTCTGACCTCTGTGATTGCCAACAAGGGTTTTGCCACCAAGTAATAAGTCATGTTTTGCAGAGTGGTCAAATACTTATTTTCCTCACTAAAATGCAAATCAATTTATAACATTTTTTACATGCATTTTTCTGGATTTTTGTTGTTGTTATTCCGTCCCTCACTGTTCAAATAAACCTACCATTAAAATTATAGACTGACCATTTCTTTGTCAGTGGGCAAACGTACAAAATCAGCAGGGGATCAAATACTTTTTTCCCTCACTGTATAGCTCCTCCCACAAGCCTCATCTGCTAGGCAGGATATCTAGGAAGATTGCACTATTGAAAACATAAACAGGAGGCAGACAAACTGAGAATATCATGTGATAAGCTTTGTTGTTGAAGTATGCATAGATAACAGGAAGCATCACATACTGTATCACTATTAGAATGGTTTCAAGGCTGATTGGACTGCTTTACTGTATAATGTCGGACTATGCCCCCTTCCGCTCGCACCATGATCATTTGACTCAGTACAGGCTGAGAATGACTCTATTATGCAGCAGAAAGACTAAGGCTTTACTAACCTGGTCCCAGATCTGTACGTGCTGTCTTGCCAACACCTATGGTCACTGTCACGCGAGTTGACAAGACAGCACAAACAGATCTGGGACCAGGCTAGAGAATGAGGCTTTAGTTTTATTTCCTATTATGTTACCTGGGAATACCTTAAGTGTCTGGTTCAAGGTCTATATATCCATTTCCTGTTGTGTACCTGGGAACACCATGAGGGCGTGGTTACTCTCCAGGCTGAGAACCACTGAAGATCTGACGCGGGTAAAGTTCACCCCATCATTGACCTGGAAGTGGAATCCTCCTGACAGGGGACCTGCATTAATAATCCATCTTTATTCATTTATGGTGAAACAATCCCAAACCATTGTTAGTCTTCTCAGGTGTGATATATTTCACTATCAAACATACAGTGCCCTGCAAAGTATTCATCCCCCTTGGCGTTTTTCCTATTTTGTAATTTGAATTGATTTTTCTTTGGGTTTCATGTAATGGACATACACAAAATAGACCAAATTAGTGAAATGAAATGATTATCAAATTTTTCAAAATATTATCTAAAATAAAAAAACTGAAAAGTGGTGCATGCATATGTATTCACCCCCTTTGCTATGAAGCCCCAAAATAAGATCTGGTGCAACCAATTAACTTCAGTAGTCACATAATTAGTTAAATAAAGTCCAGCTGTGAGCAATCTAAGTGTCACATGATCTGTCACATGATCTCAGTACATTTACACATGTTCTGAAAGGCCCCAGAATCTGCAACACCACTAAGCAAGGGGCACCACCAAGCAAACGACACCATGAAGACCAAGGAGCTCTCCAAACAGGTCAGGGACAAAGTTGTGGAGAAGTACAGATCAGGGTTGGGTTATAAAAAAAATCCTAAACTTTGAACATCCCACGGAGCACCGTTAAATCCATTATTAAAAAATGGAAAGAATATGTCACCACAACAAACTTGCCCAGAGAGGGCCACCCACCAAATCTCATGGACAAGGCAAGGAGGGAATTAATCAGATAGGCAACAAAAAGACAAAAAGATAACCCTGAAGGAGCTGCAAAGCTCCACATCGGAGACTGGAGTATCTGTCCATAGGACCACTTTAAGCTGTACTCCACAGAGCTAGGCTTTACAGAAGAGTGTCCTGAAAAAAAGCCATTGCTTAAAGAAAAAAATAAGCAAGCATGTTTGGTGTTCGCCAAAAGGCATGTGGGCAACTCCCCAAACATATGGAAGAAGGTACTCTGGTCAGATGAGATTCAAATTTAGCTTCTAGGCCATCAAGGAAAATGCTATGTCTGGCGCAAACCCAATACCTCTCATCACCCCGAGAACACCATCCAGTGAAGCATAGTGGTGGCAACATCATGCTGTGGGGATGTATTTCATCGGCAGGAACTGGGAAACTGGTCAGAAATGAAGGAATGATGGATGCTGCTAAATACAGGGAAATTCTTCCAGAGATTTGAGACTGGGACCTTCCAGCAGGACAATGACCCTAAGCATACTGCTGAAGCAACACATGGGTGGTTTAAGGAGAAACGTTTAAATGTCTTGGAATGGCCTAGTCAAAGCCCAGACCTCAATCCAATTGAGAATCTGTGGTATGACTTAAAGATTGCTGTACCCCAGCGGAACCCATCCAACTTGAAGGAGCTGGAGCAGTTTTGCCTTGAAGAATGGGCAGAAATCCCAGGGGCTAGATGTGCCAAGCTTATAGACATACCCCAAGAGACTTGTAGCTACAATTGCTGCAAAAGGTGGCTCTACAAAGTATTGACTTAGGGGGAGTGAATAGTTATGCACGCTCAAGTTCAGTTTTTTTGTAGCATCTTCAAAGTGGTAGGCATGTCGTGTAATCAAATGATACAACCCCCCCCCCCCCCCAAAAAAAAATATATATTTTAATTCCAGGTTGTCACATTCTGACCATAGTTCTTTTGTGTTTCCTGTCTTTGTGTTCTCTGCACCAGATAGGACTGTTTTGGGTTTTGCCACGTTTGTTATTTTGTCTTTGTGTAGTGTTCACGTTATCGTCTTTTACTAAACATGTTGAACACGAACTACGCTGCATTTTGGTCCTCCTCTCCTTCGGCGGAAGAAAGCCGTTACACAGGTTCTAAGGCAACAAAATATGAAAAATGCCAAGGGGGGTGAATACTTTCACAAGCCACTGTAAATCCTCCCTTGCACATGCAGTCTTTCTTTTTAGTGTCCTATTCAGCACACCCAACCTCAGCTGCCATAAGGGCAGAGGTGCAGCGACCCCTTGCCTTGAACAGGACTGTAGAATCTACAGCCATGTCTCAGGGCAAAGCTACACCCTTAATGATATTTATCTACTGTAGCATTCTCACCACTGTGCACAAACACCAGCTGTCCCCAAAGGATGTGTGTCTGGGTGAAGTTCAGGATGCGCCTGGAGGGGGAGCTCTTCAGTGCCCGGTGTATGTTGCTAGGCGGGGTTACGATGAACTCTAGGTCCTCAGGAGGAGAGTCACTGTCCTCAACACTCAGGTCATCTACGCAGATCTCTGTGACTGAGTTCACCCACACCTGTATGGGGGGAAAAGTACAGTAGAGGACAGAGGGTTAAAGCATTACCCAAACCCTGACAAAACATGGCATAACATAACACACACCTGGAAGTAATGGTGACACAATTATATATGTGTGGGTAGAGTGCTATGATGCCCTTGAATGATCTGTAGGTGGAAATAAATGTGGCTCATGTGAGCCTCCTGATGGACATTTTGGGCACTTCATTAACACAGATTGAACTGTTGGATGGTGGCTCAGAAATGTGAACAAAAAATCTAGGATTATCTCCTTTCCCAGATCGCTATACTCCATAGGTCATTCATTTTCTTATTATCATACTCAGCTACTCTAAAGAGGTGTTGGGTAGCTGTGAGAATGTGAAGTATTTGATCAATTAGGGCAAACTTTAAACTCTAACACTCTGCACTTACACAATGGTTTTCCATGACAGAAGAAAAGTAAAAGATGTTGCTAAGTACCCAGTGACACAGTTTCCTCAACTCACCTAAAGATAGAATCCAATTACACATTTTTCTCATAAATCGCATCCACAAAACCATGAGACTAAATCAACTTTTAGGTAATACATTCTCCACTCTGTTTTGGGCCAGTTTCTCAAGTTCCTTCCAATGCGTATTTCAGTTCTTCCATCTCTGTTATTACACGTATGTGTTTTAAACACACCAAAACACTCAACCTTAATATCCCGTTGGCTGTTATGACTGGGGCCTCATCGTTGACAGGCGTCACATGGACAAACATCGTGTAGGGCTAGCTGTGCTTCCGGATGTCGGTGTCCTTGGCCATGATGTTGAAGTTCTCTGCCAGTGTATCACTTCCATCAAGGACATAATAAATATGCCCTAAATATCCACCTGAAACCACAGAAATGACCCAGAAGTTAGGAAATCTATCTGCCCAGTAGAGACACTACTCTCAAAACCCTACCGGTAGAACAGGTTCTACATCAATCAAGTCCTCCTGAAGAAGATAAGAATTTACAGTAGATGACCTTCAACCTTTTACTAACCTGTTTGCGTGTGAAGAAAGGAATGGTGAGTCCAGGAATGCATGCATGTTCAATACATGGTGTAGACCTTACCGTGAAATGCTTACTTACAAGCCCTTAACCAACAATGCAGTTCAAGAAATAGAGTTCTGGAAATATTTACTAAATAAACTAAAGTAAAAAAAAATGTTGAAAAAGTAACACAATTAAATAACATTAACAAGGTTATATACAGAGGGTACCGGTACCGAGTCAACGTGCGGGGATACAGGTTAGTCAAGGTCATTTGTACATGTAGGTAGAGGTAAGGTGGAGCTGAGAGAAGTGTCTGTTGTTGACCTATATGACCTCCTTGGTCAGGGCCTCTGATGATCCTTCCTCCGGGGTCACTCTAAAGACATGGAGCGGGATGATATCCACAGAGACCCTGATGTCATGGACCTCTGTGATGCCGTTGGCCTTTGTCCAGGAGGAAAATGTCGTGGCTCTGGTCCGGATCCGCCTGAATTTAATGACATTTAAATGAAATCAATTGGAATTTCATTTCCTTTTGAATTGCAAATAGAACGTTGCATGACAAGATGTACATTTGAATAACAGAATATAAAGAGTTACAGGAAAACACTTTCCAGAGTGGTCCTCATTGGTCATATAATCCATTGCCTGGAGGTGCTGGATGTGGCCAGTGTTGACATGCTCCTGGGATAAACTCTCTGGTCCCCTGGTAGTGGTGATCTTCTCACAGGTGTTGAATAGGTCAACACCTGTGAGAAGATCACCACTACCAGGGGACCAGAGAGTTTATCCCAGGAAACCATGGAATGGAGCCATCTTCACCGTGAACACTGTCTCAGAGGGGAGGCTGTCCTTATGGGTTACCTGAAAAAAAAGAGGTGAGATGAAAGACGTGAGATTACTTCAGTTATTTGGTGGTATTTGGGAAGTTTGGCATTTTACAATAGCAAAAAGTAGTATCTTTCAGTTATTAGTTTAGACATCTCACCAGTGGGATTCACTAGATTATCTAAATAGCTCTAAGAACCAATCATACACATCTGTTGGAGACAGACAGGTCGAGTGGTGAATGAGAGAGCCTCTCCCCTCATACTAAAAATTTGCCTGCCCTCTGATCATTCTCACCTACTGTATCTTCCTCACAGAAGAGTTCTAACTAGCTCTCCTCTGCAAGACATTATCTGTTTTCCTGTTTTCCTTTTACTGCAGTAGGTTAAATCAGGGTCACACAGAGTGATTCTTGGTAGTATTAAACAAATCTCCTTTGAAACAAAAGTATACACCTCACACACATGGTTATGGGCTTAAAAAGAAGACACCTCTACCATGTCAGATATGGAGTTCATCACGTTTCAGAAGAAGACTCAAATGCAGACAGTGTCGAAGTAACAAAAGTTTTTTAGAGAACAGCAGGCAGTCTCGGGTCAGGGCAGGCAGAGGTCAATAATCCAGGGTTGTTTGACAAGGTACAGAACGGCAGGCAGGATCAGGGCAGTCAGAATGTTCAAAACTAGAAAAAGACAGGAGCAAGGGGAAAAAGCTGGTAGGCTTGACAAACAAAACGAACTGGAAACAGGAGACAAAGGGCTGTGAGACATGGGTTTGATCCTAGACACATGAAAAGCGGGATGCATACGGAGGGTACGGGGCAACAGAAGACGAACAGCAGAGGTGATAAGGATCTTGGAGATGGTGAAAGGGCCGATAAACCAGGGGGAAAGTCAGCGGGACTCCACCCGGAGGGGCAGATCTCGGGTGGACAGCCATGTCCTCTGCCTGAGACGATACCCGGGAGCCGGGGTCCGGTGGCGGTCTGCTTGTCGTCGATACCTGGATGTGGTCTTGAGAAGACCCGACGGGAGCTCTCTTCCAGGTACGACGACAGCGATGGACAAACATCTGGGTCAAGGGTATGCCGACCTGGGGCTGATAACCCAGGGAACACTCAAAGGGCGAGAGACCCGTGGCAGAGCATGGAAGCGTGTTGGGGGCATATTCGACCCACACTAGTTGCTGCCTCCACGTGGTGGGGTTGGCAGAGACCAGGCAGTGAAGAGTCGTCTCCAGGTCTTGGTTGACTCGCTCCAACTGGCCGTTGGACTGGGACAGGCTAACTGATGACCCAATGAGTGTGCAGAACGCCTTCCAGACACGGGACGAGAACTGAGGACCCCGGTCGGAGAACATGTCCACTGGGAGTCCATGGATCCGGAATACGTGCTGCTCCGTCTATTTGGCAGAGGGTAGCTTGGGGAGAGGAATGAAGTGGGCGGCTTTGGAAAACCGGTCCACTACTGTCAGGATGGTCATCAGACGAGACTTGTAAATAGTATAGGATTTGTAAATAGTATCATTTGTCTATAAAATTGTTATAAGTACACCTCTGCATAACATTGTATCCTTATTAACATTAAAGAAAACAAAAAAAGAAAAAAGAAAGAAATATAGATCAACTTACAACAAAGAATAACTTTATTAACATTGTTTTTTAGTCTGTAACAGAAAAGACTTAAAGTGCATCAATTTGCCTGAAATGTATTTTAACTGTAAACATTTTTTGATCATTTGATACTGAAAAATACAATTAAATATAATCAATAAATAATAATACATTCAAATTGATCAGCAACATTAACTCAGGAGCACAATATATGAAACACTTTGACCTATAAAACAAAAATGAATAAAACAATTTGTGCTGATTTTTTTTAAATCAAAATGAGGAAGTCAGGATTAATGGCTACAATGAGCACGTTTTGCAGAGCACAGCTTTTCGAAGCGGGGTTTGAAGCATGATACTGCAACTCTCAGCTCCTGCTCAACGTTTAGCTGGGACCTGTACTTGGTCTTCAGTGCAGCAACAGCAGAGAAGCCAGTCTCACAAAGATTCGATGTTGCAAAAGGAAGAAGAATGCCCATGGCACTCAGCCAGAATTCATTCAGTGTCAGTCAGACGTCATATCATTGAACTGGTCCTCCTCTGCAGAGCTGAAACCAGTTGGAGCTGGTGCATTGAAAGGATCTCTCACCCAGTCATATTTGGAACTGTTTTCAGGGAAGTACTTTTTAAAGAATCCCATCAGTAATGAAATATGCTCCTTAATATATGGAATCACTGAGGTGGCATCATAGTCAGTAGTGTCAACAAATTCATGCAGGTTCTCGAATGAATCAGTATTTCCTTCATCAAGTCGCCTGCCCCACATTGCAAGCGTTCAAGTGAAAGAGCTGATCTTGTCTGTGACCTGAGGGAGGTGTTTATCTTTCCCTTGAAGCTGTAGATTTAGTTAATTTAGCTTTCCAAATATGTCATTCAGGTAGGCCAGTTTTGCCAGGAAGTTCTCATCACTACATTTTTCTGTGAGGTCATACTTGTGCTCCTGCTCCGAAAACATTCTTATCTGCTCTCTGAGCTCGAAAAACTCGGGACAAGACTTTTCCTTGTGACAGCCACCTTGCTTCACTGTGAAACAGCACAGCTTGATGTTCAGCTCCCATCTCCTCACAGATAGCAGAGAAGACTCTTGTTTTTAGAGGTCTGGTCTTTATAAAATTGCCTACACCTGCAATGTCAGTCATAACCTCACTTAATTCAGAGGAAAAGTGCCTTGATGCCCATGCTTCTCTGTGTATAACACAGTGTGTCCACTCAGCATTAGGTGAGGCCTTCTTGATGAGTGCCCCGAAGTCCTTTTCTCATCCCTGCCATGGTCTGTGCACCATCACTGCAAACACCAATGCAGTTCTCCCACTTTAGCCCATTCTCAGTCAGGAAGCAGTCCAGCATTTTGAATAGCTCTTCAGCTGTGGCTCTGTCTCTGACATATTTACAAAACAGTAGATCCTCACACAGGGAGTTTGTCATGTCTAAACGTACATAAGCGATAAACAAACAGTCTTTGTTGCGGTCAGTTGCTTCATCGAACTGTAAGGCGAAACGTTTCTCTTTGAGTTTATCTACCAGCTGTTCTTTAAGATCGTTAGCAATGTCATTTATGCGTCTGGCGACAGTGTCATTGGACAGAGGGATAGTTGTTATTTTTGCAGCACTTGCGTCATCCAGCATGACAGAGACCATGTCTAATGCTGCAGGCAGTATCAGCTCCTCTGCTATGGAGTGGGGCTTTTTTTGCACTGAGCAATTTGGTACACCACCTTTAATGATGCTATCAGTGCTCGCTGGTTTACTGAAGTAGCATTCACAAAGCGGGACGATTGTTGGCAATATTCGGCAAGTTTTCGCCGAAAAAACTCAAGCGGCTTATCAGCGTGATTGGGGTGTAATGTCTTTATGTGACGCCTTCATTTATTTGGCTTCATGCTGTCCTGCTGCCAACATTTTTAGACACAATAAACATACTGGTCTTTCCTCGTCCCCCACCGTAGTCACAGTGAAGCCAAGCGCTACATACGCTTCGTCATATTTCCTCGTCCCCCACCGTAGTCACAGTGAAGCCAAGCGCTACATACGCTTCGTCATATTTCCTCGTCTCCCACCGTAGTCACAGTGAAGCCAAGCGCTACATACGCTTCGTCATATTTCCTCGTCTCCCACCGTAGTCACAGTGAAGCCAAGTGCTACATACGCTTCCTCATATCTCCTCGTCTCCCACCGTAGTCACAGTGAAGCCAAGCGCTACATACGCTTCGTCATATTTCCTCGTCTCCCAACGTAGTCACAGTGAAGCCAAGCGCTACATACGCTTCGTCATATCTCCTCGTCTCCCACCGTAGTCACAGTGAAGCCAAGCGCTACATATGCTTCGTCATATCTCCTCGTCTCCCAACGTAGTCACAGTGAAGCCAAGCGCTACATACGCTTCGTCATATTTCCTCGTCTCCCACCGTAGTCACAGTGAAGCCAAGTGCTACATACGCTTCCTCATATCTCCTCGTCTCCCACCGTAGTCACAGTGAAGCCAAGCGCTACATACGCTTCGTCATATTTCCTCGTCTCCCACCGTAGTCACAGTGAAGCCAAGTGCTACATACGCTTCCTCATATCTCCTCGTCTCCCACCGTAGTCACAGTGAAGCCAAGCGCTACATACGCTTCATCATATCTCCTCGTCTTAGCTTTCGGGAGACTTACGTTTGTCTCATTATCTCCGTCTCTCTCCGCCTTTCTTTTCATCCCTGTTAAATATTTTTCCATGGTGTCTCTTAAGGGTTTGTTATCTGCACTTCATATCTCCTGCTCTGTGCTGTGTGCTCTTGTTCAGTGCAAAAAAACTCTACTCCCTGCTGCAAAAAAAGCATGTTCCCTGGGGTCACACACGCCCCCCGGGCATCGCTCCGAGCCCCCCCAAGGGGGCGCGCCCCACTATTTGAGAAGGACTGGGTTAATGCAACATTTCCTGAGTGGATAAATTGCAGTCTCAACTGGTTTACCATGACGATATAATTGTGGACTCCCTAGATATTGACTCTCACTTGCAGCAGTGCGAGGAGGTGTTTGACAGACTCTGGAAACATGGCCTGAAGCTCTGTACTGATAAGTGCAAACTGCTCTAAACCCAAGTGACGGAAGGCCCATTTCAGTGTTGTTACCCCTAAAAATAGTGGCCCTGGACTTTTTGAGCCTAAGTAGACCTACCGACAAATACCACAATTTTAACATAGACTGACAGACAAAGCTATTCATGATTCAGACATCCTACTGTCACCAGTTTTCTCTGTCTCTTCTTATGTGGATGTTGTGGGTAGCCTTGACGCGACTCCCCTAGAACTCTGAATGATTGCCACGGACCATTCTTCAAGTGAACTACGGTTCATCTGCACTACGGCCTACGTTGATTTCATTATTTTTCCTTTGAAGATCATTTTAAAATATTTTATTTGGCAAGTCAGTTCTTATTTTCAATGACGGCCTACACCGGCCAAACCCAGACGACACTGGGCCAATTGTGCGCCGCTTATTTGACACCTAATCACAACCGGGTTGTGTACAGCCTGGGTTCAAACCAGGGTGTCTGTATTGAAGCCTCAACCACCGAGCTGCAGTGTCTTAGACCACTGTGCCACCATTTTGGTGGTACCATTTTAAAAAGATCATCGTGCTCTCCTAGAAGTTTGGCTGGTGCGTAAACACATGAATTCAGACGAATTAAAGATGTGATTGGTCCGCATTAAAAAAAATGTCTAATATAATTAATATAATCATTTGAAAAAGAGACCTGTCCACAATAACCATTCAGAAGGTATTCCAGCCTGGGGGCCTCCCGAATGGCGCAGTGGTCCAAGGCACTGTATCACAGTGCTAGCTGTGCCACTAGTAGAACCTGGTGTGAGTCCAGGCTCTGTTATAGCCAGCTGTGACCGGGAGACCCATGAGGCAGCACACAAATGGCCCAGCATCATCTGAGTTAGGGGAGGGTTTGGCCAGCAGGGGACACCCCTGTCACAGTATGAGGCCTGTGGCAGGCCAGGTGCAATGCATGATGACATAGTGTTTCTGCTGACACATTGGTGTAGCTGGCTTCCAGGTTAAGCAGGCACTGTGTCAAGAAAAAGTGTGGCTTGGCTGGGTTGTGTTTCAGAGGATGCATGTCTGTACAAGAGTTGCAGCAATGGGACATGACTGTAACTACCAATTGGGGAGAAAAAGGGGTCAAAAATAATATCTAGATATTCATAATTAGTTAACTTGCATAAAGCACTGTATGCAAGTGTAGCAATTTAGTCCAAGTTTATTTTTCCCTTTGTTAGAGCACATGTGAATGCTAACAACAAACATTTAGCTTACTGCAGCCAGCAAAATTAGGTATGCTCTTCTGCAGCATCCCATTTAACAGCCTGGTCTCATAGACTAGAGCCAACATGGGTGGCAGGTAGCCTAGTGGTTAGAGTGTTGGGACAGTAACCAAAAGGTTAGATTGAATCCCCGAGCTGACAAAGTAAAAATCTGCCATTCTGCCCCTGAGAAAGGCAGTTAACCCACTGTTCCTAGGCCGTCATTGTAAATAAGAATTTGTTCTTAAATGACTTGCCTTGTTAAATAAAAAAACATAGTACATGTAAATCCTGGACACTCAAATTAGTTTGGTATGTTAACATGAGGCAATAACGAAAGAAGGGGGGGTGGATGGGTCGGCATATAACATGAATGTCTAGCAACCCAAAGGTTGAATGTTTGAATCTCGTGGCAACTTTAGGTTTTTAGCAACTTTGCAACTACTTATTACTTTTTAGGTACTTTTTAGGTACTAACCCCTAAAGCTAGCTAACGTTAGCGTTTTCCACCTAGCTAACGTTAGCAACAGCAAATTGGAATTTGCAACATATCACAGGCTACGTTTGCAAATTCGTAACATATTGTACATTTCTCAAATTAGTAACACATTTTATAAATTGCAATTGGTAACATATATGAATTGTAGTTCGTAACATTTCATATGAAATGGATGATGGACAAATTAATATGAAACGTAACATGTTTTTATTTAACCTTTTTTTAACTAGGCAATTCAGATATGAACAAATTATTATTTACAATGACGGCCTACACATACCACACTAAATGGAGTGTCTTGGTTTACGTACATAATGATACGAACTGCTCTGATACCAGGTTGCATTTAACAGTATTGATCTCTTTGCTCGAAGGACTAAGTGCTCGCTACTGTTGAGCATGTGACCTTTGTCGCCTGTATCTGAATTAAATGAATGTAAGCTCTCGTGCCCTGAGTGTTATTCTAACTGGGGCCTAACTGGAAAACTTGACATCTTGTGCTGACCAGACATCATTCAGATTCTGAATATCTGGAGCAGTAGGCCAACGGATGGAAGAATTGAAGTGTAACGAGTGAGCTGGGAGTCAGGAAGCAAGTTCAAGGAGTGTATCATTTAATAAACAAATGAACAAAACAAGAAACACGATCAACGCACAGACAGGAAACTGAGACATAAACAATAACACCTGTGGGTTGAACCAAAGGGAGTGACATAGGGAAGGTAATCAGGGAAGTGATAGTCCAGGTGATTCTGATGACACGCAGGTGCGCGTTACGATGGTGACAGGTGTGCTCCATAACGAGCAGCCTGGTGACCTAGAGGCCGGAGAGGGAGCATATGTGACACTAAATACTCATGGTAGGAAAGTGAGAGTGTGTAGAGAACATTTGTGGACGACCTACAGTATGCTCCCCACCCAGTCCCCATGGAGTAGAAGGATCAGGTAAGGCCAGACCAATGGTGACAACTGGTATTTGATGATTGCACACTGAATAGTGGAAATGTGCCATTTAATAAGGTCAGACAGTACAACTTTGCAAACGCTGACCTAAAACATGTCGTCTAAGTCAGAACTGCATGTTTTTCACCTGAGTTAGTCATTGGCATCACATTAGCATCATAAAAAAAGCACCCATTTTATTGACTATTCTAGGTCTATTTGGGGAAACACTATCAGACAGTTGCAACTCACTGACACTATAGCCTACATCTGTTATTATGGAAACAGCAGAACGTTACAAGGATAACACTTTACATTACATTTACATTTATAAACAGTTTACTATTAGTTACCATCTGTCCAGTTTGGGGCATCAAATTCATACAATGTTTTTGGAGAATGGAGACTTCTGCATACAGAAATAATATGCCATGCTCTTGACATGGTCGGTGTCAGAGTTGTCCTCCTACCTTGTCTAGATATCCTAATTAATTGGATTCATATAAGGATCGGTGTCCCGATAGCGGGACAACTTCTGTTGAAACTGGAGGGCACATAATTCAAATAAATTCTAATAGTTATTATAGCGGTTAAACATTTAGGAACATATACTTATAGGTACCTAAATCCAGTCTTATATCGGCTGAAAGCTTAAATTCTTGTTAATCTAACTGCACTGTCCGATTTACAGTGGCTATCAAAGCGGGAAAAAAACATGCCATGCGATTGTTTGAGGACTGCGCCCCACATCAAAATATTTTTCCACCGGCACAAGTTTCATACATTCACATCTTCCTCTGATTTGTCATTCAGAGGGTCCCAGCAATGACATGTAGTGTCGTTTTGTTAGATAAAATAATGTTTTATATCCCAAAAAGTCAGTTTAGTTGGCACCATCGATTTGAGTAATCCACTCATTCAAATTGCAGAGAAAGAAATCCAAAAATCTACCCCTAAACTTTCTTTCAGCAAGTCAAAATATGTTTGTATTTACTCCTCAGACACCCTAAAATGCAATTTCGGAAAGAAGTATGTTCAATAGGAAACCGATTTTAGCTGGTGCTCAACTTCATCTTGGCACGCCATGAAACGGATTTCCAAGACGGTGTCCTCACAAAAACTGTTATTTCTTATTCGTTTTTTAAGATACAAGCCTGAATCCTTGAACATAAACTGCTGACACCCAGTGGAAGCCATAGGAATTGCACCATATTTTACAAAATGCAAGCATTCTCTTGCATTTCTAAGAGGATGGTCTCTCAGAAAAAGACAATTCCAGTTGTTTTTTCTTAGGATTTTCTCCTACCATATCTATTGTGTTCTATTCTCCTACATTATTTTAACATTTCTACACACTTCTAAGTGTTTTCTTTCCAATGGTACCAATTATTATATGCATATGCTGGCTTCAGGGCCTGAACAACAGGCAGTATTATTACAATCTGACAAATGAATGTGGTTTGATCTAAACATCGAAATTCCTGAATGCAAGCAATCGCATGCAAACAAAGATTACATCGCTTCTACAGTTGGCCTACATTGCAACATACAAGTGAGTCAACAATGAAATAGATAGATGCAAATCACATTATCATACCATAATAATAGTCATGGAAAATTCGAGATAACGTTTTGATAAGGCAAAAACAAAACACACAGGTTTTCTGCACTTTACCTTCGCGGACTTATCCGCTGGAGAGAAACAGAAGAAAAAGCTTGATAATAAATAGCTTGTTCAATAAAATTAGGAAGGTCCCCATAGTTTATTCTTTCATTATTTTCTGTTAAAAGACAATTCTGGATACTTGATAAAACTCCATTGTTTTCACAAAGTGGCACTATAATTCATCCCCTCATTCACAACTTTTAATGGCAGAGTGCACTGTGTAGCCTACCTGTGCGTCTATCATGCAAAACAACGTCGGGGGAGGGACATAGACTATAGTCCCGCCCTGCTACTTCACCTAGGGCTAGGCCATAGACAGTAAATATACATTTCTAGGCACTGGTGTAGTGCAGTCCACTGATACATGGACAACATTATTGCACTAAATACATTTTTTCCTACAAAAACTAATTTTAAAAATCCCGCCCTTGAAACACATGCATTTTGTTATTACATACCGGTAGACATGAAATTAGCCTACTGCTATTCAGTTTTCACCAGTGACATATACTGCATAATCACTCAGCCATGAACATTATTGTGGTAAAAGACACAGTAGTGTACATCAGCCTACTACAGGTGTCTAATCTTAACTTGATCGCTATTTTGTCACTGAGAATTTTCCTGCTGCATCAGGAAATTCAAATGAGCCTCATTAGTCCCTGAAAATGAACAGTTATTTTTCTCTCCAAGCGGGGGCAGTCGAGTCGTAGGGATAAGGGCTTGCAATCAAAATAATTTTATCTTGCTCACTTGCTCAAAAGCTAGGCCTAGGTCCTATTACTGCAACATTCAAATGTACAAAAATGTATCTGAAATGCAGCCATACACATCAACAACCATCATTTTATGTACAGTAGATAGGCATCAACAACCGTCATCATTAATAGTAAAATGGCACCGAAGCAGAAGGCAGACGTTTTACATGCCCCCAAACCGATTGTGTTCGTTTATCTGCTTTGTTTGTATCTTATTTTTGTACATAATTTTGCCGCTACTCTCTCTTATGACCGAAAATAACTTCTAGACATCAGGACTGCGATTACTCACCACGGACTAGCAGAATCCTTTTTCTTCTTTCACAACTCTGACTAGGCGGAGGATATACGGCTCCCTCGGGAACAGGCCCCGACCGACCCCCAGTGATCTGTGTGAAAAGGAGGCGGAGAAAGAGAGACCGGAGGGCAGGCTGCCTTCTGAGGAGTAGGAGGCAATTGAATAAACCCCCACTCCCCTCATTTCTGCTAGCAAACATGCAATCTTTGGACAATAAAATGGATGAGTTATTGGGAAGATTAACCTACCAATGGGACATTAAAAACTGTAACAGCTTATGCTTCACAGAGTCGTGGCTGAACGACGACAATATCAACATGCAGCTGGTGCACAATATCTAAGGAAGTCTGGAGCAATTGCTCGCCTGAGGTAGAGTTTCTCATAAGCTGTAGAGCACACTACCTACCGAGAGAGTTTTCATCTATACTCTTTGTAGCTGTTTACATACCACCACAGTCAGAGGTTGGCACTAAGATTAAATGAGCTGTATTCCGCCATAAGCAAACAAGAAAGTGCTCACCCAGAGGCGGCGCTCCTAGTAGCCGGGGACTGTAATGCAGTTTTACCAAATTTCTATCAGCATGTTAAATTTGCATCCAGAGGGAAAAGAACTCTGGACCACCTATACTCCTCACACAGAGATGCATACAAAGCTCTCCTTCGCCCTCCATTTGGCAAATCTGCCCATAATTCCATCCTCCTGATTCCTGCTTACAAGCAAAAAGTAAAGCAGGAAGCACCCGTGACTAGATCAATAAAAAAGTGGTCAGATGAAGCAGATGCTAAGCTAGAGGACTGTTTTGCTATCACAGACACCACATTTGTCATTGGCTTCATCAATAAGTGCATTGATGATGTCGTCCCCACCGTACATACCCCAACCAGAAGCCATGGATTACAGGCAGCATCCCTACTGAGCTAAAAGCTAGAGCTGCCGCTTTGAAGGAGCAGGACTCTAACCCGGAAGCTTATCAGAAATCCCGCTATGCCCTCCGACGAACCATCAAACAGGCAAAGTGTCAATACAGGACTAAGACTAATAGTATAGCACTAACAGCACAATACCACCCTAACGCCATAGTGCCTGTGCTCAAAAATACATCTACCACCTGCAAATATGAATTCACACAAGATGCCCTGTAGCCTGCATGTAGCCTACAAACGCCGCTTCCAGCTGGGCCCCGGCAGAGATTTAAAAAAATATATTTCGATATTCAAATCATCTTGCTGCAGGATTATTTTCCTCCTTCGACGAGAGAGTTCAAATTAAGATCCGACATCTGTGTAGTTCAAGAAATTCACATTGCTCTGACAATTCCACATATGGCCATCAGAGAGTGCTGTTCAATCATTAACTCCATGGTCATTCACGTATGTTACACTGTACAAGACAACTGGATATACTGTAATATGCAACATTAAGTCTTCGAAAGCAGGTGAATCACTTTATATTTGAAAAATATAACAAGTATTTGATGTTTTGAGGTATTAAACAATTTAGGGACATACAAAACAACAGTAGATTTGGGGAGAAAATCTATTTTAATCCCATAATATAGTCTTAAACATGTTTGTGGTTTGTAACAGAGGGGCATTTTAATTTGTGTTGACTCAAAGTAGCCTGGTACGTTTCAAAACGAGAGCGTGGGAGAGAACAGCTTAAACAGGCCACTGCACTGCACAGGAGGTTAAGACCAGCGCGACCGTTGACTTATTCAAACTTAACACAAGGTAAGGCAGGCCTCAGCTGTATCCTGTGATAGAGAGAGAGCCCAGTGTGTGTCCGTTATAGACCCAGTGTTCCCTCCACAGTCAACACCGTATTAGTCCTTTAGCTGTGGCAGGAGAGAGAGGAATGTTGGTGAAGTTGAACATAAACGTGGATGCAGTTAGCCAGTAAGCTAATGTAATTTGGCTGGGTGAGAGCTGTACTGTGGCAGCGCAACATAAAGACTTTACGTTCAAATGAATTAAGATGTATTGTATTGGAATGGATGTAGCCAAGTGGCTTTATGAAAAAGGAAAGTTATCCTACACAATGACCTCCATTCAAACTCTGATACAGTAACAGCTCTATTCATGGGTGTGTGTGGATGAATGAAAGTGCATAATCTATCAACTGAAACTAAAGCCTCTCCAGATCGATGCAATGCAAATGTCTATGTGGGGGAAATCATACGGCTGTGAGTGCATAGCAGACACTATTTGTGGCCGTTCCCGTAGGCTAGGAGATTGCATAAGACACCCCTGACTGTTGCACTGAGCTGAGGCCAGAGCTAAGTGCTACAGTGCCACAGAATCACTCAGTCTGGGGGTTTTCCAGCCTGCAGGCAGCATTTTATACCACAAAGAATGTGTGGTGGATGAGAGGCCTTTAAAGAACTGTGATTACGCAACTCTGGAGGAGCAGAGGAAAAAACGAAGACATTTAAACGCAGCTGAAAGTTGTTTAAGATCAGCAATCTTTCTGTCTTTACAGACGACCGTCTGGCCTGCACTTTGTTGCAATGCTATATTTGAGTTCTTGTACTTGTAATAGTTTAAAATGACCAATTTTTTGGGTCTGTACTTTATGCAGTGCTTGAGTTGTTGTAATGTAAGAGCTTCCCGTAGAGATCTGGAAATCTCTCAATGGGAACAGCGAGCAGAGAAGCCCTACGTGAAGATTCCGGGTGCTCATTGGAATTCTTTTGACATTTGATCTCCCCTTTCGTCTCCCCCTCCTCTCCCTTCACGCTATGTGATGCTGAGACCAGATGGCACCCTTTATAGAGGACGTCTCTAGTTATTAGATCTCTCTAGTCTAACTAACTTAAACTTGGTTTGCAATGGGTCTGAGTCACAACTGCTTTGTCTTACGCTAGAATAAAGAGAGTTAGGAGATGGAAGGTGGGTGGAGAGAGGGGGCTGCTTGGTGCTTTATCTGGCGTGAGCGGATGAGCCGAGCTGATTCTCTCCCGGCTGTGTCTTGTCTCTCACTAGACCAGATCACTATAAATCCCTGCTTGCCTGCTTGCCCACCCACTTTGCCTGCCTGCCTGCTTGCCCACCCTGCTCTGACTGCCTGCCTGCCTGTTCTCTCAGCAATGCTCTCTCTGACTGCCTGCCTTTCTGCTCTTTCTGCCCGTCTGCCTAACTGCCTGCCTGCAGCTCTGGAGCAGGTTAAGTTAGTGTGTTGAGTGAGTGTGGACCTCTGATCAGGAGGGATTAGTAATCAAAGCCCCGGAGGCCCCATTCTGTCTGTTTCCATGCATGTCTCCGGCAGAGAGGTGCTTCACTCGGCCCTCAGACGGGACTGGAGGGAGTCTGTGGTGGGATTCATCTAATCCCACTGATGTCCATAGTGCACTGTGGCAGTGTGGTACGTATGTGGCGTAACCAGAGAGGGTGGCAGAGGAGGGTAGGAGGGAGGGGGGCCCTGCCCTTTGTGGCTTATTGAGAAAACACTGTGTGTGTCCCCAAATGGCGGGACGTAGCCACTGAAGGGTGGAGCCAACAGAGTGGATACCCAGCCTACTATAACTCTCTAATTGGGACGTCTCCAACTACAATATTTATTCAAACCCTTCACTGTGTGTGGTTTTTCTCACATCAAAATGTTCCCCTGGCCCCTACAAACGCAACTGCTTTTACGTTGTCCAGGACACTTACACATGGTGCACACCCATATAGACAGATTGATTCCATTTCCCTAAGATCAGCACTTCAGCTGAAGAGTGACATGGAGGGACAGGGGAAGGAAAGATGAGGAAGGAAGGATGAGGGAAGAGTGGGGTGTTAAAAAAAAGAAGTATTGCCAAAGTGGACGAGAGATTTCCACTGGAACACTCTGTTTTCAAACTCCGCTTTCAACGTTAACCGCGCTGAAGTGATCTGTTTATGTCGTGACTTGAAGAGTGCTTTGCTCACGTTCTCAAGCGTCACTTTGATGCATCTGACAGGGCCACTAAGCACAATGGCTGACAACAGTGGCTGCGCTTACTAATGTTCCAACCATTTGGCCCCATTTCCACTTTCTTAGGTTGGATACATTGTTAAAGACCTAAAAGGAAAACAGTCCCAGAGAGGCACTGCCTTCAACCCCTCACTCCACTATTCATAACATTCCTCCTCCACATACCTCAACCCAAACAATGAGAAACGAATTATGGCTATTGGAAAGCATTTCAGCCAGGGCACAAACAATGTGCTGCTTGGGTCAGCCCAGCTGAACGTGTTTCATTTTTAAGCACGGAACACACCAGAACGGTGTCAAAGTTATAAGAACTCCTTCCAAAGATTTGTTTTAAAAAAAAAATGTGTATTTGATTATCCATCAACTCTATTCCGTTAGATATTTTGGTAGCACTTATTCATGGCTCTGAATAATTGGGTAACAACATGGTAATAACTAGGTCATTGTTTTTCTTGTTATTGGTTACTATACTAGTAATTATCATAGGTATTACTATGTTATTACACAATTATTTAGCGCCATACAGTAAGGTGGATAACGCTTCACATTACAATGCCTTTATTACTGTGTAATTACTTGTGTAAGTACAGTGTAACAAGTATTGTGCTCACTACTTCCCTGTATACCTCAGCTAGTCGACACTGGTGCTTATTGCGGCCTACACAATGCCACAGCCTGGTGAGTCAGGGTCTGAAGGTATGATGAGTGTCTCGTGAGATCTGGATTTCGTTTTCCCTTTGGGCAGAATCCCTACCAAACACGAAAACAAGTTCATAGAACTCCTTATGGAATCACATTAGATTCTCCGTCAACTCTATTCCATTAGGTCATTCATTGTGTCTGTCTATCTCAGTATGTCAGGTTGCACTGGGGCTTGTTAAGGCCGACACACCATACGCCTGGTGAGTAGTGAATCAGGGGCTGAGGGTATGATGAGTGTCCAGTGAAATCTGTATTTCATGTTCCCTTCGGGCGGAAGGCTACAGTATGAACAGGAGGTCTTATGTAAGCGAGTGCATGACGCTCTCCTCTCCTCCAGAACAGTAAGTACCCATTCAAGCCATATTGAATGATTTCTCACTGTGTTGCTGATTTAACTGAATTAGCATAGGGTACCGTGTACCTTGACAACTGCCTAAAGCACTAAGAGAAGTAACTGTCCATTGC
Organism: Oncorhynchus clarkii lewisi; assembly: GCF_045791955.1. Classification (NCBI taxonomy): domain Eukaryota; kingdom Metazoa; phylum Chordata; class Actinopteri; order Salmoniformes; family Salmonidae; genus Oncorhynchus; species Oncorhynchus clarkii. Next base: position 44,389,506 of record NC_092151.1, read on the forward strand.
CCAACACACACAGGCAGGGTTAGAGGATGACAATAATATTGATTCGTAGGGTAAATAAAGACATGGTAACTAATGCTTGATAGCAATCATTCTGTCTGAAACCAGGAGGCAGATAGCCCAAATGCCAGTCTGTTTGAGCCGTCATGCCCACTCTTTGTCACTCGTCATGCCAAATGTTTGTCTTGACAATGATGGCAATGGAGTTGGCAAAAGTATAAACAAAACTGGGATAAGGCTATTTATAATCTAAAGGCAAAGTACAGTGGTATCATTAAAACCGCAAATAGGATCATTTAGGAACTCAACTGTTTAGTAAATAGACAGAAATTGGACTAAATATGCAGAAGTGGCCAAGTCCCCTCCAAAAACAAACTGTCCTAAAAACATTCTTGTCCCACAGGCAATGTTTGCTGTGGCAAGGCAAGATGCATTATTTGTTGTGACGTGCTGTGATGCACTCAGTGTTGAACCAGACCAGTCCAAACCGCCTCTCTTGTTGGGGATGGACGAAGGAGGAGGGGGTCTGTGGGAACAGTTCTGTCTAGGGTGTTCTCTTCTAGTTTCCTCTTCTTCCTGAACACTCCCTCCCTCCTCCTCCCCATCCCCCCTTCTCTTTCCCGTTCAGCTGTACGCTCTGTTCCCACCCCATTTATGTCCAAATCAGGACAAGTCACCAGACTAATACATGAGACCCACACACACATATATACAGTGGGGAGAACAAGTATTTGATACACTGCCGATTTTGCAGGTTTTCCTACTTACAAAGCATGTAATTCGTCAATTTTTATCATAGGTACACTTCAACTGTGAGAGACGGAATCTAAAACAAAAATCCAGAAAATCACATTGTATGATTTTTAAGTAATTAATTAGCATTTTATTGCATGACATAAGTATTTAATCACCTACCAACTAGTAAGAATTCCGGCTCTCACAGACATGTTAGTTTTTCTTTAAGAAGCCCTCCTGTTCTCCACTCATCACCTGTATTAACTGCACCTGTTTGAACTCGTTACCTGTATAAAAGACACCTGTCCACACACTCAATCAAACAGACTCCAACCTCTCCACAATGGTCAAGACCAGAGAGCTGTGTAAGGACATCAGGGTTAAATTGTAGACCTGCACAAGGCTGGGATGGGCTACAGGACAATAGGCAAACAGCTTGGTGAGAAGGCAGCAACTGCTGGCGCAATTAGTAGAAAATGGAAGAAATTCAAGATGACGGTCAATCACCCTCGGTCTGGGGCTCCATGCAAGATCTCACCTCGTAGGGCATCAATGATCATGAGGAAGGTGAGGGATCAGCCCAGAACTACACGGCAGGACCTGGTTAATGACCTGAAGAGAGCTGGGACCACAGTCTCAAAGAAAACCATTAGTAACACATTACGCCGTTATGGATTAAAATCCTGCAGCGCACGCAAGGTCCCCCTGCTCAAGCCAGTGCATGTCCAGGCCTGTCTGACGTTTGCCAATGACCATCTGGGTGATCCAGAGGAGGAATGGGAGAAGGTCATGTGGTCTGATGAGACAAAAATAGAGCTTTTTGGTCTAAACTCCACTTGCTGTGTTTGGAGGAAGAAGAAGGATGAGTACAACCCCAAGAATACCATCCCAACCGTGAAGCATGGAGGTGGAAACATCATTCTTTGGGGACGTTTTTCTGCAAAGGAGACAGGACGACAGCACCGTATTGAGGGGAGGATGGATGGGGCCATGTATCGCGAGATCTGGGCCAACAACCTCCTTCCCTCAGAGCATTGAAGATGGGTCGTTGCTGGGTCTTCCAGCATGACAAATACCCGAAACACACAGCCAGAGCAACTAAGGAGTGGCTCCGTAAGAAGCACCTCAAGGTCCTGGAGTAGCCTAGCCAGTCTCCAGACCTGAACCCAATAAAAAAGTCTGTATTGCCCAACGACAGCCCCGAAACCTGAAGGATCTGGAGAAGGTCTGTATGGAGGAGTGGGCCAAAATCCCTGCTGCAGTGTGTGCAAACCTGGTCAAGAACTACAGGAACGTGTGATCTCTGTAATTGCAAACAAAGGTTTCTGTACCAAATAATAAGTTCTGCTTTTCTGATGTATCAAATACTTATGTCATGCAATAAAATGGAAATGAATTACTTAAAAATCATACAATGTGATTTTCTGGATTTTTGTTTTAGATTCCGTCACTCACAGTGTGCCTATGATAAAAATTACAGACCTCTACATGCTTTGTAAGTAGGAAAACCTGCAAAATCAGCAGGGTATCAAATACTGGTTCTCCCACTGTATATGTAACCTGATCAAAAACAGTTCTGATCCAGAACCATATACAGTTGAAGTCGGAAGTTTACATATACTTATGTTGGAGTCATTAAAACTCGTTTTTCAACCACTCCACAAATTTATTGTTAACAAACTATAGTTTTGGCAAGTCCGTTAGGACATCTACTTTGTGCATGACACAAGTCATTTTTCCAACAATTGTTTACAGACAGATTATTTCACTTATAATTCACTGTATCACAATTCCAGTGGGTCAGAAGATGGCATACACTAAGTTGACTGTGCCTTTAAACAGCTTGGAAAATTCCAGAAAATTATGTCATGGCTTTAGAAGCTTCTGATAGGCTAATTGACATCATTTGAGTCAATTGGAGGTGTACCTGTGGATGTATTTCAAGGCCTACCTTCAAACTCAGTGCCTCTTTGCTTCACATCATGGGAAAATCAAAAGAAATAGGCCAAGACCTCAGAATTTTTTTTTAGACCTCCACAAGTCTGGTTCATCCTTGGGAGCAATTTCTAAACGCCTGAAGGTACCACGTTCATCTGTACAAACAATAGTACGCAAGTATAAACACCATGGGACCACGCAGGTGTCATACCGCTCAGGATGGAGGTGTGTTCGGGCACCTAGAGATGAACGTACTTTGGTGTGAAAAGTGCAATCAATCCCAGAACAACAGCAAAGGACATTGTGAAGATGCTGGAGGAAACAGGTACAAAGTATCCATGTCCACAGTAAAACGAGTCCTATATCGACATAACCTGTAAGGCCGCTCAGTAAGGAAGAAGCCACTGCTCCAAAACCGCCATAAAAAACAAGACTATGGTTTGCAACTGCACATGGGGACAAAGATCGTACTTTTTGGAGAAATTTCCTCTGGTCATAATGACCATTATGTTTGGAGGAAAAAGGGGAAGGTTTGCAAGCTGAAGAACACCATCCCAACCGTGAAGCACGGGGGTGGCAGCATCATGTTGTGGGGGTGCTTTGCTGCAGGAGGGACTGGTGCACTTCTCAAAATAGATGGCATCATGAGGGAGGAAAATTATGTGGATATATTGAAGCAACATCAGTCAGCAAGTTAAAGCTTGGTCGCAAATGGGTCTTCCAAATGAACAATGACCCCAAGCATACCTCCAAAATGGCTTAAGGACAACAGTCAAAGTATTGGAGTGGCCATCACAAAACCCTTACTTCAATCCCATACAAAGTTTGTGGGCAGAACTGAAAAAGCGTGTGCGAGCAAGGAGGCCTACAAACCTGACTCAGTTACACCAGCTCTGTTAGGAGGAATGGGCCAAAATTCCACCAACTTATTGTGGGAAGCTTGTGGAAGGCTACCCGAAACGTTTGACCCACGTTAAACAATTTAAAGGCAATGCTATCAAATACTAATTGAGTGCATGTAAACTTCTGACCCACTGGGAATGTGATGAAAGAAATAAAAGTTTAAATAAATCATTCTCTCTGCTATTATACTGACCTTTCACATTCTTAAAATAAAGTGGTGATCCTAACTGACCTAAGACAGAGAATATTTACTAGGATTAAATGTCAGAAATTGTGAAATTGAGTTTAAATGTATTTGGCTACGGTGTATGTAAACTTCCGACTTCAACTGTATGTCACCTCTCACCTAACCAGAAACCAGAAGTCCTTGTGTGCCCAATTGAGAACGGGATACTTCCTCTGAGGAGATTGAATGCCATAGATGAAGAGGAGTGGCCATGTCCAGTCTTTGATTTTGTGGGAGGTCGAGAATAAATTGCTGTTTTTATTTTACTGTTCTTTACACGATGAGTAGCTTTGTTTGATCAAATGCAACAGCAGACACCAGAATTATTCTGGATAAGCGTCAAAGAGAAACTTGAATGGCTTTTCAGAAAATAAGTGTTCTTGTTTTGTTTTTCAATGGTTTTTTTTTAGTTTTGCATGATTGTATTTATGGAAGTGAATGTGTGCATACATCCACTGGTTTGTTTTGCTACAGAAAATACACATAATAGAACGTTATTATTATAAGTGTCACTCCATGATCTGTTTCACCTGTCTTTGTGATTGTCTCCACCCACCTCCAGGTGTCTCCTGTTATCCCCATTAGTCCCTGGCGTATTTATCCCTGTGTTTCCTGTCTCCCTGTGCCAGTGCGTCTTGTTTTGCCAAGTCAACCAGCGTTTTCTCCTGACTCCTATTTTTCCCAGTCTCTGTTTTTTCCTAGCCCTCCTGGATTTGACCCTTGCCTGCCCTGACGCCAAATCCGCCTGCCTGACCACTCTGCCTGTTCTGACCTCGAGCCTGCCTATCCCCTGGTACTGCTTGGACTCGGGCCTGGTTTATGAACTCTCTCCTGTCCCCGACCTGCCTTTTTGCCTACCCCTTTTGGTATAATAAATATCGGAGCTCAACCATCTGCCTCCTGTGTCTGCATTTGGGTCTCGCCTTGTGCCCTTATAATAAGCCCATGTGTGCTGTGCATCCTTGAAGATGCATGACACTATAATAATAGAATTAATCCAAATCATCACACACGTGTGTGCGCGCGCGCACACACACACACACACACACTTCAGTAAACAGAATGGTTAACTTGGCGGACTGGCTCACTGAACTTCTCAGACTGAGGATCAACTATAGTGACGGCCATGGGTATATCTGAAATGGTACCATTTAAGGTCCAATTTCAGACACAGGCAGTGAGTCCAGAGTGTCCCACAACAAGCCTGCAGAGAACACACCGTTTCCTGTTTGTGTCTCGTTCAAATGCCTCCCCCTCCTCCGGGTCTAACCATGCACCTGCAGCAAGGCCCTGGCCCTGCCTGAAAAACACTTTTAGCCCAATTACTTTCTACCCAGCACACAGAGAAAAGAAAACAGCACATGTTGTGAAACAATAGCATGGTGTACAAACACGCCTTGCCACTGGAGTAAACATACTTCAACAAAACCCCATTGTACAACGCCTACAGACTGGCCCTGGTTTAATAAAAGAACACAATGATAGTTTGTTGGGGATGGATATAAAATACAAGGCATTTTCCACTTAAACGATGGTCTCTTAAGGAGCTGCACAACGTGCACGCAAGTTTTGGTTCTGGGTGCCAAGATCACTAAAACTAGGAGAAACACATCTGCAACATATGCATAGTTTTCAGTAAATTGTAGTAAATCACAGTACAGTAAATCACCTTCAAATGGCCTTTGAATTGCATACCTCATCAAGCCCAGATGTTCCCATTGGGCCATCTCCAAACAGAGACATGGCTTGCGGGTTAGGCTCACACACATTTCCAATGAAACACAGCTATCCTCTTGTTTATGTATCATAATATTCTGCAAAGGACATGGAACATGGAAGTGGGGGTGCATGATTTCCCCCGGTTTCCTGATCAGTAAACGGTGACCTCCACTGGCACTTTTCCATTTTACCAGAAGTCCTCATTGAAAACAGACCGAGGAGGAAAACAGAGGGTGGAGGAAGGGGCGCGGTGTAGGGGGCATATAAACAACTCCAGACTCCACCAAAAGAGTGTCTAACTCCTGGCTACGATCCAGCTAGTAACTGTCCAGCATCACTCTGAGACACAAAGAGCTCTGTGACCTTCCATAGTGCTGTGTGCGTGCGTGTGTGTATGGGACTGTAATCCATAGTGTTGCCCTCCGACAGTGGCTGCAGACAGAATACTTTGCGGGGTCGTTAAGTCTAAGTTGTCTAACAGAGAAAGTCCCGGTGTTGGACCCAGTCGGGTCAAAGGGGAGCCATCATGGCAGCTGCTGACTCATAACGGGAGACTATAGGACTTACTGGAAGGTCTGTGAGTCAGATAGTCACCCCTCCCCATATTGCCCTGTCCCCACCCTCTCTCCCCTCTTTACCCTCCTCTCCCTCAGCCAGTCTCTCCTCTGATCTCACACAGCGGTCCGTCTGTAATCTCACTTAGACAATAACACACCAACGCCACCCTACCCATATGTTTGGTGAGCTCATGATTTTTTCCCCCCTCACAATTCCACCCAATAAGAATGTTGTACACATGTTAGCAGGCCATAAGGTTAATAACACAATGTCATAAAAATGAACAATGCGATGAGAGTTGGTGTTATATTGGTACCACCGTGCCATGGCGTTAGGTTTACAGAGGTAAATGGTAATGCATTAGATGGTGCTACTGATATGAGTGTAAAATTTAATGACATTAGACTTATAAAACAACAAAACACCACCGTCTTCTGTGCTAAACAAAGTAAACAACCACTCTGGTTTTATTTTAAACTAACTCAACACAGTGAACAACATCTCCCTCTCTCATCCTCTTCATTATCACATAACTCAACATCAAGCGTCATCAGGAATAGAATAAAGGTCCATTCTGGAGCGCCATGAGTCCTGCCTGGGTTTCAGCTGAGTGGTTAGAGAGGGGTGTGTGGGTGGAAGTTCAAGCTAAGTGTTTATGGCAGGCAGGAGTCGGTCCGCTAGCTTATGCTGTCAGTGTGTGTGTGTGTTGGGCAGTGTGTGCCTGTGTACATGCGTGTGTGTGTGTGTGTTTGTGTTTATGTGTCAGTCCGCTTGCGCTGCCACTCTGTGAGGGAAGCAGTGGGCCCCTGTGCCCTAGCACCGTGGGAGGAATCCAATCTAAAAGACTCCACCAGGGCCCTCGCCAAGCTCAAACCTAGCTGGAAGCCATCCCCAGCGAGCAGCGCTGTCAGGTGGCTGGCGTGGGTGTGGGTGCAGTATAATGAGAGAATGTAGCCTATAGGCGTCGCAGGCGTTGGATATTCCTGCATGGACAATGATGTGAGTAAGACTATGATTGAGAGGGGTATGTACTGCTGTAAATGAATACCACCCACAACCTGGGGGGCCCACTCTCTATTCTCTGTATATCATCAAATACTGTTTATGTAATATGACTGTTACATAAGAGAACACCCACTGTTCACAGAAGTGCATCACTGGTACTAAAACACCTGTAGTTATCAGGAAACATGAATGCATGTTTGTTTCTGAAGTTCCATTCATGAACTTTCATTGGCCATGGTACATATTGCTCATTTGGCATTTTAATTTATTTATGTCCAATTGCTCTACCTTTTTTATTTTTTATTACTGATACTTTAGTAAAATGAATAGGGTCTAAAAGTACTTTAGAAATGGTTAATTAATAGTTTATATAGAGTTTATACTTTTATTATAAATTGTTACTAATAATCAGTTACACTTGTCGGAATTGTGAGATTGTCGCTTGGTCCCAACATGTGTTTTAATTGCGTATGACTACAGTTTTTTAAATTCTGACTTTAATGTATTTTGAAATAATAAAAGCTGCAAAGTTTGCAATGTTTTCTCCTAATTTAGACATACGTTTCACACAGTCTGTTGTACCACCGCCGTTGGAGTGCAAGCATCCTTGGCCATATGCCTTTCCACACTTTCTCCAGCAAATTAGATTTTCCTTCTCCCTCTTCACAAAATATTATCATGGAACAGTATGATCCAATGTCATTCAAAGACAATCGATGGATGGAAAACTGACCAATGAGATTCCTCCAACATTTTGATTTTTCAGGTCCTTCCCTGTGATTGGCTTACTTCCATGAAGAAGTATCCGCCTCTAAGCCTCTTATAGGCTGTGTTTCGCGGCTTTCTTGCAAGTCATTTGAATACGGCTGGTCGTGGTCGTGGTCGCGGTTTCTAATGACTTCTCATTCAAAGGATCGTGCAGACACAATGGATGGATTTAACGAATAGGAATTTCATGTTCCGAAAACACTGATCGTTATTATTTGTGTGCATTTTGCACTTATTTCCAAGGATAATTTTTGAAGGATTATTGTCTTTCATCTGCTTTTATTTTCCAAAAACGTGGAATCTTTTTATTAGATACAAATAGTGTTTATACTGTTACAATTCGATTTTTTTTTCCCAGTTGGGGTAAGTTGATCACAATACAGATGTAGGATCTTAATTTGATCACTCTTTTTTGTTTCTGTGAATTTGTAGTGTATTCATGGTTTATAACGGCTTCTAAAGTTTGTAATTTCCACTTTAAAATGCCCTAACGAAAATTGTAAAAATGTTCATGAATTATAATCCACATAATAATTCACATTTCCTGTTGCTGCAGGATTATTTCCCTACTGTAGCGAACTGTATGTTAAGATCTGTATGTTCACTGTGAGCCTGATTGTTTGTAACAAGGAAACATTCTGGGAATGTGAAACGTTCAAAACAAAAGTGTTATGTCATGCATTTGACCTATAAATGACAGAGCTTTGAAGGTTGCGCTTTGAGTGAAGGCAAAAACAATTTAATGATGACAGATCTTAACCTTTACTTAATGATGACAGATCTAAACTTTTACCAACAACAAAATATGTCCATAATCACCTTTAGCAATCCCAGACACTCATATCGGATATAATTGAATGTGATGTGAAACTTTAAATAGACTTTAACTGTGTTATTGTTTTTGCTCTAGTCTGCAGCATGGTCTATATAACTACTTGTCTGGCATGCATTAGCCTTCATTACTCACCAGTGTTATGACTGAGTGTGGTTCAACCCAGCAGAGTTCTATTCTCATAATAAGAGTGCATGAGTCAAGAGTAATAAACTGTGCCAGGGGGTGTGGGTTGGGCTGTGTTTACCCTGTCTGGGCTACAGTTAGATGGTTACAGTAGACTGGGGAACAGACAAACAGGGTGGGGATATGTGTGGGAATGAGATTTCTTAGAAACAACACCCATCTTATTTTATGACCGTATTTGCTTCTCTATCAGATGTTCAGTTCTTTTTTTTCTAGGCTATGGAACAGGCAAAACAGGGTGGGACATGAGGTTTATTATTCCTTCCGTCTTATAAACAGCATCCACCCTTATATATCCAAGATGGATACAGCATAGTATAGCTGTTTTATTTCATAACTCTGGTATAGTTGCTTCTCTATCAGATAGATGAGGTTCTTATCTGTTTCCACTTAACCCTTATGATCCATTTTCATCCCCCCCCCCCCCCCCCCCCCCCCCCCCCCGTCAGGCTGTGGTGTAGTGTCAGCCTGTTGGTCAGTCAGAGAATGTCACTTTCATTCAAATGTAGAAGGCTTTAGTAGGCCCGAGCTTTACTTGGTGGGGGGGAGGTTGCTTGAAAACGTCTATTGCTGGGTAGATCATCAGCTCCTGTTGTAGCAGGTCACCATCATTAATGCGGCCTCTCTGTCTGTCCAGACTAGAGAATAAAGTACCTTTAATCTCTTAACAGTTTTAAGGAAGCCAGCAGGGAGAGGAAGGGGATGTGCCAGGATGGCGGGTAAATGAGACAGTGGCATAAACAGGCTTATACCAGAATGTAGTAGAATCAGCAGTAGTAAGGACATGAGACAGTGGCATAGTCAGGCTTATACCAGAATGTAGTAGAATCAGCAGTAGTAAGGACATGAGACAGTGGCATAGTCAGGCTTATACCAGAATGTAGTAGAATCAGCAGTAGTAAGGACATGAGACAGTGGCATAGTCAGGCTTATACCAGAATGTAGTAGAATCAGCAGTAGTAAGGACATGAGACAGTGGCATAGTCAGGCTTATACCAGCATGGTGTAGAGTTAGAGTCAGCAGTAGTGGGTTAACACCATTAGGGTAAGTTATCACACACTTCCAGTAGTTATTACATAAATTCCATTTAAAAAAAAACACATTTTCTCCCTGTTACACACACATAAACACAAGAAGAACAAAGGTTTGACATTGTTTTTACATTTTAAGTCTCTTTAACAGGTCAATATGCCTCCCACGACACCATACGCTGGCAAGTTCAGCCCCAGCCCTTACAACAACAACGACAATCTCCACAAATACCACCAGCCCATGGAAGCGAGCTACGGGGACATGTGCTACCATGACAACAGTCTTGTTTCAGGCTCCCTGGAGGCCCTAATACAACACTTAGTTCCCACAGTAGACTACTACCCTGACGTGAGTCTTATCTCTAGTCCAACAAAAACATAAACAATGGAATCATACAAACATTTTTGGGGGTTATGAAAGGGGAAGACAATTAAGCTCATAAGGCTTAACTGTTATATTCTTCAAGAACAAATGTGTATACTGTACAGTGGGCTACTACTCTGACGTGTGTTGTTATCTCTGGTCCAAAATGCTCTCTCAGGGGGACTCTAATGACAACAACAAAAACATAAACAAGGGAGAAATACAAGCTGTTATGCCAAATAGGCTACGGTTATATTTCGGGTTGTGTACTTTGTCCTTGCGTTATATTCTTGAAGAACAAATGGGTAGACTCACTCAGAATGTATATATCATTAACTGAACTGACCATTGAACAGCGGGAAATGTGCCATATTGTGCTGGGTTGGTGTTGGGTTGACGACAACGTGAGTTGATGTTAACTATCTTTTTTCTTGTTCTCCATCAGAGGTCGTACGTCTTCACCTTCCTGCTGAGTTCCCGCCTCTTCCTCAACCCGTATGAGCTCATGTCTCGGGTGTGTCACCTGTGTGTGGAGCAGCATAGATCTGGAGACCTGCTGCTTGATAAGGTAGCTAACACACACACACACACACACACACACACACACAAACAGAGATGCACCCACCCACCCTCCCGCCCATCCATCCACACACACACACACACACACACACACACACACACACACACACACACACACACACACACAGATGCACCCACCCCCCCCCACACACACACACACACACACACACACACACACACACACACACACACTAGTTCTAAACAACCAGGAGTGGACACCCCCTCTTTACAGTCTGTCTAACACTGGCATGTCTTTCTCCTTGCTGTCTTTAGATCAGAATACGAGACGTCGCTCCAAAGATCGTGCAGCTGCTGACAGAGTGGACGGAGACATTTCCCTATGACTTCAGAGATGAGAGGATGATGCGCTGCCTGAAAGAGATGAGCCATCATCTGGCCAGAGGAGATGAGGTCAGCACCCTTATATAACCTCTGACTAACTGACTCATTAGAGATGACAGTCGACATGGCACCAGACATTTCATTTGCCCAGCTATGGTTTCGTTTGACATCAGACACCTTTATTTATCACATATTGAGCTACAGGGCGCTGAGTTCATGTTGCCTTGTCTTTTCATTAGGTGTGTTATTATGTTCACTTGTCGTTCGTCATAATATGTGTTGCCTGTTAGATGGCTCATATGTTTTACATCGGTGTGGATGGCGTAGGAGGTGAGAATACACACCCACAACAAGTTCACAAGTTGCAGACTTCTATAATGAACTCAGCGCCCTCCTCGTTATATCAGCACAGACACAAATATACCTTGATATGGGTTTCTCTCTCTCTCTCTTGATGTTTTCTAATATCAGTACTTAAAAATATTGTTTCCAAAACGCTATATATCCATTTTCAGAAAGGTGGGTAAATGAGCTTTTATTGTTTAAAATAAATTATGAAAGTGATTGGTGTGTTTTTTTCACTATCCAATCATGGCATGGGTTCAATGACATAAATGTATTTGTTTAAAATCTATCGCTTGATGGTTTCATTTCAGATAGACAAATAATCATGTTTTTTGCTAAATGCTATATATCCCCCTGACTCGCAGAGAAATAAGTTACAAGTATCAAATAACTACATCAAATGTATCAAATAACTACATCAAATGTATCAAATAACTACATCAAATGTATCAAATAACTACATCAAATGTATCAAATAACTACATCAAATGTATCAAATAACTACATCAAATGTATCAAATAACTACATCAAATGTATCAAATAACTACATCAAATGTATCAAATAACTACATCAAATGTATCAAATAACTACATTTTCAAATGATACATTTGTGACATCAATATTTAAAATGAGTAGTATGAGATTTTGTAGGTGAAACATTTACATTTGCCATTTGAGTCATTTAGCAGATGCTGTTATGCAGAGACTTACGGGTTAGTGCCTTCATCTTAAGATCGCTAGGTGAGACAACCACAGATCACAGTCAAATATACAGGACATTAACATCCCGTTCCAGCTAAACAATGGATATATAGCATTTTGCACACAAAAAAAACATTTTTATACACATCTAGAATCTATAAATAGTTATATTTTACACAGACATGAAGGTACCCATAAGCAATCATTTCTGATGGAGAAAAAAAACCTGTGAAAAATGTGTGGATTTAGCATTTTGGAAATAAACTATTCACTTGTATACAATGCATAGGTTGATCTCTCGCTCGATGTTGTTTTACATCAGTACTCGTGGAGGGCCATGCAGCAGATGACTCAGCGATTAATCCGAAGGTTGGCGGCCCTGGGTCAGTATGAGGAGGCTATCGCCACACTCAATGCCTCCGCAGCCGAGAGACCCGCTGCTCTGAAGACCAAACAGCACAACGGACAAAGGAGTGACGTACTGAGCATCAGTGACGATGCTTTTATTCTCGCCCAGCAGCTCACGCACATTGAACTGGTGAGGAGAGCACATACTGTAGACCATACTGTATACTGTATTCATAATATGTGGTGTTCAGAGAAGTTCAGACTGAATGGCCGGTTCTAAATTCGAATGAATTTAGTGTTGATTTAAAAGTACCCGTGATCGATCAATTAAAGTACCGGACTGTTAGAAATACAGTAGTGCTTTAGAAATATTTGCTTATTACAATTCTTACGTTTCCAATTCTAGGACAGATTGAGTTTTATCGGACCAGAAGAGTTCATCCAAGCCTTTGGTGTGAAAGATCCCCTGGACAACCATAAGGTAGGCCACATAACATTGTCCACTACCTTCCACATAACATTGTCCACTACCTTCCACATAACATTGTCCACTACCTTCCACATAACATTGTCCACTACCTTCCACATAAGATTGTCCACTACCTTCCACATAACATTGTCCACTACCTTCCACATAACATGTTCCTCTACCTTCCACATAAGATTGTCCACTACCTTCCACATAACATGTTCCTCTATCTTCCACATAACATTGTCCACTACCTTCCACATAAGATTGTCCACTACCTTCCACATAACATTGTCCTCTACCTTCCACATAAGATTGTCCACTACCTTCCACATAACATTGTCCTCTACCTTCCACATAAGATTGTACACTACCTTCCACATAACATTGTCCACTACCTTCCACATAACATTGTCCACTACCTTCCTCATAACATTGTCCTCTACCTTCCACATAACATTGTCCACTACCTTCCACATAACATTGTCCTCTACCTTCCACATAAGATTGTCCACTACCTTCCACATAACATGTTCCTCTTCCTTCCACATAACATTGTCCACTACCTTCCACATAACATTGTCCTCTACCTTCCACATAACATTGTCCTCTACCTTCCACATAACATTGTCCTCTACCTTCCACATGACATTGTCCTCTACCTTCCACATAACATTGTCCTCTACCTTCCACATAACATTGTCCTCTACCTTCCACATAACATTGTCCTCTATCTTCCACATAACATTGTCCTCTATCTTCCACATAACATTGTCCACTACCTTCCACATAACATTGTCCTCTATCTTCCACATAACATTGTCCTCTACCTTCCACATAACATTGTCCTCTACCTTCCACATAACATTGTCCACTACCTTCCACATAACATTGTCCTCTACCTTCCACATAACATTGTCCACTACCTTCCACATAACATTGTCCACTACCTTCCACATAACATTGTCCACTACCTTCCACATAACATTGTCCACTACCTTCCACATAACATTGTCCTCTACCTTCCACATAACATTGTCCTCTACCTTCCACATAACATTGTCCTCTATCTTCCACATAACATTGTCCACTACCTTCCACATAACATTGTCCTCTACCTTCCACATAACATTGTCCTCTACCTTCCACATAACATTGTCCCCTACCTTCCACATAACATTGTCCACTACCTTCCACATAACATTGTCCTCTACCTTCCACATAACATTGTCCACTACCTTCCACATAACATTGTCCACTACCTTCCACATAACATTGTCCACTACCTTCCACATAACATTATCCTCTACCTTCCACATAACATTGTCCTCTACCTTCCACATAACATTGTCCTCTACCTTCCACATAACATTGTCCTCTACCTTCCACATAACATTGTCCACTACCTTCCACATAATATTGTCCACTATCTTCCACATAACATTGTCCACTACATTTCACACAATATTGTCAAAGACCTTCCACATAACATCATCCACTGTCTTCCACATAACATTGTCCTCTACCTTCCACATAACATTGTCCTCTACCTTCCACATAACATTGTCCTCTACCTTCCACATAACATTGTCCTCTACCTTCCACATAACATTGTCCTCTATCTTCCACATAACATTGTCCTCTATCTTCCACATAACATTGTCCACTACCTTCCACATAACATTGTCCTCTACCTTCCACATAACATTGTCCTCTACCTTCCACATAACATTGTCCTCTACCTTCCACATAACATTGTCCACTACCTTCCACATAACATTGTCCTCTACCTTCCACATAACATTGTCCACTACCTTCCACATAACATTGTCCACTACCTTCCACATAACATTGTCCACTACCTTCCACATAACATTGTCCTCTACCTTCCACATAACATTGTCCTCTACCTTCCACATAACATTGTCCTCTATCTTCCACATAACATTGTCCTCTACCTTCCACATAACATTGTCCACTACCTTCCACATAATATTGTCCACTATCTTCCACATAACATTGTCCACTACATTTCACACAATATTGTCAAAGACCTTCCACATAACATCATCCACTGTCTTCCACATAACATTGTCCTCTACCTTCCACATAACATTGTCCACTACCTTCCATATAACAATGTCCACTACCTTCCACATAACATTGTCTTCTACCTTCCATATAACATTGTCCACTACCTTCCATATAACATTGTCCACTACATGCCATATAACAGTGTCCACTACCGTCCACATAACATTGTCCACTACCTTCCATATAACATTGTCCACTACCTTCCATATAACATTGTCCACTACCTTCCATATAACATTGTCCACTACATGCCATATAACAGTGTCCACTACCTTCCACATAACATTGTCCACTACCTTCCACATAACATTGTCCACTCCCTTCCACATAACATTGTCCACTAACTTCCACATAACATTGTCCACTACCTTCCTCATAACATTGTCCACCACCTTCCACATAACATTGTCCTCTACCTTCCACTGGTTACATAAGATACCATCTGTCAGTAATTATGGTGAGGCTACTGAATGGGTTGTGGCTGACTTCATTGTGTAAGTCCATTAAGAATTATCAACAGAGTACATCACAACAACTAGTCATGAAAAGACTGGGAGAAACAACTCTAGCCCAGATATAGTTTACAAGAAAAGAAACAGAACTAATTGAAATGCTCCACCAACATATCCATCATGGATATCATACTAGACAATCATTTTTTTTATTTTTTATTAAAGTAACCTTGACCTGTCTTTCCCCTCAGAGTTTCTTTAGAAAACGCAAGACCACTAACCTGGAGGCCTATGTAGCTTGGTTCAACAGACTCAGCTACCTGGTGGCCACTGAAATCTGTATGGTGAGTGCTCTCCTTCTTTCTCACTTTCTGTCTCCCGCTTTCTCTCTCTGCCTCTGTCTCTCTCTCCCCGTCTACTGTAATTCTCTCTCCGTCGACCTTAATTCCCTCTCTCCCTTGTTTCTGTTATCCTTTCCTTCTCACACAGTTCCAATGGTTTTGTGTTTTTCTTCCTTCCAGCCAGTAAAGAAGAAGCACAGAGCTCGGGCCTTGGAGTTCTTCATAGACGTGGCCAGAGAATGCTTCAACATCGGCAACTTCAACTCACTCATGGCAATCATCAGTAAGTTACAATCCAGGGCTCTAGAATGTTCTTTTCTCTTCTATTTCAATTCTACAATAGAATGCTTAGAATTGGAATTTCAGTTTGTTTGAAATTAAATTGATCCCTAACCCCTGCTCTCCTCTCTCCACAGCCGGGATGAACATGAGTCCTGTGTCTCGGCTGAAGAAGACCTGGAGCAAAGTCAACACAGACAAGTTTGACATACTGGAGCACCAAATGGACCCCTCCAGTAACTTCAGCAACTACCGTACTGCCCTGCGAGGAGCCACCCAGAGATCCATCACGGCACACAGCAACCAGGAGAAGATAGTCATTCCATTCTTCAGCCTTCTCATCAAGGACATCTACTTCCTCAATGAAGGATGTGCCAGCCGGCTATCCAACGGTCATGTCAACTTTGAAGTGAGTCTGAGTAATGTACAGCACACGCATTATTGCTAATCATGACAAGACTATTACTGTATGAACTGGTTTCCCTCGACCAAGAAGCATGTTCAGTGGTGAATCTCCATTAAAATAGCTTTTCAGACTAGAACAACCTGGGTCGAAGAAATTGGCCTTTTAGTGTTTAAGTAGCAGGTGAAAAACACATGGTTGTCGATTTATTTTTAATTTCAATGAATTTTCATTTCCTGTTTCTCTATAGAAACTGTGGGATTTGGCGAAGCAGGTCAGTGAGTTCCTGGTGTGGCGCCAGGTGACGTGTCCCTTCGAGAGAGACAGGAAGATTCTCCAGTACCTCGTCACCACGCCAGTCTTCACCGAGGATGGTGAGTGCTGTCCACAGATACATTACGTGTCAATTATTTAGAACAGTACGAAATGTGCAGCGCCTGTGGTCTAATGGTACCCACACGTGACCCTGGCTGTTTGCACGTGTGTACTCCCCACAGATACCAGGGTTTGTTGTCCACAGTTCCTGCTGTATCTCCTCCCTTTCAAATTCTGTACTGTCTAAGTAAAGGATACAGAATATGAATGGATGATGAAAGTCCACTCTCCTATGAAAGTGCAAAACCTACTATAATCAGTACTGTATCTTATAGCCTTGGCTTCGGGGATAGTCATGTTTTTTTGTCTCTTCTGCAGAGCTGCACTTGGCCTCCTATGAGAGCGAAGGTCCTGAGAACCACATGGAGAAGGACAGTCGCAGGTCTCTCAGGTGTGTAACTTGACTTTATTTATTTTTTACCTAACTTTACACTTGGATTCTGAACCTTTATTTAACTAGGCAAGTCGGTTCCTGGTGTGGATTTTGCGCACATACATGGTGCACTGTTTGTATTTCAAAACATTGTATTATGTGTCCTATGTTGCAGGTCATCCCTTTTGCATAGAGAGCATCGGTGAGTGACGGTCATGAGTGGGACACTGGTCTGGGTGATTATTATAACCCAGCTAAAGAGGCTCATGGTCGACGGGCACTCGAAAGAGCGGAGGAAGAACTGTTCAAAGCACTCAGAGAAAGGATGCCTCCCTCTATGGCTGAAGAACTGAAGATGATTCATTTGTAACGTGTCTACCCACACAGTATTTACAGTTCTTATTTTATACCAATGGGTCGTAATGGTTACCGATCATTTTCTATGCTCTTCTGAAGCAGTCTTTCTATAGTGTAAATGAGCTTGTTGCTGGTTGGCTTGCTCCGTCTTCTTAGAATGTAAGCTATTTCTGTTCTGTTATTGTTCTTAATAAATAGTGTGTTTTGCATATGTTAGGAATGAATTACTTACATGTATGTGATTAATCTTTAAAGATACAAAAAACAAAACCTCAAAACTCATCTCATCTTTGGTGAAAGGAATATAAATATTTTTTAAACATTTTGTCATGCATTGGTTTACCTTACAGCTATTACTTTTTAGAAATGTTTTATGTTAATGTATTCTATTCTTTTTTTACTATTTCTTTTTTTATCGTGTATATGTGTTTATTGTTTGCCCATCCCAATGTGCTACTTATCAGGGTACTCTACGTTAAGTTCTTATGTGAAATAAGAGGTATATTTTTTATTTTAAAAGAAAATAAAGAACATTTAAATGTGTTTTTTTGTTTGTTCTGTCCCTCTAAATTTCTCTCTAGTGCCATCTAGTGTTCACAACTAAGCTTACAATCAAGTCACATCCACACCGAAAATATTGTAATATTGTAAAAAAAAAAATAATAATAATAATAATTTATTGTAAAAGAATAAGAAAATAAATAGCATACTAAAAATGTCACATTTGACTGAATTGAGAGGAAAATCTAAACTATTTCTAAGGGGGGGAAAATGATGCTGTACATGTAAGCAGACTCATTCATGTTTCAAATAAAATGTAATTGCATTGTTAATGAACATTGCAATAATTACATAATAGTTATTTAATGTGTTGAATTAGTTCCCCATTAGTATCTTTATCAATATGAATATTATACCTTACTAATGATCTGAACTCATGTATGAGAGGTCAAGTGACGTGCAAGGTGATGACGTTGTCTGAAGACCTCGCTGCAGATGGAACACTTGAGCCTCTCTTCCCTCTCCCTGTGATGCTGTTGTTTCACCCCACACGCAGATCCTGTGGCATCAAGCGCCCTCTTGTGGTGAGACCTCATATGCTGCACCAGGTCTGAAGTCAGGCGGAAGGAAATGTTGCATTTGGCACACCAGTTCTGAGCCGGCAGGCAGAGGGGCGAGAGTTGTGAGACGGAAGGGGACAGGAGCACCGGGGAGGGGGGGATCGGAACCTGCAGGGGTCTCCCTGGGGTCCAGGGCCAGAGAGCTGCTGGGCTATAGAGAGGGTGCCTCTGTTTCAAAACACCCTGGACCAGCACAGGTCTGTGGAGGGCAGTAGAGGGGGTGGTAATGTAGATTTTAGCCCTCTCAGGCAGGGGGGTAGTCTGGGGAAGTGGAACAGAGCGTGGGGGCTGGGAGAAGGCACTTCTCCTGTTCTCCGAGACAGAAACTTGGTTGAAGGCAGAGGTGACAGGAGGAGAGTCAGTGGAGGTTTCCTCAGAGCGGGATGGAGATCGAGACAGAGTGTCTTTCAGAGTCTTCTTCTTTGAGTCACTCTGCTCCACTGCTGGGCCACTTCTGGGCTGAATGCTCTGGTTCTGTGGGTTGGATCTAATGTCTTCTGGCCCTGAGGTCTTCAGTTGTGGTTTTAGTTGAGCGGTTCTGTCTTTAGTAAAGGTGCTCCTTATTATATTGGTGGGCAGGTGACAGGTGACCGGGCTAGGTTGTTGGTTTAAGTTCAAAGTACAGTAACCTCTCTCCAGTGGTTCCTGCTTTATGACTAGAGGCTGTGGGCCATTCCAACTCTCCTCCGGGTGTTTCCTTTTGAGGGCGCTCCCTGCCCACCTGGTACCAGACAAGCCAGTCTTATTACTGTTATTCTCCATATCCCTGGCTAGATTGTGGAAGTCTGTTGCAGGTTTTCCATCCTGTGGACTTGTCTCTGGATGGCTCAGTTTGAAGGCAGGAACGGGAAGGGAGTCCGGTTTCACATGGTTGGTGTTGTCTAGACCAGGTTTGGTGGTGTGGCTGTTTGGTTGTCTCTGTGTGCAAAGGAATCTCCAATGTGCCAGGAAGGGGAACTCAGACTCAAAGCCCTGGTTGCAGTTTGTACATGTGTATGGACCAGCACCTGGTTATAAAGATGAATATGGATTAATATCACATTATTCTGACAATATTGCATGACATAAACCTTTGCCAATACTCTTTGAATTATACAAACATATTGAGGAAATCTAGTTTTAAATGTTTAATATTCAATTGGAGTCAATAGTTAAATCATAAAAATGGCTATGAATAATATATATCTATATATTGTAATACACATTCATAGAGTATGTATACCTTTGCTTTGCATCTGCAGTGGGTTCAGTAGAAGAAGCTTGGCAAGGTCTTTCCCATACCACACCAAAAGCTCCTCATCCATCTGGATCGTCCTGAGGGCTCTAAAGAACAATTGTCCGTTCTTCACATAGGCCTCTAGGTTCTGTTCCTCGCTGCTCCGTGCTGACTGGACGAGCCGCAGCCACATCGGGCCGTCAGTGGGCATTTTGTGCGCTGAGGTGTCCACCTGTGTAGCCAAATAGAAACCGGTCTTACAAAAACATGTCAAGCACAGCATTTTGCCAACTGAAAGTTTCGATGCATTTTAGACATTTATTCGGGCATGAGAAACTGCCCCCAGCCAAACGTTTGGAACACATTAGTTTAGAGCGCATGGATTTAAGTGCATGTTCTCACCCTTAAAATGTATGGTGCCGATCTTCTGTCCATAGACTTGAGAGCGATGAAGGCGATGCTGTCATAAACAGAGGTGTGATTCAGCTCACATGGTCCAAAAACTGCGTGTTCGGGAACGTCGCAGGTGGTGTGGACGCGCGTAAAAATGTCAGCTATCCATCGTTGCGCAATTTGCGCCGCCCTCGCCTCCAGGATCTCCTGAGAACCAGATAACATCAGAATTCATATCATTAGGCTGACAATTAAGAATAAATCATTTGTTTGAATAATGACCCCCTAAAACGTGTGTAAAAACGCTCTAAATCCAAAACAATGACTTACCATTGCAAACAGCTGACTGGTGGTAAGATCTGCGCTTCTCTTATTTGCACTATCCCTGCTTGTGTTATACAGTGTATTGTGCCTTGTAGATGCCCACCAATACATGCCATGGGACTGGTCGACTGGAGGAGCTGGTTTTATAGTCTAATCTAATCTGCACAACGAGATTTGACAATTCTCCGCCCCTCCTTTATCCTCTTGTTAGATTGGTGACATTAATGATCTCGGACAATCAGAAAGTGTCGGTGCATGGATGAACAGTCTAAAGAGGTCATGGGTATCAGGGGCCAGACAGTGCATGTACAGTAGAAGCCCATTTCAATTAGATATTGAATTCATGACATTTGGTAAATAGGGACAAAATATATTGGATTTAGGTGACGGCGGGTCATGTTCTGGTGTGCAAGCATGCCCCGCGGCCACACGATAAACGCGAGTGTGTGTCGAGTAAATGGAGTGATGCACTTTTCTGTATCCTCCTCGGGCGACAGATAAACCTTGGCTCATTGATGGGTTTACAGTGCTGGAATTCACTCCACACAGTAGCCTATTGAGCAAATTCCACATTTTTTGTCACGTCCACAATGACAAGGTCACCAGAATCTGTCGAATTTAAGTTTTCAAACAAAACAATATTTTGTATTTCAGTCTGCTTAATTAAAAGTAAAATCCACGTTTTTCTATGGTTTGGGCTATAATTCATTGTATGTCAAACCCCAATAAAGTTTGGTTGTCGAACTGAAATAGTATAAATATTCATGTTAAACAAAATATTGTGTCACCTGCTGTCTCCCCGCCCACTGTGCTGGTGGTGTAGTTACAGGGATTCCCAGACTCGGTCCTCGCGTCCCCCCTATGTGCACATTTTGGTTTTGCCCTAGCACTGCACAGCTGATTCAATAATCAAAGCTTGTCGATGAGTTGGTTATTTGAATCAATTGTGTAACGCTAGAGATAAAACCAAAACGTGCGCGCAGGAGGGAAGGGTTCAGGAAGAGTTTGGGAAACTCTGTGAGACTAGGGTGCAATAGGGTTCAAAGGCGCGCTTGTGCGTTAGTTCGACTCTCTTGCGCATGCTCACTTCAGATGAAACGGTACTGTCACAGTATCAGCGGTAATTCTCTAGGAGACACGCCCCAAATCATTTTATTCTCTCAATTCAGAAAATTAAATAGGTTACCCACAAGTGGCAAGGACGATACATAGTATTTACAAAGTAACATGCCGCGTAAATGTGATGTTAGTTTATTTTCGATTTTATCGTTGGAAAATCAGGAATCAGTCTCGAGTACTGTTTCATCCAGACGAAGAAAGCGCATGTAAGGTAGTCAGTCTACTCTAGTCAGTGGTACAGTACGATGTGCAAACTCAATGAGGATTTTTTTTTTTATCAAGGCAATGATCATCAACGGAGAGTGGACTGCACTCCTGCTTACCTTTCTTATAGGCCTAAACACATTATTTTGTAATACCGAAGAGGCATCTTGCCATGGAGCTTTTGATATTTATTTCGTTTTAGACAGGTAAGTAACGTTATAGCCTACAGACTACATGCAAGATGTAATTGATATGGTAACGTAACTTGAATCAAAACGATTCTATAGAATCTATCAGGTGTCAAATTGCACTAGTCAAGCGTTTTCTTATCACGCTTTGTATGTAAAATACTCCTGTAAATACTATTTAAATGACTCGAGTTCTATTTCAGTCTGTCTAGTCCTTGTAAGGGGTTGTTTGGTTCTGGTTCAGGGAGTGTTTCTGACTGCTTTACAGGTCTGGGAGTGTGCATGATAACTGGGGAGAGATCTATGAGTTTGTGGAGCAGCTCACCAACCGCTTTGTGAGGTAAGTGAATAATGTCATACTCTCAGGTTCCAAGCTCTGTGTACGAGGTGAAATGAGCAACTTGTCTTGAACACTGTACATCGCTGTCCATCAATACTATGGCTAACTTTACAATCTGAATCATGAAACAGAAGAATGGGCCCCTTTTAGTCAAATAATGATTTACCAAGGACATAGGATATTTACACAGTGAGGAATCAAGTTAGTAGTTAACACAGTTAACACACATGTGAAAGTGGGGCAAATCCTTTTCAAGCAGTAGCCAATAGGCATTTGATCAAATGTAGCTCCACCGAACACTTGGATACAGTTTGTGGGATTATTTTAAAACTTAATAGTGGGGTACTAAATTTAACTCCAGAACAGTTGTCTGAAACAGCTGGTTGTGGTAACAACTGTGCATAATTGTAATTTAGGAGAGAAAAGGGTTAGCTCCAAAGGGTGTAGGGAGGGATAAGTTGGCCTACTGTAAGTGAAGTCTTTTAAATCCAAAATGACCAGTAACTTTTTGGTGTTTGATCCCATTCCTTGGTGTTTTTCGGTTTGTTTTAGTCCTAGGATGAGAGTTTCCTACATAGTTTTCTCATCTAGAGCAGAGGTGATTCTACCACTAACTGGAGACAGGTACAGACACACACTCTCTCACTTGTCACAGTACTAAGCATCTCTCTCTCTCTTTCCCTCTCCTCTCTCTCTCTCGCTCTTACTTTCTATCCTCTCCCTCCTCTCTCTATTTCTCTCTTTCTCTTGCTCTCTCTCCCTCACACACTCACACACACGCACACACACACACACACACATACACACATCAGGCAATTAACATCATTTCTCAGATAGAATCTCTTTGTAGATATGAAATAGATGAAGGCTTGAAAAAGTTAAGCAAAATCAGACCGGCTGGTGAAACATACATGCACGAAGGCATGAAGTCGGTAAGCATTTTCTATTTGAATCTATTCTATATTTTTGTTGTTGTTGGACTGTTTTTGTTGTACATTAAAACATGGCTTCCCCTATGTAGGCCTCAGAGCAGATGAAGGCCCAGGTCACACGGTCATCCAGTATTATCATAGCTCTGACTGATGGGAAACTGGAAGTCTATCCTTATGAACTGACCGTAAAGGAGGTAATACCGTTATACTAAACAGTGATGAGGAACAAAATAGTACTTGCTGGAAGTGCTTTGACCTCTGACTGGTACACAGCTATTTTCCTCTCTCTTTGTTGAAGGCAAACACCGCCAGGGAGTTTGGTGCTCGAGTGTACTGTGTTGGTGTGAAAGACTTTGATGAGAGCCAGGTGAGTGTTTTTAGGGATCTGTTTCATGCAGTGCTCTCGCCTTTCTATCAATTGAAGGCTGCATAAAGCACACATGAAATACACACACTGCAATACACTATTTTGTTTACATTGAAATCTCTGAACACTGCCAAAGTGAATCCATACTGGAGCTACTAATGGGTGCCATAAAATTGGAAGAAAAATGAGCGTACCCGTTTTATGACTTGATCGTCTGCCTGTCTTAGAGAGCGTTAGCAGTCTGGACAGGAAGTTTAGTTGTACTCTAATCATCTAATTGGATCGTGCCAGCCTGCTTCCTCTTATGGTTTCATTACATTAGATCAGCCTTTGAAACCAGACTGGGGAAACATCAACAGAGGGAGAAAATGGCTGTCTTGTAGATGTACAGAAAACAGAGGGAGAGAGTAGTGTTCAGACAATGTGGGAGAGCGAGTGCTATGTTGTACTAGATGTGGGAAGACAATCTTTCCGATGTTGTGTGATATCATATGCTTTCCTCTTGTACCCACAGCTTGTTGACATTGCAGACAGCAAAGACCAAGTATTCCCAGTGCTGGCTGGATTTCGTGCACTCAAAAGCATTGTGAATTCGGTCAGAATAATTACATACAACAATACCTAAAAAATAAACGTTAAGACACGTACCTTGTCATTAACGTTATCATTATTTCTATTTTTCACAGATTTTGAAGCAGTCCTGCACAGAAATATTCAGGATAGAGCCCACTAGTGTTTGCGTAAATGGTACGTTGCAAAGCTCGAGTTTGTTGATATACCGATACCAATACTATTATTGGGTAACACTGTTATTTGTTTGTGCCTGAAAATCATCCTGACATTGTGCCCCTCTATAAAATTGTAGAATCTTTCAACATCGTCCTGAGAGGATATGACTTTACCCGTGGCAGGAGCCAGGATGGAGTGATCTGCGTTCTCACTGTCAACCAGAAGACATACAGTTAGTATACCCCAAGCTCCGTAATGCATCACATTCTGCATTCCAACATTGACACACCTACCTACTGTAAGACTGCAGATTGACAATAACCCCCAACCCCCCCCCCCCCCCCAAGTGCGTGTTCATACTACATTCATTCCTGTTTACCAGATGCCACCGTTGTTTTGTAGCTGTACACCCAACAGTGCACTTCAATCCCGTTGCTCAGGATGCTAGTCTACTAAAAGTCCCCATGAAGTAACCACGCTAATGAAGTACTGAGGGCGTGGAGTGAATGTTGTGTTTCAGAGAGAACAGAACAGTGTCTTATTTAGTAGGGTCCGGGAACATTAGGCAGCTAGCTGAGTACATGGAGCTGGTATCTGTCTTATTGCTTAATATAGAACACAACACACAAAGTCTCTTCACTGAGAGGGCATTGAGCTCACCCAGTGCGCTCTCTCTCTCTCTCTCTCGCTCTCTCTCTCCCCTCCCCCCCAGATGAGAGGCCCAATGTGGTGCAGGATGGCTATTTGTTGTGTCCAGCACCAGTGCTGCATGAAGTCGGACAGTAAGTGCTGCACTCAGTTCTCTCCTCTTCGAACTTCCTCTATCCATAAATGGCCAGTGAGCTACTGAGCGCGCGCAGTTGGTCAGATCAAAGGAATGTCATGATGTTGGTTGGTTGCCGTGAGAGCTGAACCACACAGCAACCCAGACTCTCCACAGTCAGCGACTACACACACTTCCATTCAGGGTGGGTAGTGGGTTCGACGGGTAACAGGTGTTCATCGCTTTATAAAAAGCAAAGGAAACAACATCAAATGATATAAAAAATATAATGAAAGCCTGGTGGTGACTGGAGAATGGCAGCTGTTCATCCCTAATCCATTACGGGACTGCCTGGTTTCTTCATCAAATGTGACCGAATAGGCTGAACCGATGTGTAGTGGTGAGACACACCAAAATGGTTTGGCACAATATCATTAAAACAGCTTAGAGGAAGATATGATATGTTAGACTTTGTGACCCGGTGTTAGTTTTTACCCTGTCCACCAGCATGCCTATTTGCTGTGGCACAGTGCCTTGGCATTTCGACAGTTGGTCTGCCAGACCGATACTTAAATGAAGTTTGACCTACTTTGTTAGTATCTCTCTCTCTCGCCCTCCCTCTTTCTGTCTCTCTCACACACACACACACACACACACACACACACACGCACATGCGCGAAGCAATAATATAGAATTGTGCTGGATTTTCTTTTCCCTCACGATAGATCGATAGATGTGCTGATCAGCTTGAACAACGGACAGTCCTACATCTCAAGCCCGTTCACTATCTACGCTACAACTTGTGTGAGTATCGGTGTCACAGGTCACACCAACACTCAGAACAAAACAAACCTCATTCTACTTACATAGAGTCCACCAAAGTCTAGTCTGAGGAAGTCTGTGATATAGCGTTAGATATGAAGTCGCACATCATCTGATAAAGTCTGTTTCGTGGGCTGCTTTGTTTTACATTGTCTCCTGTTACAGTCTGATGGGACAGTGGTGCTGGTCCTGATCTTAGTTCTACTCCTGCTGCTGGCTCTGGCTCTGCTGTGGTGGTTCTGGCCACTCTGCTGCACTATTGTGAGTCCTCCAGGACCGACTGTATTTTCCGGTAGTAAGGCAGGGAGAGAGTATGAGTTAATACAGTTGTAGATTGAGATGTCAGTACATAGTAATTCATTGTTGTATAACTGCTGACTGTTTTCTACTGTACATGCTACAGGTGATCAAGGACCCCCCTCCCCGTCGCCCCCCTCCTCCCCTCCCGCCTCCTCCAGTACCTGTGAGTGCTTAGATTCTATGGAACTGTTCTTAGAAGTGCCAAGTGTTCGTCACACCATTGTAGAGTAACTTTAACGCCCTGAACTCCCTCCTCCACTACAGGAACCAGAGGTGGACCCTCTACCCAAGAGGAAGTGGCCCATGGTGGATGCATCTTACTATGGGGGAAGAGGTATCGGAGGAATGAAACGCATGGAGGTACAGTTGAAGTTGGAAGTTTACATACACCATAGCAACATACATTTAAACTCAGTTTTTCCACAATTCCTGACATTTAATCAGAGTAAAAATTCCGTCTTAGGTCAGTTAGGATCACCACTTTATTTTAAGAATGTGAAATGTCAGAATAATAGTAGAGAGAATGATTTATTTCAACTTTTATTTCTTTCATCACATTCCCAGTGGGTCAGAAGTTTACATACACTCAATTAGTATTTGGTAGCATTGCCTTTAAATTGTTTAACTTGGGTCGAACGTTTTGGGTAGCCTTCAACAAGCTTCCCACAAAAATGTGGGTGAATTTTGGCCCATTCCTCCTGACAGAGCTGTTGTAACTTAGTCATTTTTGTTGGCCTCCTTGCTCACACACGCTTTTTCAGTTCTGCCCACAAATCTTTTATAGGATTGAGGCCAGGGCTTTGTGATGGCCACTCCAATACCTTGACTTTGTTGTCCTTAAGCCATTTTGCCACAACTTTGGAAGTATGCTTGGGGTAATTGTCTATTTGGAAGACCCATTTGCGACCAAGCTTTAACTTCCTGACTGATGTCTTGAGATGTTGCTTCAATATATTCACATAATTTTCCCCCCTCATGATGCCATCTATTTTGTTAAGTGCACCAGTACCTCCTGCAGCAAAGCACCCCCACAACATGATGCTGCCATCCCCGTGCTTCACGGTTGGGATGGTGTTCTTTGGCTTGCAAACCTCCCCCCTTTTCCTCCAAACAACGATTATACTTGCGTACTATTGTTTGTACAGATGAACGTGGTACCTTCAGGTGTTTGTAAATTGCTCCCAAGGATGAACCAGACTTGTGGAGGTCTAAATTTATTTTCCTAAGGTCTTGGCTGATTTCTTTTGATTTTCCCATGATGTCAAGCAAAGAGCCACAGAGTTTGAAGGTAGGCCTTGAAATACAGCCACTGGTACACCTCCAATTGACTTAAATTTTTTAAATTAGCCTATCAGAAGCTTCTAAAGCCATGAAATTATTTTCTGGACTTTTCCAAGCTGTTTAAAGTCAGTCAACTTAGTGTACGTAAACTTCTAACCCACTGGAATTGTGATACAATGTATGTCTGAATGAGTATTTCCCCATTGAACTATAATGAATTTTTCTATTTGGGCTGTACTATATCTTGACAGCAAGCTGCGTCACTTTATTTTGAGTGGTGTTAGTTACTCTAAAGTTCTGAATGGTTATTTTGTGCTAAATGAATTTAAACTGTATAAAATGTGAAATAACCTGCTGTAAACTGTGTCTTAGGTTCGTTGGGGTGAGAAAGGTTCCACAGAGGAAGGTGCACGGCTCGAGAAAGCCAAGAATGCGGTGGTCACAATGGTGGAGGAGGTGGAAGAACCTATCATTAGAAAACCAATGCCTCAGAGACCACCCCCTACTTATCACACCCCAGAACAGTCCAAATGGTACACACCCATCAAGGTAAGTCACCATGCTTTCAGAGCCACATTGACAATGGCTGTCAGTAACTGGTTTTGTATATTAAACCAACAGGTTGACTCTTATCATCACTTGTTTTGTTGTTAGGGGCGTTTTGATGCGCTGGTGGCATTACTCAGGCGACAGTATGATCGAGTTGCTGTCCTGAGACCAACAGCACAGGACAGGGTAAGGCACCCCCTTGTATAATGTACTCAATCAGTTTACTTCCTGTTTACTTTCTGAATTGTTTTCGTAAATTGACTGAAAATGGAATTGACCCTAACCCCGATTGCAACAAACTCATGAACAAAGAAAGAAAGGGAGAAAGAGACATACTTAACTATCTCTCTTCTGCTTAGTCAATGTTGCCCAGTTCACACGTTAGTAACTTTGTCTAGCTCATTAGTGGTCCGAGCAGACAGGCTCATCAGCGGAGAGGGGATGAGGGGCAGTAAGGGAGCGGCAGGACATGACAGGTCAGTTACCACTCTGTCCACTGAGAGGAGGTGACAGCTTTAGCCATTAACTGTCCCCCCATACCCATATGGGATGGGGGATGGAGGGATCTTATAGATGAGTGATGGTACTTTAGCCATTAACTGTCCCCCCCCTCCCCCCCCATACCCATATGGGATGGGGGATGGAGAGATCCTGTAGATGAGTGATGAAGAGAGTAGGGATGGATGTCTATGTTTGTGAGACTCTGACCCCCTAATGCCTATTAGCACCATTATTCTCTGTGAGGCCTCTGGCATGTCACAGCTCACTACAAGATAACGAGCAGAGCAGGGCTGGATGTAAACGAGGATGGGGGGGACGGAGGGATGGAACAAACGAGGGACAGCGTATGACCTCTGTCCTCTTAACCTCCCTGTCTGTCACACTGTGTTTGTGTACTCTGTCACACTGTGTTGGTGTACTGCACTACACGTTCATTAAGACGCTGGACTGGGCGTACATTGCCCTCTCATTAACAGAGGTGGGGGACGCTGGCCATTATCTTTTTACTGAGAAAGGTGGGGGTGGGTACCCTCTGTAATTGGTGTTAATGTGAATTTACTGTTGTAAATTGCTGTACTGAATTTGATAAATGTTCTATTTCTTGGATAAATTGTCAATATAGCCTATGAATCAAGGCATAGGTACACAATTGTCTGCTGTTTTAAGCAAACACTCCCTAAAACGTATTTGATGATATATTAGCTGTGATTTCTGGTGGATGGTTTTAGGGGGGCTGGTACCTGCTCTTATCTGACTGGGCTCATGATGGTGGCTCCCTTCTTGACAGAATGGGAGTGGCTGTCTGTTCAGCCAGTAATGCTCTTACGCTTGATTAGTTTGATTGGCTAATAATGATGTCGTGACAACTCGCCGGCCCATTCGCCATCTCCTCCTCCTTACCCTCCTCCTTACCCAGTCAAAGCCGGCTGCCTCAATTGAGTTCAATTATGATCAATTATTGTAAATGTCAACTCTATGCAGTGTTGTCAAAACAATTTCCATGCTATGTCACGTATATAGGGACTCCATTTATGAGCTCATTTTGTATCTGATGTACCTAATTTATCTGAGATACATAAATACATATATGGTGGAGACTAATGGGTACATACACTACCAGTATAATATTGAGGAGAGCTGGTTTGACATGGTTGCTTGTTCTAATCTTCATACCAGTGGAGAGCAGGTCTGAGCAGTCGGCACCGTCTACGGAAGAGGCAAGCTGTGAGGCATGAACAATTTAATACCATGTACCATTGTTCATGAGAATTAGGCTGATATGGAGGTGGGGGTGGGGAGGTGTTACAACTGTAATGAAATGCAGTATATGTTAGGGAAGGTCTATCCTGTATATTTTCAGAAATCTAGAATAAGGTAGATACATTTAAGTCTAACTGGTCGCTGTTTGTACAAGAGAATGGGTTCTCAATAACTTACCTCTTAAAGTAAAAGGTTTAAATGGAATAAGTAAATAATACAGGAACTGCCTTTTTGTTTTGTTCAGGGGCGCTGTATGAATTTCACCCGAGTTCCCAGTCATTAGGTCAAACAGTAATCTTTGGACTATGAGGCTATGGAGAGAACAGGGCTATGGACCACGTGCCTAAACATCATCAATGTGCCTCTCTTTGGACTATGAGGCTATGAAGAGAACAGGGCTATGGACCACGTGCCTAAACATCATCAATGTGCCTCTCTTTGGACTATGAGGCTATGAAGAGAACAGGGCTATGGACCACGTGCCTAAACATCATCAATGTGCCTCTCTTTGGACTATGAGGCTATGGAGAGAACAGGGCTATGGACCACGTGCCTAAACATCATCAATGTGCCTCTCTTTGGACTTATTGTTTGTTTTTATGTCAGATTTATTTATCCAGGTTTGTCTTTTGGATAAAACAAACGTGTCCTGCAGCATTCAATAATGTTAACTTGCTTACTTGCTATACAATCCTCATGTCACGGTTTCATTTAATATAATTTATGTGTAACCATAGATCAAAGAACATGTGGTAAGAGGATAACTGTGTTATTGAGTGCCTTCTTGTGTCTTTTCTTATCAAGAATGAAGTGTATTTTGCTTGTCTTTTTTATTTAAGCTCTGTTGTTCCAAATGTGGTGTTGTCAATAAATACTTTTTCAAAATTCTATGGAAAGTTTGAGGGTTTCACTTTCAACTAAAATTACAATGGGTTAATATTATTCCAAAACTACAGGCTAATCTAATTTGTTAAACAATGTGATTATATTACATTGTTTATCTAATCTCTTGACCTAATGGTTATTATACATTAAAAAAAAAAAAAATTCAAGATAGAATGTCATATCAGAATTGTATTTTCTAGAGATTTCTAGGGGGAAAGACTAAATAAGACAATTATAATTTGATACATTGTTTATTTGAATATCATAAAATGATCTCAAGACAACTATGGACAAAATCCTATGCCAAAACCAAAAAAAATTGATTTTACATGATGTAGCTACATTTGCACATTTTAATATTAAACAATTAAACAGTACTCCTACATTTTCTTATAGGCTGAATTGATATTTTCATCAGCTACTTTGTATCGACATTTTTGCCATCATTACAGTCTATGCTATGATTCATTTGCCTATCTGGGTCATTTCCATAATTAACATTTTCATATGGGCCACAAAAAAAGTTTTTCATCAGATCTTTGGACCCAGCAGTCTTTTAACTGCTGTTCATGAACTCCTAGTTTATTCAGGCAGTTTCTGAAGTGCAGAGAGGGGTTCTTTGGGCACGTGTCACAGGGCTAATTGTAATTTCCTATAGCTCGGTGGTAATTTCAGAACAGCGTTTTTGATAGTGCACGGAAATCTGCCAGGGAGGTGGGAGAGCAATGGCAGAAGTAATGCTTGATTCTGTTGGCCCGAGTGAAGATAGTGGAATACTGGAACATGAGAATTGGGCTATTGTAAAAGGGCTACAGTTGTAAATCAAGATAAGCCTCGGAATGTTAGATGTTCCTTGTTAGAGTGCGATTCATGAGAAAGGATGTTTTTTGGGGAAACACGTTTGCGGAAGTGGAATGTTATGATTTTCAGAGTAGGGTACCGGTATCATATGGATATGGAGGCTTCGTAGTTTAAGATGAACATGTCAAGAATAGTTGATTTATGTCGCTTAACCCGCACTGTGAATGGAAAAGGAGGAAAGACTTTCTGTGTTATTGATGTTTAATGAAGTTCTCCTGACCTGTATAAAGCTGGGTTATATGAGATATGTGGTGTGAGATTATGTACAAAAGCACCTTCAATGTCAGAAATGTAAAACGTTTGGCCATGTTTTTGAAAACGGAATATCATTGTTGAATCAGTGAGGATGCACAGTGTTGCAATTGTTCCTGTAGTGCCCTGTTAGGGTGGAGGAGGTCAAAGTAGGAACGACCAGGGCTGTTGAGGTGTCCTACGCAGAAGCTGTGAAAATTGTCAAAGCAGCGAGCAGATGATGAAGCTATGGCAGTGGATGATGTCCAACAGTCTGTGGATGACAGTCAGTTGAGAGATCCTGAAATACTAATTGTGAAGGTTGATTTTGTTTTGTTTATTGTGCAAGTGATTAATTGTACAGGACAAACAAACAAAACATCTAAGAAATTGGAAATTGTGATAGCGGCTAAAAGGTTCTGGGATCTCCTGGATTTCACGGCAGAAACTTTGTAGAATACTGTCTGAAGATGCTTCTCCCTCTCAGGCCCCAGAGCCTGTGTAGGGATCTGAGTACATTTGACCAAGTGAAGGAGTACATTGACTTTTGTTTCATTTTAATTATTAACATATCTTTTTTTTGTTAAAGTATCCCAGTTTTACCCTACCCAGTAGGTGGCGGCAATACACCTTTTTGGATGTAGTCTGCCAGTAAAACATTTAAAGAAGAGGCAGAGCATTTTTTTGTTTTGTTAATGGACTAGCTAGCATGAGCTGCTGGCCTAGCCAGCTGAGCATAGTGTAGTAGTGTCATTAATTTAGTAGTAAATTAAAGTAAGGACTATGTACTGTCGATGACACCTCGTAGCCATCGATAGCATGCAACAAAATTACATTTTATCTCTGCATGATTAATTCTGCATTCTAGCATGAAAGCTATCGGCAGCTAGCATGCCCGGGCTAAATTTCAAGTTCGATTTCGTGTTATGACAGGAATGCGTATGTTTTGATCAATCACTTAGATCTGATTTTATCCAATAAACTAGCTATTACACAAAGCATGTTGACTTGCTAATTGTATTAGTCATAGTTTCAGATCCTCTTGTTAGTCTTTGCTATTGTTACAGTTCACAGTTTTGGGACTGGTGCAGCAGAAAATAGTTAATGTAATACAGGATAAATTATGAAACAGGAGAACATGGCTTCTCTTTCAAAGGTTCTGAAGTATTTTATTCAACAGTCTCTCAAGTGAAAACTGTCTTTTCATCGTATTTCAATGTTTTCTTTAAAGTGTATTCAATAATGTCTCATAAATCCCTGACATATTAGTTCATTCACATAAACATACATCAATTTACACATAACAAAATTCACCTGTTTAGGTTATAATTATGTAACGTAAACTCACCCCATTCCATACAAATGTGCGCAACCGCAACATTCAAACGAACCTGCAAAGAAAACTAATGGGACTGTAGCGACTGTGTTGACTTCAAAATCTGGGGTATGAACTACGTTTCTATTCAAGCATTGATCGACATGGTAATGGCTCTATAGTATTGGAGAAAAGTTGAAAAAACTGACCCTCCGTTACATCGTGTCATAACATTCAGCACGCATAAAGCAACTATTTCTGTCTTACAATCTCTCTCCACCAGGTGTAGCACTTCTATTATCCTTTAAAAACAAGAAATGGACAGTGACGGGGGTAAGGGGGGATACCTAGTCATTTTTTTCGTCATCATTGCATGCGATCATCATGCTCAAAGCCGCTGTTTACTTCTAAGATCACTTTATCACCGCCCTAAAACCGATTCAAATTCGGCACAAACCTTCAAATAGGTATGTAATGACACATTATATAAACTCTTTATAGTGTTTTATTTACATTTTAGAGGCGATAAGGTGATAAGTTGGACACATCGAGTGAAAAAAAACTATTTTCCCACACGACATCTCTCCTTCTCACTATCACGCATTAGTTTCGCTTCCCCACCCGCCATTTTTTAAAAGACCTGACGCGGCTCATTGCCTGCTTGAATTATGCAGAAACGGGCAGCGTTTAGGTCATGTAATTGATTTGGTTGGAACGGGGATAAATTGTGCTTTACAATGCTATTGACATTACAGTTGATCTGGAAGTATTGCGTTTTTGGGGCGCTAAAATAAGGGCAATTGTATGGACCAAGGCGATGTACGAGTTTACGTTAGTTGACTGTTCCCCACTAGAGCCCCATAGGAGACTCCAAAACATGAAAGCCTTTAAAGACTGGTATAACTCAATAGAAGTTCACTTAATACCCATGCTAAAAAAAATACATTCACCCAGTGTAAGGGCTAATAGAAAGACAAGACTATTTCAACTGACATGAATGCTAATTATTGGAAAATGTTTGAACAAGCTAGCATAGCGCTAACCGAAGCTAGCAACCAACTGACCGGAGCTAGTAAACGGCTAACCGCAGCTAGCCAAATGCTAACCGATTTTCTAACATTTAAAGTACAACAATTACAAAGTTCTTAAACATCACAGTTACAACATTAAATTCTATAAACCCCTAATATATTATCAGGAGTGACTTTTAAAAAAATGTTCAGGAGGTCGTTGTTTTCTAGAACAAAGGGATGCACCGCCATCATTTCCTTTTACACTAGACATGCGTTTTCTGTCTAGTACCAAGTTATACAATTACTATATTGTTCAAAACCATTACATTCACTTCAACAGGCAAGTCACAAAACAATATTGTGGTATTCAGTGTATTTTTGCACTTCACTGACATGTAACACAGAAGAACGTTACTTCCCTTTCCAAGGTTCTCTCAATTATAACATACAGGTGCAGAATTGCATATAATCCCAGTGCGAAGCAAACATGTCTCACTGCCCCCTATTGGCCAACTGTAGTATAAGTGCATCGCAATGGCGAAACCTTGGAGGACTGACATTTCAGTAAAATCATTCTTTCCCAATACAAAGAAACAATACATAAACACAAATGTGACAATACATTTTGTGTGTGTCACACTATTATTGCTATCTGGAATAGCTTGATGACCTAGAATAAAACCTATATTCTAGCATTCGATTCAGTGTTGGGAAGTAGTGAACAACATGTTGTTCAACTAGTAATTCAATTACATTTTGCAGTAGCTTGGTGGTATTTCAACCAAATTTGAAACACTTTTTGTGTGCCTAATTCTCAGTAGTTTTTTAACAGACTAAATGACACATTCTGTTCATATCTGACTCAGTCATCTGTTCTGGAATTTGTAGTCTGACATTTCAGATTTAGATATGATAATTTTTCACTAAGTAGTTTGGATGTAGTGAACAACTTTTCGAATTAAGTTCAGTTAAGTAAACCATATTTTTCTTAAGGTTAGCTTTAGTGTAGCTTACAGTGCCTTGAGGAAGTATGTATACCACTTGACTCATTACACATTTTGTTGTGTTACAGCCTGATTTCAAAATTGATTAAATAATATTTTTTCTCTCCCACCCATCTACACACAATACCCCATAATGACAAAGTGAAAACATGTTGAACAGCATGAACAGTGACATCTAGTGGTCAGAACATGGTACTTTCAAACTACATTATGGTAGATAATGCAAATGACTTAATTGACTAATTTCTCTGAACAGGGTGAAGAAAAAAAAAAACAGATTCACAGGGAATACATTACATAGTATGGAGATGCAATACTCAAAGCCACAGCTTCATACTACTTGTCAAACATACAGAAAATATACTGGTTGTTGGGGTGGGATTGGCATGGTGTGTGGTGGGTCCGTGGATGGCTTTTTACAATGTTTTTGATATTTCTCTACCCCAAGATGTACTCTTAAGGATTATATGTTATATGTTATTTTCAGAGGTAGGCTGGCAGCCTAAACAGCCAAATACTCCATCTACCTAAACGTGAATCGATTCTACATTGCGATACGGTTCTAGAGACATAAAGCCCTTTACTTTCATATCAAATAAAAATAAATACGTAAACTTACTGTACACAACTTACTGTACACTGTTTTAACCAGATTCATCACAGTTGCAGCGGACAATATTTGTCAGTGACAACACGTTTCCAGCGACCTTCTTCTGCTACACATGTGTTTGGAGCATGCTAGATAGCTATCAAGCACAGGCGGTCCATCTGTTTCCCGTAAACACCTGCTGTAACATGGAGATATGGCCGTGTGGGAACCCGAACCCTATAAAGGTATCAATTTAACCTTTTTGTTTTATGAAAATTATTTCTCGCTGATATCAAAGATAAGGTCCTTATGCTTCCAAAACCGTAGCGCAAGTGATGCGTGTTAATGTTCAGACGGGGCTCCTAACAAAACTCCCCCATATAGAAGACACCTTCATCCAATGACTGTTACGTGTAATTTAATGGAACAGAGAGTCCTGACCAAAGGCTATGATTCCTCATGTCGTACTCATCAGTAGGAAGAAGTTTGGTCCAAATCGGATGTTGGGTACTATATTCATTGAATGTTATCTAAATCCTATAGATTAAAATTGACAATTTGTGTACAATCAATTACCTTTAATTTCAAATTATCAAATTAGATCAAATTATATTTCAACAAAATAATGTTTCAGGAATGCTAATTGTATCTGTTACCAACTACAGAAACGATTTCCAAACAATCAGAGATGGTGGATGCCAATCTTCTTTCTTGTGCTTTTTGAGGCAGAAAGACCCAGTGTGAAGTTACTGGTAGCTTGGTAAACTATATTTTCAGAGTAACTTCCCCAACACTGGTTAGATAGTAGTGAAACCTTATTGCCATGCAATACCTGGACCCCAGGAAGAGTAGCTGCTGCTACTCGGCAGCAGCTAATGGGGATCCATAATAAATACAAATACCTTTACTCTGTTGTGTGCCCCTTTCATCTTTTCAGCCTTAAAACTGTTCCAAAAGTCTGATGTTCCAAAATGCCTCATAAACTCCTAAAGTTACACAAGAGTTCCCATTACATTGAACTGGGGAGTTACCAGCAATGTTCCCTCTAATTTTATTAGTCACTGAGCAAGTTTCAGGTCTGCTGAGTGCAAACTTGAATGTTGTGAACATTTGTGAACACTGAGGTTGTACCCACTTTAAGTTTCAGTTTTAATTGTGACCATATAGGCTAATGTGGCTATTTGATCAAAATGTAGGCCTACCAGAGTGGCTTCGAAAGCAATGGAGAAAATTCATCCCATAACATCTTTAACATGGAAATAGCTCTATCATTCAGCCTACAGTAACAGCCAATGTGTGGTGTTCAATGTAGGCCTACATTCCATGAAACTTTAGACAAAAACATGCATGGCTTGACATTAATCTGTTTATCCACTTGTCCTTTAGACAAAGAGGTGACTGAAAATGTTGTGTTTGATGCAAGAAACCACTTTACAAAATGAAATGCATTATTATTCCCATACTATTATTACAGATAATCAGACAAATTATGCTACCCTCTGCCTATTGGCTACTTAGCTTATTCAAGCCTGTCTCAAAATACAACACTGTCACTTTAAGACAAAAAAGCTCTTTACTTGACTTACTTTTGAAAGATGTCTAGAAATTATACGTTTTTTTCTCTTGTAGGAAGCAATCACTCCCCTATTGCTGACTACAAATGATCTATAACTGGGCTAATAACTAGCAAAGGATATGAACAAAATCTGCACGTGGCTACATGCAGCTCTCACTTTGATCTCAGAACAAGCACATCTATTCACGGCTGCTCATGCTGTAAACGCAGTCCAGTTCAAAATAAATGGCACATATCCATATATGGCAATGGTCTATTTGCATAATATACCATTGCATTGTCTATTATGCAATAGACAATGCAATGGTCTATTGCATAATAGACAATGCAATGGTAATAGACCATTGCAATGCTAATGCATTGTTGTTCAGACAATTTAAAAATATATATTTCAAAATTTAGGCTATAGGTAGGCTATATTATCACACTGGTAATATATCCATTGTTGTATTAATTGTGAAGCACAGCTGAGTGAGCATACATTTAAATAGTTGCTTTTTATTTTACTGGGCTGATGCTGCCTGCATCTGATGGTCAGTCTCAGCAGAGGGAAAGCAAAGCAGACAGACTCCGCCTCTCAACATTCCTCCGCTCTCCCTTTCCTCCACTGACACTAACCAAAAAGGGACACCGTGTTCCAGTTGATGGCAAAACTCGAGTCACACTGCATTATTTCTGCCTCATGCACAAATTCATGTTGTTACTCCTATGAACAGAGAAAGTGAAATATTCCTTGATTTAAAAAAAGAACCAGGCAGCTAATAATAACAACGAAAGCCTATAGATTCACTTTCCGACTTATTCATTATTGCCGCAGCGCTTGTTGTAGCACTGGGTGGAAATAGGAAGAATGCACATTTTATGGCTTAAAAAAAGGTGTTGAATACAAAATATTGACAGTGCTGAGTAAGAACTTAATTAATGGAACTCCATTAAACATGTACTTACTCATAAAAAAAACAGCAACTCTGCTATATTCGTTGACAGACTCTCTCTCTCTAGTCATGATTTAAACGTTTTGAAATCTCACAGTATCGACTTTGTTGTAGCTTTCGTTTATGCCTGCTACGTAACTGCAGACAGGGTCATCTGAGCCATCCCCTTGGCCAGCAGTAGGCCTAATCGTGCACTTGATTTGCTCTCTGGGCCTGCCGGAGATCGACCAGTGGATCAGGATCAACCGGAAGTTGAGTGAAGTTCAATCTCATACTTCTCTCTGTGGGCTGATTGCACGGCAATCCCGCGGCAGTCTCAGGAGTAAACTTAGAGGGAACATTGGTCCAAGGGGAATCCACCTGTACACGTTGGAACAGACTTTTAAAAAAGTTATGTGAAGTCAAGAGAATAAACTCTATGTAGCCTAGATGTTGTAGCTTATCATTAAAACAAAAGCAGTTTGGGTCAAAAAAGATTAGACTAATAAAGGAAATTGTCACATCTTCTCCTGCTTCTCCCCTCCGGGGTACGACGTCGCCATAATACTAACCACCGGTCCTGGGATTCATCATTACGCACACCTGTTAATCATTATGATTCACAACTGGACTTCATTACCTTGATCATTTTTCCCCCTTTATATATCAGTCTCTTATTTCTAACCAGTTGGTATTATTCTTGTGTACCGGTGAATAGCCACATGGAATTGTCTCGTTTCTGGTTTTGTTGTTATATTAAACGTTTCACCTGCACCGGCCTCCCGACTCTCAGCCCCGTTATTACATAAATAGAGGAAGTAATAGCGCAGGTAGATGGTAGTGGAGACTGTACTATAGAGGCACAAAATAGGTTAGAGGAAAAACAAAAAGAAATGGAGGAACTTATTCAAGAACGATCCAGTGTAATGTATTACAAAAATAAAGCAAATTGGAGGGACTTTTTATTTTCTTGAATCTTCAACATAGAAATGTAACCAAAAATAATTTACAGGAACTCGTTACAAATGATGAAGTCATCCATGATTCACAAAATAATTTTTTGAAAGAGGAAGCAAAATATTTTTAGCATGTTTTCTTTTCAGTCTCCTCCATTTCCACTGAATGATGTTAAATGTAAGGATTTATTTCCTATTAATAATAATAATAATGTAAAATTAACAAATTTACAAAAATACCTGTTTTAAGGCCAACTTACAGAAGAGGAACCTTTTGAGGCTTGACAGTATACCAGTAGAGGTATATCAGACCTTTTTGATGTACTCAAAAGATCCATTATTAGCATGTTTTAAATACTCCTATAAAAATGGTAGACTTTCAGGTAGTCAACAAGGTCTAATTTCATTACTACTTAACAGGACCCAGGTGTGAAGTATAAAGATCCAGTCCATTTAAAAAAACTGGAGGCCTTTTACACTTCAATGTTGTGATGTGAAAATCCTGGTGAAATGCATAGCACATAGAATAAAAAAAGGTTTTACCAAATATTGTTCATCCTGATCAGACAGGTTTTGCTATGTTAGCTAGCTGGCTATGACTATCCAACTCAACACTGGAACTCTTCCAAGTCAAGGTAAGCTTTTGGTTTAATTAATTTATTGCCACCGGGGCCCGCCGGTGTAACTGCTTACTGACTATACACTAACCTTACTGCCTGATTGTAGTGGGTTTACTAACGTGTTAGTTCTGTTAGCTATGTTGACTAGGATGTTACTTAGGCTGTGTGTAGCAGTTATGACATGGTTTGGCTTGGAAAGGTTTTCTCGCCTGGTCACATACAGCTGATGCGTTGTTCATTAATAGAAAATACCTGAATTTGTC
Organism: Oncorhynchus clarkii lewisi; assembly: GCF_045791955.1. Classification (NCBI taxonomy): domain Eukaryota; kingdom Metazoa; phylum Chordata; class Actinopteri; order Salmoniformes; family Salmonidae; genus Oncorhynchus; species Oncorhynchus clarkii. The sequence goes on from NC_092151.1 coordinate 44,429,866, forward strand.
CAATAGAAACTCTCGTTTTCATTTTTTTTTTTATTACATTTTTGAATTTGACCCCTTCTCCCCAATTTCGTGGTATCCAATTGTTTTTTTTAAAATTTTACCCCTTTTTCTCCCCGTTTTCGTAGTATCCAATTGTTTAGTAGCTATTATCTTGTCTCATCGCTACAACTCCCGTACGGGCTCGGGAGAGACGAAGGTTGAAAGTCATGCGTCCTCCGATACACAACCCAACCAAGCCGCACTGCTTCTTAACACAGCGCGCATCCAACCCGGAAGCCAGCTGCACCAATGTGTCGGAGGAAACACTGTGCACTGCGCCCGGCCCTCCACAGGAGTCGCTGGTGCCAGCCCTCCCTAACCCGGACGACCCTAGGGCAATTGCGCGAACCCAGAGTCTCTGGTGGCACAGCTGGCGCTGCAGTACAGCACCCTTAACCACTGAGCCACCCGGGAGGCCCCGACACTCTCGTTTTCAACTGTTGGATTTATGAATACACTCTAGATAAGCTAGATGCAGGCATGAGTGTGCAAGGCGTTATTGAATGTGTCTCTGTCTGTCCATGTGTCACTGTCTGTCATCTAAAAAAATGCATCTTGACCTGTGTGCACCTACGTTGTAAACTGTCATTCATAGGCTAAGTTGTTGCAACCTCAAGATGGGTATAGGGAAAATTTGAGTATCATGTAGTAGCCTAAACCTATCGATGTTACATTGAACTGGGTGAATGGAATAGGAATGACAGTCATCCAACATGCTGTAATAGAAATAAGGCCATGCTCATGAACAAAAAAATAATCCTCCTTCAACATAAAACGGCACTGAATTTGTCAAGAGAATATGATTAAATCATTTGCCTTGACATGATGATTTACTTTAACTTGTAGCTACAGTACAGTTGACCATAGCCTCTTGTTTTCTCCATGCCATTAAATGCCTTCCAGAATATAACCTAGTTTTGGCATGGGAGGATGATATTTTCTCTAATCCCTTTCTGTAATCTGACCTGCCAGCGTAAATCGAGGGATTATAATCTACAGCCATTGTTCTCTTCATACAGCCACTAATTAGAAGTTGGTAAGAATGGGTTTGAGCTGTCAGATACTCCCAACACAGACAGTAAATCTCCAGATTAGACAGCTTTGCCTGAGATAATGACAGAAAACATCTCTTTCCCACGACAGTCTGTTGGAAAAAAGATTTACCATATGCGAGTCTTGGACCTAACATGAATCGGATGTTCTTTTGGAGAAAACCCTATGGGACAATATCACACCTAAAACAAAGGGCCAGATTCAATCCAATCACATTTTGTCCGCTATCACGATGTAAAGGCAACATTCCCATATTCTTGGAGACCACATTCACGGTAAACGCTGCATATGTCTGCTCAATCGGAAATTACATTTATAAATGTCAATCTAGCTATAACACGGATATTCCTCAGTCCGGATTGAATCTAGGCCAATGTAGAACAGTAGATGCCTATGGGAGAATATCATACCTACAAGAAAGTAAATAAAAATGGTGATAAATCACAATACCTCAGATCTCTTACCTCCTTTATCAAAGTTACATATGCATACTGTACAAAGTCATATTGTAACTCATGTTTAAGATCAAAATTGCATAACTGTTTTCTTTTTGTGTATCTTCTTATCAAAGATGAAGTGTCATGTCTGAGTCAAGCTCTTCTTTTTCAAATTTGCTGTTGTAAATAAATATATATTTTAAATCTGTATGTGGAAAGCTTGTACTAATGAAGGGTTTCACGTTTAACTAAAACTACAATGGGTTATTATTCCCAAAACTGCAGGCCTATAATCTCTTTCATGTTGCTAAATGCCATAATATAAATCACATTGTTTATCTAATAATTTCTAGGTGGAAAATACTAAAAGATGGCTACAAGAATGTATTGGGCTTGATACCTTTTTTTTATTTGCAAGATCCTGTAAAGTTCCTGTAAATCTACAGCACCACCTAAAATACCACTCTGGGCAGATGGAGGCTAAAGTTGTCCATAGAGCCCCTTAGTGGAGTCAAACAGGGAAATAGTTCCAATAATTTTTCCACCATTTATTTTTCCCATAGGGGATTTTTGAAAAACCTAAAATAAGGGCTTTGTTTCAGTGTAGGCTTACCCTGGCGTGATGTTTGATAACCATGTACATTTCTCTCTGACAAGGTGGCTTTTATCAATATTTTCCTGTATTTATACCCCCCAAAAAATGCATACATGCTAATTATCTGCTAATGTGGCTATATGGGAGTTACATGGTTGCCATGGTGCTGAGAGGTCGCCTAGGCAGAGAGCTCCTGTACATTTTGTGTTATTTTTAAAAATTATAAGTCTCTGTTTTGTTCACATAAATATTGTGATCTTCAATGTAAAAGTTACAGGACTTCAACATCAAATCATTTTTTTGTGTGCCTTGGCTAGCTAGCTACCTGAATGGCTAATGTTTGCATTTAAATAATGCTGCAGCAGCTCCGGTTTTTATGTTTCACCTGGAAGGTGAAGACTGCGTTGTCTGAAATGTCAGAGTGGTAGAAGGACTGTTCCTGACCACTGACTTTCTGGCACTTTACTGCAGCATCAACCAGGTGCCTGCTTCACTGTCTGCAATGGAGGATCAGCTACCTACGGAGTAGAGGCTACTATGGAGTAACTGCGAACGTTGGACAAAGCGATGGGCCCTTAAGAGCTCCTGGCTTGTCTGACAGACTGACTTTCTCCCTGGCCGCACCCTCCGCTCAAGCCATAATGACTTTTCCAAACTGCCTCAGCTCCATTCGTTTTGTATCTTTAATGTGTTGTTCATTGATGAATGATGTATTTTGTTAACAAGAGGACCTCAATGGAAATGCATTTCTAAACGTTGTGTTATCATATGTCATACTTAAGTACAAATGCATGTCTCAAGCTTCCCGTCACTCACCAGGGCCATGATGATTTGGACGAGACTAACGAGTCGAGGCAAAGGTAAGAATCTCTGGATTAGCTATCTAATATTAGCAAAGTAGTGAATAAATTGGCAACATTTTGTTTAAATGGACAATTCTGTGATCTGTCTTGGGCAAGTTTAACATTTACACAATACCTGTAATCTTGCTAGCTAACTCATGGTTAGCTAGTTAACAACATTAGTCTGGCTACATTAAACATCTATTTGTCTAGACATTTAAATGCATAAGAAATTCATAAAAACGAGTTTAGCCTTCTTCGGCTTTTATAAACCAACAGTCTAGCTTGCTAGTTAGCTAGTTAACTTAGATGGTGAAGCTAGGTGTTCTTGATTATGTTTATTTGTGTCTGTGGGTGAGGTAGCTTACTTCAAGTAACTACTTGACTTTTAGCTACCCTAGCTAGCTGTATTATTTTGGTCTGGATTTTTGAGAGGTTTCAGAGATGGACTGATTTGAAAAGTTTGCTGTTACCCTCTGAACAGCAGGTCATTAGTATAGCTAGTAGGCAAGATTATGGAACCATATTTAGTCCTGCCTGCTATGGTGGGTTTTAAATTAAATAGTATTCACATGTTTGTTTTTGAGAGAGAATTACTGTCACGTTATTGATGCCAAATTGCTAACCTTATTTGCGCCTTCTCTATTCCAGAACCAATGGTTGTGTCTGTCTTATCACCTCTCAACTAGGTAAGCTGTTTTAACCTGGGACACTATTCTCCTGCTTTGGTCTGTTTAAGTCATTGCTGGAAGTCACCTGAAGAACAGGAGTGTGTGACGGGTTTTGTCCCAGGCCAGCTCTAACAACTGACTCAACGTAACAAATCACGGCGATAGGCTATGATTTTTTGTGCTGGGCTGGAACAAAAGCTTAAACACGCTCTTGTCATTCAGATCTGGAGATGTCCACCGTTTTTAAGTAATTTCTGTACTATGGGTACAATATGCTCCTCTCAAGTTGAACTTGAACTTGTTGACTGATGCCAAGGCTTTGGCTGTTAAGAAGAAGGAAACAGCTGTGGACCAGAAGACTGCAGACAAGGCAGCACTGGTCCACACCTGTCCTGTCTGTCAGGTGAGCAGTATTGGTTGGTACTGTATGTGCCTTTAGGTTCCTCTCCATGTGCAGGCTATTGTACTGGCCTGTGTGGTACAGTCTTTCTTATGTATAGTAGTTTGTTGCATCTTATTGCTTAGTTTATAATTTGTATCAACTTCAATCTAAGCCACAGATTGTTTAACTTCCACCATTTTGTACTTGACCTTTATAGATGCAGACCTGAAGACATTCAAGCAGCACTTTGAGAGCAAGCATCCCAAGACTCCAATGGTCCCAGTACTGGTTGATGTGCAGACCTACAGTGCCTTGCGAAAGTATTCGGCCCCCTTGAACTTTGCAACCTTTTGCCACATTTCAGGCTTCAAACATAAAGATATAAAACTGTATTTTTTTGCGAAGAATCAACAACAAGTGGGACACAATCATGAAGTGGGACGACATTTATTGGATATTTCAAACTTTTTTTAACAAATCAAAAACTGAAAAATTGGGCGTGCAAAATTATTCAGCCCCCTTAAGTTAATACTTTGTAGCGCCACCTTTTGCTGCGATTACAGCTGTAAGTCGCTTGGGGTATGTCTATCAGTTTTGCACATCGAGAGACTGAAATGTTTTCCCATTCCTCCTTGCAAAACAGCTCGAGCTCAGTGAGGTTGGATGGAGAGCATTTGTGAACAGCAGTTTTCAGTTCTTTCCACAGATTCTCGATTGGATTCAGGTCTGGACTTTGACTTGGCCATTCTAACACCTGGATATGTTTATTTTTGAACCATTCCATTGTAGATTTTGCTTTATGTTTTGGATCATTGTCTTGTTGGAAGACAAATCTCCGTCCCAGTCTCAGGTCTTTTGCAGACTCCATCAGGTTTTCTTCCAGAATGGTCCTGTATTTGGCTCCATCCATCTTCCCATCAATTTTAACCATCTTCCCTGTCCCTGCTGAAGAAAAGCAGGCCCAAACCATGATGCTGCCACCACCATGTTTGACAGTGGGGATGGTGTGTTCAAGGTGATGAGCTGTGTTGCTTTTACGCCAAACATAACGTTTTGCATTGTTGCCAAAAAGTTCAGTTTTGATTTCATCTGACCAGAGCACCTTCTTCCACATGTTTGGTGTGTCTCCCAGGTGGCTTGTGGCAAACTTTAAACAACACTTTTTATGGATATCTTTAAGAAATGGCTTTCTTCTTGCCACTCTTCCATAAAGGCCAGATTTGTGCAATATACGACTGATTGTTGTCCTATGGACAGAGTCTCCCACCTCAGCTGTAGATCTCTGCAGTTCATCCAGAGTGATCATGGGCCTCTTGGCTGCATCTCTGATCAGTCTTCTCCTTGTATGAGCTGAAAGTTTAGAGGGACGGCCAGGTCTTGGTAGATTTGCAGTGGTCTGATACTCCTTCCATTTCAATATTATCGCTTGCACAGTGCTCCTTGGGATGTTTAAAGCTTGAGAAATCTTTTTGTATCCAAATCCGGCTTTAAACTTCTTCACAACAGTATCTCGGACCTGCCTGGTGTGTTCCTTGTTCTTCATGATGCTCTCTGCGCTTTTGACGGACCTCTGAGACTATCACAGTGCAGGTGCATTTATACGGAGACTTGATTACACACAGGTGGATTGTATTTATCATCATTAGTCATTTAGGTCAACATTGGATCATTCAGAGATCCTCACTGAACTTCTGGAGAGAGTTTGCTGCACTGAAAGTAAAGGGGCTGAATAATTTTGCACGCCCAATTTTTCAGTTTTTGATTTGTTAAAAAAGTTTGAAATATCCAATAAATGTCGTTCCACTTCATGATTGTGTCCCACTTGTTGTTGATTCTTCACAAAAAAATACAGTTTTATATCTTTATGTTTGAAGCCTGAAATGTGGCAAAAGGTCGCAAAGTTCAAGGGGGCCGAATACTTTCGCAAGGCACTGTAAGTGACCACACACACTCAAATAGACCAACAGCTGAGGTAAGATTCTTCCATCACTTACACACAGTAGCAGTAGTGTAAACCACCATGTTGTCAGCAAAATGCTGTCCTCAATGCTTAAAGTTGTATGTCTCAATTGGTGGAAATGCTGTGATCGCTCATCATAGTTAATGTTGTGATTCACAGAAACACAATTACCATGATTTAAATGCTGCTTACTGAGACGGAATGACGTCGAGGGACACACACTGAGAACCCGAGTATGACTGGACATGAGCCGGATATTTGTGACAACGACCTGAAAGGCGTTCAGAAGCACACCAGCACGCCATGTTATGTTTATTCCATGGCCAACCATCCCTTCAGTTACCGCTTATTCCACACTATGCCTTTTATGCCCCTTACTCCCTCAACTTTGACCTTTTTTGAAACGCTCCATCTTATCTCTATAAATCCACCCTACTTTCACCCGTTTTCCCTATGCTGCTTCCTTCACTTGTTCTCCTGATTAGATAACATCGAGATTCAAGAACGTTTAAAACTGTTGTGGTCTACTGTTTTTGTTACCTTTCCCCGCCCCACATGTGTAACACTGTCCTGGTTATTTTAAGGTTCAGACTGAATGCAGTGGTAAATTTGCTGCTCATAATTGACAGCAGCAACATGGACCTGTTAAATTGACAAGAAGGGTGTTGATATAGCTGCGTTTAGGCATGGCTTCCTTGTTTTCAATCTTAAGTGTGATTCTCATTCTGCTTACATAAACTCAGCAAAAAAAGAAACGTCCCCTTTTCAGGACCCTGTCTTTCAAAGATAATTTGAAAAATCTAAATAACTTCACAGATCTTCATTGTAAAGGGTTTAAACACGGTTTCCCATGCTTGTTCAATGAACCATTAACAATTAATGAACATGCACTTGTGGAACGGTCATTAAGACACTAACAGCTTACAGACGGTAGGCAAATAAGGTCACAGGTATGAAAACGTAGGACACTAAAGAGGACTTTCTACTGACTTTGAAAAACACAAAAAGAAAGATGCCCAGGGTCCCTATTTATCTGCGTGAAAGTGCCTTAGGCATGCTGCAAGAAGGCATGAGGACTGCAGACGTGGCCAGGGCAATATATTGCAATGTCGTACTGTGAGACGCCTAAAACAGCCCTACAGGGAGACAGGACGGACAGCTTATCGTCCCCGCAGTGACAGAACACGTGTAACAACAACTGCACAGGATTACACCAGGTACAGGATGGCAACAACAACTGCCCCAGTTACACCAGGAACGCACAATCCCTCCATCAGTGCTCAGACTGTCCGCAATAGGCTGAGAGAGGGCCTCCCGGGTGGCGCAGTGGTTAAGGGACCCCCCTTTTGTTCAGGGACACATTCCATTTCTGTGCCATCAGAGTCCCTGGGTTCGCACCCAGGCTCTGTCGTAACTGGCCGCGACCAGGAGGTCCGTGGGGCGACGCACAATTGGCCTAGCGTCGTCCGGGTTAGGGAGGGATTGGTCGGTAGGGATCTCCTTGTCTCATCGCGCACCAGCGACTCCTGTGGCGGGCCGGACGCAGTGCGCGCTAGCCAAGGTTGCCAGGTGCACGGTGTAGCCTCCGACACATTGGTGCGGCTGGCTTCCGGGTTGGATGAGCGCTGTGTTAACATATGCAGTACGGCTGGTTGGGTTGTGTATCGGAGGACGCATGACATTCAGCCTTCGTCTCTCCCGAGCCCGTACGGGAGTTGTAGCAATGAGACAAGAAAGTAGCTACAACAACAATTGGATACCACGAAATTGGGGAGAAAAAGGGGTAAAATTAAATAAATAAATAAAATAGGCTGAGAGGCTGGACTGAGGGCTTGTAGACCTGTTGTAAGGCAGGTCCTCACCAGACCTCACCGACAACAACGTTGCCTATAGGCACAAACGCAACGTCGCTGGACCAGACAGGACTGGCAAAAAGTGCTATTCACTGACGAGTCATGGTTTTGTCTCACCAGGGGTGATGGTCGGATTTGTGTTTATCGTCGAAGGAATGAGCGTTACACGAGGCCTGTACACTGCAGCGGGATCGCTTTGGAGGTGGTGGGTCCGTCATGGTCTGGGGCGGTATCATCGGACTAAGCTTGATGTCATTGCAGGCAATCGTAACGCTGTGCATTACAGGGAAGACATCCTCCTCCCTCATGTGGTACCCTTCCTTGCAGGCTCATCCTGACATGACCCTCCAGCATGACAATGCCACCAGCCATACTGCTCGTTCTGTGCGTGATTTCCTGCAAGACAGGAATGTCAGTGTTCTGCCATGGCCAGCGAAGAGCCCGGATCTCAATCCCATTGAGCACGTCTGGGACCTGTTAGATCGGAGGGTGAGGGCTAGGATCATTCCCCCCAGAAATGTCAGGGAACTTGCAGGTGCCTCGGTGGAAGAGTGGGTTAACATCTCACAGCAAGAACTAGCAAATCTGGTGCCGTCCATGAGGAGGAGATGCACTGCAATACTTAATGCAGCTGGTGTCCACACCAGATACTGTTACTTTTTCTGTTAGTCACATGTCTGTGGAACTTGTTCAGTTTATGTCTCAGTTGTTGAATCTTGTTATGTTCATATAAATATTTACACATGTTAAGTTTGCTGAAAATAAACACAGTTGACAGTGAGAGGACATTTCTTTTTTTGCTGAGTTTAGTATTTTATATTAAACCTACCTTACACATCCAGTTGTTTCTCCATTTGTAACTCACACACTAAAAATCACTGTTGTTTTACATTCTGTGTTATTGGTGCTGGTCTAATTCCTAAAAGGGAAAAGCAGAAGAATCTGTGGCTCTCAGTGATAATGCCAGAGAAGCCGGTGTTTGGTGGATATATTAACATGGGTGTTGTTAGGGCAAATCGTGCCAATATATCTTCCAAACACAGCTTCTAGGGCATTATCACTTTTATACGACGTTATCAACATATTAAAATAATAATTGACATATATTTTCATTAACGTTATTTTGATGACTTTATTCATACTATTTCATCCTTCCACAAGACATAGTCCCGACATAAATCTAGGGTTGTTACCCAAGACGTTTTCTAGTCACATTTATTTGGATACATCCATGACAATGAGCTAATGAAGTACGATTTCGCCTGGCATAGAAAATGTGCCCTCTCGTCAGGACACTGTTGTTCAGGGAAGCTAGCCAACAACACAGCTAACACAATCACTTCAAACTGAAGCTGGAAAAGACTGCAAACTTTTTAATTGACATTTCTTTGTATGTGTGTGTGTGTGTATATATGTGTATATATATATATATATCAATACAAATTATACCAGCTGATTCATGGTTTCGACAGGCTGAGAAACGCTGCCTGCTGTCTGTCTCGTCCCGACTCTTGGGATATTCATTACTACCCGACAGCTGGTGATTAAATTTGAATATTGAAACAATGTTGCAAATGTCGGAGAGACAGACTGCAAGGTTTATACAAATATCTGCTGTTGAAAACTAAATATTAGTCTAAAAGAAAAATGTGAGATAATGTCTAAATGCTTTTTATAGTGGAGATCAAGGTTAGAAATTGTCTGGCTGGGCTGATGAGACAGTAAATTGCGCAGTCAGATGGAACAGAATAAATAGGCATTTTAATGTCATAGATTTAGCGGATGGCAATTTGTGGAATAGCAACCGGCTGGAATGCGGCTTTAACCAATCAGCATTCAGGATTTGACCCACCCGTTGTATAATAGTTAATATGGAGCTCTTCGATGTCAAAGGTTTGTGACACTGATGAATAAATACATTAATCTTTACTTCAAAGATGTTTATGTTATGTATAAAATACATATTTATGCGTTGTTTACTATTTTGATTTATTTAAAACGATGTAATTGTTGGAGTTACAGGTGTTTTACGTGATTGATGGGTGACTAGGTGCATTCTTGTCAAATAAATCTGCTTATACGTTCATGATTATGGATACATTTTTCCGCAATCTGTCTTGAAATCTGCAACAGAACATGTCAATAAGTTAGTTCTGAATTGCTTTAATACAGCGGCGTATACTGACACCATGAATTTAAATAGATCTCACCGCGTTCATACACTATATATACAAAGTACAGTGGGGCAAAAAAGTATTTAGTCAGCCACCAATTGTGCAAGTTCTCCCACTTAAAAAAGATGAGAGAGGCCTGTAATTTTCATAATAGGTACACTTCAACTATGACAGACAAAATGAGAAAAAAAATCCAGAAAATCACATTGTAGGATTTTTAATGAATTTATTTGCAAATTATGGTGGAAAATAAGTATTTGGTCACCTACAACCAAGCAAGACTTCTGGCTCTCACAGACCTGTAACTTATTCTTTAAGAGGCTCCTCTGCCCTCCACTCATTACCTGTATTAATGGCACCTGTTTGAACTTGTTATTAGTATAAAAGACACCTGTCCACAACCTCAAACAGTCACACTCCAAACTCCACTATGGCCAAGACCAACGAGCTGTCAAAGGACACCAGAAACAAAATTGTAGACCTGCACCAGGCTGGGAAGACTGAATCTGCAATAGGTAAGCAGCTTGGTTTGAAGAAATCAACTGTGGGAGAAATTATTAGGAAATGGAAGACATACAAGACCACTGATAATCTCCCTCGATCTGGGGCTCCACGCAAGATCTCACCCCGTGGAGTCAAAATGATCACAAGAACGGTGAGCAAAAATCCCAAAACCACACGGGGGGACCCAGTGTCTCCTGACCCCTCCTGTCTCAGCCTCCAGTATTTATGCTGCAGTAGTTTATGTGTCGGGGGGCTAGGGTCAGTTTGTTATATCTGGAGTACTTCTCCTGTCCTATTCGGTGTCCTGTGTGAATCTAAGTGTGCGTTCTCTAATTCTCTCCTTCTCTCTTTCTCTCTCTCAGAGGACCTGAGCCCTAGGACCATGCCCCAGGACTACCTGACATGATGACTCCTTGCTGTCCCCAGTCCACCTGGCCGTGCTGCTGCTCCAGTTTCAACTGTTCTGCCTTATTATTATTCGACCATGCTGGTCATTTATGAACATTTGAACATCTTGGCCATGTTCTGTTATAATCTCCACCCGGCACAGCCAGAAGAGGACTGGCCACCCCACATAGCCTGGTTCCTCTCTAGGTTTCTTCCTAGGTTTTGGCCTTTCTAGGGAGTTTTTCCTAGCCACCGTGCTTCTACACCTGCATTGCTTGCTGTTTGGGGTTTTAGGCTGGGTTTCTGTACAGCACTTTGAGATATCAGCTGATGTACGAAGGGCTATATAAATAAATTTGATTTGATTTGATTAGTGAATGACCTGCAGAGAGCTGGGACCAAAGTAACAAAGCCTACCATCAGTAACACACCACCGCGCCAGGGACTCAAATCCTGCAGTGCCAGATGTGTTCCCCTGCTTAAGCCAGTGCATGTCCAGGCCTGTCTGAAGTTTGCTAGAGTGCATTTGGATGATCCAGAAGAAGATTGAGAGAATGTTATATGGTCAGATGAAACCAAAATATAACTTTTTGGTAAAAACTCAACTCGTCGTGTTTGGAGGACAAAGAATGCTGAGTTGCATCCAAAGAAAACCATACCTACTGTGAAGCATGGGGGTGGAAACATCATGCTTTGGGGCTGTTTTTCTGCAAAGGGACAAGGACGACTGATCCGTGTAAAGGAAAGAATGAATGGGGCCATGTATCGTGAGATTTTGAGTGAAAACCTCCTTCCATCAGCAAGGGCATTGAAGATGAAACGTGGCTGGGTCTTTCAGCATGACAATGATCCCAAACACACAGCCCGGGCAACGAAGGGGTGGCTTCGTAAGAAGCATTTCACGGTCCTGGAGTGGCCTAGCCAGTCTCCAGATCTCAACCCCATAGAAAATCTTTGGAGGGAGTTGAAAGTCTGTGTTGCCCAGCAACAGCCCCAAAACATCACTGCTCTAGAGGAGATCTGCATGGAGGAATGGGCCAAAATACCAGCAACAGTGTGTGAAAACCTTGTGAAGACTTACAGAAAACGTTTGACCTCTGTCATTGCCAACAAAAAGGGTATATAACAAAGTATTGAGATAAACTTTTGTTATTGACCAAATACTTATTTTCCACCATAATTTGCAAATAAATTCATTAAAAATCCTACAATGTGATGTTCTGGAATTTTTTTTCTCATTTTGTCTGTCATAGTTGAAGTGTACCTATGATGAAAATTACAGGCCTCTCTCATCTTAAGTGGGAGAACTTGCACAATTGGTGGCTGACTAAATACCTTTTTGCCCCACTGTATGTGGACACCACTTCAAATTATTAGATTTGGCTATTTCAGCCCTACCCGTTGCTGACAGGTGTATAAAATCGAGCACACAGCCATGCAATATGCATAGATAAACATTGGCAGTGGAATGGCCTTACTGAAGAGCTCAGTGGCTTTCAACATGGCACAGTCATAGGATTCCAGCTTTCCAACAAGTCAGTCGTCAAATTTCTGCCCTACTAGAACTGCTCCGGTCAACTGTATGTGTTGTTATTGTGAAGTGAAAATGTCTAGGAACAACAACGGCTCAGCTGCAAAGTGGTAGGCTACACAAGCTCACAGAACGGGACCGCCGAGTGCTGAAGCGTGTAGTGCATAAAAATCGTCTGGCCTTGGTTGCATCACTCACTACCAAGTTCCAAACTGCCTCTGGAAGCAATGTCAGCACAATAACTGTTCGTCGGGAGCCTCTTGAAATGGTTTTCCATGGCCGAGCAGCCGCACACAAGCCTAAGATCACCATGTGCAATGCCAAGCATTGGCTTGAGTGGTGTAAAGCCATTGGACTCTGGAGCAGTGGAAACACGTTCTCTGGAGTGATGAATCACACTTCATAATCTGGGTTTGGCGGATGCCAGGAGAACATGCATAGTGCCAACTGTAAAGTTTGATGGCAGAGGAATACTGGTCTGGGGCTGTTTTTCATGGGGCTTTTTCATGGGGTCCGGGCTAGGCCCATTAGTTCCAGTGAAGGGAAATAATGATGCTTCAGCATACAATGGCATTGTAGACAATTCTGTGCTTCCAACTTTGTGGCAACAGTTTGGGGAAGGCCCTTTCCTGTTTCAGCATGACAATGCCCCCGTGCACAAAGCAAGGTACATACAGAAATGGTTTGTTGAGATCGGTGTGGAAGAAGTTGACTGGCCGGCACAGAGGCCTGTCCTCAACCACATCGAACACCTTTGGGATGAATTGGAACATTGACTGCGAGCCCAACATCAATGCCCGACCTCAATAATGCTCTTGTGGCTGAATGGAAGCAAGTACCCACAGCAATGTTCCAACATCTAGTGGAAAGCATTCCCGGAAGAGTGGAGGCTGTTATAGCAGCAACGGGGGGACCAACTCCATATTAATGCCCATGATTTTGGAATGAGAGTCCACATACCTTTGGTCAAGTAGTGTATAATTGGCAGAAATTATAAGGGATTAGATATAGATCTCTACTGGCTGAATGAGAAGAGGATCTGGTATGTTGCTAATAATCATCTAGGTAGGTAGCTAGCTAGCCAGCTTCTTTGCAAAAAACGACCTAGTATTCATGGCACATTGTAAATATCTGACTGCTACAAGGATAGTATTCTGTACCAAGACCAAATGGATACATAAGACCACTGGTATTACAGGTAGATAAATAAAATATGGTACAATAAATGAAAATGTATCTAGCTGACAGCAAAGATGACGTGCAGGAGCTTGCAGGCATTTGTAGTCCTGCATGATGTCTACTTTGATGCTAATTAGCATTTTCAAATCTGAGAGAGACTAATATCTTGATAAAATCCACCTTGTCCAAGAGAGAACGATATACACGTTTATCAAAACATCACACCAGGGAAAGCCTACCTGAAACACAGACCTTGTTTGAAGTGGTTCTGAAAAATGTAAGGGGAAAAAATTATTGGAAACATTTCTGTGTTTTGCCACTAGATTTTGTATGGGTATTATGACACGTCCACTGTGGGCCCCTATGGGGGGAGGGGGAGGGGGGGGGGGATTACACAACCTTTTTACCTCAGATTGGTGTTGTTAGTATAAAAGTTTATAGTCAAGAGTCAAGAACAATTGCTTTTAGTTTTTTTTTTACTGTTGATTTTGTTATACGTGCTGGGGGTCACAAGACTTACAACGCAGCTTTCATTTTCTTTCTCTAATGGCACAAATAGTTAGGGCTGGTCTCTCTATAAAAGCCGCTGGCCACACACCAAGTTGTCCTGTACAACTTATTCCCAGATTCAGTGTGGTTTTTGAGCCGTGTTATTTAAAACTTCTTGAGGCTAGGGGGCAGTATTCAGAAGTTTGGATGACTGAGGTGCCCAAAGTTAACTGCCTGTTACTCAGGCCCAAAGGCTAGGATATGCATATGCATGGTAGTATTGGATAGAAAACACTAAAGTTTCTAAAACTGTTAAAATAATGTCTGTGAGTATAACAGAACTGATTTGACAAGCGAAACCCAGAGGACAATCCATCCAGGATTTTTTGTTGTTGTTGAGGTCACTGGATTTTCCAATGCTTTTCTATGGGAAAGCATAATTATTAGGACCCAGATTGCAGTTCCTATGGCTTCCACTAGATGTCAGTCTTTAGAAATGGTTCGATTTTTTGTTGTTGTTGAAAAATGAAGAAGTATTCGTATTCTTTCTAAGTGTCACCCAGGAGGACTCTAGTCTTTTGGTGCGCGTTAATGAGAGCGCGCTCCTCGTTTTTCTCCGGTATTGGAAACAGTTTATTCCGTCTTAAATTTGATTGATTATTTACATATTAGGGTACCTGAGGTTGGATTAGAAAAGTTGTTTGAAATGTTTTTACCAAGTTTACAGGTAGCTTTGTAGGCATGTTGGGCGAGTTGGATAAGGTGTATTTCTGAATCAAACGCGCCAAATAAACTGACATTTTTGGGATATGAAGGACTCTATCGAACAAAACGACCATTCATTGTGTAACTGAGACCTTTGGGATTGCAAAAAGATGAAGATCTTCAAAGGTAAACAATTTATTTTAGCGCTATTTCTGACATCTACTTTTTTTTTTTTACCCCACGGACCTCCCGGTCGCGGCCGGTTACGACAGAGCCTGGGCGCGAACCCAGGGACTCTGATGGCACAGCTGGCGCTGCAGTACAGCGCCCTTAACCACTGCGCCACCCGGGAGGCCCGTGATGCATCTACTTGGTTAGAAAATATTTTCCATGCGGGCGCTGTCCTCAGATAATCGCATCGTATGCTTTCGCCGTAAAGCCTTTTTGAAATCTGACAAAGCAGCTAGATTAACAATAAATGAGGCTTTTAAATGATGTAAGACACTTGTACCTTCCTGAATGTTTAATATTACGAATTTATTATTTTTGAATTTTGCGCCCTGCATTTCACCGGAGGGTTTTTGGTGCTGAAAACTAGCTGTTATTGGCAGATAGGTTTGAAACTCTATTTCATATAGGTCTATTAATAGGTCTATTGGCCTGCTTGATGTCACTAAACAGCTCTTACCCTAAAAGGGTATTATCATAATTTTCAAGGTATTATTCTAACCTCATAGTTTGGAAATGTATGTAAAACACTGGAAAATCACGTTTGACTGCACGGGGCCATTACGTTTTAGGAATATAAATTGAACTTTCGACATTAATTTCTAATGGCATCATACTTAATCAGGTTAAAACTGCTGAAAGAGAAAATGTGCTGCGATTTGTTTTGATGATATACTAGATATCACCAAACCGGGTTTTCCCTGTCTAATGCTAACAAGAAAGACGGCAGTATATTTTTCTTTATTAAAGATTCTGACTTTACATTACCTCTTCAACATAATGTTTCAGGATGATATAAAAAGATAGAGTAGCAGGGTGTATTCATTAGTGGTATTCCTTGACAAAACATTTTGTCTGTTGCAAAAAAGGAAACCGTTCACTGTCTATTCTAGGAACCAAACGGAAGAAACAAAACAGGGAGGACCTACCGGAATTTGTCCAATAGAAACTCTCCTTTTCGTTGCAAAACGTTGTGCAACAGACTTAAATTTGATGTATTTTACCATGTGCAACAGATAAAACATTTTGCAACAGAATCCGACACCCCCCAAGTTGCACCACTTGCTTTTGTTGTTCTGTTTTCAAAAGAGACTTTACATTGATTGTCTGTGTATTCACAGAAACGAGGACTGTCTTAAAAGTGCTAGTAAAATGTGGTGTTAGCTCAACAATCTCAATGGCTTTGCAACCACATGAAATCTCAAACTAACTGTAATACGTTCAGGGACCTCTCCAATCCAAAGCAATACGTTTGGATTAATAAGTCTGTCCTTAACTCCTACAGCTTGTTATGGTTTACAGGTCTTATCTGTAAGGCGTAACTGTGTTCAGGAGTAGTGTTGTTGTATGAAGCTACCCGTCGTTCCTGTAGGTGTGTATGCTGTGTTCTGTGGGGTATCACCTGTTCTCCTGCCCCCTCTCAGAGAAGAAATGCTGCCACGGGACTACGTTGGAACCTTGGCTGTTGCGTTCCAGGGGTCTTGTATGCCTCCCACTGCGCCGCTGTGTCTTAGACAACACATTCCATCATTTGTTGTACTTTTCACTCATACCGTTCTGTTTCAGTAAAGATAACATTTTATAACACATGCACTCTGACACTGTAAACATGTAACTACGCAAACTGGCTCTGAAATGACATCTCTTCTCCTCCTGACATATCTTTTCCCGAAGCCGATCTTCTACCCTCCCTCTGCTCTAAAGTTCTGGAGACAGGTGTACCTAGTGATTGTTATAGCATTGATATTGGCTGTGTTCTTGGCTCAGATCCACCCTCACTACCACTCTAAGGAGTGGCGACACTAGCGAAGCTTCAGCTCTGCTGTCGTCCAGATGAGTCATCAGATACCTGAATTACAATATTAGGTAACACTTTATTTGAAG
The DNA here is from genome assembly GCF_045791955.1 of Oncorhynchus clarkii lewisi. Taxonomy (NCBI): domain Eukaryota; kingdom Metazoa; phylum Chordata; class Actinopteri; order Salmoniformes; family Salmonidae; genus Oncorhynchus; species Oncorhynchus clarkii. Next base: position 44,446,779 of record NC_092151.1, read on the forward strand.
GGTACCTACACAAGGACTTAACACATTCATAAAAAGTACAATTATGCGTCGGTCAAGTATTCTGTTAACGTGAATGTCTTACCATCTGTTATCTCTGTCTGCAGTTGTTCCTGCCTCTTGATGGTGATGTATTAGATAGCTGGAGCTGAGTTCCTCTTTTACATCGGTAAAATCTACAAATCTCATAGCAAATAACCACTTACATGTGTCATTCTGCAACTTGTCTTGCTCAAACTGATACCTTCAAACGCGCTGAAAATGTCAAGTGACCTTGTGATGCTCTTTGACCTACACAGGTCAGCTGAACTACCTGGTTGCCAGCCACCAGGTGTGGCATGTCCTGGTGGTGTTTATGCTCTGCTTGTGGCACCAGACTTCTGTGTATTTAATGAACTTCAGGCACCACCAGCCCTGCCTCATAGACTGGCCCAGCCAACAACCGAGCTGCCACAGACTCTACTGTAGCCACTCACTGCAAACCAGAATACAACTGAACCTTTAACATAACGTAACAAAATGTGGAAAAAGTCAAGGGGTCAGAAAACTTGTATATACTAAATGCACTGTATATACTAAAAGGGACATCATTTCAATGTATCTGTATTAAGGCATGTCTCTCTTTTGATTATTTTAAATGAATAAAGAATGCCTAAAGGAATATTATTGTTCAATTAATGTTAAGATTATTTTTTTTCATTAGTCATGATTAATTTTGCATAATTTGGTCAGATGCTCAAAGTCTGTCCACGAGAGATTACGCTCAGATTTACTTTCACTTGAAGATAACAGTAGCTATTAGAAAATGCCTTCCTCTTCAAAGTTAACAAGAGACCAGCTTGTCTTCTCCATGCCATCAAATGTCTTATACCAAGGTATAGTTTTGGCATATTAGGATGACATTTTCTGTAATCTCATTCTATAATCTGTAGTAATCTCTGACCTGCCAGTGCAAATTGAAGGATTATACTCTACAGCCATTGTTCTTTTCTTAGAGACACTAATCAGAATTTGAAAGGAAATGGTTAGATCGTCCCAGCACAGACAACAAATCTCAAGATTACACAGTCTTGCCTGAGATAATGACAGAGATCATCTCTCTTCACAACAGTTTGTTCGCAAAACATTGCAGAACCACATTAGGAGGATTTATCAGAGGATCTTTTGGAGACCTCAATCTTAGTCTTACTTGACACATTGTCTTGATTTTCAGGTGCAGACAGAGATTAAAAATTCCTGCCATGTAAAACACCAATCACACGTTATATCAGAGAATTGGGCTAAACAGCTTTCACTGGTTAATCACCCCATTGCATGGCAAGTCAGGAGTCTGCACTGTTCTGGGGATTATAGGGTGAGATCAGGGCTTTGTATTCCGAGAGAGACTCCATGATAACTGACAGTTCTGAATCAGATGTGAAAGTTATTGCTTGTAAATTCAATGCAAGCATTTTTGTAAAACCTCTTTTCAGGAAAACTGGACATAAAATTGGTTAAATGCCCATTGCATTCAAAAATGTGATTTCCTGTGTTTTATATACACTGAGTGTACAAACCATCTCTTTCCATGACACAGACTGACCAGGTGATGCTAGGTTACCCAACTAATGTTTTGTACACTCAGTGTATACTTCCACACTATGACATGAAATTTGTGGAAAAAAACTGTGAAATTGTGAAGATTATGATAATACCCTTTTAGTGTAAGAGCTGTTTGAAAGTCTTCCTTATTGGTCTATTAACTCATTTACCGCCTGTTGATGTCACCAGGCAGGCCAAACGCCATCCCACCAAAACAGGCTGAAATTTTAAGCAGTCTTTTCAAACCTCTGCCAATAACAGCTAGTTTTCCCCTCCCCACGCAGACCACTCCCAGGCAGTCCTAGTAAAATTATTGCTTGAGAAATTGCTCATAAGCCATTTTTCCCCCCTTTTGACTGTTTTAATTGAAAACCATCACTTTAAGGTTACCCAGAAATGATTTGATATTGAGATAAAAATGGCTGCATTGGACCTTTAACTGAATCACTGCTACTTGAACTGCCTTTGCTAGTATTCTACCGATTATATGATGCTTCGTTCCCCACCTACTGGATAAAAGACCACATTACAACCAACTGTTAGTTTTAATACGACTCTTCACTCTCAAACAGATAAAATACCTTCCCTCTTTGTACCTTTAATAATTTGGGTAATACCACCAATGCAGGTTTGTCCTAATGAAATGCATTCAGTCCTCAGTAATGTTGGCAATCAATACATCAGAAAAAGCTCAATAAGTGACTCTGGCTAAAGAATCCTGGTGTGTCTGCTGATCAAACACATTACATGATCGAAATGCTTCCCTAATGTAACACTTTATGAACACTGAAACAAACATATCGATGATTCTCACTCAGGGTGAGTTACTAGACAGAAGCTAACATGTAAAGGATCTTCCCTGCAGAGTAGACAGGAGTGGACTCGTGTCAGTCGTCCTCACCATAGAGCTTCTCCATAGCTTCCCACTGAGGGATCAAGAAGATTTTCACATGGGCAGGGTTATATAATGACTGACTGAGTATAATGTATAGTCACAGATCCTATTTAAAAGGACTTACTGATCCAGACCCGAGTTTCACGCCTGGGAAATGGTCCATTAACCCAGCAAGGGAAATAGAGTCATTCTGATGGCATGGGAGTGAAACAGCACCTCATAACAGCATGTCTCATATTCCAGAGAGAGAGAGGTAGTACTTCTCAGGCACTAGCATGCATTGGCTTGCACTGATGTAGCGTGGGTACGCAGCTATTTGGAGGCATGAGCAGGCTTGGGGCATCAGCAGGTGGGACTGGGAGGTGACGTGAGCAGCATTGCTTAGCAGAGAGCATCCTGTAGGTAGCTCCTCCCACTGGAGGTGGGGTTGGCAAATCACTCAGGTAGGGGGCGGAGTTAATCAGCATCTCCTTCACAGATGATTTTCAGTGTTAAACTCAGCAAATAAAGAAACGTCCTCTCACTGTCAACTGTGTTTATTTTCAGCAAACTTAACACGAGTAAATAGTTGTATGAACATAACAAGATTCAACAACTGAGACAAACTGAACAAGTTCCACAGACATCTGACTGGGGGGGGGGGTCAAAATCAAAAGTAACAGTCAGTATCTGGTGTGGCCACCAGCTGCATTAAGTACTGCAGTGCATTTCCTCCTCATGGACTGGAGAACTGGAGTTGCCAGTTCTTGCTGTGAGATGTTAACCCACTCTTCCAACAAGGCACCTGCAAGTCCCTGGACATTTCTCGGGGGGAAATGACCCTAGCCCTCACCCTCCAATCCAACAGGTCCCAGACGTCCTCAATGGGATTGAGATCCGGGCTCATCGCTGACCATGGCAGAACACTGGCATTCCTGTCTTGCAGGAAATCACACACAAAACGAGCAGTATGGCTGGTGGCATTGTCATGTTGTAGGGTCATGTCATGATGAGCCTGCAGGAAGGGTACCACATGAGGGAGGAGGATGTCTTCCCTGTAACGCACAGGATTGAGATTGCCTGCAATGACAGGAAGCTCAGTCCGATGATGCTGTGACACACAGCCACAGACCATGACGTACCCTCCACCTCCAAATCGATCCCGCTCCAGAGTACAGGCCTCGGTGTAACGCTCATTCCTTCAACGATAAACACGAATCCGACCATCGCCCCTGGTGTGACAAAACCGCAAAGGTGAAGAGCACTTTTTGCGACTGTGGGTTTTGATCCCGGGGATCTGGAGCAGACCGGTCACCTCCACTGAGGCGCAGAAACCTGACGAACCGGCTGAGGAGTAAGAGCCAGATGAGCCGGCTGAGACATCCCGGGTTGCCTGACTGAGGCATGGAAACCTATTCATCCAGCTTAGGCATGGGAGCCTATTCAACCCGCTGAGACATGGGAGCCTACTAACCGGCTGAGGCCTCCCAGGTAGCTCCGCTCCAACACAGTAGTCAGCCAATGCACGCTAGGTCAATGCACGCTAGGAAGTGACACAGAGCTGTGACTACACAACTTTTAACGTTTATCATCTAAAGCATTTAGTAACATTGTTACATAGTCATTTCAATTGACAGTGCAATGTCAGGCTACACATTCCAATAGCAGTAGGTGTGTTGCTTAGGCATTTAAACATAATTAGAATCTAAATCAATCTGAAATAACGGTCTGAAACGCAACCAGTCTTTTTTTGAGATCATAATAACATTCTGTATCACATCTGGCAAGAGCTGATGTGGAACGGACTTGATACAGTCGAGGAGATAGTAAAATAACTCTACTAAACAACGTACCTCACTAAAGGGCAACTTGCACAATAGCGTGTCATGCACTCAATAGTCATACGTTTTTCCGCTACACACCTTTTTACTAGAGTACAGAAGGCAACGCCCACAGCAACCGGGGGAAACTCATTCACTACCATACCCACAGCGGTCACTTCTTGGGAACATTCCCAAACCCGTCAGATAACAATATTGACGAATACGCTGATTCGGTGTGCGAGTTCATTAGAACGTGCGTTGAAGATGTCGTTCCCATAGCAACGATTAAAACATTCCCTAACCAGAAACCGTGGATTGATGGCAGCATTCGCGTGAAACTGAAAGCGCAAACCACTGCTTTTAATCAGGGCAAGGTGACTGGTAACATGACCGAATACAAACAGTGCAGCTATTCCCTCCGCAAGGCTATCAAACAAGCTAAGCGTCAGTACAGAGACAAAGTAGAATCTCAATTCAACGGCTCAGACACAAGAGGCATGTGGCAGGGTCTACAGTCAATCACGGACTACAAGAAGAAATCCAGCCCAGTCACGGACCAGGATGTCCTGCTCCCAGGCAGACTAAATAACTTTTTTGCCCGCTTTGAGGACAATACAGTGCCACTGACACGGCCTGCAACGAAAACATGCAGACTCTCCTTCACTGCAGCCGAGGTGAGTAAGACATTTAAACGTGTTAACCCTCGCAAGGCTGCAGGCCCAGACGGCATCCCCAGCCGCGCCCTCAGAGCATGCGCAGACCAGCTGTCCGGTGTGTTTACGGACATATTCAATCAATCCCTATACCAGTCTGCTGTTCCCACATGCTTCAAGAGGGCCACCATTGTTCCTGTTCCCAAGAAAGCTAAGGTAACTGAGCTAAACGACTACCGCCCCGTAGCACTCACTTCCGTCATCATGAAGTGCTTTGAGAGACTAGTCAAGGACCATATCACCTCCACCCTACCCGACACCCTAGACCCACTCCAATTTGCTTACCGCCCAAATAGGTCCGCAGACGATGCAATCTCAACCACACACTGCACACTGCCCTAACCCATCTGGACAAGAGGAATACCTATGTGAGAATGCTGTTCATCGACTACAGCTCGGCATTCAACACCATAGTATCCTCCAAGCTCGTCATCAAGCTCGAGACCCTGGGTCTCGACCCCGCCCTGTGCAACTGGGTACTGGACTTCCTGACGGGCCGCCCCCAGGTGGTGAGGGTAGGCAACAACATCTCCACCCCGCTGATCCTCAACACTGGGGCCCCACAAGGGGGCGTTCTGAGCCCTCTCCTGTACTCCCTGTTCACCCACGACTGCGTGGCCACGCACGCCTCCAATTCAATCATCAAGTTTGCGGACGGCACAACAGTGGTAGGCTTGATTACCAACAACGACGAGATGGCCTACAGGGAGGAGGTGAGGGCCCTCGGAGTGTGGTGTCAGGAAAATAACCTCACACTCAACGTCAACAAAACTAAGGAGATGATTGTAGACTTCAGGAAACAGCAGAGGGAACACCCCCCTATCCACATCGATGGAACAGTAGTGGAGAGGGTAGCAAGTTTTAAGTTCCTCGGCATACACATCACAGACAAACTGAATTGGTCCACTCACACAGACAGCATCGTGAAGAAGGCGCAGCAGCGCCTCTTCAACCTCAGGAGGCTGAAGAAATTTGGTTTGTCACCAAAAGCACTCACAAACTTCTACAGATGCACAATCGAGAGCATCCTGGTGGGCTGTATCACCGCCTGGTACGGCAACTGCTCCGCCCACAACCGTAAGGCTCTCCAGAGGGTAGTGAGGTCTGCACAACGCATCACCGGGGGCAAACTACCTGCCCTCCAGGACACCTACACCACCCGATGTTACAGGAAGGCCATAAAGATCATCAAGGACATCAACCACCCGAGCCACTGCCTGTTCACCCCACTATCATCCAGAAGGCGAGGTCAGTACAGGTGCATCAAAGCTGGGACCGAGAGACTGAAAAACAGCTTCTATCTCAAGGCCATCAGACTGTTAAACAGCCACCACTAACATTGAGTGGCTGCTGCCAACACACTGACACTGACACTGACTCAACTCCAGCCACTTTAATAATGGGAATTGATGGGAAATGATGTAAATATATCACTAGCCACTTTAAACAATGCTACCTTATATAATGTTACTTACCCTACATTATTCATCTCATATGCATACGTATATACTGTACTCTATATCATCGACTGCATCCTTATGTGATACATGTATCACTAGCCACTTTAACTATGCCACTTTGTTTACATACTCACCTCATGTATGTGCTGTACTCGATACCATCTACTGTATCCTGCTCTGTACCATCACTCATTCATATATCCTTATGTACATATTCTTTATCCCCTTACACTGTGTATAAGACAGTAGTTTTGGAATTGTTAGTTAGATTACTTGTTGGTTATTACTGCATTGTCGGAACTAGAAGCACAAGCATTTCGCTACACTCGCATTAACATCTGCTAACCATGTGTATGTGACAAATACAATTTGATTTGATTTGATTTGAAATCCCTCTTCATTTTACAGTGGACACCTGTGGTACAGTCATACTGAGGGTATTATTTCCGGAAAAAGAACATGCATGTTATTTCATTGTCTTGGTGCATGTTGATTTGATTGTCTTTCCTGATACAAGTGTTCCAAAACCATTAGAAACGTGAATACATTGTTGCACTGTCTGATCATCACCATATACATTGCATCAACAAGAGCAACTGATCCCAACTGGATGATTAGTCACTACAGACATACCACCACTGGAAATGACATTGAAATATGAATGAATCCATATTGGAAAGTCCTTAACTGTATGTCAACATGTAAACAGGGCCTATTTGAATTGACCTGACCAATGTAGTGACATTCCCTCTCAGGAAATCTGCCAGATACGGGGTTATTAATAACTCCAACGTGGTATTTACACTGTGAGGGAACTGTAGCTGGTGTGCTCAAGACTTAACTATGAACTGAATATTATTCCTCTTCGGAGTGTACTGTAAACAGAGCTCCATATAGCTCATCACTGTGTGAGATCATATCTATTGGAAGGAGTGGGATGACGTGGTGATTGCGGTCTCTAACCGAAGTGCTAAGTTATAGATACATGGAATAAACAGAATTGCTTAATCAGTGAAAAAAAAAACATAAATGCAATGGCCACAAGACAAGGGTTTGTAAAACCATCACGGTCAGCATTTCAAGCGACAACAACTCGAAACGGTTATAAGTTTTCATCTGGACAAAACAGTCAATGCCCAGGTTTGTTCAAGTAAATCCACTTTCAATTTAAATGTACAACTTCAGGCCAACATCCGCAAACCTCCTTTTAGTCTTTGCAGATTTAAACGTTGGGGAGGACGACGCAAAAGACACCACAACAACACACATATCACTTACACATAAACAGTTGAGTTGAGCCAGGAAACAGTTATCTTATCTGGCCGTGACATCACTCCCTGCGGGTGTCTCAGGGGGAGTTGGGATATGCAAGAAAAGCATTTCCATTACACACTTGCAAGTGTGTAACAGGATAAATATTTATTACCATTATTTGTATTATTATTATCATCATCATTATAAGTTGAACTCTCACTGGGAGTATACATGATCAGTCCCCTGAGTCTGTCTGCACTTTGGCATCTCTAGCAGCAAGAAATTATAATAAGAGGTAATAACTAAGGCATTAACTTGTTATTGTAAGAAATGTGAGAAAACAAATCCACAAAGTTTTTTACTTACCAGTGATAAGGTTGCTTGTGGCAAAAGCAAACACCGCCAGAAAACTGGAGGATCGCCGGTTCAAATCCCAGGTCTGACAGGCAAATCTGATAGGAAGTGAGTATCTTAAATGTGCCCTTGAGCCAGGCACTTAACCTCTGTCCACAATCTCTTTTGGTGTGACCTCTGAACTCTCCATGTCAGTTTTCTCCTCCTGGTTCTTACAGCACAGGGAGTGCAGCAGCACCACACAGACACACAGGTAAACAGCCACCACAATCTACACCACCACCCCAAACAGCACAAAGGTCAACAGCTTACCGTCCACGGTCCATCACACTCACACACCCATAGGTGTGGAGAGGGAGAGAGAGAGTGATAAAAGAAGTTGCAGATTAAACAATGTATCTGTGTATTGGAAAAACACAGACTGTCTGAGCAAGGTGTAGCTTAAGATTTGAACTGTTATAAAGACTGTGTTTGTATAATGGACTTTAGAACATTCTCGTGAATAAACTGTCCTAACCTTTTGCATAAGCTGAGTCTTTGGCTCATTATTATTAAACCCATGGTCTTACAAACCTCTGGGATTGGTCAAAGCTATTGATTGTTAGTTATTATCATTGGGATTGAAAATTCTCGTGACAGAGAGAAAGAAAGAGAGGGATATGGTGAGATAGAGGCCCTACTGACCTTACAAATGGACAGACAGTGTGCAGACCTTAGTGACCAAAAGGAGGAGGACAGAATAAGTATGAATAGTGCTGCATCACACCAATTGGTTCATGTTCATGTGTACATAATGAACCCCTACTTATCTGTTCAACCCAGACTAAATATAGAAACAAACTATGTACAACCTGTCACCCACATCATATTATGGAATAATAAAGTGCAGAAAAGGTAGGGACTGTTAGTCTCTGTCTCCCTCTGTTGGCTTAATAAAGAATAACAATTGTAGGTCTAAGTCCCCCTGACTGTATTGAGGCTGAAGATTATGCGTGTGATCTGAACACAGACTCAGTATCTTAACTTCAGATTGGTCATTAGCGAACACAGCAGATGATCATACAATATGGAGGGCAAGAAAGTTACATTATATTCTCTGGGGTAAGGAGGACTGTGGGTAAAGGAAAGGGAAAGGGGGATACCTAGTCAGTTGTACAACTGAATGCCTTCAACTGAAATGTGTCTTCCGCATTTATCCCGACGTATAACCATAGAAAATGATATAGAGTTGTCCTCTCAAAACCCAGTCCAGTTTTCACCACTTCTACACTCAAAATGCAATTTTCCTCTCAGGAAGAGCTTTTTATCAAGCTATTTTTTGAAGTCACCATTTGTCTATATTCTAATCTTGAACACTTGTAGAGAGAGATTGGATCTTGGCTCTTGAGAGTGTGAGGTTGAAGGAGCGGTTTGCTGTGACTGTGAGTCAGAAGAGAACAGAGAGTTTCATCACTGATTATTCACGAACACTGTGGTTTAGTGTTCCATTAAAGAGAGAGAGAGAGACCTCTCAACACAGCTGAAGGAGCACTGAGCTAAGCTACCCAACTCTATTTATTCTATCCCATTCTATGTATCCTATTATTTACGCCTATTTTATTTATTTCTGCATTAGTCTCTCATGTCCACTGTTATTTTACTATTTTAATTTCTCACTTATTGTTTTACTTGTCTATATTAAATGTATATTTTTATAGAAAACATATTGCGTTTTTTTTCTCCCCTCCCTTAGTACTTGAAATGCATTCTCTTACTATATAAATAAGGTTTGATTAATTGATTGTCAGATGTTCATGTAGCATAAGGACTTTACAGTCCATTATGGGCCTACAGTCCGTCCATACAGGCCTAATCAGTCACAGACAATCAGATAAGACTAATTCCTTAACTTAAATAACAATAGCATAACCACATCAGGAGTTACATCTCTCTTCCTGGACTCAGCAGCAATGATTACAAAAAATAATAGCTTTTTGTAACAAGATACGTGGAAAAACATTATTCTATCCCCATCTCTGTGTGGAAATCAGATTGTTAGTTCATGTACTGCCACAAGGTGGTGCCCTCTCCGCATAAACACATTCACACTGGTGTCGTGAGGGTGTGGACTCAGAGTTACTATGGAAACCAACCATGCCTTAATAAACTAAGTGGGTGAATGTAAAAGAGATTGATTAGAAAAAATATGTGTTCACTATGGGCATCAGATAAATTAATACTCTGCTCTAATGCAACAATTTAGTTTGAAGCCTATATCCAGCCTGCAGATTCCATGGCAAGCTTCTCCTTCTGGGAAAATTCTACCTGTACGAGAGAGAGAGACGGAGGGAGAGGGAGAGACAGAGGGAGAGTGAGTGAGAGAGAGAGAGAGAGAGAGAGAGACAGAGGGAGAGTGAGAGAGAGAGAGAGAGAGAGACAGAGGGAGAGAGAGAGACAGAGGGAGAGAGAGAGAGAGAGAGACAGATGGAGAGAGAGAGACAGAGGGAGAGAGAGAGAGAGAGAGAGAGAGAGAGAGAGAGACAGAGGGAGAGAGAGAGACAGAGGGAGAGAGAGAGAGATGGAGGGAGGGAGAGTGACAAAGATAAATAATAAAATAGAGACATTTTTGTCTGACTCTTCATCTGCAAAGGACCTTTTGATTAAAAATAAACCAACAAACACATCTTCTCTGGTTGACATCAACAGGAACAGAACACATGTTCTGCAGCTTCGGATCTTTCCTGTTTGCGTTTGACTTTTCGCATGTGAACTGAGAAATAAATGACATGCTCCAAACCATTCTCTCGCAAACCTGTGCCATAAATACTTTTAGACCAGCCTGAGCCAAGCTCCTCCTGTCTTAAGAAGAAAAATGCTACTTCCTCTGAAACTGGAACACCAAATGTCTGATCCCCCCCCCCCGAAAAGGACAGTTAAACCCATCACATAGGACTTCCTCCTATGCGTTAGGCCCCACTTCCTCCTGCAATATCAATCCAGAGACCAAAAAGACTATGTCTGTGTCCCAAATGGTACCATTCTCCTTGCATATGGGGAGTATATGGGCCCTGGTCAAAAGTAGTGCACTATATAGGATGTCATTTGGGACGCCGACTATCTGGTCATTAATATTCCAAAGGAAAGGGGGAAAGCATCAGGAACCAATTACTCAATAACGCTTTCCCCTCCTCTTACCTCCTTGGTTGTCTCCCAAATGGTACCCTATTCCCTATATACTGCACTACTTTTGACCAGAGCCCACCGTTGCGTTATATTGGGAATAAGGGTGCCATTTGGGATACGTGGGTTGTATTCTAAATGAGAGGGACAGCGCGTAGGCAGACCTGTGTCGGTTGGGGTACACCTCAGTTTGGGCTCTTACCCCTTGCCATGGAGCTGTGATGTGGCCTTGCAGGTTCAGAGTCAGATTAGGGGTCCGGTATCACTACACCACCACCAGTCAGTCCTGGGTTCAAATACTATTCGAAATACTTCCAAATACTTTATGTGTGCTTGGTTGAGCTTGTCTGTTGCAATGGAACCAAAAGAAAAGTCCCAACAGTCCCCAAACCCTGTCACTCCAGGCAGGTTAAAGCAAACGGACAAAGTATTTGAAAGATTTCAAAGACTATTTGAACCCAGGTCTGATCAGGACACCACCACTATAGCACCAGGATCGCTAACCAACTGACTGAGGTAATTGAGATCAGATGGGCCATTGAGGCGAGGAGGCAACCTGGGCTAGGCAGAGTAACCTGGAAGCATTTATTTTATGGGAAAGATGTTTAGTTAAGTGCAGTGCTGAGGCTAATGAGTCTGGGCCTGGCCGGGCCTGGCGGCTGTGATGAATATGATCGGTGAAAGCTCTGAACGCTGGTTCTTGAGTCCTTCCTTCCTCCCGGATCGGGTTTCAGATTAACAGACTTCCTGTCCAATCCGTGGCATTTGGAAAGCAAATGATCACCTCTTTTTTTATGAGGGGAATTATCATATATTAGTCTAGTTCAGGATATCTCAGAGGATATCTCAGGACCGGTTAGAGTTTAAGGGGACTAAAGATTGGAGTCACGTTTCGGACTGTGTGTGTGTGTGTGTGTGCCAAGGCATTTTTCAAAGAGATTTTGGGATGCAGAAAACTATCTTGTAGTCAAGATGCTTGTGGTGTCTGCTCACGCTTGTGAACCTCCAGAGTCACAAACAAAAGTAAGAAACAAAGACACTGGCATGAGCATCGTTCCCAGTAGACTGTTCTAGTTCAAAAGTACCTATCAGTACAAGTTACTGTTGTAATTAACAGGTGTCGCCTGTTTGCAAGTCGGTGTTAAAAAATGGCGACACAAGTCCGGGAAAAACTAACCAAGGCTAACCAGGCTAACCAAAACTAACCAAGGCTAACCAAGGCTGCCAGGTGCACAGTGTTTCCTCCGACACATTGGTGCGGCTGGCTTCCGGGTTGGATGCGCGCTGTGTTAAGAAGCAGTGCGGCTTGGTTGGGTTGTGTATCGGAGGACGCATGACCTTCAACCTTCGTCTCTCCTGAGCCTGTACGGGAGTTGTAGCGATGAGACAAGATAGTAGCTACTAAAAACAATTGGATACCACGAAAAAGGGGTAAAAAATAAGAAAAAGAAGAAGATGAGGAGTGTAGAGACGCTCGACGCAACAATAGGTTCTTGCAGCAGTCCGACGTCATTACGCTTGAGCCCTTGTGAACAACGAGGATGCAGGCAATCGCTTTGTGATGCTTAACATGGGTACGCTATAAGCTTCATAGGCTATATACGTTTGGGGGACTTGCATGAGCACCTTCACATACTTTCAAATATAGGCATAGCCATCTAC